>NC_133126.1:187861226-188461226 GCF_048418815.1 Hemitrygon akajei | reverse complement strand
TTTGGGTGGAGACTTGACACAAGTGGTGCTGACTGAGAGAGGTGAAGTGAATGAAGGTTTGCAAATTAGCAGATCTACCTGACGGAAATATAGTGAGCTAAGGAGATAATGTTGCCTGACGGCGACTCCTTTGCTCGCATCTTCAGAAACAGCTCTATTTCTATCTTTAATATCTCTATTTTTCCCTTTCAGGGTTCTTTTGGAGACCCTCACCTGGAGTGACACACTGACTTCGGTTCTTTGTGGGATAGGACCAGCTCTCTGAGTCTCATGACTGGCGTAATTCAATATACCTAGGACACACCTAGAAAATTAGCTCACCTTTGCAGTTCCAGGATTTCTTGGTTCTGGAGATGGATGGACTCAGGGTCGGTGCCTCTGCAGGGAATCGGTGTGTCGTGGGAGACGGAAGATCGAAAGCAGAGAGCTGGCTACTGGCTGGGTGCCCAGAGACCCGAGTTCTTTGTGCACAGAGCTCAGAATAAGTGACGCAACGAACTTTTAACATCATAAATCCGGAGTTGTTTGTCATGTCTCCCTTCTCGCTGTAAATTGGGGACGCCTCTTTTTCCCATATTAGGGAGAGAGAGAGCCTGTGGTATGTTGAATTACTGGGTGAACGAGTAGTCTTTGGGGTACTACAACTCTGTGTCTTTACTGATGCTTTGCTGCACGCTGGAGTGCTCGGTGGAGGGCGCAGATGTTTTTATTTGCTGGGTGGGGGGGTCATTGCTTTGCTGCTGCTTACACACGGGGGGAGCTGGGGGGTTCTAACATTTAACTGTCGTTCATTCTTTGGGGCACTCCTCTCTTTTTTGTGGATGGTTGCGAAGAAAAAGCGTTTCAGGATGTATATTGTGTACATTTCTCTGACATTAAATGCACCTTTGAAACCCTGAAACCTTTGAGAAGGTGACAAAAGAAAATAGAGGAGGAGAGGGAAGATAAAGGAGAAGAGTGGAAGTGGAGGAAGTAACTTGAGAGAAACGTATAAGATTATGAGAGTGATAGAGTGCTTGGGTGGAGCGGTGGAAATATGCCTTTACCAAAGAAGGTCCTTCCCTCCGCTAGCCTGCAGGTCACCCTTGGGCATCTGCTTAGCCTCCAACCCCCCACCCCCAATCAGGATCACCTGAAGCCATGGGAGCAAGTGATGGATGGGCATATGAGCAGCTGGTGCGTATCACAAGTCCTGGTTATGCGACCACTGACGCCAAGTAGACAATCTCTGAAGATTATTGATAATGACTGGGGTCACCCGTCTTGTAAAGACACTGCCCGGAAGAAGGCAATGGCAAACCCCTTCTGTAGAAAATTTTGCCAGGAACAGTCATGGTCAAGACCATGATCACCCACATCATATGACACGGCACATGATGAATATGAAGACAGAGTGGACAGCCAACACTATTTACCCAGAGCAGCAATGTCTATGGCAATTGGAAGAAAAGTATTTTTCATGGAGAGTGGTGGCTGTATAGGACACACTGGCAAGTGGTGGTATTAGAGGCAGATACGTTGGGGGGCATTTACGAAACTCTTAGATAGACGCATGGATGAAAGAAAAATGAAGGGCTATATGGAGTCATAGAAAAGTATGGCAAAGAAAGAGACTCTTTAGATTAGATTAGATTCAACTTTATTGTCATTGTGCCGAGTACAGATACAAAGCCAATGAAATGCAGTTAGCATCTAACCAGAAATGCAAAGAATAGTGTTATTTACAAAATAACTGCAAATAAAAAGGAAGTGCTTCAGCACACAAATATAAAGGTACTGAGACAGTATGATATGGGTGCAATACTGCTTAGCGCTGTGATGTGAGGTTCAGCAGGGTCACAGCCACAGGGAAGAAGCTCTTCCTGAGCCTGCTGGTGCGGGAGCAGAGGCTCCTGTAGTGCCTACCAGATGGGGGAGAGTAAAAAGTCCATGGTTAGGATGTGATGCATCCTTGATAATGCTTTTCACCCTGCCCAGGCAGCGTTTATGGTAGATGTTCTCAATAGTGGGCAATAGGGCGCTGATAATCCGCTGGGTAGTTTTCACCACATGCTGGAGTGCTTTGTGGTCCAATATGGGTCAATTACCATACCACACTGAGATACAGTTGGTGAGTATGCTCTCAATGGTACAGCGGTAAAAGTCCATCAGTATCCTGGGACAGAGGTGAGCTTTCTTGATGCTCCGCAGGAAATAAAGGCGTTGTTGAGCCTTTTTGATCAGGATGGAGGAGTTCAGAGACCAGGTGAGATCGTGGACACCAAGGAATTTGAAGCTTGATACATGCTCCACTCTAACTCCGTTGATGTAGATGGGGATGTGTGTGTGGCTCCTAGCATGCCTGAAGTCCACAATGATCTCCTTGGTCTTCTGGGTGTTAAGGGCCAGGTGCTGGACCTCGTCGCTGTAGGCTGTCTCGTCATCCCCTCTGATCAGGCCAACCACTGTGGTGTCGTCTGTGAACTCGATTATGGGGTTAGAACCATGTACAGGAATGCGGTCATAGGTGAAAGGGGATTAGCCCATCTAATCCATACCGAACCATTTAAGTTGTTTACTCCCATCAACCTGCATGGGGACCATAGCCTTCCATGCCCCTACTATCCATGTACCTATCCAAACTTCTCAAGCATTGAAATCAAGCTAGCAAGCACCACTTGTGTTGGCAGCTCATTCCGCACTCTCATGACCCTCTGAGTGAAGATGTTTCCCCACATGTTCCCCTTAATCTTTTCACCTTTCACCCTTAAAGTAGAGTAGGTTAAAATGTCAGCACAGAATCAAGAACCAAGGGGCCAATATTGAGCTTTGCTGCTTTATGTTCTATGTTAAAAAAAAGTATTTGCATATGAATACATCTTACATTTCCACCCTAATATATCTCACATTTTTCTGCATATGCATCACTGCTATGCTATGTGGTTAGGAGGGAGGTGGAGAAGGCAAGAAAGTCACAGCTTTCCCTCGTGTTAATTAAGGACATCTTGTCACCCATACAGGGATCATTCTGCTGCCATGTCAACTTTATCTCATTTCCTGTGCTTTTGTTTTGACTCATGAGTCACATGTGTTCCTACTTGAGTGTTCCGTTCAAGCTAATTCAGCTCACATTATTTTAGAATTTAAAATACATAAAATATAGGCTTACATGATTATTATGATCTATTTTCTAAACATTTCCATTATTCACAAGATTATTGAATAAATCTTTCCTCCCTAATGTTCTCACCACCCCTCCCCAACGGCACCCTCGCGCTTTGATGACATACTACATGTCAGTGGTATTAAAACTGTCTCTGATTCTGATTCTGAACCACATTTTCTTTTCCTTGCTCTGCCTTTCCTTCTGTCCTTCCTCACTTCAACTCTTATTCACACTTGTGTCCATAGTACCTGGGATGGGAATCTTACAAGAACAGCACCATGATGAGTTTTGTTCACCAATGGTCTTCAGGTGATGTCAACAGTTGTAACAAGAAGCTAGTAAGTGGAAGGGGTGAGATCAAATGGTCTTTGTCAACTGAATCTAGCCTGATCTTTAAAGACTACATGGCCGAATGCATCTTCAGGGCTTTGCAGATATAGGCCGAGTTGAATGAAAGCATTTTGGTTTTGTGGCCAAGGTTGCGGATGATACAAAGATAGGTACAAAGATAGCATATCATGAACACAAGAGATTCTGCAGATGTTGAAAATCACACACACAAAATACCGGAGGCGCTCGGCATGTTAGGCAGTAACTAGGGAGAGATATAAACAGTCGATGTTTTGAGCCTGGGAGAGTCGGGCAGTGTTGAGGAAGCAGGGAGTTTTTCAGAAGGACTCGGACAAATTAGGTTAATGTATGAGGAGCATTTGATGGCTCTGGACCTGTACTTGCACGAGTTTAGAGGAATGAGGGGAGATCTCATTGCACCAAATGAATATTTTAAAAAGGCCTATATCGATCTGATATGCAGAGGATATTTCCAAAAGTGGGAGAATAAACATCTAGAGAACATAGCCTCAGAAAAGAAGGATCATAGATCACTTTAGATCATAGATCACAGAAGATGAAGAACTTCTTAGCCAGAATGTGATGAACCTGTGGAATTCATTGCCACGGCAGCTGTGTAAGGCAAGTCATTGAGTATATTTAAAGCAGAGGTTGATAGGTTCTTGATTAGTAAAGACATCAAGAGTTACAAGGAGAAAGCAAAGAATGGGGTTGAGAAGGGAAGCAAATCAGCTATGATCCAATGGCAGAGCAGAATCGATGGGTTGAATGGCCCAATTCCGCTCTTACATCCAGCAGTGTTATGGTCTAAACAGAAAATACTGGAAATGTTGGGGGGGGGGGGTGGAGTCAGGCAGCTTCTGTGGCGAGGGAAACAATCTGTCAAAGCAAAATCAATGAGAGTTAAAGTTAAAATGCAGAAAAACTTCGAAAAAGGAGGAGCTCTGACTTTGGAGAAGGTAGTAAATGCTTTAGTTAGCTAAGTAACCAAGTGAAAATTTAATAGAGTATAAAGTTGTTGTAAATTTTTACACAGAAGGTTATATTGGACTATGGAATAATTTTCCACAGGAAGCTGAGGTCATTACATAATTTTGAGATAAAAGAAAAGTGTTGAAAGGGATGATGGAAAGAAGTTAGCAATGAGGACCTGATTTATTTAATAAAACTGCTGACAGAATCACATTGACTTCTTCAGTGTCATAAATCTTCTAGTTCCATGCTAAAAGCATAACATGAATTGAAGAGACTGGCAGTAGTACTGGAGTCACAGGGTTCAAATGAAGGCTCTTAACTTTTCACGGAGCTGATGGCCGGCTACGACATTTCTGAGAGCAAGTGAAATACGGGAGTCAGTAATGTAAAGCAGACGGGAAGCAAGCCCTTCTGCCCCTCTAGTCACAGTCATAGAACACTATAACACAGATACAGGCCCTTCAGCCCATCTAGTCCATAGAGTCATAGAACACTACAACATAGATACAGGGCCTTCATTCCTCTGGTCCATTAAGTCATTGAACACTACGGCACGAAACAGGCTCTTCATTCCATCTAGTCCATACAATCATAAAGTCATTGAACGCTACAGTGCAGTTCCAGGCCCTTCAGCCCATCTAGTCCATAGAGTCATAGAATACTGCAGTGCAGGAAGAGTCCATGAGCCCATCTGATTCATAAAGTCATAGAGTCATTGAACATCACAGCAGAGAAACAGGCTCTTTGACCCATCTAGTCCACAGAGCCACTGAATACTAATCAGAGAAAAGAGCCCATTGCCCTATCTAGTCCATAGAGTTAAAGAACACCACAGCATAGAAACAGGCTCTTCAAACCACCTAGTCCATGGCAAACTATTAATCTGCCTAGTCCCATCAACCTGCACTTGGAGCATAGCCCCCCATGCCCCTGCCATCCAGGTACTTATCCAGATTTCTCTTAAATGTTGGTATTGAACCTGCATCAGTCACTTCCAGTGGCAGCTCATTCCACACTCACATCACCCTCTGAGTGAAGAAGTTCCCCCTCATGTTCCCCTTAACCATTTCACCTTTCACCCTTAACCCATGACCTCTAGTTCTTGTCTCACCCAACTGCAATGGAAAAAGCCTGCTTGCATTTAATGCCAACCACAGTGCCCACCGAGCTAATTCAGTTTGTCTGTATTTGTCTCATCCCTCCTATCCAAGTTCTTATCCAAATATCTTTTGAACGTTGCTTTGTACCTGCCTGAGCCACACTCACTGGCAGTTCATTTATATACTCAACACCCTCTGTGTGAAGAAGTCGCCGCTCAGGTCCCTCTTAAAACATCAGATTGATATAACAAAGAAAGAAAGATCCCAGAAATGCAGGCCAACATCTTGTATAGCATGGACTGTTAAAAGCAGAGTGGCATTTTGCTTCATCTCAGAACAGGGGTTCCCAACCTGGGATCCATAGACCCCTCAGTTAATGGTAGGAGTCCATGGCCTAAAAAAGTTCAGAACCCCTGCCTGAGGGGAGAAACCAGTTGTTGTTGAATCAACACCATCAAAACAAATGATCAGAACACACACACAGTGCTAGAGGACCTGTGCAAGTCAAGCAGCATCTATGGAGGGGGTATAAATGGTTGACATTTCAGGCATCCAGGACTCACATTGTCGTATATGGGATCTTGCTGTGCCAAAATTGGCTCATGCAATCCCAACCTACCATTGCTGTCACACAATACGTGTACTTCATGGTTGCAAAACATTATACAATAACCTGAATGGGCACCTCAAATAGTCTCTCCAGATCTGATCTGTTTTGCTAAATTACCAAGGCATTTTCCTGTTGTCTGGGAAGCTTTATCAGATACTTAAGAAGAACACTTTGATCTTTTTACATCTGGAGGATAAAGCAGTTCCATCTTCACGTGGCAAATGGTGTTTCATCTGCCAATGTTCCAGTGTAATTTTCCTTTATTCCGTTTCAGAAGCTTATATCACTCCGATTTAACTGTTGCGAATCTGTCTCAAACACAGCAAGAATTCGGGAGTTGGAGAAACTTAACCATAAGATCATAAGACATGGGAGCAGAATTAGACCACTTAGCCTATTGAGTCTGCTCTGTCACTTCATTATTTCAAGATTTGCTGGATCTTGCTGTGCAGATATTAGCTCCCACATGTCCTACATTACAACAGTGATTAAACCTTCAAAGCTCTTCTATGGCTGTAAAGTGCTTTTGGTTGTTCTGAAAGGGATGTGATTTTCATTATGTACATGCAAATCTTTCTTTTCTACTTTGGTATCGTGCTGTTTCAATGTAATTAACAGTGTTTGCTTAATGGTGTGAAAGAAGTAATATTTCCCTTTAAGAAAGGTACCTTTGAACCGTCTAAATGAACTAACAATTTTTTGATCTTCTGAAGGATTTGGTGAGGCGAACTTGATTCTCCAGAATTGCAGGTACGCCACCTTGACACGGACGAAGGTTGGCCGTTATTGGAAGAGTAGCATATGGATCGATTTCAAGCCAGATTAAAGCATTGGGGTCCAAGAGCCAAAAATGAATCAGTGATCAGCCCCACTACTCCGTGCCAGCCACGATCATTACCCTGAGCCTGTGTCTGCCTGGGTCTCCTTCTCCTCTTGCTACTATCATCAGGCAAAGGGTGCAAACATCTTGTGTCCCACACCCAAAACACTGGAGAAACTCAGCAAGCCAGGCAGCATCTATGGAAAAGAGTAAACAGCTGATGGTTCGGGCCTAGACCCTTCATCAGGACTTATGTAGGGTCTCAGACCAAAACATCGACTGTTTACTCTTTTCCATAGATGCTGCCTGGCCTGCTGAGTTTGCCCCCATTATGTAAGTGTTGTTTAGATTTCCAGCATTTGCAGATTTTCTCCTGTTTGTGACTGGGTCCCACACCATCAGGTTCAGGAATAGTTCTTGTCCCCTCTGGCCCTCTGACCCTCAATGCAGGTACCCCTCAGGGCTGTGTCCTAAGTCCCCTTCTTTACTTTCTGTATACCTATGATTGTGCCACCACCCACAGCTCCAATCTGCTAATTAAATTTACTGACAATACTGCACCGATTGGCCTAATCTCAAATAATAATGAGGCGGTGTACAGCGAATTCATCACCCTGACACAGTGGTGTCAAAAACAGTCACTCCCTCAATGTCACAAAAACAAAGGAGCTGGTTGTGGATTACAGGAGGAATGGAGACAGGCTAACCCCTATTGGCATCAGTCGATCTGGGGTTGAGATGGTGAACAGCACTAAGGTCCTTGGCATACACATCACCAAGGGTCTCGCATGGTCTGTACATACCTGCTGTGTGGTGAAAAAGGCACAACAGAACCTCTTTCACCTCAGGCGGCTGAAGAAGTTTGGCACAAGTCCCCAAATCCTAAGAACTTTCTACAGGGGCACAACTGAGAGCATCCTGACTGGCTGCATTACTGCTTGGTATGTGAACAGTAACTCCCTTAATCGTAGGACTCTGCAGAGAGTGGTGCGGACAGCCCAGCGCATCTGTAGATGTGAACTTCCCATGATTCAGGACATTTACAAAGACAGGTGTGTAAAAAGGATCATTGGGGACCTGAGTCACCCCAACCACGAATTGTTCCAGCTGCTACCATCCGGGAAACGGTACCGCAGCATAAAAGCCAGGACCAACAGGCTCCGGGACAGCTTCTTCCACCAGGCCATCAGACTGATTAATTCATGCTGATACAATTGTATTTCTATGTTATATTGACTGTCCTGTTGTACGTACTATTTGGTATAAATTACTATAAATTGCCCATTGCTCACGTAACGTAAAAATTTTTACTCCTCACATATATGAAGGATGTAAGTAATAAAATCAATTCAATTCATTTGGGCTCTAAGACCTCACCTCAGCGTAGAATAGACAGTGGAGTCACTTTTGGGGACTCTGCAGCTAGTGTTACTTGTTTACCATTTTTCATTATTTTTGCACAATTTGCTCTCCTTTGCAAATTGGATGCTTGTCTGTCTTTGGTTTTTGGTGGATTCTACTGTATTTCTTTGTTTTCCTCTGGGTGCCTGCATGCAAACCAAGGTTGTATAGTATATGGTATACTGATAATAAATATATTTTGAACTTTGATAGGCCTGGAATGGCAATGGCTCTGCCCAAGGAACTGCAGAGAGTCACAGACACATCACGGAATCCAGCCTCCGCTCCATGGAACTCTGCCTACCCTCCTGACTGGCGTATTTCACTGGAGTATGGTGTGAAGCACCCCAGAGATTCTCTCTTCACCCCTTTCCCATCAGGTAGAGGATACAGAAGCCTAAAGGCACTCACCACCAGGCTCAAGGACGGCATCTATCCCACTGTTGTAAGAATACTGAACAGTTCCCCCGTGCAATATTTTAGACCGTTGCCTCAGAGACTACCTCATTATGGTCCATGCACCTTACTGTTCGCCTGCACTGCACTTTCTCTCTAACTGTGACACTTCATTCTGCATTCTGTTATTGCTTTCCCTTGTTTCCTCAGTGTATTGATGTGATGAAATGATCAGAATGGATGGCATGCAAATCAGAGTTCTCACTGTAACTCATGAGGATAATGGTGGTTGTCCATCATATCTGACACTCTGTGTAGGAGGCAATTAAAGTGGAAAAGCCACTAGACTGGGGCAGTTCCATTCTCTTAACCTTGGAGGTCCATGTCCAGTGGTACAAGTGGACCTCACAACTGGGGTCTTCCTTGGTTTCAGTGGATGACCATGACTTCTTTCTGTGCCTTGCCATTCCCTTTGCTCTTCACCAAGTGTTACAGAACCATCTTCCTGGCCATTGGATCTCACTGTAGATCTTATCTGCCCAGTCCACTGGAGCTGACTTCACAGGCATGTCCCTATCTCACCAGAGTATGAAGCCCACCCGCTACCTTCACGTGGTTTAGCCTGCCTGCTGAAATGATGTGGGGTGGCCTCAGTCACATACAAACAGCTATTTGGAGCCACAGGAGAGAGCTGATGGTCTAGTGGGGATCAGAAGTGAGTGAGCTGCCCCAGAATGGACACAACAAGCCCCTTCACATGTGACAATAATAAACCTAATGGGATACACAGAAGATGAAGGTGGAACTCACCAGGTGAGGCAGCATCTATGGAGGAAAATAGTGAAATAAACAATCAGAATCTGGGCACCGAACATCGACTGTTTATTCCTCTCCAAAGAGAAATTCGGTGACCGCTTCGTTGAGCATCTCCACTCCATCCGCTAAAATAAAACTTTCCAGAAATCCAAACACTTTAATCCTGATTCCCATTCCCCTTCTGACATTTTGGTCCATGGCTTCCCCTTGTGCTATGATGAGAGCACCCTCAGTTAGAGGAGAAACATCTGGGTAGCCTCCAACCTGATAACATGAATATTGATTTCTCCTTCCGGTAAAAACACTTCCCTCCCCCACCCCTCTTCTTCTATTCCTCATTCAGATCTCTTACCTCTTCTCAACAGCCCATCACCTCCCCCTGGGTCCCCTCCTCCTTCCTTTTCTCCTGTGATCCACTCTCCTCTCCTTTCAGATTTCTTCTTCTTCTTCAGTCTTTTGCCTTTCCTACCCACCTGGCTTCAGCTATCACCCTCTAGCTCTCCTCCTTTCCCTCACCCCACCTTGTGATTCTGGCATCATCCCCCTTCCTTTTCAAGCCTGATGAAGAGTCTCAGACCAAAATGTTGACTATTTATTCATTTCCATAGATGCTTCCTGACCTGCTGAGTTCTCCAGTGTTTTGTGCATGTAGTTTTTTTGTTAATAATTAGCCTATTTAATTAAGCAACAATATATTGAAAATACCTAAAAGCAACCAAAAACAATCAAAGAAAATTTAATTGCATTTCACCTACTTGCGTCCACATTTTAGAGACTTTTTGATTTCTTCACGGAATGTGAGGATTGCTGGCTTGGAGTATGATTTATTATCCAACCTAATTTGTGAATGGGCGCAGAACTGGCTCAAAAAGAGAGGACAACAAGTTATGGTGAGAGGATCGTCTTCACACCTAGAAGATGTTAAAAGTGGGGTTCTGCAGGGATCGGTTTAAGGGCAGCTGCTGTTTTAATTTACATTAATAATTTGGATAAGCACATAACAAATAAACTAGTAAGGTTTGCTGATGACACAAAATTAGGGGGATGGGCTGATAACATTCAGGCAGCAGAATCAATACATTTAGATCTAAACAAAATCAGGTGTGGGCAGATAAATGGCAGATGAAATTTAATATAAGTAAATGTAAAGTATTACATACAGAAAGTAGAAATATTAGATATGAATCTGTAATGGGGGGGTCTTGAGTTAGAATGTACACTGTATGAGAAGGATTTGGTCATCCTGGTGGACTCATCGCTATCAACATCTGGAAAATGCACAGAAACGATCTGGAAGGCTAATAGAATGTTGGGCTATATAATGCGTTCAGTGGAATTCAAGTCAAGATACATTCTCCTTACGTTATATGATGAGGTTGTGACATCACACCTTGAGTACTGTGTACAGCTTTGGTCACCATATTGTGTGAGGAATGTGAAGACACTGGAGAGAGTTCAGAGAAGGATGACTAGCCTCATTGCAGGTCTGCAGGGTATGAGCCATGAAGTAAGATGGAAAGAATTTAATCTGATTAACCTAAGTAGACATAGAATGAGAGCTATAAGTAAGGTGGATGCCAGCTGCTACTTGAAAATTAATCCATCTTCAAGGACACGGGGCCATTGGTGGAGTCTGGTTAAGGGGAGATTTCAGACCAGCAACAGGAACCATTTCTTTACACAGTGAGTTGTTGACACATGGATCAAACTACCTAGTGGTGTAGTTGAGAATAGTACCTTAGAGATTTCCAAATCTAAACTTGATGGTTATTTCAACACACTATGTGAATAAGAACTTGGTAAGCTTTGTTGCACCAAATGGCCCATTCTTGGCAAAAGAAAACTTTCTAATGTTCTAATTTCCTTTCACTAAGTAACTCACTAGACCTCTTCAGAAGGCAGCTAAAGCCCAAAAAGATTGTGGTGGGTCTCGATATGCCACCCAGAACAGGAATGGGATACCTCCTGCTCTCCAAGAGAACCAGGTTGGATTTCAGTCCATTTATATCATTGATACTGATACTGATAGGGTGGCAGGCTGGAGATCAATCTCTACCAAGCAGATGAAAGGCACTCCTTCCCTCCACTAGCCTGCAGTCACCCTCGGCAAGCTGTAGCACCTACTTAGTCCCTTGATTAGGATCACAAGAAGCCATGGGAGCAGGTGGTGGATGGTGTATGAGTAGCTAGGGCATATCACAAGTCCTGGTTACATGATCACTGATGCCAGGCAGACAATCTCTGAAGAGTATTGATAATGGCTGGGATCACCTGTCTTGAAAAGACACTGCCCTGGCAACATCAAACCACTTCTGTAGAAAAATTTCCAAGAACAATCATGGTCAAAGACAGATTGAAGATCATGATGCCTACTTCATACGACATAGCACACAATAATGATAATGACTAACACAAGCTTTTTTAATCTAGATGATTAAATTAACTGAATGTTAATCCTTCAGCTTTCCTGGAGAGATTGAACATGGTCACTAGATTGCTGGTTTAGTAACCCTTGAGAATCTAAGTCCACATTCTGTACCACACACAAATATCGATAAGACAGACTTTTGACTTCACAATTTACCTCATCATGGCCTTGACCTTATAGTCTGTCTGCACTGCACTTTCCCTGTAATTGTAACACTTTATTCTGCATTCTGTTACTGCTTTCCCTTGTACTACCTCAATGCACTGAACTGATCTGTATGGATAGTATGCAAAGCACGGTTTTAATTGTATCTCAGTATATGTGGCAATATTTTAAATTGTAATTTGCTGCCTGCAGGCAGATTATATTCCAGTAAAATTCACAAGGCTGCACCTTACTTCTTTGAATATCTTTCTTGCTGTTCTTTGCTTAATGCTCAATTTATTGCATTGTTAAAGTTGATGTAAAGAGAGTTTCACCCATGATAAAAACACAAAATAATATTTTCCATTGACATTACTAGGTACCTGCAGAAAACGTAGGCATGATATCTTCAACAAGCAACCAACAGATCTGCAGAAAATCATAAACACAAGAGATTCTGTCGATGCTGGAAACTTGTACAACACACACGAAATGCCAGAGGAACACAGCTGTTCAGGCAGCATTTATAAACAGTGACATTTCTGGCCGAGATCATTCTTCAGGATTGGAAAGCAAGTGGGAAGAAGTCAGAATGAGAAGCTGTGGGAGGGGAAGGAATACAAGCTGGCAGGTGATAAGTGAAACCAGGTGAGGGAAAGTGGGTGGATGGGTGGGGGGGTTAGGATTGAACTGAGAAGCTGGGAGGTGATAGGTGGAAAAGATATAGGGCTGAAGAAGAAGGAATCTGAGAGGAGAGGACAGTGGACCATGGGAGAAAGGGAAGGAGAAGAAGCAGTAGAGAGAGATGATGGGCAGCAGAGGAGAAAAGAAGGAGTAAGAGGGGAGCCAGAATGGAAAAAGAGAGAAGGGGGAACAGGGAGAAGAATACCAGAAGATAGAGAAATCGATGCTCACACCATCAGCATGGAGGCTACCCAGACAAAATACGAGGGGTTGCTCCTCCAACTTGAGTGTGGCCTCATAGTGGCAGTAGAGGAGGCGGTGGAACAACATGTCAGAATGGGATTGGGAAGTTGAATTGAACTGCGGGCCACCGGGAAATCCTGTATTTCGTGGCGGACGGAGCAAAGGGAACTTCTCAAAGCAGTCGCCAGCAAATTTAAGAGAGGAGAGGGAATGGGTTTCACCCTTAAGAAATTTGCATCTTAACACAAATAGATGAGGAAGTGGCTTTTTTCAACATTGCATTAACATACTGTCATTGATTAACAAATCATTAATACCCCCAGGCCGTCAGACTATTGAACTCCATGCCACCACCCAGATCTCATTACTTATCAAGTGCCAGTAGCATTTTGCTGTTTACTTTTTGTGTCATAGATGCTCCTTACGCTAATTGTCAAACTTCTGGAATATATTTATTATTCTTGAATTTGAATAAGGGTATCCCTGTCACAGCGCACTGCTTACCACAGCCTGATATCACGTGAGATGTGTATAGATGCTATTGACACAGCTGCACAAAGAATAAACATGATTCTGTACACATAGAATCATTGCCATGCAAGAAACCATTTGGTCCATCTGATCAATTGCTAGCGTATTCTGTTACAATCTAATCAGTGCTTAGGGATGCGGAGATGCTTAGAATGGCCAGGGTAAAGGCTCTGTTGGGAAGGACCACAGGCCAACTGGACATTGAGTGGCTGAGTCCAGTGGGACAGCCCCTCAAACCACTAAAGGGTGCATCACCTCAAGGGGCAACAGGAGTGGCAATGTTGCTATGGAAAAAAATGGTGACTACAAGGGGACGTAATTTTAAGGCAATTGGATGAAAGTATAGGGGGGATATCAGAGGTAAGTTCTTTACACAGACGGTGTTGGGTGTGTGGAACATTCTGGTGGTGGAGGTAGACACTCTAGGGACGTTTAAGAAACCCTTAGATAGGTACATAGATGATAGAAAAGTAAAGGGTTATTTTTTTTTTTATTGTGATACAGCATGAAATAGGCCCTTCCAGTCCTGCAAGCTGTGCCACCCAGCAACCCCCCAATTTAACCCTAGCCAAATCACAGGACAATTTGCAATGCCCAATTAACCTGTCAACCGGTGCATCTTTGGACTGTGCGAGGAAACTGGAGCACCCGGAGGTCACAGGGAAAACGGACAAACTCCTTATAGGCAGCAGCAGCAACGTAGAACGGTAGAGTAAGATTGGTCAAAAGATCGGTACAACAGTGCATGATGAAGAGGCTGTGTGATGCTGTAATATTCTATGTTCCATAATCATGTTAACTACTGATGTGTTACTACAGGTCATTGATAGGATGATAGGATGCTGAGCTCAGCTGAGAAGTGGCAGATGGTGTTCATTCTAGAAAAGTGTGAAGAGACATACTTTGGAAAGTCCAACTTGAAGGCAGAGTGCATGGTTAATGGCAGGATTCTTAACAATGTGGAGGAACAGAGAGATCTTGGGGTCCCTGTCCACAGATCCCACAAGTTGATAGGGTGGTTAGGGAAACATATGCCACGTTGCCCTTCATTAGTCATGGAACTGAGTTCAAGAGCTGCAAGGTAATGCTGTGGCTCTATAAAACTCTGGTTAGACCACACTTGGAGTATTGTGTTCAGTTCTGGTTGCCTCATTATAGGAAGCATGTGGAAGCTTTAGAGAGGGTGCAGAGGAGATTTACCGGAATGCTGCTTGGATAGATGTTTTATGAAGATAGGATGAGTGAGATTCCTCTGATTTACTGCAAAGGAATTTCATCACCAGGTTACTGTGAGAGACTCTACACTGTTAAGGAACAGAGAAAAAGACACAGACCTCGATAAAAAGTTAACCCTTTTTTTGCGTGATGACGGGAAGCCATTCTCCTATGACTCCATCAGTGTCAGATTACACCTGAACTTTATACAGTAAGTTTTGGGTAATAGCCAGCAGCCAAACATACTTGGTCAGCAATTTCAAAAAGCGCTTGTTAGGTATCAGCAAGTTTACCAACATTCCCGCACGATGCACAAAATTAGAGATACATGTCTGCAGTTAGTTCCTCTATTCGCTAGTTGCTAGACAATCTTGGAAAACAGCTAACAATACCTCATTGCTGGCATGATCTATATTTAGCTATTGTTAGCTTGCACAAGCAAGCCTCTTATCCTGTCACCCTCATGATCCAGGTCTTGAGTAATCTCTAGCTAGCCAAACTTGACAACAAAACTTAATTCAAAAGTTAATCTTAACTTTATAATTTTCTTCCATGGCAAACTAAGGTGCTAGGGCTTTGACAAGATTCCGCACAGAAGGTTAGTTAGGAAGATTCAATCGTTAGGTATTAATATTGAAGTAGTAAAATGGATTCAACAGTGGCTGGATGGGAGATGCCAGAGAGTAGAGGTGGATAACTGTTTGTCAGGTTGGTGCCCACTGACTAGTGGTGTGCCTCAAGGATCTGCACTGGGTCCAATGTTGTTTGTCATATACATTAATGATCTGGATGATGGGGTGGTAAATTGGATTAGTAAGTATGCAGATGATACTAAGGTAGGTGGCGCTGTGGATAATGAAGTAGGTTTTCAAAGCTTGCAGAAAGATTTAGGCCAGTTAGAAGAGTGGGCTGAAAGATGGCAGATGGAGTTTAATGCTGATAAGTGTGAGGTGCTACATTTTGGTAGGATTAATCCAAATAGGACATACATGGTAAATGGTAGGGCATTGAAGAATGCAGTACAACAGAGTGATCTAGGAATAATGGTGCATAGTTCCCTGAAGGTGGAATCTCATGTGGATAGGGTGGTGAAGAAAGCTTTTGGTATGTTGGCCTTTATAAATCAGAGCATTGAGTATAGGAGTTGGGATGTAATGTTAAAATTGTACAAGGCGTTGGTGAGGCCAAAGTTGGAGCATTGTGTACATTTCTGGTCACCAAATTATAGGAAAGATATCAACAAAATAGAGAGAGTACAGAGAAGATTTACTAGAGTGTTACCTGGGTTTCAGCACTTAAGTTACAGGGAAAGGTTAAACAAGTTAGGTCTTTATTCTTTGAAGCATAGAAGGTTGAGGGGGGACTTGATAGAGGTATTTAAAATTATGAGGGGATAGACAGAGTTGACGTGGATAGGCTTTTTCCATTCAGAGTAGAGGAGATTCAAACAAGAGGACATGAGTTGAGACTTAGGGGGCTAAAGTTTAAGGGTAACATGAGGGGGAATTTCTTTACTCAGAGAGTGGTAGCTGTGTAGAATGAGCTTCCAGTAGAAGTGGTAGAGACAGGTTTGGTATTGTCATTTAAAGTAAAATTGGATAGGTATATGGACAGGAAAGGAATGGAGGGTTATGGGCTGAGTGCGGGCCAGTGGGACTAGGTGAGAGTAAGCGTTCAGCACTGACTAGAAGGGCCGAGATGGCTTGTTTCTGTGCTGTAATTGTTATATGGCTATATGGTTTTCCTTTTGGAGCAAAGGAGGATGAGAGGTGACTTGATGGAGGAGTATAAGATAATAAGAGGCACAGATAGATTGGGAAAGCCTCGTCTTTTTCCCAGGGTGGTATTGCCTAATACTGGAGGACATTATTTTCAGGTGATTGGAGGAACGTTTCAAAGCTTATAAGGGATGTCAGAGGTGTTTCTTTTTACACAGGTAGTGGTGGATGCATGGAATACCCTGCCAGGAGTGGTGGTAGAGATAAATACATTAGGGCCATTTAAGACTCTTAGAAAAGCACAGGGATAAAAGAAGAATGGCGTGCTATGTGAGCAGGAAGCAGCAGATTGATCTTTACTTCTATTTTATTTATTGTGTTTTAGAGGTACAGTGCGGATCAGGCCCAATGAACTGCACAACCTACTTAACACTTGCATAGTTAATCATAGGGCTACTTACAGTGACCAATTTACCTACTAGCCAGTACTTCTTTGGACAGGGTGAGGAAAGCAGAACACTGGGAGGAAACCCACAAGGTAAGGGGAAGAATGTACGAACTCCTTACACACAGCGCCAGAAGTGAACTCTGAACTCTGACGCACCAAGCTATAATAGTATTCCGCGAAGCACTATGCAACCATGGCACCTTTGGAATAGATTAAATGGTCAGTACAATATTGTGGGGCAAAGAACGGTACTGTTGTATGTTCTCTGTTCTACTCTATGCACTGAATGTATTAACCAAATGGCACTAAGATTGTTTTGCATTGTCTATTCTCATATATTATTATGAATAAAGTTTGTTTTTGAAATAAAAGATACATCTGATCAGTCCTCTTTTTTTCCCTGTAGCCCTGAAATTATTTACTTTCAAATAGTTACCCAGGCTGTGCCGTCTTCTCATTACTGCCATCAGGGATGATGTACAGGAGCCCAAGGATGCACACTCAACATTTTAGGAACAGCTCCATTCCCTCTGCAATCAGATTTCTGAATGGTCCATGGACCCTTTGTACCTTATACTTCAGTAATGTTTTATGCCTTGCAAGGCACTGCAATCACAAAGCATCAAATTCCATGACATATGTCCATGTGAATACACCTGAATCTAATTCTGATTCGAATATTTATCCAATTTCCTTTCGGAAACCACAACTGAAGTATGTGATGTGATCCAGATCGTACAGCATACTGAACAAAGACGCAGCTCCTCATTTCACCCTGCATCATTTGTGAACAATGTAACATCATTGGTCTCATGACTTTGGATAAAATATTGGGGCAGCACGGTAGAGTAATGCTACGACAGTTCCAGCGACCTGGATGTGATTCCTGCCACTGTCTGTAAGATGTTCTCCTAGTGACTGCATGGGTTTCTGCCAGGTACTCGGGGTCCCCTGACATTCAAAAAGCTTACGGGGCAGTAGGTCACTTGGACAGCTTGGGCTCATTGGGCCAGAAGTGACTTTTACCGTGCTGTTTCTCTAAATAAAAAATTTTGTGTGCTGTGTTGAGCTCTGTATTACCATCTAAATGTACAGAGGCAACTGGAAGTGAGACAATGGACATCCTGACCACTGAGAGATGATTGACGATGGCCAGTCGAGACAGCAATGGAAGGGCCAAAAGTGGAGAAGAATTTCAGCTGGTTGAGAAGCAGGCTCAGAGAAAGCTGAGGGCAGAAAAATGCTTCAGTTGTGGCAGAGAACACCCCAATGTTGGGGGGGGGGGAGCTCCTGAGCTACAACAAACAACAGGTTATTATCTACCTTGGTACTTCATGGGATCGGAAGCTGTCGTTGTCAGAGTGAGAACTGAGAATGCTGGTGGAACGCAGCAGGCCAGAACTGTCAGAAAGAATCAGACTGGAAAGAAAGGGATATTCAATGTTGAAGGCCTTCCTCATCTGGACTGAAAGAGAGAAGAGAGAGAGCCAGTATATGGATGACCACAAGAGATTCTACAGATGCTGTAAAATTCAGAGTTACATCATAAAAAAAAAAGCAGGAGGAACTCAGCAGGATCCAGGGAAGGAAATAAGCAGCTGATGTTTTGTGGTGAGACCTTTCAGTCAGTGCTAATGAATCATCTCAGTCCAAAGCATCAACTGTTTATTCATTTCCCTGCTAGTGAGGGTAGAAACAGGATGATTTGGCAGATAAATGCGTGACTGAGAAGCTGGTGCAGGAGGCAGGGCTTCAGGTTCTCGGATCATTGGGATCTCTTCTGGGGGAGCTATGACCTGTACAAAAAGAGACAGGTTACACCCAAACCCGAAGAAGACCAGTATCATTGCAATAAGGTTTATTAGAGCTGTTGAGAAGGGTTTAAACTAATTTGACAGGGGGATGGGAACTGGAGTGAAGGGACTCAGGATAGGACAGATGGTATTAAAACATAGATAGCATCAGGAAGGGCAGGCAGATGATAAGAGTTAGGACAAAATTGCAGCCAGCTGGGTGAGTATCAGGGCATTAGGGATGCAGAATCAAAAAGGTAGCAAATACAGCACTCACAGTGTTAGATCTCAATGCACAGAGTGTAAGAAATAGGGTGGATGATCTTGTTGCACTTTTACAGATTGTCGGGTATTCATCACTGAATCGTGGCTGAAGGATGGTTGTAGTGGAGAGCTGAATGTCCAAGGTCCCACATTTTATCAGAGGGATAGGAAGGTAGGTGGAGGGGGTGGAGTGGCTCTGCTGGTAAAGAATGGCATCAAATCAGTAGAAAGATGGAAGTTGTTGAATCCTTGTGGGTTGAGTTAAGAAAGTGCAAGGGTAAAAGGTCTCTGATGGCAGTTATATACAGGCCTCCCAACAATAGCTGGAATGTGGAATGTGGATGACAGATTACAATGGGTAATAGAAAAGGCATGTCAAAAGGGAAATATTATGATTAACATAGGAAATTTTAACATGCAGGTAGATTTGGAAAATTCAGTTGGTAATGGATCTCAAGAGAATTAACTTGTTGAATGCCTGTGAGATAGCTTTTTAGAGCAGTTTGACGTTAAGCTTACTAGGGATCAGCTATACTGGATTGGATGTTAGTTAATGAACAAGAGGTGATTAGGGAGTTTAAGGTAAATTAACACTTAGGAGGCAGTGATCACAATATCATTGAGTTCAGCTTGAAATTTTATAAGGAGAAAGTAAAGTCTGACATAGCAGTATTTCAGTGGAGTAAGGGAAATTACAGTGGTATGAGAGAGGAGTTGGCCAAAGTAAATTGGAATGAGATGCTGGCAGGGATGACAGCACAGCAACAATGGCTTGAGTTTCTGGGAAAAATGAGGAAGGTGCAAGATAGAAATACTCAGATGGCAAAATAGTATAACCATGGCTGACAAGGGAACTCAAAAGCTAATGTAAAAGCAAAAGAGAGGGCATACATCAAAGCAAATATTAGCAGGAAGATTGGGAAGCTTTTAAAAACATACAGAAAGCAATGAAAAAATATTAAAAGAGAAAAGATCAAATATGAAAGCAAAATAAAAGAAAAAAAAGCAAGTTAGCAAACAATATCAAGGTCAATAGAAAAAGCTTTTTCAAGTACATAAAAATAAAAGAAAGATGAGAGTGGATATAGGAGTGCTAGAAAGTGAGGCCAGAGAAATAAAACAGGGGAGAAGGAGATGGCAGATGAATTAAATGAGTATTTTGCATCAGTCTTCACTGTGCAAGACACTAGCAGTGTGCCACCTGTTGAGAGGTGTGAGGGAAGAGAAGTGAGTGCAGTTACTATTACAAGGGAGAAGGTGCTCAAAAAGTTGAAAGTACATGTCACCCTGACTAGATGAACTGCACCCTAGGGTTCTGAAAGAGGTAGTGGTACAGATTATGGAGTCAATAGTCATCTTTCAAAAATCATTGGTCCCTGGCATGGTTCCAGAGGACTGGAAAATTGCAAATGTCACTCCACTCTTTAAGAAAAGTGGGAGGCAGCAGAAAGGAAATTATAGACCGTTTATCCTGACCTCAGTGGTTGGGAAGATGTTAGAGTCAATTGTTAAGGATAAGGTTATGGAGTACTTGGTGTCACAGGAAAGGCAGGACAAAGTCAGCATGGTTTATTAAGGGAATATCTTGCCTGACGAACCCGTGGGAATTCTTGGAGGAGATTGCAAATAGGATAGACAAAGGAGATGCAGTGATGTTGTATATTTGGATTTTCAGAAGGGCTTTGACAGGATGCCACACATGAGGCAGCTTACAAAGTTAAGAGCCCTTGGTATTACAGGAAAGTTACTAGCACGGTAAGAGCATTGGCTGATTGGTAGGAGGCATCAAGTGGGAATAAAAAGATCCCTTTCTGTTTGACTGCTAGTGACTAGTGATGTTCCACAGGGGTCAGTGTTGGGACAGTTTCTTTTCAGGCTGCGTATCATGAATTAGATAATGAAATAGATGGCTTTGTTGCCAAGTTTTCATATGATACAGTTTGGTGGAGGGGCAGATGTTGCTCAGGAAACAGGAAGGCTGTGGAATGGGCAGAATTGCAGAATGGGCAAGAAAGTGACAAATGAAATACAATGTTGGAAAATGCATGGTCATGCACTATGGTAGAGGAAATAAATGTGTAGACTATTTTCTAAATGGGGTGAAAATCTAAAATTTTGAGATGCAAAGAAACTTGGGAGTCCTTGTGCAGAACATCCTAAAGGTTAACTTTCTGGTTGAGTCAATGGTGAGGAAGGCAAATGCTATGTTAGCGTTCATTTCAAGAGGTCTAGAATACAAGAGCAACGATGTGATGCTGAGGCTTTATAAGGCACTGGTGAGGCCTCACCTTGAGTATTGTGAACAGTTTTGGGCTCCTTATCTGAAAAAAGATATGCTGGCATTGGAGAGGTTTCAGAGGAGATTCACAAGGAATATTCTGGGAATGAAAGGGTTATCATATGAGGAATGTTTGATGGTTCTGAGTCTGCACTCACTGTAATTTAAGATGAGGAGGTGATCTCATTGAAACTTTCGGATGTTGAAAGGCCTACTTAGAGTAGATTTGGAAAGAATGTTTCCCATGGTGGGGGAGTCTATGACAAGAGGGCACAGAGTTAGGATGGAGGGACGTCCATTTAAAACAGAGAAGCGGAGAAATTTCTTTAGCCAGAGGGTGGTGAATTTGTGGAATTTGTTACCACAGGCAGCTGTGGAGTCCAGGTCATTGGGTGTATTTGAGGCAGAGATTGATAGTTTCTTGATTTGCCACAGCAACAAAGTTTATGGGGAGAAGGCCAGTGAATGGGACTGAGGAGGGGGAAAAGGATCAGCCATAATTGAAGGGTGGAGCATACTCGACGGGCCAAACAGACTAATTCTGATCCTTTGTGTTATGGTCTATGGTCTGCTGAGTGCCTCCAGCACTTTGTATGCATCAGTGATCTTTCTATATTCCCTTTCTAAGCACCTCATAATGTCTATAATGCCATCAGATTCTCTTCAGTCTTGCCTGTTCCAAGGAAAACAAATCCAGCCTATACTCCCAATCCAAGCACCCTATCCCAGCGAAACACCTGATGAATCTCCTTTGTGACTTCTCCAGCACAATCAAACCTTCCCTACAGTGGGGCAACCAAAACTGCACACAACATTCCAGATGAAGCCTGCTATGTATTGTTGTATCAGGAACTCCCTTCCACTGTACAGTATAATAAATCTGACTATCAAAGGGAAGTGACCTTCGTACCTTCTTTAACTACGTTGTTTTTTATTGTTTGCCTGCTGTTTGTTTGCTGGATGTACTCTTTATTTTGCATTATTATTGTTTTACCTTGTTCTATCTCAATTCACGATATAATAATTTGATCTGGACGAACAGTATGCAAGACAAGTTTTTTACTGTATCTTGGTACATGTGACAATAATACCATGAGACTACAAGGCATAGGAACAGATTTAGACCTTTTGACCAATAGAGTGTATATATTTATTGAGATATCAGAGAAATCAATCCTTCCTGCCCTTTGAGCTGCATCACTCCACAACCCACTGATTTAGTCCTAGCCGAATCACAGGATAATTTACAATGACCTATTAACCTACTAACAGATACACCTTTGGCCTATGGGAGGAAACCGTCGCACCAGGAGGAAACCCACGCCATCACAGGAATAATGTACAAACTCCTTACAGACAATGGCGGGATCGATGCTGCCACCTCCAAGAATCTTTATACTTCTACCCAGAGGTTCCTCTTTCCCTTGGTACTGCCTAGGACTTACTACCTATTCGACAGAACCATACCTCGAGTCTGAGCTACCTCGGAAAGTCACATAGTTGAATATGAGAGTACATCACCAAAAATATAGAGTGTAGTTGGTCAAAGAGGAAAATTCCCATCAACTTCTTTTGGAAAACTGCAAAAGAGCAACAAGTGCCAGCTCCGCGATGAATACCCACATCCCACAAAGTTCAAAGTAAATTTATTATCTAAGAGCACACTGTATATGTCACTATATACAATCCTGAGATTTGTCTTCCTTCAGGCAGGAAATCCAAGAAGCATAATAATCAATGAAAGACCTCACCCAATGGGATGGACAGACATCCAGTGTGCAAAAGGCAACAAACTCTGAAAATAATAATAAAGCAATAAATATTGAGAACATGAGTCCTTGAAAGTGAGTCCAAAGGTTGTAGGAACAGTTCAGGGATAGCTGAGTGTAGTTGAGAGAAGTTATTCCTCTGATCTCTTAATATCACCTCCCTGAACAAGAAGGCACAGCAGACCTCAACTTCCCTGAGAAGACTAAAGCAAGCAAGGCTCCTACACCCCCCTCTTATCAGTGTTTTACTGGAGCACCGTTGACAGTCTCCTGACATGTTGCATCTCCATCTGGTATAAGAGCATTTGAGCATCGGACCAGAAGTCCCTACAGATGACAGCTGAGCAGATGTGGCTGAAGTTCTGGGAATAGTTCACAAGGTGCAGGATAGATACGTCCCACAGAAGAAGTTCTCAAATGGCAGGGGTAGGCAACCAAAGCTGACAAGTAAAATTAAGGACTGCATAAAAGCCAAGGAAAGGGCATATAACGGAGCAAAAGTGAGTGGGAAGTTGGATGATTGAAAAACTTTTAAAATCCAACAAAAGGCAACTTAAAAGGCTATAAGAAGGGAAAAAACTAAATATGAGGGTAAATTGGCCGATCATATAAAGCGGGATACTAAAAGTTTTTTTTTCCAGTTATTTAAAGAGCAAAAGGGAGGTGAGAGTTGATATTGGACCACTGGAAAATGATGCCAGAAAGGTAGTAATGGAGGACAAAGAAATAGCAGATGAACTTAATGAGTGCTTTGCATCAGACTTCACTGTGGAAGACACTAGCAGTGTGCCAAAGGCCTGTGAGTGTCAGGGAACAAAAGTGAGTGCCATTGCCTTTACAGACAAAAAATTGCCAGGCAAACTCAAGAATCTTAAGGTGGATATGTCACCTGGACCAGTTGGACTACCCCAGACTCCTGAGAGAGGTTGCTGAAAAGATAACAGATGCATTGGTCATGATCTTTCAAGAATCACTTGATTCTGCCATGGTACCGGAGGACTGGAAAATTGCAAATGTCATTCCACTCTTTAAGAAGGGAGAAAAGCAACTGAAAGGAAATGATAGGGCAGTTAGCCTAACCTCAGTGATGGGAAATTGTTGAAGTCTATTATTAAGGATGAGGTTCCGGGGTTCTTGGAGACTAATGGTAAATTAAGTCAAAGTCAGCATGGTTTCTGTAAAGGGAAATCTTGTCTGACAAATCTGTTAAAGTTCTTCAAGGAAGTAACAGGCAGGGTGGACAAAGGAGAGGCAGTGGATGTCATTTACTTGGATTTTCAGAAGGCATTTGTTAAGGTGCCACACATGAGGATGCTTAACAAGATAAAATCCTGTGGCATTACAGGAAAGATACTGGCATGGATAGTGGAATGGCCGGCAGGCAGGAGGCAGCAAGTGGAATAAAAGGGACTTTTTCTGGTTGGCTGCCAGTGACTAACAGTGTTCCTCAATGGCCAGTATTGGGAATGTTACTTTACATCATTGTTTGTCAATGATTTAGATAATGGACTTAATGGATTTGTGGCTAAGTTGGTGGATGATATGAAGATAGGTGGGGAGGTAGCTAATGTTGAAGAAGCAATGCGATTGCAGCAGGACTTAAACAAATTGGAAGAATGGACAATAAAGTGGCAGATAGAATACAGTGTGGGAAATGTATGAAAATGCATTTTGGTGAAAGGAACAGTAGTGCAGATTAGTATCGAAATGGGGAGAAAATTCAAACATCAGAGGTGCAGAGGGACATAAAAGTCCTCATGCAAGACTGCCAGAAGGTTAATTTACAGGTTAAGTCTGCGGTAAAGAAGGCAAATGCAATATTAACATTTATTTCAAGGAGAATAGAATATAAAAGTAAGGGGATAATGCTAAGGCTTTATAAGACCCTAGTCAGGCCGCACTTGGAGTATTGCCAACAGATTTGAGCCCCATATCTCAGAAAGGATGTGTTGACATTGGAGAGAGTCCAGAGAAGGTTCACAAGGATAATTCCAGGAATGAAGGGGATTACATATGATGAGTGTTTTGCAGCTTTGGGCCTGTACTCACTGGAATTTAAAAGAATGCAGGGGGATCTCATTTAAACCTACCAAATGTTAAAAAGACTAGATAAGGTGGATGTGGAGAGGATGTTTTCTATGGTGGGGCTATCCCGAACTAGAGGGCACAGTCTAATAACTGGGGGGGGGGGGGGTTGGTAAGGAGGAATTTCTTTAGGCAGAGAATAGTAAACCTGTGGAATGTTCTGCACAGACTGTGGTGGAGGCCAAGTCTGTGGGTATACTTAATGTGGAAGTTAATAGTTTCCTGATTGGTCAGGGCATCAAAGGATATGGCAAGAAGGCAGGTGTATGGGGTTGAGTGAGGTCCGGGATCAGCCATGATGAAACGGTAGCGGAGACAGCTGAATGGCCTAATTCTGCTCCTATGTCTTACGGTCTTATTGTCTTATGGACTGTGAGAACAGCTGAGAGGATCATAGAGGTATTCCTACCATCCATCAAGGACATTTATCAGGCGCACTGTGTACACAGAGCTCTTAGTATTATTAAGGATCCTACCCATCCATCCTGCATCCTCTTTGACTTTTTACATCAGGTAGGAGACTGCGATGCATAAAAACAAGAATGGTCGGGATGAGAAACAGTTCCTTCTCCCAGGCCATTGGGCTTCTGAAATCCCTGTCGCATCATATTTGAAGTGTTACTGGTTAATCTGTTCTGCACCTTACAATATTTACTATTAATGAGCTTTAGTTGGTTATTGATGCGAAATTCATCTGCAGATTTTATCCTTACCTTCATAGGTTATCATGTGTTAAGTGTGTCATGTGTTCCTGTGCTTTACACCCTGCTTCAGAGAAAGGTCGTCTCATTTTTATGTATATTATATGGTTATGTACATTATATACATGCATATAGTTAAAACGTAGAAGCATAGATACCTAGAAAACCTAAAGCACAATACAGGCCCTTCGGTCCACAATGCTGTGGCGAACATGTCCTTACCTTCGAACTACCTAGGCTAACCCATAGCCCTCTGTTTTTCTAAGCTCCATGTATCCATCCAGGAGTCTCTTAAAAGACCCTATCGTTTCCGCCTCCACCACCACTGCTGGCAGCCCATTTCACGCATTCACCCCTCTCTGCATAAAAAAACTTACTCCTGACATCTCCTCTGTACCTACTTCTGAGCACCTTAAAACTGTGCCGTCTTGGGCTAGCCATTTCAGCCCTGGGAAAAAGCCTCTGACTATCCACACGATCAATGCCTCTCATCATCTTGTACACCTCTATCAGGTCACCTCTCATCCTCCGCCGCTCCAAGGAGAAAAGGCCGAGTTCACTCAACTTGTCTTCATAAGGCATGCTCCCCAATCCAGGCAACATCCTTGTAAATCTCCTCTGCACCCTTTCTATGGCTTCCACATCCTTCCTGTAGTGAGGCGACCAGAACTGAGCACAGTACTCCAAGTGGGGTCTGACCAGGGTCCTATATAGCTGCAACATTACCTCTCGGCTCCTAAATTCAATTCTACGATTGATGAAGGCCAATACACCATATGCCTTCTTAACCACAGAGCCAACCTGTACAGCAGCTTTGAGCGTCCTATGGACTTGGACCCCAAGACCCCTCTGATCCTCCACACTACCAAGAGTCTTACGATTAATACTATATTCTGTCATCATATTTGACCTACCAAATTAAACCACCCCTCACTTATCTGGCAAACACGAGGAAATCTGCAGATGCTGGAAATTCAAACAACACACACAAAATACTGGTGGAACACAGCAGGCCAGGCAGCATCTATAGGGAGAAGTACTGTCGACGTTTCGGGCCAAAACCCTTCGTCAGGATTAACTGAAGGGAAAAATAGTAAGAGATTTGCAAGTAGGAGGGGGAGGGGGAAATGCGAAATGATAGGAGAAGACCGGAGGGGGTGGGATGAAGCTAAGAGCTGGAAAGGTGATTGGCAAAAGTGATGCAGAGCTGGAGAAAGGAAAGAATCATGGGACAGGAGGCCTAGGGAGAAAGAAAGAGGGAGATGGAGAACAGGCAGAGTGATGAGCAAAGAGAGAGAAAAAAAACAAACAACTAAATATGTCAGGGATGGGGTAAGACGGGGAGGAGGGGCATTAACGGAAGTTAGAGAAGTCAATGTTCATGCCATCAGGTTGGAGGCTACCCAGCCAGTATATAAGGTGTTGTTCCTCCAACCTGAGTGTGGCTTCATCTTGACAGTAGAGGAGGCCATGGATAGACATATCAGAATGGGAATGGGACGAGGAATTAAAATGTGTGGCCACTGGGAGATCCTGCTTTCTCTGGCAGACAGAGCATAAGTGTTCAGTGAAACGGTCTCCCAGTCTGCGTTGGGTCTCACCAATATATAAAAGGCCACACCGGGAGCACTGGACGCAGTATATCACACCAGCCAACTCACAGGTAAAGTGTCGCCTCACCTGGAAGGACTGTCTGGGGCCCTGAATGGTGGTGAGGGAGGAAGTGTAAGGGCAGGTGTAGCACTTGTTCCGTTTACAAGGATAAGTGCCAGGAGGGAGATCAGTGGGAAGAGATGGGGGAGAACGAGTGGACAAGGGAGTCGTGTAGGGAGCAATCCTTGCGGAAAGCAGAAAGAGGTGGGGAGGGAAAGATGTGCTTGGTAGTGGGATCCTGTTGGAGGTGGCGGAAGTTACGGAGAATTATACGTTGGACCTGGAGGCTGGTGGGGTGGTAGGTGAGGACAAGGGGAACCCTATCCCGAGTGGGGTGGTGGGCGGATGAGGTGAGGGCAGATGTGCAGGAAATGGGAGAGATGAGTTTGAGAGCAGAGTTGATGGTGGAAGAAGGGAAGCCCCTTTGTTTAAAAAAGGAAGACATCTCCTTCGTCCTGTATTGAAAAGCCTCATCCTGAGAGCAGATGCGGCGGAGGCGGAGTAATTGTGAGAAGGAGATATCATTTTTGCAAGCGACAAGGTGGGAAGAGGAATAGTCCAGGTAGCTGTGAGAGTCTGTAGGCTTATAGTAGATATCAGTAGATAAGCCGTCTCCAGAGATGGAGACAGAAAGATCAAGAAAGGGGAGGGAGGTGTCAGAAATGGACCAGGTAAATTTGAGAGCAGGGTGAAAGTTGGAGGCATAGTTAATGAAGTCAATGAGCTCAGCACGCGTGCAGGAGGCAGCGCCAATGCAGTCGTCGATGTAGCGAAGGAAAAGAGGGGGATGGATACCCGTATAGACTTGGAATATGGACACAAAGCCAACAAAAAGGCAGGCATAACTGGGATCCATACGGGTGCCCATGGCTACACCCTTGGTTTGGAGTAAGTGGGAGAAGCCAAAGGAGAAATTATTGAGAGTAAGAACTAATTCCGCTAGATGGAGGAGAGTGGTGGTAGAGGGGAATTGGTTAGGTCTGGAATCCAAAAAGAAGCGAAGAGCTTCGAGACCATCTCGGTGGGGGATGGAGGTATATAGGGACTGGATGTCCATGGTGAAAATAAGGCGGTGGGGGCCAGGGAACTTAAAATCATTGAAAAAATTCAAAGCATGAGAAGTGTCACGAACATATGTGGGAAGAGATTGAACAAGGGGGGATAAGACAGTGTCAAGGTATGCAGAAATGAGTTCAGTGGGGCAGGAGCAAGCTGAGACAATAGGTCTACCTGGCCAGGCAGGTTTGTGGATCTTGGGTAGGAGGTAGAAACGGGAAGTGCAGGGTGTGGGAATTATGAGGTTGGTGGCAGTGGATGGGAGATCCCCAGAGCTGATAAGGTTGGTGATGGTATAGGAGACAGTGGCCTGGTGCTCCTTAGGGTGGTCATGATCAAGGGGTAAATAAGAGGAGGTATCAGAGAGTTGTCGCTGTGCCTCGGCCAGGTAGAGGTCAGTACGCCAGACAACAACAGCTCCCCCCTCATCAGCGAGTTTTATAGTGAGGTTGGGGTTGGTGCGGAGGGAGCGGAGAGCAGAGCGTTCGGAAGAAGTGAGGTTGGAATTGGAACAGGGTGTGGTGAAGTCGAGACTGTTGATGTCCTGTTGGCAATTAACAATAAAGAGATCCAGAGCAGGTAGAAGACCAGAGCGGGGTGTCCATGAAGAGGAGGAGGGTTGAAAACAGGAGAAGGGGTCATCGGTGGGGGTAGGAGAGTCCTTGTCAAAGAAGTAAGCTCGGAGAAGTAGCCAGCGGAAGAAGAGTTCAGCGTCATGGCGTACGTGGAACTCACTGAGGTGTGGGCGAAGGGGGACAAAGCTGAGGCCCTTACTGAGGACAGAGTGCTCTGCCTCAGAGAGTTGAAGGTCGGAGGGAATGGTAAAGACCCGGCACGGATGAGAGATGGGATCGGAGGGGGGAGGGAGGCTGGTAGTGTCAGTGGAGAGGGAAGGGTTGGGGTGAGAGGAAGATGGATCCTCTGAGGGCCCAGGAGCTGACGATGGGATCTGAGGGAGAGGGGATTGCAGGGTGGTGGTGGGGGAATGGGAGACTGGAGTCACAATCGCAGCATGTGAAGACCCGGCCTGGAGTTCAAGGCTGGAGTCACAGTTGGTGGTTGCACAATCGCTTTGAAGCTGTCCATGGTCGTTGGAACCCGCGTTGATGGTGCTGGAGTCCAGGTTTTCAATATGCCCTGGGTTGCTGGGGCAGCCGAGATCGACAGCCGGGGCCAATCCATGGTCGCTGGAACCCGCGGTGATGGTGCTGGAGTCCGGGTTTTCAATATGCCCTGAGTTGCTGGGGCAGCCCAAATTGACAGCCGGGGCGAATCCATGGTTGTTGGAACCCGCGTTGATGATGCTGGAGTCCGGGTTTTGAATATGCCCTGAGTTGCTGGGGCAGCCGAGATCGACGGCCAGGCCCGGGGCCGCGATACGAAGTCCATTCCTGCTACTGGTGGAGCCAACAGGCACTGGGGTCTGCAGATGGAAGATCTTGTGATCCTTGCAGGATGTATTAAAGTCAAAGAAACAGCGATTGCACGCATGGATCCGACGGAGGATGAAATAACGGACAGGTCCATTGCAAACGGAGAAAAAGGTGTCCCGGAGGTGTGGAAGTGATTGTGATAGGGACGCCAGGTACCTTCTCATGGCGGAGAGTGTCGCCCTCAGAGCCTGACAGGAGAAACAACGGGAGGCAGAGTCAATTAAATGTGAGTACCTGGGATCCTCAGAAGATCCAAATTGAGAAGCTCGAAAACAGAACCTGAAGCCAACTGGAGTCAGTTGGCGGCAGAGACACGTTCCAAGGAAGGATATATGGCTGTAATAGCGGGTCTGGGTCAAAATATGATCGAAAAGTCGAAGGGCCGAAGGAATTATAGATGGGGAGCAGTGAAAGAGGGTTTCACTGAACTCCCTATCTCATTTATCTGGGTTGAACTCCATCTGCCACTTAAATGGCAATAAACTTGACTAGACTGAGCTTGGTTGAAGAGCCTGATGTTTGAGTGGCAATAACTATTCCTGAACCTGGAGGTATTGGTCCTGGGGCTCCTGCACCTTCTTCCTGATGGTAGCTTTGAGAAGAGAGCATGACTTGGGTGCGTGAGTGTCCCTGTGATGGATGCTACTTTCCTGTGAGAACACTCCATGTAGATGTGCTCAATGGTGAGACGGGCTTTACCAATGATGGACTGGGCTGTATCCACTACTTTTTTTTAGGATTTTCCATTCAAAGGCATTGATGTTTCCTCACAAAGTCATTGGAGATGGTCAAGGAAGAATTGTCCACATTCTTTACAACACAATAGCAATCTTCACAACTCTTGATAGAAACTAAATTTTCTATAAAGAGTTAAAACACTGGTAAAATTTGTTGCTTGGAGACTTGCGATTGGAGAAATTTGTTCGGTGAATTAGCAGCCCCACGTGTACAGTAAGTACTTGAAGCCAACAAGAAGCAGAATTGGGCAGGACAATGGGAGTTGCCGGTTCAGTCTTGCCCGTGTTGTGATACATGATGAAGTGCAATCACTCTAGTTGAGTACAGTATGTTCTCCTAAGGAATTGTCTGTTGGTCAGTGTTTAGGTGGCTGTAGAGGCCGATCCAGAAACCTCAGAGCCTCGATGTTAGGCTGGATTCCCTTAATGAAGAACTATGTTTAACATGGGGAGGCTGTGCATGGGCTGTTATTGGTCGATTGGGGTCAGGGTCCAGTGACGTGAAACACAAGATGGTTTGCGACCCCTCACTCTTGCACCCTTTCTCTGCCTGCTCTGCTGTTGTGATGAGTCATCATCGTCAGCGAGCTCCATCCCTGAGATCTTGGTTGGATTGTTCTTTGTCTGGCGCCTCCCCCTTGGCCTTATCACCATGTGTGACCCTACCAGGACCTAAACCCCAGATGGCATCTCTCTCAGGGTCTCAGGAGCTCACAAACCTCTCCACCACAGCAAGATAATGACCCTCGGTGAGGATGATGAAGAGTCTTCCTCACAGTAAGTAGAATGTGTGGATTTGAGAATATTCACACATGAACAGGAGCACACAGAAACACATACTCATATAATCACACACATGGTCATTCACATACACATAAACATACACTCACGTGCACCTCCATTACTCTGAAATTTTGTGAAGTGTCTTCTGCCAGGATGCTATCCTTCACAGTTGTGACCTCCAGTCTGTTTCCAGAGATCTCTGGATTTAATCCTCATGTTCCCAGCACCTGCAGGATTTGATTGTTTAAGTCCACAGCACATAGATATAGAACAGTAAAGTACAGTAAGGCCCTTCGGCCCTTGAAGTTGTGTCTACCTTTTATCTCACTCCAAGAGCAATTTAACCCATCCTGATACATAGCCCATAGCCGTCCATTTGTTTTTATCCTTGTCTATCTAAGAGCAATTAATTATCCCTATTGTATCAACCTCCATCAGCATGCCAGCAGTATATTCCAGGCACTTAATGTACTCTACAATAAACATACCTCTGACATCCCCACTAAACTTTCAAACTTTCCTCCTATCACCTTACAAGGATGTCTTCTGATATTAACCATTGCCATGCTGGCAAAAAGATGCTGGCTGTCCATTTTATTCCATCTGAGCCTCTTATTATCTTGTACATCTAAGACCATAAGAGTAGAATTAAGCCATTCGGTCCATTGAGTCTGTTCCACCATTCCATCATGACTGATTTATTACCCTTCCAGTCCCATTCTCTTGCCTTCTCTCCGAAACCTTTGACACACTGACCGATCAAGAACCTATCAACCCTTACTGTAAACATCAACCTTTCTCCAAAGTTTAAAGTTCCAGTTTGTCCTACTTGACAACACTGCTGGTTCATTGCCATTTTCAGAATCAGAATCAGAATCAGGTTTATTATCACCGGCATGTGACGTGAAATTTGTTAACTTAGCAGCAGCAGTTCAATGCATTACATAATCCAGCACAGAGAGAAAAAAAAAATAATACATAAAATAAAACATAATAATAAATAAACAAGCAAATCAATTACATATATTGAATAGATTATTAAAAACTGTGCAAAAACAGAAATACTGTAAGTCAAAAAAGTGAGGTAGTGTCCAAAGCTTCAATGTCCATTCAGGAATTGGATGGTAGAGGGGAAGAAGGTGTTCCTGAATCACTGAGTGTGTGCCTTCAGGCCTCTGTACCTCCTACCTGATGGTAACAGTGAGAAAAGTGCATGTCCTGGGTGGTGGAGGTCTCACAATTACTCTCTTACATAACCATTTTGGATGGTCTCTGTTGCTGTAGAAGTCATCAGGAATATATGTTGCTTCCTCACAGCCATGAACTAATAAAAGTGTTTTATTGGAGCTGGCAATCCACAGCCCCATATTGAGAAGCGGCAATGTCACAGTGCGTAAGGAAAAGAGAATTTCTACACAGCACACAGTGATGAATAACCTTTGTGTCACTCTGGAATGCGTTGCTTCATCCATCTCTACCCCATTTATCCACCTGAAGGACGAAGGCAGAGTCTTGTTGATTGTGTTTGGTGGTGTGCCCAAGTGGGTTACAAAGAGGAAAGTGTTGCAGTATGACAGACAGACAAACAGACAGCCATACTTTATTGATCCTGAGGGAAATTGGGTTTCACTACAGCTGTGCCAAGAATAGTGAAGGAATATAGCAATATAAAACCATAAATAATTAAATAATAATAAGTAAATTATGCCAAGTGGAAATAAGTCCAGGACCAGCCTATTGGCTCAGGGTGTCTGACACTCCGAGGGAGGGGTTGTAAAGTTTGATGGCCACAGACAGGAATGACTTCCTATGACGCTCAGTGTTGCATCTCGGTGGAATGAGTCTCTGGCTGAATGTACTCCTGTGCCTAACCAGTACATTATGGAGTGGATTGTCCAAGATGGCATACAACTTGGACAGCATCCTCTTTTCAGACACCACCACTGGAAGTCAAACCAGGGTAGGACTTATGGAGTGAATGGGTAGGCCCAGTGGAGTGTTGTGGAACAGAGAAACCTGGGTGCACATTGTAAATCGTCCTGAAAACCAGGCTCAGGTTAATAGGTGGGTGACTGGGCAGTGCAGGTAATTGGGCCAGAAGGGCCAGTCCCGAGTTGTATCTCTAAATAAAATAAATACATAAGTTGACAGAAAGGTTCCAGACACTCAAATAACTATGTGTTAAAACAGTGACATGCAGAAGTGCACTTCTGAATGTTAAGCAAGTCACACCTTGAAGTGGATATGAGCTACAGCAGTGGAAGGCCACAAATAAACACTCATACCCATTTTGTTTGGTACAGGAGGTACAAGAATTAACATGACCACTTAGTGTGCACACAGTAACTAACCTGGATATTTTCAATTTCATTTAACTCAAAGTAAAATAAGACGTGAATTTATTTTTCATGAACAATTATGTTCTGGCTTATGCTTCCATTAGTCGGGAGGAAATGGTCTAACCAGTTGTTTGCTTTACATATGACATTCTTCCTTCTTTCAATAACTTGAAATCCACATGAAGTTATTTCAATAGCAGAAAATGTCGGATGAGATTCCTACACTCCTGAAAAACACATTGCGTTTCAGACATGTGTTCTTGCTGAAATTAAAAAGTCTGCACTGATACCTCAACCATAGCCACCTCATGGAATTTAAAAAGTATGCAATAAAAACATTGCCATGTTATTGAAAAATCTCCAGAGGGAAGAGATTATGTTCAGGAAGATGGAAGGTTTCAGATGTTTCAGAAAAGGAACTGGTCATGTGAAATGTTATGCCTCTTTTAAATAAAGTAACAAGACTTGGAAGTACCCACTGACCAGAAACAGCTGCCTAAGTATTTTGCCTAGGTAAAAATCTGTGCATAGAGGCTTACACTGTGTGAAAGCACCTCTTGTTACAGACACAACTGGAGATCATCACAGGTAAAGTAAGAATTTGCCACCTGTTAATCCTACAGACTTAATCTGAAAGTCTAAACTGGAATTCCAGTTACTGCTAAAGAGGTGTTCTGTGACAAGAATAGAAACTGATGGAAACGTTGAAGACATTGCAAAGCTTTAGACAGGATTTACGAGGACACTGCCTGACTGAGAGAACAAAGCTTATGAAGAAAGATTGAGTGAGCTAGAGCTTTTCTCTTTGGAGCAACAGAGGATGGGAGATGACTTGATAGAGATGCATAAAATTATGAGAGGCATAGACAGAATAGAGAGCCAGTACCATTTTCCCAGGGTGGTAATGCCAAATATCAGAGGGCATTGTTTAATGTGAGTCGAGAAAAGTTCAGAGAAGTCTACAATGTAGGGATTTGTTTCTTTTAGCGCAATGACTCCCCTTAGCACTAATTATTCACTGATAACTAATGCACCTGCATTGATTTGTGTTCTCTCTGTAAAGGGAATATACGCATTAACTTCTCTTCCGAGTGTGTGACTTTATTTATTTGATGGGCAGTTGTACAGACACAACAAATTGGTGACAAGCACGAACCTCAATGTCAGGGGATATCACCAACTCCAACAACTGTTATGAGAGGATGGAATTTGGAGGAGGGGAGGGACAGTGAACTGAAACTGTAAGGTGACTGAGAGGGCGATCATAGATGCTGGAAAAGGGCACGTGAGTAATAGTGTATGAACACAGTGAGAGATGCAAAGTAAAAATAGCCTGACAATGGCCTTAATTGGGAAAGATGATGAACTTGATAGTGCTAAAGAGGACTGGGATTGAACTGTAATGTAATGCTAATGATGCGGATGAGGTAAAGTAAGTTTCCACACTTCTCAGTTTAATGGTGCTGGAACTTGCAGTCTCTAATACAACTTAGTAACTCCCGAAGAGCCTGCAAGCAAGCTATTTGATGAAATTGTTGCAATTTTGCAAAATCACTTGAGCTCCAAACTGCTAGTAATAGCTGTGAGATTTAGGTTTCACAAAAGGAACTATTCAAAAGATGAAAGCGCTTCTGAATACATTGCGGAACTACGCAACCTTTCCCAATACTGTGATTTTAGAGATGGACTTTCTAATGCATTAAGAGACAGGCTTGTATGTGGCTTGCGTAGAAAAAGCACTCAAAAGAGGCTCCTGTCAGAAAGAGACCTAACCTTAGAATGGGCATTGACCATTACAATATCATTAGAGACTACAGCAAAGGATGCAGCAGAACTACAGAAAAAGAGTTTAGAATGTGAAATGTGTAAAATGTCTCTGAGTGGTGCAAAAAAGCCAAAAGATGTTATCAATGTTGCAAATCCTCCCATGAGCTGTATGCCTAGAACTGCAAGGCATTACTAGAACAGATCACAAAATCATATGGATCACAACAGATGTGTCTGGTGTAAAATTTAAAATGGAGCTGGATACAGGGTTAGCTTTGTCTATAATTTCGGAGGCTGACTACAGCAGATTGTTTTCTAAGCTACCATTAGTGATGCTAAAGACCCACACAGATGAGAAAGTGTCTCCCAAAGGCAAACTGAAAGGGAATGTGATGTACAGAGGCCAAAAACAGCAGTTAGAGCTTTCTGTGTTGAAAAGTGGAGGGCCAGCACTTTTCAGACATGAATGGTTGAGAAAAATCCAACTAGACTGGCACATGATCAAAGCTGGCAATGTGTCATCAACCGGCAACTGCAGCCCAAACAGTGGCACTAACCGGAGACTGTCACAGTTGCTTAATGCTAATGAGAAGGTGATTGAGAACATTATTGGTAAACTCAAAGACATGAAGGCCGGAATTGAACTGAATGAAGCAGCAACACCAAGATTCCATAAAATGCATCCAGTGCCTTATGCACCATTGTATGCCCTAAAGCGGGTGCTGACCTTCAGAGCTTGAAAGCGTCAGGCATTCTCTCCAAGGGACTTCAAAGTGAGCATCAACCTGGTGCTGCGTACTGTGTAGTATCCCCTGCTTTGAATCAGAGAGATTTTTGCATCTTTGGCAGGCGGGGAGGGATTGTCACATGCCTATCTGCAAATAGAGATTGAGGAGTCAAGCAGGAAGTTTCTCACCATCAACTTAAGGGACTGTTCCAGTATAATCGTCTCATCTTTGGTGTCGCATCAGCTCCAACGACTTGGTAAAGAGCAATGGGCCAAGTGCTCCAAGATATGTCAGAAACACAGTGTTACCTTGATGACATCAGTGACTGGCAAGAACGATGAAGAGCTCCTCCAGAAGCTTGGTAAAGGGCTTACCAGGCTGAGGGAGTATGGTCTGCATGCAAAGAGAGAAAAACGTGTTTTTCAAGAATGAAATCTCATACTGTGGACATGCCATTACATAAAGCACAAGAGAAGATTGAACCAGTACTGCAGGCACCCAAACCGGAAAATGTGTCACAACTCAGGTCATAAATGGGCCTTGTAAACTACTACCCCTGGTTTCTCCCAAACATTGCTACAGAGCTGCATACATTGAACACACTGTTACAGATAGAAGCAAAGTGGAAATGGTCAGAAAGATGTGAAAAACCATTCGAGAAAACAAAGAGACTAATAATATCAGATGAACTGCTCGCCCATTGTGACCCATTTCTACCCATCAGACTGGCATGCGATGCATCCCCCTATGGCATTGGTGCTGTTTTGTCACACACTATCATAGATGGTTCTAAACCTCCGATTGCATTTGCTTCAAGATCTAATGTTCTAATGTTCTAGTTCCCTTTCACTAAATAACTTACTGGACCATTTCAGAAGGCAGTCTGGATGTGCCACTTGGAACAGGAATGGGATGTTGTTTGCTGGAGAAATTGTGGAAATCAAAATGCAAACTATTATCATATTTTCTGGGAATGCCCTGTTATCAAAGACTTGGAGTGAGATACATAATGCCCTACAAGACATCTGTAAATGTGAAAAACCCTTAGAAATTAAGACCATATATTTTGGATTTACACCTCAAGAAGGGTTAAAAAGAGATAAATATTTAATGAATATACTACTGGTGGCTGGTAAAAAGACTCTTACTAGGAAATGGTTATCACAGGGGAGCCCAACCTTAAATGCATGGATGGAAATTACAATGGACATTTACAAAATGGAGAAGATAACAGCATCTGTTAATCATAAGCTGGAACAATTTGATTCATTCTGGGAAAAATGGTTTAACTACATAATGCCACATAGGGCTGATTTTATTCTCACAAATCAATGAATATGTTGTAAAAGAAAATCACTCCCTACTTGTACATAGTTTTCTCCTTTCGCTTGTTCTTTTGTGCTTTCTTTTCTATAAGTGTATATCTCAGATAAATATTATGTGGAGATTTGTGGCATATATGACTATATGATATATATGTACAATATCAGAAACACATCTTATGGAAATGTTTGTTTGATGATGAACTTCAATAAAAAATAAATTACAAAAAAAATTCAAGAGAGCCAGTTTATATAATTGATATTGATACTGATGGGGGTGGCAGATACGTGTCTACCAAAGAGGGTGTAAGGCACTCCTTCTCACTGTTAGCCTGCAGATCACACTTGGGCAAGCTGTAGCAGCTGCTTAGCCCTCGATCAGGGTCATAAGAAGCCGTGGGAGCAGGTGGTGGATGGTCCTATGAGCAGCCAGTGCTTATCACAAGACCTGGTTATGTAAACAATCTCTGAAGAGTATTGATAATGGCTGCGGTCACCCATCTTGTAAAGACACTGCCCAAAAGAAGTCAATGGCAAACCACTTCTTTAGAAAAATTTGCCAAGAACACTCCCGGTCAATTCCATGATTGCCAACATCATATAAGATGACACACAAAGAATGAAAGGCAGCTCTGAGGCTCAGCAAGGAAGTGTAAAGTCAGGCAGACTGGTAATGAAAGGAGACTCAATAGTTAGAGGGATGAATGTGGGAAGGAGGAATATGGACTTGGATATGGATGGGATGGCCATTGTCCAGGTACAGGTCAATATGACTAGACAGCTTAAACGGTTTGGCATGGACTGGATGGGCCAAAGGACCTGTTTTTGGGCTGTAGTTTTATATAACTCTATAAATCGATGACCCTATTATTAAGAAACATAGAATAGAAACATAGAAAACCTACAGCACAATACAGGCCCTTCAGCCCACAAAGTTGTGCCGAACATGTCCCCACCTTAGAAATTACTAGGGTTACCCATAGCCCTTTATTTTTCTAAGCTCCATGTACCTATCCAAAAGCCTCTTAAAAGTCCCTATCGTCTCCGCCTCCACCACCGTTGCTGGCAGCCCATTCCATGCACTCACCACTCTCTGAGTAAAAACTTACCCCTGACATCTCTTCTGTACCTACTCCCCAGCACCTTAAACCTGTGTCCTCTTGTGGAAACCATTTCAGCCCTGGGAAAAAGCCACTGACTATCCACATGATCAATGCCTCTCATCATCTTATACACCTTAAGGATAAAGTTTCACGGCACTTGGAGGCAAGTGATAAAGTAGGCCACAGACAGCATGGCTTCCCCAAGGGGAAATCTCTCCTGTCAAATCTGTTGGAGTTCTTTAAGAAGTGACAGGCAAGATAGATGTGTACCTACACAAAGTTCTCTTAACCATTGAAATCAAAATAACATGCACCACTTAAGCTGTCAGCTCATTCTATACTATCACTACCCTCAGAGTGAAGAAGTTTCCCCTCACCTTCCCCTTAAACATTTCAACTTTTACCCTTAACCCATGACCTCTAATTGTAGTCTCATCCAATCTTAGTTTACTTGGATTTTCAGAAGGCCTTTAACAAGGTGACAGTAGACAATAGGTGTGGGAGTAGGCCATTCGGCCTTTCGAGCCAGGACCACCATTCAATGTAATCATGGCTGATCATCCACAATCAGTACCCTGTTCCTGCCTTCTCCCCATATCCCTTGACTCCACTATCTCTAAGACCTCTATCTAACTTGTTCTTGAAAGCATCCAGAGAATTGGCCTCCACTGCCTTCTGTGGCAGAGCATTCCATAAATCCACAACTCTCTGGGTGAAAAAGTTTTTCCTCAACTCATTCTAAATGGCCTACCCTTATTCTTAAACTGGTGTCATGCATGAGGATGCTTAACAAGAAAAGAGCTTGTGGTATTACTGGAAAGGGTCTAGCATGGATAGAAGATTGGCTGATTGGCAGGAGACAAAGAATGGGAATAAAGGGGTCCTGTTCTGGTTGGCTCTCAGTGACAAGTGGTGGCCCACAGGGGCTGGTATTGGGACCACTTCTTCTCACAATATACATCAACAATTTGGACAATGGAATTGATGGCTTTGTGGCCAAGTTTACAGACGATACAAAGAAAGGAGGAGGGGCAGGTAGCAGGGAGTCTGCAGAAGGACTTAGATTGGGAGAATGGTCAAATAAGTGGCAGATAGAATATAACGTAGGAAAATAATAAATAATAAGATAGCATGCAGTCAGACTGTCAGGAAGGACTGGCAGATGATAGGACAAAATTGCAGCCAGCATGGTGAGTATCAGTGAATTAGGGATGCAGAATCAAAAAGTGCAGCACTCAAAGTGTTATTTCTCAATGCACAGAGTATAAGATGAACTTGTTGCACTACTTCAGGTTGTCAGGCATGATATTGTGGCCATCGCTGAATTGCGGCTAAAGGATGGTTGTAGTTGGATGTCCAAGATTACACATTGTATCAGAGGGATAGGAAGGTAGGCAGAGGGGATGGCATAGATCTGCTGATAAAGAAAGGCATCAAACCAGTAGAAAGATATGACACAGGATTGGAAGATGCTGAATCCTTATGGGTTGAGTTAAGAAACTACAAAGGTAAAAGGGCCCTCGTGGCAGGTATAACCATATAACCGTATAACAATTACAGCACGGAAACAGGCCATCTCGGCCCTTCTAGTCCATGCCGAACTCTTACTCTCACCTAATCCCCCTGACCCGCACTGAGCCCATAATCCTCCATTCCTTTCCTGTCCATATACCTATCCAATTTTGCTTTAAATGACAATACCGAACCTGTCTCTACCACTTCTACTGGAAGCTCATTCCACACAGCTACCACTCTCTGGGTAAAGAAATTCCCCCTCTTATTACCCTTAAACTTTTGCCCCCAAGTCTCAACTCATGTCCTCTTGTTTGAATCTCCCCTACTCTCAATGGAAAAGGCCTACAATATCAACTCTATCTATCCCCCTCATAATTTTAAATACCTCTATCAAGTCCCCCCTCAACCTTCTACGCTCCAAAAAATAAAGACCTAACTTGTTCAATCTTTCCCTATAACTTAGGTGCTGAAACCCAGGTAACATTCTTGTAAATCTCCTCTGTACTCTCTCTATTTTGCTGACATCTTTCCTATAATTCAATGACCAGAACTGTACACGATAATATTTTTTTTCATTTTCTTAAAGACACAATAAAATATTAAATAACTGCTTAAGGATTAAACATTTAAATCCAGGTCTCAAAAAATACAAACTTTTACAAATCTTAATTGTTAAGTTTCACAGAATCATTAACAAATGAAAATTAAGTGTACAATGTTTTATTCTCTTTAATAAATTCTACTGTTGTCGAAATGATACTTTTTTTTACAGGCAGGGCTTCAAGGTGTCCTCCAATCCTTCCCCCAGGAACCATTACCATGGAAAGACAGCCAATAGTAGAAATCATGACCAGGGATTACTAAATAAATGGTTTAAAATTTCTTGATGATTTTTTAACTTTTTTATAAACATAATTGCCTAATCCACTGCCCAGCTTGGGCCAAGTCTCACGCAGGACAAAACCCTTACCTCTGAACTACTTATGGATAATAATGGAAGAAAACTACAGCTGATTCAGTGGGAGCACATACATATCTCACCAGAGCTTTAGTTCCGTTTACAATTTTATGGAGCTCTGGTGAAATGATCAGATACTTCCTCAAAACTAAGGCAACAAGAGGCATTTCTCACAAGCCCAATTAATCATGAGGTGGCAATGACGCAGGAAAATAACCATCAAGGGAAAAACCTGCATAGAGACATTTACCTCTATGATGCAAAAGAATGCAGAATTATTGATATTTATGTATTGATAATTTATATCATGGACTGTACAGAGAAGCACTGATTTTATGGAGGAAGTGTTTAAATCCGTTCAGATATATAGATGGCAGCCTTGCATCCAATTTGTATTACATTCTTCAATAATGAATAAGCTGGTGCCATTCCTGCGTCATTGGCTAACCCAGTGTCATGGTGTTCCAGTTCTTCATCTCTGAACTTCTACAAAACTTCAAGTAATTCTTTGTGTCTTTCTGGATCATCTTCCATTAATGTCCTAATCTGATCTTTATAATGATTTGATGTACTCTCTTCTACTGCTACTGTACAGGCCATGGCACCCTCCTTTCCTAAAAGAGCTGTTCCAGCTCCCAACATATATATACAGGCCTCCCAACAGTAGCTGGGACGTGGACCACAGATTACAATGGGAAGTAGAAAAGGCCTGTCAAAATGGCAATGTTATGATAGTCATGGGCGATTTCAACACGCAGGTCAATTGGGAAAGTGAGGTTGGTAATGGATCTCAAGAAAAATGTGTTTGTCATTGAGCCGACTAGAGGATCAGCTATACTGGACTGGGTGTTGTGTAATAAACCAGAGGTGATTAAGGAACTGAAGGTAAAGGAACCCAAAGGAGACACTGATCACAATATGACTGAGATCAACTTGAAATTTGATAGGGAGAAAGTAGTCTGACGTAGCAGTGTTTCAGTAGAGTAAAGGAAATTACACTGGTATGAGAGAAGAGTTGACCAAAGTAAATTGGAAGGAGATGCTGACAGGGATGATAGCAGAGTAGCAATGAGTGAGTTTCTAGGAAAAATGAGGAAGGTACAGGACAGATGTATTCCAAACAAAGGGATACTCCAATGGCAAAATAGTACAACCGTAGCTGACAAGGGAAGTCAAAGCTAATGTAAAAGCAAAAGAGAGAGCATACAACAAAGTAAAGATTAGCAGGCAGACAGAGCATTAGGAATCTTTTAAAAACATACAGAGAGCAACTAAAAGAAAAGCAACTAAATGAGGGAAAATATCACATATGAAAGCAAGCTAGCAAACAATATAAAAGAGGATAGTAAAAGGCTTTTACAAGTATGTAAAAAATAAAAGAGAGATGAGAGTGGATATAGGACCGCTGGAAAATGAGGCCAGAGGAATAATAATGGGGGCCAAGGGGATGGCAGATGAACTAAACGAGTATTTTGCATCAGTCTTCACTGAGGAAGACAACAGCAGTGTGGCAGATGTTGAAGGGTGTGAGGGAAGAGAATTGAATGTAGTTGCTAATACAAGAAAGAAGGTGTCCAAATGCGGAAAGACCTCAGGGCACATAAGTCACCTGGGCCAGATGAACTGCACCCTAGGGTTCTGAAAGATGTCATGGTAGAGATTGAGGAGGCGTTAGTAATAATCTTTCAAAAAACTTTGGACTCTGGCATGGTGCCTGAGGACAGAAAAATTGCAAGTATCATTCTGCTCTTTAAGGAAGGAGAAAGACAGCAGAAAGTAAAGTATAGACCACAAAATACACTGCAGATGCTGGGGTCAAACAACACAGACGTACAAGCTGGATGAACTCGGCAGGTCGGGCAGCATCCGTTGAAAGGAGCAGTCAACGAAAGTATAGACCAGTTAGCCTGACCTCAGTGGTTGGGAAGATGTTGGTGTCAATTGTTAAGGGAGAGGTTACAGAGTACTTGGTGCACAGAAGAAGCTAAGACGAATTCTGCATGGTTTCCTCCAGATAAAATCCTGCCTGACAAACCTGTTGGAATTCTTTGAGGAGATTACAAGTAGGATAGATAAAGGGGATGCAGTGGATGTTGTATTTTTGAACTTTCAAAAGGTCTTTGACAAGGTAGCACACATGAGGCTGCTTACCAAGTTAAGAAGAGCCCATAGTGTTACAGGAAAGTTACTGATATGGTCAGAGCTTTGGCTGATTTGTAAGAGGCAGCAAGTGGGAATTAAAGAATCCTTTTCTGGTTGGTTGCCAGGGACTAGTGGTATTCCGCAGGGGTCCGTGTTGGGATTGGTTTTTTTTGTGCTGTATATAAATGATTTAGATAATGGAATAGATGGCTTTGTTGCCAAGGTTACAGATGATAAAAAGATTGGTGGAGGAGCAAGTAGTTAGAGGAAACAAGTAGACTGCAGAAGTGCGTAGACAGATTTGGAGAGTAGGCAAGAGAGTGGCAAATGAAATACAATGTTGGAAAATGCATGGTCATGCACTTTGGTAGTATAAAGGAATGTGGAGATGATTTTCTAAATGGGGAGAAAATCTAAAATTCTGAAATACAAAGAAACTTGGGAGTTCTTGTGCAGAACTCTCTAAAGGTTAATTTGCAGGTTGAGTTGGTGGTGGGGAAGGCAAATGCAATGTTAGCATTCATTTCAAAATGTCCAGAATACACAAGCGGGATGTGATGCTGAGGCACCGGAGAGGCCTCACCTTGAGTACTGTGAACAGTTTTGGGCTCCTCATCTAAGAAGAGATGTGCTGACATTGGAGAGGGTTCAGAGCAGGTTCACAAGGATGATTCCGGGAATGAAAGGGTTATCATACAAGGAACGTTTGATGGCTCTGGATCTGTACTCACTAGAATTTAGAAGGATGAGAGGAGATTGCATTGAAACCTTGATGCACCATCAATAACTCTCTCTGAGACGTGAAGGCGAGATATCGGCTTTTATTGACTGGAAGAAAGAACAAGCAGTAGTTGACCACCATACTACATCCTGGAGACTGAGGGCCGGGCTCAGGCCTCAATCGCCTTTATATCGGGGTCTGTGGGAGGAGCCACTGGAGCAGTCAACAGGGGGCATATCCAGACAGGTATATGTAGTTCACCACAAACCTCTCAAATGTTGAAAGGCCTAAATGGTGGGGGAGCCTAAGACAAGGAGGCACATCCTCAGGATAGAGGGGCATACTTTTAAAACAGATGCAAAAACATTTATTTGGCCAGAGAGTGGTGAATTTGTGACCACAGGCAACTGTGAAGGCCAAGTTGTTGGGATGTATTTAAGGCAGAACTTGACAGGTTCTTGATTAGACACAGCATCAAAGGTTACAGGAAGAAGTCTGGGGAGTGGGGCTGAGGAGGGGAAAAAGGGATCAGCTATGATACAATGGCAGAGCAGACTTGATGGGCCAAATGGCCTAATTCTGCTGCTATGTCTTACGGTCTTATGGAATCTGAGGGGGTCCATTTCCACCTAAGTTATGGTGAGAACATATACCGTGATCATATAAAACTTGGAACCAGGCACAGAATGCTCTGCACCAGATGGGATTGACACAGATGAGTGTTCACTGGTTAGAATGGATGTACTGGGCTGAATGGTCTGTATGAGTCCATGACCTTATAAAAGTTAAACTGAGCCCTATGTGATCTGTCAAGAGAATGTAATAGATTTCTGTACCATCTTTAAAATGAAGAAATGATCATTAGTGAATGAGTCCACTGGAAGCTGGAGGCCTCGAGGCAGCCTGCCCCAGGGTTGGATGCCTGTCTGTGTGTGTGGGTGGGTGGACAGGCCCATTTTGTTGTTGTGTTGCTGCTCCTGCTGTTCTGCCGAACGTTGTGGGCACGCTACACTGGCGCCAGAATGTGCCGCGACGTAGGCGGGATGCCCACAGCACACCCTCAGGTTGTGCTGTTGGCTGCGTGCTCGCAGGATTGGACCCAAGTGAGGAAGAACAGCAGACTATCCCTGTCATGGTGGTTGCCAGCTCAACCCAGGAGCAGCGGACAGCAGGCTCATGTCTCGACTCGGGAGCAGAGGGCAGCAGATTCCTCATGAAGAGTTGGACATGGGAACAGCCACAGAGCCTTGGAGAGACAACTGAGCGACACCACAAGACAAACCATTCTCTATAACACAATGACTCTGCTAAAGTACTGAACCAGAGTCCTCGTTAAATAATCATAGAATGCAGGAAAAGTCATGCCAGTGACAATTAACTTCACAAGGTTAAACCATAAGCACAAGGACTTAACGACTCTAGTTAAGATCACTATTAGTAAGTACAGGTGCTTGAGAAACCAAGCAGCTCAATGCTCCACAGCAAGCCACAGAGGCTCATAAGGTTCATGACAGTGAATTCAAGCAACACATTCCATTGTTTGTGTAGATGTATTGAAATAAGTAAATGAATCTGAATCCGAAATCTGAAAAGGTGACTGCTCACACATGCCTCAGAGAATGTTTAACTTTACTCTCTGCTACCCAAGCAAATGATCCAAATACTTGCTTGTATAAATTAGTCATCTTGCCCACACATTAAAATTGTTGAATAGTTGTCTTCCATTTTCGGATGCTCTATAACTGAAAGGAGTACAAGTGGAAGCCTTTCTTTAGGGAAAATTAATGAATTCCTTTAGTTATATGCTAGTAGGCTTTTAAAGAGGAGTTCCATGATGGATTAATGGTAAAGACATAATGCGGTGTGGCAGACTGTTCTGTCAGGAGTCCAACCAAAAATTCCCTTCAACCAACATCACTAAAAATGGACTAATCAATCAATCATCACATTGCAGTTTGTTGGATCGAGCAATGTACAAAATCGATGCCATATTTTGCTATGTTGATCATTTCAAATGGATTTAGTGCCTGTGAAACAGCTTGGGATGTTTATGTAAAACACAACAGAGGTGCCAGACTTTCTCTTTTTGTGAGGCCTTGCAGGCTTCAATTTTCCCATCCTTCCTGATTACAGTAATCATTACCGGAACAACAAGATAGGTGGAGTAATTAGTGTAAATCGTTAATTGAACTTGCAGTGAGCTATGGGCAAGATTGTTGATAAAGTACAGATATAATGGTCCAGGCTGCCAAACTTCCAATCACATTTAAACGTTTTGTTACTAAACTCTTCTGGGAACTTTAAATTTTGTTAGCCAATTCATTCTTTCAATAATAACAAAGGCCATTATTTAGATTTATATGGTGGATTTAACAGAATCAATCTACCCAGACCATTTTATGGAAGTACTATCAAATCAGATTTGATGTCATCGTTTAAAAACACTTAAACTCTCCGGTCGTTAATCAGAAGAGGATGGAGCGAACTGATAGTGAAAAGCATTTGATCTGATGTGAGAATGCCTCCAATTGACCCAGAACAAATAACCCGATGTCCGCAAGTCCAACGGACCCTGGAGGCCTGGAGATGGCCCGTGCTGGGGTTGGGGGACTGTCTGTGTGGGTGGATGGGTACATGGGAGGAAGGAAGCAGCTTGCTTTACTGTTGTTCTGCTGAACATTATGGGCATGCTATGCTGGAACTGTAATACGAGCTGCCCAAGCACAATCCTTAGGTTGTGTTTGTTGTTTGTGCAAATGACATATTTCACTGCATGATTCAATGTTCCATGTTCTATGTAAGCCCTGCAGGCCCCTGTGACAAGCTGCAGAGCGTTGGCCTTCTAGGTTCCTCAAACACCCGTATTTACTAATTATTACTTTAACTAGAACCATTGCTCCCTGGTGCTTTCTAGTTAATCTTGTCACATTCATTGTGACTGGCACGGATTTCCCACATTCTGTGATTATTGAAAGAGGACTCTCGTTTAGCTCGAGTGGAGTCCTTTTGTGTTTATGGAGAATTTATCTCGCTGAGTCACTTGATCGTGCCTCCGATGACTATTGGTATTTCTGTGTCCAACCTCTTGTTTCCCACTCCTCATACCATTCCTCCACTGTAGAGTCAAGTTGTTGCTAGAGTTCACCAGGACAGAGTCTGCCGTTCCTTCACTCCTGGCTCAAGTTGTAGCTGGAGCTCAGTGTGACAGAGTCCGCTGTTCCTTCCCTCCTGGGTCAAGTCATTGCCTGAGCTCACCGTGACAGAGTCTGCCATTCCTCTGTGCTTGGTTCCAGTCCTGCCAGCAAACACTGTGACATAACGTATGCCACAGATTTCAGTAATTATATGGAACATCAATTGAGTTGATCATTTGTAGATCCAATGATACTTCAGAAACTGTAATGTTACCAAGGTTTGCGTGGTTAAAATCTGGAGCTGGAACAAATTGATTTACACATCTCTGCACTGCTCCCGTCTGATCTCGATCTTCTTCAGTGGCCAATGGTTTGACTCTAGAGACAGGTTTTAAGGCAGAGGAGGCAGTGAGGTTCAAGCAGAAACACGTTGGCACTGGAGTTATACAGCTGAAAGCATGGCCATTGGTAATGGAGATGGCTCTACTCTAACACTGAAGAAAAGCAATATTACCTCTGACTCCATGGAGTATCTATTTTGATTTATTTATTTAGAGTTATAGCATGGTAACAGACCCTTTCAGCCCAATTATGCCTATGTGACCAATTAATCTATCAACCCGTAAATCTTTGGAATGTGGGAGGTGTAGGGTAATGTAATTGGTGGAAACATAAATAATTCACAACAAATGACATTGGGATGGGATTCACTTTAAGGGGCTGGTCTGATGCGATGACATCATTACATAAAGTACCGGTACTTCTACGGCGCTTTGAGTTCAGTGTTTGGGCTGTTATGGTTTTTCTTAAACATAAATGTCTCACACTGTTTTATTTGCAAAAATCTACAGTGGTAACCCCAATGCTTTAGGACGATTCCGGAGATATTGAGCATGTCAGCCACTGCAGTTGCTTTGAAACTGCTGGTGTTTTGGGAGCAAAATGCCATCGTTTGGTTTGTACAAGCCGTGGCCCAATTCATGCTGTGAGAAATCACCGCCAACAACACCAAATTTTACTCTGTGGTAGCGTCGCTCTGCAGTTCCACAGATGCAAGAGTGGTGAGTGTACTGGAACACCCGCCTGAACACTGTAAATACCGATAATTGAAAACTCACCTTTTACAGATTTTTTGGAATATCAGAGTCTGAGCACGCAAAACAGTTGCTCTCCTTGCTCAGCCTGAGCAATGCTAAGCCATTGGAGCTAATGGATCACAGGCTGTCTCTCCTGACAAAATTACCATCCTTGTTTTATTTTTAAAGGACTCTTCTTGCAGCAAATGTCTGATCAAGTTTGCATAGCCGTCGCTATTGCACCTGTGAAGTACCATAGCGAGCTTGCTAAAATGGCTGGTAGTCTACACCTAGCCAGGCATATACTCTTCATTACGGACACCCGTTCGGAGCGACCCTTCCTGTCCGGCATGGGTGCTGCCAGCGTTGCCTATTGGTGAGAAGGCAAAAAGTGACAAAACCTCATTGAAGGCCACCAACGGCAGCAGGATCCAGACATGGGACACAACAGGTGACGTTGTGCATCAGTGGGCCATGTCACACATGAGACTTCGTCCTGGCTAAAGTGGCTGGACCTCTGCTTGGTCCAGATTGCCTGTGTGCCCAAGGGCTATTAGTCGATCTTACGAAATGCCAGCTTGTGGATGTCAAGAACTTTAGGTCATTACTTTGCTCCCCCAGTAAGTTCCCCACAATGACCCTGTCAAGTGCATGCAGCTCCGCATGTTAGTTTGCTTGCCTGCTGGGTGAATTCATCAAGTCCACATTCTCCACTACAGTCACAAAACATTTCTACAACTGACCTGCCAGTCCATGCCCACTTGCGTAGACTGGACCGGGAAAAGCTGGCAACCATTAAGGCTGAGTTTGCTAATATGTGAAGGTTGGCATTGTACACCGGTTGAATAGCCCCTGGGCTTTGCTCCTCTATATGGTCCCCGGGTCCAGTGGTGGTTGCCACCCAACTGGCAACCCATGCCTTAACGAGGTTACCACTGTCAATTGTGACCCAGTCCCACACTTCCAAGACTTTTCATCACACTAGCTGGAAAGTTAACTTTTTCCAAAGTCAATTTAGTTAGGTGCTACTATCAGGTGCCTGTGTGTTCAGAGGACATTCCCAAATCGGCTGTGATATCCCCCGTTTGGCCTCTTTGAGTTTCTGCATATGCCATTTGGACTGAAAAATGCAGCACAGGCTTTCTAATGCTGATGAACTTTGTATTAAAAGACTTTCTTTTTATTTACCTGGATGACATGCAGTGACTATAAAGAGCATTCACCCCCCTTGGAAATGTTCATGTCTTAGTATTTTACAACATTGATTAACCGTGATTTAATTTTGCTTTTTGACACTGATCAACAGAAAAATACTCTTTTGTGTCGAAGTGAAATCAGATCTCTACAAATTGGTCTAAATTTATTATAATTATTAAACACAAAATAATTGATGCATAAGTATTTACCTTCTTCAAGTCAGTATTTAGTAAATGCACCTTTGGCAACAATTACAGCCTTAAGTCTGTGTGGATAGGCATTTATCAGCTTTGCACATCTGGACACTGCAATCTCCCCGTTCTTTGCAAAGCTGCTCAAGCTCTGTCAGATTGCAAGGGGAGCATGAGGAAACATGAGGCCACAAATCCTCAAATGGATTGAGGTCTGAACTCTGAGTTGGCTACTCCAGGACATTAACTTTGCTGTTTTTAAGCCATTCCTGTGTAAGCTTTGGCTTTATGCTTGGGATCTTTGTCTTGCTGGACAAAGTCATAGATCTCTTGCAGACTGCATCAGGTTTTCCTCCAGGATTTCCCTGTATTTTGTTGCACTCATTTCACCCTCTACCTTCACAAGCCTTCCAGGGCCTGCTGCAGTGAAACATCCCCACAGCGTGATGCAGCCACCATCACGCTTCATAATAGGGATGGTGTGTTTTTGATTATGTGCGGTGTTTGGCTTATGCCAAACATAGTGTTTAGTCTGATGACCAAAATGCTCAATTTGGTTTCATCAGTCTATAGAACCTTCTTCCAGCTGACTTCAGAATCTCCCACATGCCTCCTGGCAAACTCTAGCTGGGATTTCATGTAGATTTTTTCAACAGTAGCTTTCTCTTTGCCACTCTCGCAGAAAGCTGTGACTGGTGAAGCACCCCAGCAACAGTAGTTGTATGCACACACGCTCCCAACTCAGCCCACTGAAGCTTGTAACTCCTCAGAGTTGTCATAGGTTTCTTGGTGGCCTCCCCCACTAGTCCCTTTCTTGCATGGTTGTTCCGTTTTTGAGGAGAGCCTGCTCTAGGCAGATTTACAGCTGTACCATACTCTTTCCATTTCTTGATGATTGACTTAACTATACTCTAAGGGATATGCAGTGACTTAGAAATTTTCTTGTATTGATCTCCTGACTTGTGTTTTTCAATAACCATTTCGCAGAATTGCTTGGAATGTTCTATTGTCTTCATGGTGTAGTTTTTGCCAGGATACTGACTCGCCAGCCATTGGACCTTCCAGATCGAGGTGTATTTTTACTACAATCAATTGAAACATCTTGACCACACACAGTGATCTCCATTTAACTAAATATGTGACTTCTTAAATGAATTGGCTGCACCACTGATGATTTGGTGTGTCATATTAAAGGGGGAGAATACTGATGCAATCAATTATTTTGTGTTATTGTAATTAATTTAGATCACTTTCTAGAGATCTGTTTTCACTTTGACACACAGAAGAATCTTTTTCTGTTGATCAGTGTCAAAAACACCAAATTAAATCTCTGTTAATCAGTGTTGTAAAACGATAAAAACATGAAAACTTCCAAGGAGGGTGAATTCTTTTTATAGGCACTGTACTTGTCACCAGTGCATCCAAATCTGAACACGTATCTCATCTCCACATACTTTTCAAGCACTTAAGCCAACACGGGTTGATTAGTAACCCTGCCAAGTGCCAGTTTGGGTTCTCAACCATTGATTTTCTCAACCATCGCATCTCCACAGAAGGTGCGAAAACCCTCCTATCAATGGCAATAGGTTTCAATAGGCACATTTAATGTCAGAGGAATGTATACAATACACATCCTCAAATTCTTTTTCTTCGCAAACATCCACAAAACCAGAGTGCCCCAAAGAATGAATGACAGTTAAATGTTAGAACCCCAAAGCCCCTCCAGCTCCCCCCTCCCATGCATAAGCAGTAGCAAAGCAACGACCCCTCTCACCCAGCTAAAAAGCATCGGCGCCCCCCACCGAGCACTCCAGCGTGCGGTAAAGCATCAAAAAAGACTCAGACTTGTAGTACCCCAAAGACTACTCGTTCACCCAGTTCTCGACATTCCACAGGCTCCCTCTCTCCCTAATAAGGGAAAAAGAGCTGTCCCCGTTTCACAGTGAGAGGGGAGACATAACAAACAACTCACTGATTTATGGTGCTCAAAGTCTGTCGCGTCGTTTTTTCCAAGCTCTGAGCCCAAAGAACTCGGGTCTCTGGACACACAGCCAGCGGCCAGATCGCTGCTTTCGATCTTTTGTCTCCCACAACTCACCGGTTTTCTGCGGCGGCACCGACCACGAATCCGCCCGCCTCCAGAGCCTCAAAAATCCGGCACCCTGAAGGCGCGCCAGTCTCCCAGGCCGTGCCTGAGATATCAAACTGTGGCTGGTCGTGAGGCCCTGAGGGCGGGTCCCATTCCTGCAAAGAACCAAAGTCAACGCGTAACTCCAGGTCAGGGTCTTCAAAAGAACCTTGAAAAGGATAAAAAAGAGTTATTAAAGGTAGAAATAGAGCTGTTTCCGAAGATGCAAACAAAGGAGTTGCTGTTAGGCACCATCATCCTAACAGCTCTGCTATTATGGATTTCCCACTGCCCCGCATACTAAAAAACTACAGGGGTTTTTAGGCATGGTGAACCTCTATCACCACCTCATTCTGCAAGCTGCTGAACTTGTGCTTCCCCTGCATAGTGTGTTTAAAGGCAATATAGAAACATGGAAACATAGAAAATAGGTGCAGGAGTAGGCCATTCGGCCCTTCGAGTCTGCACCACCATTCAGTATGATCATGGCTGATAATCCACCTCAGAACCCTGTACCTGCTTTCTCTTCATACCCCCTGATCCTTTTAGCCACAAGGGCCATACCTAACTTCCTCTTAAATATAGCCAATGAACCAGCCTCAACTGTTTCCTGTGGCAGAGAATTCCACAGATTCACCACTCTCTGTGTGAAGAAGTTTTTCCTCATCTCGGTCCTAAAAGGCTTCCCCTTTATCCTTAAACTGTGACCCCTCGTTTTGGACTTCCCCAACATCGGAAACAATCTTCCTGCATCTAGCCTGTCCAATCCCTTTAGAACTTTATACGTTTCAATAAGATCCCCCCTCAATCTTCTAAATTCCAGTGAGTATAAGCCCAGTCGATCCAGTCTTTCTTCATATGAAAATCCTGCCATCCCAGGAATCAATCTGGTGAACCTTCTTTGTACTCCCTCTATGGCAAGAATGTCTTTCCTCAGATTAGGGGACCAAAACTGCACACAATACTCTAGGTGCGGTCTCACCAAGGCCTTGTACAACAATACCCCTAATCACATGCTTGACTGGTCAGCAGATAAGACCAGGGCATTTGATGATACCAAACAAGCTCTTTCCAACGTGACCCATCTGGCGCACACACACCCCAAAGGACCTGTAGACATTACTACTGATGCTTCAGACAATGCTGTGGGTGCTGTGCGTGAACAGTTGGTTGGAAGCGTGTGGCAGTCATTCACCTTCCTCAGCTGGCAGCTCCGTTCCCCCCAAAAGCAAGTACAGCACATATGACCATAAGCTTCTCAGCTTTTATCTGGCTGTCCGCCATTTTCATTTTCTTCTGGAGGGTCACCAAATCACAGCGTTCGTTGACCATGTGTACACGATGGCCAAATTATCAGACCTTTGAACTGCATTGGCAGCAATGCCAACTGGCCGAGTCCACAACTGATATACAACAATACAAGGGGAAAAATAATGCTGCGACTGATTGCCTCTCATGGTCAGCCATTGAGGCCGTACACATAGGGGATGACTATGACAGCATGGCAGCTGACCAAGCCACTGACCCAGAGGTCTAGGCTTACCGGTCAGCAGTCTCGGGCCTGTGGTTGGCTGATATTAAGTTTGGGGAGGCTGGGGTTTCTCTCCTGTGCAATGTCTCAACTCGTCACCCTCACCCCATAGTCCCCGCAAACTGGAGGCAGACTGTTTTTGACTTAGAAAGGACCGTGATTGGACAGCAGCCTGCATAGAGTGCCAGTGAGCAAAAATTAACCATCATGTTCAGGCACTATTGGCAACTTTTGAGGTCCCTGAGCGACGGTATCACCATGTCAATTTGGAGCTTGTTCGTCCTCTTCCCCCTTCCCCCCTTCCCGCGGTTTCATGCACCTCCTCACTATGGTGGACTGTACCACCAGGTGGCCAGAGGTCATCCCTCTAGTATCGACAATGGCTGCAGATGTGGCTCAGTCATTCATCAGCACCTGGGATGCTCGATTTGGCACCCAGTCTGATATTTCCTCTGACCGCAGTCCCCAATTCATGTCAGACCTCTAGGCTGCGATGGCCCAAAACCTTAGCGTTAGGCTAAATTACCACAGTGTATCACCCACATTCCAATGGCCTATGCAAGCAGTTTCACCACTCTTTAAAGTCTGTTCTGAGGGTTTCCCTGACAGAATAATGTTGGCACGATTGTCTCCCATGCGTCCTGCTGGGGTTCAGAACAGCTCCAAAAGAGGGCCTGTAGTTATCTGCAGTTGAGTTAGCATACAGGCAGCTTTTACGAGTGCCAGGTGATTTTATTCCCAATGTCGCGATCACCTGGTCGGCCTCTCAACAGCATTTCATCCTCCTCAGTAAGTTGAATTCCTTTTCACCTATTCCTACCTCCCATGGTGGTTCACGGCACTCATAGATTCCTGTTGACCGATACTCCACCTCGTTTGTTTTGACCGCCATGATGCACACCAACGTCCCCTCAGGCACCCTCATGACGGCTGATTCCACATTTGGAACGGAGAGAAAAGACTTTTATCATAGATAAGAGGGGTAAACGAGCCCACCAAGACTTAAAGGATTCTGCTACCATGCCCTTGCTGTCAGGACATGACCATAAGTGTGTCAACACACCTCTGAACGAGCCAGAGGTTCTCCTGTTCCTCCACCATAGGACGAGAGCTGGGTGGTTCATCTGAGTTCCGGACAAGCTCACATTGCCAGTTTTAGTGAATTCTGTGGTGGGGCCTGTGTAGGGTAATGTTATTGTTGTTGTTGTTCATCCTTCGGAGTCGAAGACGACCACGACATCTGTCAGGTGGAGGGTTTGTGACTGTAGGTCCGGAGGTGGCTGGTGAGGCCAATCCGGGCCCTGAAAGCTTGCCCACATGTGGGACACATGAGGGTAGGTGCTGCAGTGGAAGTGGAGGTAGCTCGAGCCTTGTGCGCGGCGCGTTTCCTCTGAGCCTCTGCGGTGCGTCTGATTTCTGCTGCATACGCTCCTTTAGTGGTCCTGCTCCACCAGGTTGGGCGGTCCAGAGCAAGCGATTCCCAGCTACTGGGATTGATGTTGAGGTCTTTGAGGGACACTTTCAGGCAGTCTTTGAAAGGTTTCTTCTGCCCTCCAACTGAGCGCTTGCCCTGGCTCAGCTCTTTATACAGCAGCTGTTTTGGTAGTCGACTGTCAGACATCCTGACAACATGGCCAGCCCATCTGGCTTGGGGTAATTGGGGTAAAACATTCATAATTCACAACCTCCACATCCAAATCGGCTCCTCCAACACTTTGGCGGGTTCCTCCAATATCCTGGCAGGCTCCTCTGACATTCAGACCAGCTCCTCTGATACCCCAGCCAGCTAACCCCGTCCAACATCTCGGCCGACCCCTTCAACACCTCGCCGGCTCTGCCACCAACACCAGTCCAGCCACTCCGATCGACGAGCAGCTCACTGATGGAGCCGCCCCGCAGTGCCCCATGCTTTTGGAGTAGAGTTGCCTTCAGATCGTAAAAAACAAACTTTACGCTTTTGGTTGGCCCCTATGAGGCTGCAGCGTTCACATGTGCCTCCATCTTATTGGCAGACTGCATGCTGAAAGTAGAGAAGAAGCATTCAGGATGGCATTGAGACTTCAAGGTGTGGATTGATGATATATGGAAGCCTGGCCTAAGCAGTACAAGAAGGAGAATGCCTCAGTAGCTATTCTCCTGCTCACCCTGTCAATCTTCTCTCCACAGATGCTGCTTGTCCTGCTGAGCTTTTGCACACTTGTTGTTAGTCTGACTGTGCTTGTGTGCAATTTTTCATTGATTCTAGTGTGTTTCTTTGTACTTACTGTGAATGCCCATAAGAAAACGAATCTCAGGGTCGTGTACTTACTTTGATAATAGATTTACTTTGAACTTTGAAATCCTTCAGCAGATTATTGATTGATCCAACTTCCAGCATCTGCAGTCCTTTGTGTCACCTTCTGCTTTACTTGTTGAAAAGCCTGTGGTTTCCAGATTAGTTTCTGGGAAACACAATGTGGCAAGATGCTGAGTATTACTTCTGGTTAGTTCTTGCTTATCCACATGCGTATTAACAACCAAACCGAAAAGATTATCCACACTCATGAAAGGTTATTCATAATAATGATAGATAATTTAGAAGCCTTGCATTCAGTGGACTTTTTCCTAATTGACAGCCTTTACACCTGTGTCTCTACTTTGCAAGAAGTTGCTTACTCTTTCTTGGAAAGTTGGCACAAAATCTTTGTCCACCTGCGTATGTGGTTTAACATCTTGAGTTCGGTTCTCTGACCTCATTTTCAGAGATGGTCGCTCGGAATTAAGAATGATTTCTCCTACTTCAGCCTTGTAAATTCTGAGGCAGCTAATGAGACCAATCTGTGAACCACAGCCAGAAGGTGGTGAATCTGGGGAATTCATTTCCACAAACGGCCGTAGAAGCCAAGTCATTGGGTATATTTAAAGTGGATTTCGAAAGGTTTTTGATTAGTAATGGGGTGTCAAAGGTTACAGGAAGAAGGTAGAAAAGTGAGGTTGAGAGGGATAATAAATCAGCAGAGCAGACTTGATGGGCTATGTCTTACGGTCTACTTTATGATTTCCTGTCAGTGTCACCTTATGTACAGACACTCCTCTATGGACGTACAATTAATCCATGTGTATAAACTACCACATATTTACTGTGTTTTTAATTATTTTGTTCTTTATCTTATTTTGTTTCTAATTGTGCTGCATATGATCCAGAGTAGCAATTATTTCATTCTCCATTACTGGATATGACATTAGACAATCTTCAATCTTGCACCTCTTTCACAGGTTAAACAAAAACACATACCTGCCCATTCAGATTGCTATCTGTTAAGGTTTGATGAGTGTAAATTGCCATGTTTCCTACATTATAAAAGTCGTTGTAAATCTGTTTGGGACATCCTAAAGGCACTTGATAAATGTGATTTATGTCTGCAGTTGTGGAACGTGTGAGAAAATTAGCACGTAAGCTGTATATCAGGCAGCCATGATTTGAAAGAAATGTTCGCCCCTTTAGTTTTCCTCAAGCAGGTATTAACCCAGTTAAGTTCATGCAGAAAAAAAAGATTAGCTTTATATGCCACATGTACAGTACATCAAAACATTGAAACATGCAGTGAAATGTGTTGTTTGAGGCAACAATGAACATAGCCTGAGGATGCGCTGGGAGCAGTCTACAAGAGCCACCAAGTTTCTGGCGCCAACATAGCACGCCAACAACTCACTAACCCTAATCCGTACATCTCTGGAATGGTCACGGGGAGAACATGTAGACTGCTTACAGACGGTGGTGAGAATTGTTCCTTCAATCCTAACTGCAAAACAAATTTGAACCTGTAATTGACATCTAATGCAGAGTGGAAGAGATCTGATTTCATTAAGGATTTCAGTATTTATAGAGCTAAAGAAGTAGGAACATTAAAATACACATGTTCTTTTGAGTGAAAAGATGTGTCCATGTTTTTGCACTCAAATTTAGCCCCTTAAATAGTGGGTTCCATGCACTACAGTGTAGCTGCATCAAAGCTTGTCAAATCTACAGAGCGAAATACGAGCTGCTGGAGAAACTCAGGAGTCAGCCACTCCAGATGAAGGGTCTAGACTCGAAACATCGACTGTCCATTTCCCTCCACAGATGCTACCTGACTCACTGACCTCCTCCAGCAGGCTGCTCTCCACTCCGGACTCCAGCACCGGCAGTATCCCGTGACTCCATTTTTACAACCCCAGCCAGCTGTGCTGAGAGAGAGAGAGGGAGGGACAAGGAGAGAGGGAGAGAGGGGGGAGAAGAAGAGAGGGAGAGAGGGAGGAGAAGAATAGAGGGAGAGAGGGGGAGAGAGAGAGGGGAGGGGGACAGCTACACACACAGAACGCTGGAGGAACTCAGCAGGCCAGGCAGCATCTATGAAAAACAGTACAGTCAGCATTTCAGGCTAAAACTCTTCAGTAGGATAGCAGAAAAAAAGCTGAGGAATCGATTTGAAAGGTGGGGGGAGGGGAAAGAGAAAATTGCCAGGCAATAGGTGAAACTTTGAGGGAGAGGGATGAAGCAAAGAGCTAGGAAGTTGAATGGTGGGTGATGGTGTGGGAGACAATGGTCTGGTGTTTCTTCGTGGGATCCTTTTCGAAGGGTGAGTATGAAGAGGTGTCTGAGAGTTGACAGTGGGCCTCAGCAAAGTAGAAGTCAGGTCTCCCAAGTACTATAGCACCTCTCTTATCTACGGGTTTGATGGTGAGGTTAGAATTAGTACGGAGGGAGTGGGGAGACGAGCGTTCGGAAGGAGTGAGGTTGGAATAGGAGAGAGGAGTGTTAAAGTTTAGATGGTTAATGTCCCGTCAGCAATTGGCAATGAGAAGGTCCAGAGCAGGCAGAAGACCAGGGTAGGGTGGCCAGGAAGAGGGGGAGGGTTGAAGATGGGAAAAGGGCTCATCAGTGCAGGGTAGGGAGTCCTTGTCAAAGAAATAGGCTCGGAGATGGAGGCGGCAGAAGAGCTCAGCATCATGATGGGCGCGGAACTCACTGAGGCGTGGGTGCACTGGAACAAAAGTGAGGCCCTTACTGAGGACGGAACGTTCTGTCTCATAGGGGGGAAGGCCGGAGGAGACGTTGAAAACTGGCATGTATGGGAGCTGGGATCAGAGGGAGGGATGGAGGTTTGTGGCGTCTGAAGAGTAGGGAGGTTTGGAGTACTCAGGGATGGTGAGTGAGAGGAAGATAGAGTCTCCGAGGACCCAGGAGCTGGGGGTGGGACCTGAGAGAGACAGGATCGTGGAGTGGTGGTGAGGGAAGGGGAGATGGGGGTTCCAGCGACAGTGCGTGAAGACCCAGCCTGGGGGGTCAAGGCCAGAGTTGGAGTTGGATGTTGTGCAATCGATATTTTGACAATGTCTGAGGTCTTTGGAGCACGCATTGATGACAGCAGAGGCTGAATTATGGGTCTGCTCTGGATTGTTGGAGCTTTGAGATCAGCAGCAGGGATCGTGGTCTGGAGGCATCGAAGCTTGCCGGCATTGGAGTCAGCCAGTTCGGTGGCCTGTAGACAGGCGATCTTCCGATCCTTGAAGGACGTGAGAAGGTCAAAGAACCGGCGATTGAAAGCGTGGATCTGGAGGAGGATGAAGTACTGGACAGGTCCGTTACAGGCAGTGGAGAGAGAATGCCGGAGTTGTGGAAATGACTGGCATAGGGACATCAGGTACCTCCTCAGGGCAGAAAGTGTGGTGCGTAGAATGCAGCGGGAGAAGCAGTCAATTGAATGTGAGTACCTGGGGTGCCCAGAGGCTCCTAATCGAGAAACTTGAAAAGGAACCTGGAAACCGTGTGGTATAAGCTGGCAGCGAAGACATATTTCCAGGAAAGATGCAATGCCGTAGTGGCGGGTCCGGGTAAGCACATGGTCGAAGAGCTGGGGAACAGCAGGGATCACAGAGTGGGAGCAGTAAGAGAAAGTTTCACTGAACTCCCGTCAAAGGGAAGGCTCAAACTTTTCCAGGGTAGTAATCAAATCACAAGCAAGAGAAAATCTGCTGATGCTGGAAATCTGGGCGACACACACAAAATGCTGGAGGGACTCAGTAGGCCGGGCAGTATCTATGGAAAAAAGCAGGACCGGAGGGAAAAGGCTGAGGGGTGGATTTGAAAGGTGGGAAGGGGGAGAGAGGAACGCCAGGTGATAGGTGAAACTTGGAGGGCGGGGGATGAAGCAAAGAGCCTGGAAGCTGATTGGTGGGTGATGGGGTGGCAGACACAGGCCTGGTGTTTCTTTGTGGGGTCCTGTTCAAGGGTTAAGTAAGAGGAGGTGTCTGAGGGAGTTGGCGCTGGGCCTCAGCGAGGTAGAGGCCAGTTCGCCAGACTACTACAGCACCTCCGTTTTCTTTGGGCTTGATGGTGAGATTCGGATTAGTGCAGAGGGAGTGGAGAGAGTGAGAGATGGAGGGAAAAAGGGAGAGAGAGGGAGAGGAAAAAGAAGAGGGAGAGGGGGAGAGAGAGAGAGAGAGAAAAAGAGAGAGAGAAGGAAAGAAAGAACTCAAACGCCAACTAACAAGTGGTGTAGTTTAAGAACCCAGGATGTTAGAAATGAGACCTTCATAAAATGGAATTATTGTGCCATTTGCTATTTATGGTAGCTCCTACTTTTACAAAGTAGGTTCTACCCATAACACTGAATCAGATTATTCTGAGCAACAGTCCAATGCAATAGCCCTCTCTAATGAGCCTAATTTAGAAAATTCCTTTCCACGGAGTGGGAGATTCCTTTATAATTACAAAAATGCATAATCTCACAGATCTAATTTGAATTTCATTTGACATCTGCACATAGTTCTGCAAGTTCATTAGTGTATTTGTTGCATTTCAACGTTCAAAAGTCAAAGTAAATATATATCTCCATATACAGTACTACCTTGCGATTCATTTTTGCTGATATCCACTATACAGTTGGCCCTCCTTACCCTCGGGGGTTTGGTTCCAGGACCCCTGCGGAAACCAAAATTCGCAGATGCTCAAGTCCCTTATTTAACATGTATCAATGTGGTGGTCTTCAGGACCCAGCGGAACCCTGGACTTTATTAAACGGCTCCGTGAAGTGGCCATTAGGACCTGGCGGCGCTGCTCTGAATCCGCAGTGTTTCTGTTCACGAAAATAATCACGATCACAATTGAAAATAAGGTGGAAGTAATAAAGCGATATCGGAAAGAGGTGAAACGCCATCGGTCATTGGAAAAGCGTTAGGCTACAGTTGGTCAACGATTGGAACAATTTTAATGGAGAATGTGAAAGGCCCTGCCCCAATGAAAGCTACAAGTATTACTAAGCAATGCAGTGGTTAAATTATTTAAATAAGTATGTTTCTTAAGTGTTTTATATGCATAGAAAGGTGAAAAATGTACTATATGCTAAGAAAAACGTTTTACTAACTGACGCTAAATAATACCGGATGTACCTGTTCCTACTTCAAATCCGACTTAAAGACAGACTCAGGAACGGAACTCGTTCATAACCCAGGGACTGCCTGTACTTTTAAATCATTTCTTGATTACTTATAATACCTAATACAATGTAAATGCTATGTAAATAGTTGTTATATTGTATTGTTTAGGGAATAATGACAAGAAAAATTAGTCTGTACATGCTCAAGCAACGAGTGGTGGAGAGAGAACTTCCGGGTTTTCCCGATCCGCGGTTGGTTGAATCCGCGCATGCAGAACCCGCGGATAAGGAGGGCCGACTGTACTTCTCAATTTGAAACTTGAAATAAAAATAGAAATGGTTTGTATACCCAGCGGCTCAGGAAGCATCAGTGGAGAGAGAAATTGCTGCCAAGTATCTCCAACATTTTCCATTTTCATTTCAATGTCTAACATTGGCAGCTTTATGATTTCCAATCTAACGTTGTCTGAAAATGCTTTGATTGTACATCCAATTCCAAAATATACATAATATGTGAGATGTAGGAGAAGTGATTGTCCCTCTACAGATTCTTGGAGAACACAACTTTCTAATCATTCCCAAAGAGCAGGAGAACTTCCTTTCTGTCTTGAAATGCAATTAGATCATTACCATTCATTCTTCATCCATTCTTATTTTCCATCGTGGATGTGATTCTGGAACTGTTGGTGCCTGGGATTTGCAGCCTGGAGATCATTTGGACATCCCAGTGCTTTGCAATCTCCGAGGGGATTCCGGGAGGCAGAGGCAGCGTGTGAGGACCTCGTGGCAAGAAGGCTACCAGACGTTTCAAAAAGGGATTAGATATATAGGAGATTGTTTTGAAGGAGGTATATTAATGTCATTCGATCAATTAAAGAATAAATATAAAGTATCAAAGAACACTCTTTTTTGTTACTTTCAACTAAGGGCTTATTTAAGAGAAAAGTTAGGTCAAACAATGTTATTACCGAAACCCAATGAAATAGAAACTTTAATTCAAAAAGGAAAGATTAAAAAATTTATCTCTTGTATGTATAATTTGATTCAAAAACAGGCAATTAAACAAGGAGTCCATAAGTCAAGACAAAAATGGGAAAGTGATTTGAATATCAAAATTGAAGAAAAAAACTGGTCAAGACTATGTCTTGAGAGTATGACAAATACAATAAACATTCGATTAAGATTAGTGCAATACAATTTTTTACATCAACTATATATTACACCACAAAAAATAAATAAATTAAACCCAAATTTATCTGATCAGTGTTTCCGATGTAACCAAGAAATTGGTACTTTTTTACATTCTACTTGGTCTTGTTCTAAAATTCAACCTTTTTGGACAAATTTAAGAGTTTTATTGGAACAAATTATTGGAATACAACTTCCACACAACCCAATATTACTTTTACTAGGTGATATTGAAGGGATAAAACCGATATCCAAATTGAATAAATATCAGAAAGAATTTATAAAAATTGCATTGGCAGTAGCCAAAAAAGCTATTGCAGTGACTTGGAAATCGGATACATATCTAAGTATAGATCGTTGGAAGAACGAAATTTATGGCTGTATTCCACTTGAAAAAATTACTTATAATTTAAGAGATAAATATGAAACATTTTTGAAAATTTGGCGCCCTTATTTACAAAAGACAGGATTAAATATATAGGTGCTCCGAAGATGAAATAATTGGTTACTTGGGGAAATAAATAAATATATATACTAAAGTTATTACGAACTCCATGGAGCATGTGGGGATCTTCCAATATCCAGGCATTCCTTTTTTTTTCTTTCTTTCTTATTTTTTTAATAGGGATGTTAGGGGGGAGGGGTTAAGGGGAGGGGGGCTGGGTAACACATTTTTTTTTCATACACATTTATTCTGTAACTATTTAAAAACAATTAAAAAAAGTTTAAAAAAAAATTTTTTTAAAAAAATTTTTAAAAAGGCTACCAGACGATGTTCAACTCCATTTCACCAATTAAAGCTTCTATTGTTCACCAACTAAAATGTCGAGGGAGATTGAAACACTGGTTGCCTGTCTTTTTAAAGTTGGGAAATCACTCGGCTGCCGGAGAGGGGAGACTACCCTTTTATCATATATGAGATCGCTCTGCTACGGAATGCTGCCCAGCTCTTCTACATTTCGGAAGTGGACTTGGACCGTGGACTTTTATTTAAATCTCATTGATTTTTTTTGTATTCTATGTTTTCCCCCGATCTTTCTCGATTTTTGAGAGGGGGGGATTTGGGCATTGATGTGCCTGTTCCATTTTGTCTATACTCCCAAGTTCAATATCCATTAGTGCCAAATGGTATCTGATATTGAACCAGATTAACATTGTTTATTCCAGGTGACTGATATTTTCCAGATTTCCTATAGTTCAATGCAACCTGTATCCCAGCAGTGTGTGTTATGCTTCAGTTGCAAAGGCTAGGGAAACCAGATTTACAACTGTAACTGCCAGAAACCAATCCCCATTCTATTCATTTAATGGTGTCCATCTGCTTTAGTCTGAGCAGACTGAGGCAGCCAATTTTGACCCTCAGACACTCAACGGCCACTTTAATAGGTACACTGTATATCTGCTCATTCATGCAAACCTCTAATCAACCGATCATGTGGCAGCACACCAATGTATAAAAGCACGCAGACATGGTCAAGAGGCTCATTTGTTGTTCAGAATGGGGAAGAAATGTGATTTCAGTGACTTTGACCATGGAACGATTCTCCGTGGACTGTCACCTTGTCGTGGTGGAGAAGTTTGTGTGGTCCTGAGATCCTGAGAGCGATGCCGTCTGGAGCTATGCTCCTGGTAGGGTCACCCATGGCGGTGAGGTCAAGGGTGAGGTCCCTGACAAAGAACAATCCAACCAAGACCTTGACGGTGGAACCAGCGGACAAAGTTACTTCGAACTCAACGGCTGTGAAGGCGGATGAAGGCTGCAACAAATCTATCAGCTCCAATCGTCATGGTTTCCATGCCATTGGAATCAGTTGGTTGATTTGTGAAGTATCGTGTGCTTCTTGCAATGCAATGTCAAGTACACGTTAAACAAATACACGCACAGACGTCTTCACTCTGTGGAAATGGAATGAAGACCATCATCCTCGACCTCGAGGGATAGCCAGCACGACAACGATTGTTGGTACCAGACGGGGTGGTTTGAGTATCTTAGAAACTGCTGAGCTTCTTGCGGTTTTCACGCACAACAGTCTTTAGAGTTTACAGAGTATGGTATGATAACCAAAAACAAAGGATCCAGTGAGTGGCAGTTCTGTGGGTGAAAATTCCTTGCTAATGAGAGAGGTCAGAGGAGAAAGGCCAGACTGGTTCAAGGTGACAGTAACTCAAATAACCACACATTAGAGCAATGGTGTGCAGAAGAGCATCTCTGAATCCACAACATGTTATACCTTGAAGTGGATGGGTTACAGCAACAGAAGACCATGAATGTGTATTCAGTGGCCACTTTATTAGGTACAAGCCACTTAGGGTATTCCTCATATGCTCTTAAAGGTGAACTTTTATGGTACATTTCAGTCCTGGGCATATTTACTGATGTCTGATAAATCTGATGCCTTGAGACTTTTAAAATATTGTTCTTCTCCAGAAGCATAAGAGGAAATGTTCAGAATAAAGCTGTCCGATTTACTGCAACCTTTTGCACTGGAGTGGGGGAAAATGGATGAATCTGGCTGTAAAAAAAATTTACAAGGACAGCCAGTGCTAACACACCATTAAGAAGGGAAATACAAAATTAGCATCCATTTGACAGGACTAGAATATAAAAACATCAGTGAAATGCTCAAAGTTCTAAGTGAATTTAATATCGAAGTACATATATCTGACCATATACTACCCTGTGAGTCTTGTGAATATTCACAGTAGATACAAAGAAACACAACAGGATGCTAAGACTTAATAAGGCAGTTGTCAGACCGTATCTGGAGTATTGTGAAATGTTTTGGGCCCCATATTTAAGAAAGGGATTGAAGAGGGTCCAGAGAAGTTTTGTGAGAATGATCCCAGGATAAAATGTGTTAACATATGAGGAGCAATTAATGGCTCTGAGCCCGTACTTGCTGGAGTTTAGATGAATGAAAGGGGATCTCAATAAAACTTACTGAAAATTGAAAGGTCTAGACACAGTGGAGAGGATGTTTATATTGGTGCAGGAGCCCAGAATAGAATGGAGTCACCTTAGAACAGAGGTGAAGATCATTTCTTTAGCCAGAATGTGGTGAATTCATTGCCTCAGACGGCTGTAGAGGACAAGTCATTGTGTATATTTAAAGCTGAGATCGATCAGTTCTTGATTAGTAAGTGCATCAAAGGTTACAAATTGCAGGAGGTAGGGATTCTGGGTTAGAGGTGCAAATGGGCACAGAATTGGCTCAAAAAGAGAAAGCAATGAGTTATGGTGAGAGGATTGTTTTCACACCTAGAAAATGTTAAAAGTGGGGCTCTGCAAGGATTAGTTTAGGGGCCGCTGCTGTTTTTAATTTGCATTAATGAATTGGATAAGCACATAACAAATGAACTAGTAAAGTTTGCTAGGGACACAATATTAGGGGACGGGCTGATAGCATTCAGGCAGCAGAATCAACATGTGGGCAGATAAATGGCAGATGAAATGATTACATATAGGAAATAGAAATATTAGATATAACCATACAATGGGGGTCTGGAGTTAGAAAGCACACTGTATGAGAAGGATTTGGGTGTCCTGGTAGACTCATCATCATCAACATCTAGACAATGCACAGAAGCGATTAGGAAGGCTAATAGAATGTTGGGCTGTATAATGCACTCAGTGGAGTTCAAGTCTAGAGACATTCTCCTTAAGCTGTATAATGTGCTTGTGAAGCCACACCTTGAATGCTGTGTACAATTTTGATCTCCGAATTATGTTAATAATGTGAAGGCATGGGAGAGAGTCAGAGAAGAACCTCTGCACTCATTTCATATCTGCAGTATATGACCTATGAAGAAAGATTGAAAGAATTAAATCTTTTTAGCCTCAGTAGACGTAGAATGAGAGGAGACATGATAGAAATGCTCAAAATCATTAAGGGTATAAGTAAGGTGGATGCCAGCTGCTGCTCAAAATTAAACCATCCCCAAGGACATGGGGCTATAGGTGGAGACTGGGTAAAGGGAGATTTCAGACTAACATCAGGGAACATTTCTTTACACAGCGAGTTGTGAACACATGGAACAAACTACCTAGTTGTGTAGTTGACAGTAGTACCTTAGAGCCTTTCAGATCTAAACTCGATAGCTATTTCAATGCACTATGTGAATAGGAATTTGGCAAGCTTTGTTGGGCCAAATGGCCTATTCTTGTCAAAAAAAAATTCTTATGTCCTAATGTTATGGGGGAAGACAAGAGAATTGGGTTGAGAGAGAAAATAAATCGGTCGTGATGGAATGACAGAGCAGACTCGATGGGCCAAAAGGCCTAATTCTGCCTTCATGTCTTATGGAGTCAGCTGAAGATGGTGGACATTAATTGCTTTAATATCCTTGTAGTTCAGATCTTTGGAGTATGTGTCAGTTGTTTGGCATAGGATTTCAAGACTTAAATGCTGAAAACCTGTCTAAATCATTAAACTTTGTATCTGACTCTGTTATCCCTGGCTTTCCTTGGAATATTTTTGTAACCAAGTTCAAGATATTCATGTTGAATTATTTTCCAAACTGCAATACAATGAATAAGTGACCTTTTCATCTTACCCGCCTGGCAAGAATAGCATCTGAAGTTTAACCAAGAAATCTCAGGACAACTAAGGGATGATGCTTCAGTAACAATGATGATTTTTAAAGAAGTACCATTATAACGAGCATGTGGAAAATGAAGGGCTCTAAACTGGCTGCACAGGGCCTGCTTAAAACAAAAATAGACAGGCAACATTAATTAGAACAAAAGGTTATCCAAACTTTAGCTCATCACTGCTTAAAAGCAAGGGATCACCTATTTAAGTCATCAATAAAGGGATTTTTTTTTTCTTCTCTCATGGAATTGGAATTGGCTTACTATTGTCACATGCACTCAGTGGCCACTTTATTAGGTACACCTGTACACCTGCTCGCTAATCCAAATATCTAATCAGCCAACCATGTGGCAGCAACTCAATGCATAAAAGCATGCAGATATGGTCAAGAGGTTCAGTTATTGTTCAGACCAAACATCAGAATGGGGGAAGAAATGTGATCTAAATTATTTTGACCATGGAATGATTGTTGGTGACAGACAGAGTGGTTTGAATATTTTAGAAGCTGTTGATCTCCTGGGATTTTCACACACAGCAGTTTCTAAAGTTTACAGAAAATGGTGTGTAAAATATAAGAAACGTCAGCAAAAATGACTTATTACTGAGAGAGGTCAGAGGAGAATGGCCAGACTTGTTCAGGAAGGTGACAGTAACTGAAATAACCATGTTTTATAACAGTGGTATGCAGAAGAGCATCTTCACATTGTGCACAACACATTGAGCCTTAAAGTGGATAGACTACAGCAACAGAAAACCACAAACATACACTCAACAGCCACTTTATTAGGTACAGAAGGTATATTGAGATACTGTGAAAACTTTGTCCTGTGTACTAGATCATTGTGGTAGAACAAGGTAAAGCTATAACAATAGAATATAAAATCAAGGGCATAATGTTGAGGCTTTATAAAGGCCTTCTGAGGCCTTACTTGGAGAATTGTAAGAAGTTTTGGGCCCCTTATCAATGAAAGTATTGCTGACATTGGAGAGGGTTCAAAGGAGGGTCAAGGAAATGATTTCAGGATTGAAAGGCGTATCATATGAGGAGCATTAATGAAATTCAGAAAATGAGGGGTGACCTCATTGAAACCTATCGAATGTTAAAAGGTCTTGATAGAGTGGATGTAGAGAGGATGTTTCCTATGGTGGAGGAGTCTAAGACCAGAGGACATAGCCTCAGAATAGAGGGGCATCCATTTAGAAAGGAGATGAGGAGGAATGTCTTTAGCCAGTGAGTGTGAATCTGTGTGTCGTTGCCACAGGTGGCTGTGGAGGTCAAATCGTTGGGTGTGTTTAAGCCAGAGGTTGATATAGATCCTTGATTAGTTAGGGCCTGAAGGGTTAGTTGGGGCAGGAGATTGGAGCTGAGAGGGAAATGGATCAGCCACGGTGAAATGACAGAACAGACCTGGTGGGCCAAGAGGCCTAATTCTGCTCCTTTATCTTATGGTCTTATAGAATAAACTGCAACTGCTCAAAAAAATGTAGTACAGGGAAACAATAAGGTGCAAGTTTATCCCTATTTCCCTTAATGAATATTGTAACAGCATTAGCTATTCACCATTCCTCCAAGACCTTGCCTATATCGAGTCAGGTCAGGAAGTTATTGGTCAAGACCCCAGCAATCTCATCTCTCACCTCTCCTAGTAAACTGGGGTATATCCCACCTTAATGATCCTTAAGACATCCAACACTACCTCCTTCCTTCTTTCTTTCTTTATTGAGATACGGCATGGAAAATCCCTCTTGGCCCTTCAAGCCATGCCGCCCAGCAATCCCCCAATTTAATGCTAGTCAAATCACAATGACCAAATAACCTACAAATAACCAAATAACAAAGGTAGGCCTTTGGATTATGGGAGGAAACTCACAGGGAGAACATACAAATTCCTTACAGACAGTGGTGGGAATTGAACCTGTGTTGCCTGTATGTAAAGCGTTATGCTAACCACTGTGCTACTGTGCCTCCCCACTTATCCTCAAGTACCCTAGAGAATTAGCACAGTCCACACTAATTGTCCTTCTCCTTGATTTTGACAATAATCACATTTCAATGCATGTGACTATAATTAATCTGTTTACCAATTTTATTGAAACCTACACCAATCATCAACAATGCACATCATCAATCACACATCTCCTACATTAATTACATATTACATTCTCCCCCTATATTCATCACCTTCTGCCACTCACCTGCACATTAATGGTGTCAATGAACTAACATTTCTGAACAAGTTTGGATGTGAAAAAACCTTAAGGAATCCCACTCAGTGCAAACTCCATACAGACAGCAGCCAGGGTGGGGATTGAACCCAGGTCTCTGGGGCTAAGAGGCAGAGGGTTTACTATCTACACCACTGTGATTCAAGCAGGGGAGGCTCCGAATAGGATTTGATGTGATGCTAGATGCAATCAGTGGCCACTTTATTAAGTATCAACAGCAGCAGCATCGTCATTATTATGTGCCATGTTGTAAAGACGCGGATGATCATGGTCTTTGACCGTGACTGTTCTTGGCAAATGTTTCTACAGAAGTGGTTTGCCATTGCCTTCTTCTGGGCAGTGTCTTTACAAGACGGGTGAGCCTAGCCATTACCAATACTCTTCAGAGATTGTCTGCCTGGCGTCAGTGATCGCATAACCAGGACTTGCGATATGCACCAGCTGCTCATACGACCATCCACCACCTACTCCCATGGCTCCACGTGACCCTGATCGGGGGGCTTTAGCAGGTGCTACACCTTGTCTAAGGGTGACCTGCAGGCTAGTGGAGAGAAGGAGTGCCTTGGTAGAGATGCATCTCCACCCCACCACCCACATTATTAACTATAGGTGATAGTCAATGCAGTAGAAGGGCTACAGCAGCAAAATAACACAAACATATGCACAGTGACCACTTTATTAGGTACAGAGGGTAAGCATGTGCACATACATGGTCTTCTGCTGCTGTAGCCCATCCACTTCGACATATAACGCATTGAGAGTTGCTCTTCTGCACATCACTGTTATAATGCATGGTCATTTGAGTTACTGTCACCTTTCTGTTGATTTGAGCCAGTCTGGCCATTCTCCTCTGGCCTCTCTCATTAAGAAGGTGTTTTCACCCACACAACTGCTGCCCACTACAGGTTATTTTGTTTTTCTCACCATGCTTTGTAAACTCTAGAGCATGGGTCCCCAAACTTTTTTTTATACCACGGACCCCTGCCATTAACTGAGGGGTCCATGGGCCCCAGCCTGGCAACCTCTGTTCTAAAGACTAATGTGCATGAAAATCCCAGAAGATCCTCAAATCACACCAAATGGCACCAACAATCACTCCATGGGCAAAGTCACTTAGATCACATTTCTTCCCCATTCGAATGCAACAACTGAACCTTTTGGTCACATCTACATGCTTTTATACATTGTGTTGCTGACACATGATAGGCCGAGTAGATATTGGTATTACCGAGAAGGTGTACAGGTGTAACTAATAAAGTGGCACTGAATGTGGATGCTGAAGTTATGAAGGGAAAGATAGAGGAGTGAGTTAGAGCGGAGTTGGAGCAGGGAGGTGTGTGCGGTAAATTACTGACATTGACAACTTGAGCCAAATGTACAATTTGTATGCTGTAAGCACAGCTTTATTCACAGCTGTTCTCCTAATTAGTGGCTTGTTTGCCTCTGAGTTAATTCAGTCTCCATCCATTACATTGTCCGACAGTTAAGTCCCTGAAAAAATCATTAACCATTCTGCCAAGAAAGAGCTCTTGACTCAAGAGCTCAGTTTAAAAATAACAGTATGAATCGTTGTACTGCAGCCAGCTAATCATTCAACTTCAATAAAACAAGAGCTATCGCACAAATAATATGATTGGCAAAATATCCTGCTGATCCAGGGAAGTCTGGCAATGAATTCAGCACTGAGCATTTTGGATGAATTAACGGCATTTGGATGAGACACTTTAAATGTTTTTTAGCCTTGTGATGCTCTTAGCCATATTAATGTTTATAAGAGTCCATGGCACATTTATAGAGACATTTCGGAATGATGCATGCTGTCAGTTAATGCGGTTATCTAAACAACAGTCCTGTGCCAGCAAAGTCCCATAAACAGCATTGACATAAAAGGCCAATTCATTTCTTGTCGGCTGCGTGGCGATGTGGGACGAGTGTTAATCGGGACTCCTTGTTCTTCTTCATACATCTGATCATCTTTGCTCTCCATCTGCGCTATCAGGAGAAATAACAGAGGGAGGGGTGAAGGGTCTGGGAGAACAGAAAGTGGTTCTTCCAAATTTAGAACAACTAAAACCTGCCAATGATAATGACCAAGGAACAACACACACAAATTGCTGGTGGAACACAGCAGGCCAGGCAGCATCTATAATGACCAAGGTCCAGGTTAGCTTGCCTTCATCCATGTTGGTAATTATGACATACAATATTGATAGAACGGTGGATGAGTAGCCTATATAGTCCAGGAATTATATACAAAACAGAGTTTTGCTAACATAATCCCAACATTATCAAGTGAGCTGAATTTATCTACATTCAATAGCCACTTTATTAGCTACCTCCTGTACTTTATCAAGTGAACATTGAGTGCATGCCCATGGACCTCTGCTGCTGTGTCCTATACACTCTAAGGTTCAATGAGTTGTGCGTTCAGAGATGCTTTCTGCACACGACTGTTGTAACACATGTTTATTTGAGTCATCATTGCCTTTCTGTCAGCTTGAACCAGTCTGCATTTTCCTCTGACTTCTCTCATTGATAAGGCTTCCACCCATAGAACTTCCACTCACTGATGTGCTTTGTTTTCCACACCTTTCTCTGTAAACCCTGGAAATGAAAATCCCAGGAGATCAGCAGTTTCTGAGGTACTTAATCCAACAATCATTCCATGGTCAAAGGCACTTAGATCACATTTCTTCCCCTTTTGATGTTTGGTCTGAACAACAACTGAACCCTTTGACCATGTCTGCATGCATTAAGTTGCTGCCACATTTGGCTGATCCGATATTTGCATTAATGAGCAGGTGTGCAGGTGTCCCTAATAAAGTGGCCACTGAGTGTATGATGCCGTGGTCTTCTTCAATGCTATTAGTTTACATAATAATCATGACCCAACCTATATAAATATTCTGGAACAACTTGTCATTTTTTGAATGAAATCTGTTTTGAATGTGAATAGATTCCTCATAAGAACATGAGAACATAAGTAATAGGAGCAGGAGTAGGCTATCCGGCCCATCAAGCCTGCCCCGTAGTTCAATAAGATCATGGCTGATCTGTCCGTAAACTCAGCTCCATCTATCTGCCTTTTCCCCATAACCTTTAATTCCCTTACTATGTAAAAACCTGTCTAACTGTTCCTTAAATATAATTAGTGAAGAAGCCTCAACCGCTTCCCTGGTCACAGAATTCCACAGATTCACCACTCTCTGGGAAAAACAGTTTCTCCTCATCTCCGTCCTAAATCTTCTCCCCTGAATCTTGAGGCAATGTCCCCTAATTCTAGTCTCACCTACCAATGGAAACAACTTTCCTACTTCTATCTTATCTATCCCTTTCAAAACTTTGTATCATTCTATAAGATCCCCTCTCATTCTTCTGAACTCCAGAGAGTATAGTCCCAGGCGACTCAACCTATCTTCTTAGGTTAATCCCTTCATCCCCGGAATCAACCTGGTGAACCTCCTCTGCATTGCCTCCAAAGCCAGTATATCCTTCCTCAAGTATGGAGACCAGAACTGCACACAGTACTCCAGGTGCGGCCTCACCAGTACCCTGTATAGTTGCAGCATGATCTCCCTGCTCTTGATTTCAATCCCTCTAGCATCAAAGGGCAACATTCCATTTGTCTTCTCAATAACCTAATCATCTCGCAATGCTTTATATATGAAATTGATTTTGCCACACTACTCCTCCCTGCTGTGTTGCTCCCCTCTGGTTATGGTGTCTGAAGAAAATGAAGAATTTTCTCATGCTCAACATTAGCTCGTCTACTGTGTTCTCTGTTTATTATCCAATACATCCCAACAATTACTCTGGTTATTGCATCAATATTGTTTATAGGTGTCATAATAGACTATGAGTTCAAAGTTCAAAGTAAATTTATTATCAAAGTACATATATGTCACCATATACAACCCTAAAATTCACTTTCTTCAGGGCATACTCAATAAGTGTATAGAAGAATAGCCATAATAGAATCAATGAAAGACCAACCAACATGAATGTTCAACCAGTATACAAAAGACAACAAACTGTGCAAATACAAAAAGCAAGAAAGAATAGTAATAAATAAATAATGAATATCAAGAGCATGAGATGATGAGTGATTGAAAGTGAGTCCATTGGTTGTGGGAACAGTTCGGTGATGGGCAGTTGAAGTTGACTGAAGTTATCCGCTTTGGTCCAAGAGCTGATTGCAGAAGGGTAGTCACTGTTTCTGAACCTGGTGGAGTGAGTCCTGAGGCTCCTGTACCTTCTTCCTGATGGGAGCAGTGAGAAGAGAGCATGACCTGGGCAGTGGGGGTCCTTGATGATGGATACTGTTTTCCTGTAACAATGTTTCATGCGGATGTGTTTAATGGTGGGGAAGAATTTACCCATGATGGGCTGGGCCGTATCCACTGCTTTGTGTAAGATTTTCTGTTCAAGGGCATTGGAGTTTCCATGCACAGATTCAGATTTAATTATCACATGGACAATGAAACATACTGTGAAATGTGTTGTTTGCATTAACAACCAGCACAACCAAAGTATGTGCTGGGGGCAGCCGGCAAGTGTTGTCACACATTTCAGTGCCAACACAGCATGTCCACAACGTTCAGCAGAACAACACAAGCAGCAACATCAACAACAGAAGCAGCAACAGCAAAACAAACCCCTTTCTCCACCACCAACTCACACACACACAGGCAGGCTTCCAACACCAGAACAGGCTGCCACCAGGCCTCCAGTCCTTGCCTCTGGATTCTCAGACTCAGAAACATCAGGCCTCTGACCTCTGGACAAGCCAGTCCATGAGTTTCAACCTTCAGGCCTCTACCTCCGATACTTATCGACCCAAGGACTCACTGATCATGGGACGTCGAGTCATTGAATTTTGGGCCTCAAACCCAGGACTTGCCAGTTATGAGTTTCACCTTTGGGCCTTGACTTCCAGACTTGCATTGACGTCTAACCTGGATTACCCAGTTGGGGGGGGGGGGGGGGGGGTGGCGTCAATCATTGGCCCTCGTGACTCTCCCAAGACTTTGTAACTTCAAGTCTTTATGTCATTATCAAACCTAAAATGCTCTGGCTTGGACAAGTGTATCACCACCGAAACAAAGACACTCAAGACTTTCTTAATGCAAGTTTAAGCATCAGTAGATTGGTTATCTGTTTACATAGTGTAAGGAGAATTTAATTCAAGTTTAGTAGCTTTGGGAAATTGAAGTTCCATCTACTCAAAGGTGACTTATTTTGCAGTAGATCGCGACTAATCCTCCAAGAAGACCACAGCCTTGTCATGGTTTGGAGGCTTGCGTGCCTCAATGACCCAGTGAACTATGTTGTCTGGAGTCAGGGCTTTTTACTTTGGCTCTTGGTAGGGTCACCCATGCGAAATAGGTCAAAGGGTAGAGGCCAGACTAAGAGTGGTCCTCTTGGTTCAGGGGTTCAGCTCAGGGCTAACAACCCTGGCTGGTAAAACAAAGTTGTTACAGAAACAGCAATGAAGAATCCTTCTACATCTGAGTACAATGGTATTCCTGAGTTTGCACTCAACACTTGCATGACTGACTGTAGTGAAAACCGAGGGGAAGATACTGACATGATGAAGGTAGCTCTGGAGACCACCAGAGATGGGGGACCTTCATTACACCAACAGTGTACAGGCAGTAATTGAGATTGCTACTAATGTTATTGCCTGGTAATCTAAAAACCAACATGAATGATTTGAGCATATATCCAGTCACAGGAGCAGCACAATTTAAATTGAGTTAACTAAATAAGAAGCTGCTGTCAGTAAGGAGACAAAAAATAAATACTGATTTATGAAAACCTAACTAGTTTACTAATAGGCTCAAGGAGTGCTTCTATTATCAGGCCCTTGAATAGAACTCTTGTACGATAAAAGTAAAGATAGAGATTAAAGATTAGCTTTATTTGTCACACATAAATAAAACTAGACAGTGAAATGCGTAATTTCCGTCAACGACTAACACAGTCTAAGGATGTGCTGGTGCCATCATAGCATGTCCACAATTTACCAGTCCTTACTAACTCATACGGCTTTGGGACATGGGAGGAAACTGGAGTATGTGGAAGGAATCCGCGTGGTCACGGGGAGAATGTACAAACTGCTTACAGAAAGCAGCGGGAATCGAACCCTCAGCGCTGCCACTGTAAAGCGTTACACTAGCCAGGGCGCTACCATGCCGCCAAGTTGGACTCTTGTACGATAAAATGGACTCCTGACCTCAGAATCTAACTTGCTATGATCTTGAACTTTACTTCTTTTACCTCCATTGCATTTTCACTGTAGCTTTTGCATTTTATTCTGCATTGTTATTGTTTCAAGTTGTTCTATCTCAGTGCACTGTGATAATGATCTGATGTGAGTGAACAGTGTGCAAGGGAAGCTTTTCACTCTATCTTGGTACGTGAGCTAATAGTAAACCCGTATCAATACTAATCCCAAATCTGTCCTTTGACAAAGTCTGTTTCTGATTCCAGTGCCACAGAACCATGCCTGATTTTTAAATGCTCTCTGAAGTACGTAGCTCAATTAGGGATGGACTATAAACTTCAGCCTTGCAAGCAATTCCTACATCCCATGAAGGATAAAAACATGTTGAGAATCACTGGAATGCATTTCAAAAAGAGTCTTTTATGGCCGCATCATCATTTTTATGGGTTTCTTAATACACTTTTGCTTCTGGCCTTTTTTGTCGTAGGCTGTGTTCTCCTGTCTGCAACATGAGTACCATTGATTATTTGAAAACGGGATTCTGATTCTTCCTCATGCCTCTCTCTTCTCTCAAAGGTTTCAAAGTACATTTAATATCAGAGTATGTATACAGTATACAACCTAAAATTCATCCTCTTCACCGACATCCATGAAACAAAGGTACCCCCATAGAAAAATCAAAGGCCTGAAGCCCCCCTCCCTTTGCAAAAAGCATCAGCCCCCGTCTGCACAAGCAGATGCACCTACCCGCCCCACCCCACCATGCGGGCAGCAGCAGAAGCACCAAAAAGTCCATCAAACCACAGTTCACAGACCAGCACTTCGGTATCTCAGACAGGCTCGCCCCTCCCCAGCAAAGGAAAGAGAGGCTGCTCCCGCAAGAACGAGAGCGGAGACCAGCGACCCGCTGTTCCGATGTTACAATCTCTCGCTTACAGCTCACAACTCCAACTCTCTGAGCCCTCCCTCATTGGTAGCAAACGCTGTTTCCAGGAAGTTCATTCATGACTGGCAAATCCTTGCGATGTGTAGTGATGCCAGCAAACTTCTGCAGCTGTTCTGCAAAAGGCTGCATCATGGTCTGGTACAGTGATCCAAATGCACAGGAACATAAGAAATTGAAGAGTAGTAAACACAGCCCAATACATCACAGCCACGTCCCTCCCCACCATGAATCTTATCTACAGGAGGTGTTGCCTCAAGAAGACAATGTTGTCTTCTGGGGCTATGTCCTCTGGTCTCAGAATAGAGGGTCAATCATTTAGAACCATGAATCTGTGGAGGCCAAGTCACTGGATATATTTAAGGCAGAGTTGATAAGTTTTTAATTGGTCAGGGCATGAAGGGATATGGGGAGAAGGAAGGAGATTGGAGCTGAGAGGAAAATTAGATTAGCCATGATGAATTAGAACAGATCCAATGGCTTAATTCTGCTCCTATATATTATGATCTGACAGTCTTATCTATCACCAAAGATACCCACCATCTGGAGCAAGCAATTTTTTAACAACTATCAATGGGAAGGAGTCTGAAATCCCACACACCAGGATCAAGAACTAATGAAGGGTCTCACCCCAAAATGGCAACTACTTATCCCCCTTCATAAATGCCTCCTGACTTGATGTATTCCTCCAGTCTTTTGTGTCACTTCCCTTCAACCATTTGGTTCTCAAACCAACCTGAACAATCATATCCTCAGTACAGCAAAATTGACCACTCTGATCACTTTGCGCTACAATGGACATTTTTTTTTGTTCTAATTGAGTTCCTTCTCGTAAAAATAGTATATGATTTATGTTTAATTCATGCGTTTTTTTTTTGTGGGTGCTGTTCATCTAATGGTATGTGACCGTGGTGTGTTGCAAGTAATGAAAGGTCTAGAAAGAGTGGACACAGAGAGGGTGTTTCCAATAGTGAAGGAGTCTGGGAATAGAAGGAATATAGAAAGAATTCATTTTAGAACAGACATGAAGAGGAATTTCTTCAGTCAGAAGGTTCAGAGGAAATCGTTGGAGGACAAGTCTTTAGGTATTTAAAGAGGTGATTGATAGGTTTTTGATTAGTGGTGTCAGAGGGAGAAAGCAGGAGAAGGGGCTTGAGAGCGAAAATAAATTAGCCATGACTGAATGGTGGAGCAAACTTGATGGGCTGAATAGACTAATTCTGTTCTTACGTCTTACGGTCTTAAATAAGATTTCCATTGCAACTGTGCCTATACTGTACGTAGTTGTTTATATAACAATACACTCAACCTTGACTTTGAGCTTCCTGAACAATGGCTTTCTTTTTCCTCACCGATCTCACATACGTGCTCTTATTCCATCTATAGTTTAATGAAACAGTTTAGTTCCAAAACTCAGCAATGAGGATTCTTGAACTAAGTGTTGCTGCAAATTTACAGCAACATGGGATGTTTAACATCCACACATTTGCTCAAAAAACCAGACCTGGTTCAACAAATGCTGGCAAGTGTGATGTTGAAACTCAATCCGAGGGTTGGAACGGTGCTTGAACCAAGTGTTGGAACAGACACTGCTGGTGAACACAGACGTTTTGAAAAGAACCTAATAAAGATTACTTTATCTGAATGTAGACTGACATGTTTAGTCAAAATTAATAGGGTAACAATTGGTTGTAAAACAACATGAACATTTTGGGAGGTTGATCACGGACTTGAAATAACCTATTAAGACAGGGGTTCCCAACCTAGGAACCACGGACTCCTCGGTTAATGGTAGGTGTCCATGGCATAAAAAAGGTTGGGAAACTCTGTACTAGGGAGAATGAATCAATTCCTCTAATGCATTTTCATATGATTTGTTTGCTTCTGGTCTTCTTTTTATTTAAATTTTCTTTTCGGTCTATAATTTCCTAGCTCCTTTTTGTTTTTCTGTTGCTTGATCAGCAGTTTGTTTTTTTCTGCTCCACATTACAGCATCTGCTGTCCTTTGTATCTGCTTTGTCAAGAACCTATCAACCTCCATTTTAAATTCAAAGAATGATTTGGCTTCCCCAGTAGTCTGTGGGAACACCAGAAATAGAATGATTGTAGTTATCCTCTTTGGTTCAAGAGCCTGGTGGCTGAGGGGTAGTAACTGTTCTTGAACCTGGTGGCGCAAGTCCTGCAGTTCTTGTACCTTCTACCTGACGGAAGCAGCGAGAAAAGAGTCTAGGTGGTGATGATCTTTGAAGACGGATGCTGCTTTTCCGTGGCAACATTTCATGTAGACATGCTTAATGGGTGGGAGGGCTTTATGCGTCATGTATTAGGCTAAATCCGCTACTTTTTGTAAGATTCTCTGCTCAAAGGCATTGGTGTTTCCATACCTGGTCACAATGCAGCCAGTCAGTACACTTTCCACCACACGGTTTGCCAAGATTTTGATGACATGCTGAATCTCCACAGACTCCTGAGGAAGTAAGGCCTCTGTCGTGCTTTCTTTGCAATTACATTTATACGACGAGTCCAGGACAGGTCCTCTGAGATGGTGACACCCAGGAATTGAAAGTTACTGACCTTCTGCACCTCTGATCCTCCGACGAGGACTGGCTCATCGTCCTCGGGTTTCCCACTCCTGAAGTCTACAGTCAGTTCCTTGATCTTGTTGACACTGTGGGAGAGGCTGTTGATATTACACAACTCAGCCAAATTTTCAATCACCCTCCTGTATGCTGGTTCATCAACCCCTTTGACACAGCCCACAACAGTGAACTTGTATACAGTATGGTCTTGGAGCTGTACCCATCCACACAGTCATCGGTGCACAGTGAGCAGAGCAGGGGGCAAAGCACACATCCCTGTGGTGCACCTGTGCTGATGAAGATGTTTTTACTAATCTGAACTGATTGGGGTCTGCACATAAGGAAATCCAAGATTCAATTGCACAATTGAGGCCCAGGTCTTGGAGTTTACTGATTAGATTGGCCCTGGACACACCACAATAGGAAACATCCTCTCTACATCCACTCTCTCTAGGCCTTTCAATATTTGACAGGTTTCAATGAGATCCCACCCCCCCCCCCCCACCCCCATTCTTCTAAACTCTAATGCATACAGGTCCAGAGCCATCAAACACTGCAGAGGTACAGGTATCACAGGGTTAATCACTCAATCACATTCATTAACAAGTTGAAATAGAGTGTTAAAATCCCTGCCATTCAGTAAGACAATAGCTGATCTTTATTTTGCCCTAACCTCAATAGGGCACTTCTGCCTTGAATACACTCATGAAGTGAATATCCAAAGCTTTCTGGGGTAGAGAATTCCAAAGACTCACAACCTTGACCTAAGACCAAGAGTGAGCAATCCAGTCTGTGAGAGTGTGTGTCCTAGTTCAGGTGATAAGTAGAACTTGGCCCCGCAGCTGCCTATGGCAATGAATTCACCACTCTCCTCATCACTGTTCTAAGGCCTTGTACTCTGTACTGTATTGTATTCTGAGGCTGTGCCCTCTGGTCTGGATTCCCCCACTGTCGGAAAAATCCTCTCCATGTCCCCCCATCTAGTCCTCACCATATTTGATTGGTTTCAATGAGGATCCCCCCACTACCCTCCGCCTCATTCTTCTCAATTCCAGTGAGTAGATGCCCAGAGACCCCTTTTGTTTCTTTGCATTTTTCCTTTTCTCTTCACTATCCCCGTAAACTCTACCAATAGAGTCTTTAGAATCACTTTCCTAACAGCTTCCTTAAGCATCCATTTTCTGTTGTATTTTGGTTGTACTTTTCACTCCTAATGCATTTATCTCATTTAGGCAAGTCAAGTTTAGTGTTATGATTACAAGTATAGCTTCTACTAAATCTTTTCTTCTGTTAATACATAACTATGGTGACAAAAATGGGTCCAGGGTTAGTGATATGTTCTTTGCATGAGATGTAGGGTCTCTGGGAGACCTCCAGTATCTCTGATAACCACATCTTCCTGAAGTGTAACAAGCTGCAACTTCTTAGAAACCGTGTTAAGGAAATGGAGCTGCAACTTGATCATCTCCTGCTCATACTGGAAAATGAAGGGGTGATAGATAGCAGCTACAGGGAGGTAGTCACTCCTAAGTTACAGGAGGCAGGTACCTGGGTAACTGTCAGGAGAGGGAAAGGCAAAGAGTACAGACCATTATCGTGGTCATTCCCCTCAATAATGTACACCACTATGAATACTTTTGGGCAGAGGATAACCTATTAGGGGGAAGCTGCAGCAACCAGGTCTCTGGCACTGAGTCGGGCTCTGTGGCTCAGAAGGAAGTGGGGTAGAAGAGAATTACAGCAGTGATAGGGGATTGCATAATCAGAGGAGCAGACATCGGATTCTGTGGACGTGAAAGAGACACCCGGATGGTACGTTTCCTCCCGGGTGGCAGGATCAGGGTTGTCTCAGGTTGGGTCCACGGTATTTTAAAGGGTGGACAGCCGGAAGTTGTGGAACGTATTGGTACCAATGACATAGGTAGGAAAAGGGAGGAGATCCTGAAGAGAGAATATAAGGAGTTAGGCAGAAAGCTGAAAAGCAGGACTTGCAGGGTATTTGCACAATTTGTTGTGTCTTTTGCACGTTGGTTGCTTGTCCATCCTGTTGGGTGTGGTCTTTCATTGATTTCATTATGTTTCTTGGATTTACTGAGTATGCCCACAAGAAAATGAATCTCAGGATTGTGTATGGTGACATATATGAGGGGTGATTGCAGGGCAACTCTTTGAAGTTAATAACTCACCTCCTTCTACCTTAGGCCACAGACTTATCAATCACCCATCTGTGGACACTTTCTGGAGGTCCAAGATCCGTATACTCCACGACCGCTGGACTAAGTGTGTAAATGTAGGAGGGGACTATGTTGAAAAATAAATGTGCTGGGTTTTCTAAAATTGACTCCTTCTACCTTAGGCCACAAACTTATCAATCACCCCTCGTATGTAAGCTGATAATAAATTTAATTTGAATTTTGAACCCAGTAACACATTGTCATCATTCTGAATGTTATTTAGTTATTTAAAGTTGCATAACAGGACCTGAACTTATGTATATTTCCAAATCATCTGACTGGATTGTGCTGATCAGTGAACATTGGAGACAATGCCGTCCTGGTTTGAAAGGTTCAGAAGAATCCAATGAAGCCAATATAGGAATGTCAGACTCATCTACAGATGGGGGGGGGGGTTGGTTTTTAATGAGGATAAATTGTGAGATGGTGCATTCTGACCTCTGCCTCTGTGTGCTCTTAATCCATGACGTTGAGGCTTTCAATATCATCCCAATTATTGTTAAAGGAATTCAAAAACCACAGGGTGTATTTACCAAATTAGACTATTGGTAAAAGTTATTAATTCTCCTTAATTGTTTATTTTAGAACTATGTTCTACTTCCCAAAATGTTCAGTTCATTTACACCAATTGTTACCCTGTTATGCTTCATGAAACATGTCGATCCACATACATATCAAAAATAATCTTTATTAGATCATGTTCAAAACACCTGTGTTTACCATTAGTGCTGGATCCAGCACATACTTCAAGCATAGTTCCAACCTTAGCAATGAATTGTTAGAAGGAAGAGCTGGGCATCTAAAAAGGAGGCATGAGAAGGGGTAGAGTGGCACAGTTATAGGATTGTAATGCCTGCACCTTGCACTGAGGCCTCTCTACATCAAGCATCTGATTTCGGCAACAATTGACCAAAGTGCTCTTCAAAGAAAAGAGAGTTTGCTGAGTGAAGAAACTTATCCACTTGGATAGTGTTTTGACCCACTCAGTGGCCACTTTATTAGCTAGCTCCTGTACCTAATAAAGTAGCCACTGTGTATATGTTCATGATCTTCTGCTGCTGTAGACCATTTATTACAAGGTTCGACATGTTGTGCATTTACAGATGCTCTTCTGCACACTGCTGTTGTAACATGTGGTTATTTGAGTTTCCGTAATCTTCCAGTCAGCTTGAACCAGTCAGGCCATTCACCCCTGGTCTTTCTCATTAACACGGTGTTTTTGCCCCCAGAACTGCCACTCACAGTGTGCTTTTTGCACCATTCTCTATAAACTCTAGTGACTGTTTTGCATGAAAATCTCGGGAGATTACCAGCTTCTGAGATACTCAAAGTACCCTGTCTGGCACCTAGCAATCATTCAAGGCCAAAGTCACTGAGATCACAGTTCTTCCCCCATTCTGATGCATGCTCTGAACAACTGAACCTCTGGACCATGTCTGCATGCTTTTGTGCCTTGAGTTGCCGCTATGTTATTAGTTGATTAGAAATTTGCATTAATGAGCGGGTGTACCGGTGTACCTCAGAAAGTGGCCACTGAGCGTAGGTCAACAATTTAATCAAGGAGATGAAATAACATATTTGTATATGTAAGTAGAAAGGAGGGAATAACCTGGATTCAAGGGAATATTGACAAGCTCATAGAGTTGACTAGAACATGGTGTAGCAGAGTAGTGTAACACTAATACAGTGCCAATGGCTGGGTTCAATTCCCACTGCCATCTGTAAGGAGCTTGTATATTCCCCCATGACTGTGTGGGTTTCCTCTGGATTCCCTCCCACATTCCAAAAACATGGGTGTAATTGGACGGCGTGTGCTCATTGAGCCAGAGGTGCCTGTTACCATGATGTATCTCTATAATAATACTTGACAGATGGGATATAATGCAGAACAATGTGAGGCAATTCCAATAGAAAAGAGAGATTTTTTAAATGAAGAGGGGTTGTGCAGTGCTAGGGTTCAATGGGACCTGGTTGTGCTTACACACATCACGGAAGGCCAGCATGCTGGTGCAAAAGGTGGTATGTAACTCTTTGTCATAAGGGGTTTTGATTACAGGAGTGAGGAAGATTTCTTATAATGTTATGGGGACCACACTTGGAATATTGTGCACAGTTTTAGTCTCCTTACCTTAGAAAGGATGGCTCTGCCATCGAGAAAACACAGCAAAGATTCACTATATTGGATCCAAGGACAGCTTGTCTAACCTGTGGGAAGAGGTTGAGCAACATAGAGAAAATGCTGGAGGAACTAGCAAATCAGACACCATCAATGGAGGGGAATAAACAGTCAACATTTCGGACCAGGACATTGAGGCCGTCTTCTTATGCATTTAGACAAATGTGATGGGCGGCTTGTTACTGTACCGGTTAATGCAATTGCTGTATGGCACCAGTAATCACTAGCCAGGGTTCAATTCCCACCTTCGCCTACAAGGAGTCTGTGCATTCACCCCAAGACCATATGAGTTTCCTTTGGTGCTCCAGTTTCTTCCCACACTGAAAAGGCATATGGTTATGGTTAGTGAGTTGTGGGCATGTTCTGCTGGCGGCAGAAGCACGGTGATACTTGCAATACCCTCAGCACAATCCTCGGACACGTTGGTCGTTGATGCAAAAGTAATGCACTTCACCACGCTGTGATGTTTCAATGTACAAGGGACAAATAAACATAATATTTATCTTTAATCTTTAGGTGATCTGATTGAAAATTACACAGTTCCTAACTACCACGAGAGATGAGACCCACAATGTCTGTGCAGAACATTAAGTTGGATCAAAACCTGTGGTTACAGATCAGAACATCATGGCAACCATGTTCCTCTCTACACATACTCTGCCTATATTCCTCACTGCATTAGTAAAGCAGCCAGCATAATTAAGAACACTACCGATCCCGAACATTCGATTTTCTCCGCCCTCCCATTGAGCAGAAGATTCAAAAGCCTGAAAGCATGTAGCACCAGACTCAAGGACAGCTTCTATCTCACTGTGATATGACTATTGAATGGATCTCCAGTACTATAGAGTAGACTTCAGACCTCCTTCTACCTTGTTAAGAACATGTGCCTTATTATCTACCTGCAGTGCACTTTCTCTACAACCGTAACACTTTATTCCTCATCTGTAACTCTTTTGTTCTACCTCAACCACTGTTGCAACAAATTGATCTGTATGAACACGAGAAGACCTGCAGATGCTGGAAAACTCAGCAGGCCAGGCAGCACCTAGGGAAATGAATAAACAGTCGTCCTTCAGGCCATGACAGAGTCCTGAGAAAAGGTCTTAATTGTTTGCTGTTTACTGCCTTATCTACTGAGTTCCTCCAGCATATTTCGTGTGTTGCTTTGTATAAACTGTATACAAGATTTTCACTGTGCACCTCTGTACCTGCAACAATAATAAAACAAGTTACCAATTGAGCTACTTCCCAAACGCTTCTGCTTGCACACAAATCATATCCATCTATCCCCTGAATATTTACTTCCTGTTTAAAAGCTTCTTAAAGACAACCACAATATCTGCATCTATCACCATCATGGAAGTTGGTTAAAGAGATGTAAAGATTACCTTTATTTGTCACATGTACATCGAAACATACAGAGAAGTATGTTGTTTGTATCAGCAATGAATACGGTCCGAGGATACGCTGGGGCAGTCTGCAAGTGTCGTCATGCTTCTGGTGCCAACGTAGCTTGCCCACAACTTACTGACCCTAATCTTTGGACTGTGGGAGGAAACTGGAGGACCTGGAGGAAACCCAACTGTTACAGGGAAAACGTACAAACTCCTTACAGAAAGCACCTGGACCCTGAACCCCGGTCGCTAGCTATTGTGTTGAATGATATGCCACCACTTTCTCTGTGGAAAAACTTGCCCTGTACATCTCTGTTAATCTTTTCCCTGTCTCATCTCAAATGCATGCTCTCTAGTATTTCACACTTCTATACCAAAAAAAAAGATTCTGACAGTACCCCCAATCTACACACAATGAACGCTTTATACCTCCTGTAGCTAATAACTGAGTGTGCCACTTTATTCATGGTTTTCTGCTGTGGTAGCCCATCCACTTCAGTTTCAATGTGTTGTGCATTCAGAGATGCTCTTCTGCACACCACTGTTATAACGTGTGGTTATTTGAGTTACAGTTGCCTTCCTGTCAGATTCACCCAGTCTGTCCATTCTCCTCTGACCTTTCTCATTAACAAGGCATTTTTGCCCACAGAACTGCAGCTCACTCGAATTTTTTTTTGTTTTTTTTTTGCACCATTCTCTGTAAACTCTAGAAACTCCCAGAAGATCAGCAGTCCTCCAGTTTTTGTCCCCAGACTCTTAGACATCACACGCCCAACTTTGGAATTTGCCCCAGAACCTACAGATGTTTTAGGTAGTGTACAGAAGCAGGGTCTTGACTGAAAATGTTGATTGCCCATTTCCATCCACAGGTGGGGCCTAACTCACTGAGTTCTTCTAGCAGCTTTTGTGTTGTCCCAGATTCCAGCATCTGTAGTCCCTTGTGTGTCCATCTTGGTTTTGAACCGACCATGTGGCGTCTTTCCAAAGGTATCATCTCTACCAGTCCAAGAAATTATTGTTTGAGCCCAACACATAATTGACCGTCTAAGCTCAGTCACCAGAGACGACCTAGTCACTTGTAAGAGAGGCTACTGAGATGCCAGCAGTCACTCAGTGAGCTGCAGAAGTCAATGTCTGCAACTGGAGATGAAGTTCATGGCTCCACAATCTCTAAGGCTTTGCACAGAAAGAGTATTTATGGAAGAGTGGCAAGGAAGAAGTCCTGGCTAAAAAAAAAGAGCATATCCTTGTCTGTAAAGACTTGGCAATGCATTACTTAGAAGATACTGTAACCATGTAGAAGAAGATCTTGGGATCAGCTGAGACTCACTGTGGAACTTTTGGCCTCAACACAAAGCAGTACATGTGGCATAAATCTAATACTGTGGATCAGGCAGGTAACACCATCCCTACTGTAATGTATGGTGGATGTAGTGTCATACTGTGGGGATGTTTTTCAGCAGCAGGGACTGGAAATGTGGTCAGGATTGATGGGAAGATGAATGCTGCTAAATACAGAGAGATCCTGGATAAAAACCTGCTAGGCTCAGGCAGCAATCATAAACTGGGTAGGAAGTATGCCTTTCAATAGGCACATTTAATGTCAGAACAATGTATACAATATACATCCTCAAATTCTTTTTCTTCACAAACATCCACGAAAACAGAGGAGTGCCCCAAAAAAATCAGAATCAAAATCAGGTTTATTATCATCGGCATGTGATGTGAAATTCGTTAACTTAGTAGCAGCTAATCCAGCAGAGAGAGAGAAAATAATAATAATAATAATAAATAAAATGAAACATAATAATTAATAAACAAGTACTGTACATCAATTTCATATATTGAATAGATTTTTTTAAATGTGCAAAAACAGAAATATTGTATATTATAAAAGTGAGGTAGGGGCCAAAGCTTCAATGTCCATTTAGGAATCGGGTGGCAGAGGGGAAGAAGCTGTTCCTGAATCGCTGAGTGTGTGCCTTCAGGCTTCTGTACCTCCTACCTGATGGTAACAGTGTGAAAAGGGCATGCCCTGGGTGCTGGAGGTCCTTATTAATGGACACTCCCTTTCTGAGACACTGCTCCCTAAAGATGTCCTAGGCACTTTGTAGGCTAGTGCCCAAGATGGAGCTGACTAGATTTACAACTTTCTGCAACTTCTTTCGGTCTTGTGCAGTAGCCCCTCCATACCAGAGAGTGACGCAGCCTGTCAGAATGCTCTCCACGGTACAACTATAAAAGTTTTTGAGTGTATTTATTGACACGCCAAATCTCTTCAAACTCATAGCCACTGGCTTGCCTTTTTTATGACTACGTCAATATGTTGGGACCAGGTTAGATCCTCAGAGATCTTGACACCCAGGAACTTGAAACTGCTCACTCTCTCCATTTCTGATCCTTCTATGAGGATTGGTATGTGTTCCTTCGTCTTACCCTTCCTGAAGTCCACAATCAGCTCTTTCATCTTACTGACATTGATTGCCAGGTCGTTGCTGCGGCATCATTGCACCAGTTGGTATATCTCGCTCCTGTACGCCCACTCCTCACCACCTGGGATTCTACCAACAAAGGTTGTATCATCAGCAAATTTGTAGATGGTATTTGAGCTACGCATAGCCACACAGTCATGTGTATACAGAGAGTAGAGCAGTGGGCTAAACACACACCCCTGAGGTGCGTTGGTGTTGATCGTCAGCAAGGAGGATACGTTATCACCAATCCGCACAGACTGTGGTCTTCTAGTTAGGAAGTCGAGGATCCAATTGCAGAGGGAGGTACAGAGGCCCAGATTCTGTAACTTCTCAATCAGGATTGTGGGAATGTTGGTATTAGTGAATGAGAGTTAAACATTAGAACCCCAAAGCCCTCCCAGCTCCCCCCTTCCACGCTCAAGCAGCAACAAGGCAATGACCCTCCACGCCCCACCAGCAAAAAAGCATTGACACCCCCCACCGAGCACTCAAGCGTGCAGCAAAGCAGTATAACAAGGACTACTCGTTCACCGGGTAATTCGACATACCATAGGCTCCCTCTCTCTCCCTAATAAGGGAAAAAGAGGCGTCCCCATTTCACAGCGAGAGGGAAGACGTAACATTGTCAGCAGGACAATAACCCAAAGCACACAGCCAGAGCAGCCACGGAGTGGCTTCAAATGAAGAGAATTGATGTCCTTAAGTGACACAGCTAGAGTCCTGGCACTAACACAAGCGAACAACTCTGGCAAGACCTCAAAATTGCTATGCACTGCTGCTCCCGGATTAACCTGGCACAGCTTGAGTGGTTTTGCAAGGAGGATTGGGCAAATCTTGCTCCATCACATGTGCAGCTAATAGAGACTTGTTCAACAAGACTGCTGGCTGTAATAGCTGTGTGAGGATGTTCAGCTAAGTACTGATCAAAGGAGGATGAATACTTTGAACTGCTGCCACTTCACCTTTTGAATTTTTAGTTTTTCATCGGTTTCCCCTGTTTTTTGGACTCTACTGTAAAAAAAAAATGGAGTGTGTGACTCATAAACAAAAATTCTCAGTTAAGGTGATCAAAACCCCTGCTTGTAATATTTATATGAACAGAGTTGGGGATGAACACTTTTACAAGGCACCGTACAATCTCCTACTCCACTGTGAAGTCTCTTCAAGGGATGCATACCCTGCAGAATTTCAATCTTTTCTTCGACTTGAGTTCAGTGAGACCCTCTCTCACTGCTCCCCTTCTGTGACCTCTGCTGCACCATGATCCTTTGACCATGTACTCACGAAAATCCACTCTTGTCCTCCTTCTACCCCCCCACCTTTTTATTGTGGCATCTTCCCTTTCCCTTTCTAGTCCTGATGAAGGGTCTCAGCCTGAAACATTGACTGCTTATTCTTTTCCATAGACGCTGCCTGACCTACCTGAGTTCCTCCAGCACTTTGTGTGTGTTGTTTCGCTACAGAATCTCTTGTGTATTAATTACAATGTTTGTTTTCAGTTTTGGTTTCTTATTATTGTTACATACACCAAGATACAGCGAAAAGCTAGTCCTGCATACTCTTGGTACAGATCAAATGATTACACAGTGCATTGAGCTAGTAAAAGGTAAAACAATAGTGATGAAGAATTAAATGTCACAGCTACAGAAATGCAGTGCAGCTAAACGATAAAGTGCAAGATCATACAAGGTAGATTGTGAGGTCAAGAATCTATCTTATACAAGGGGGTAAATTCTTAAAGATAGAGAATTTAGATTTATAAGAGTAAACGATTATAATAGAAGCAGTGCTGGAGCTGGATTTGGCACATGATGAGAAGAGAGGCCAACTCCAGCATGAATACAGGACTTCATTGGACCCCAGAAGGTCGGAGGAAACGCGGGAGACCGAAGATAACTTGGCACTGTGCCGTAGAGTCAAAAATGAGGATCCCGAAGCACACCTGGGGCATAATAGAGAAGATGCCCAAGGACAGGCAGTAACCTAATTGCTGCCCGGAACATCAGCGGCGTAACGGGCAGTAAGCAATTAAGTGATTGATCTACAGGAAAGATCCGGCACCATTTTGCAAACTTTAAAACGTATATAGACAGATGCATGGATCGGAAAGGTTTACGGGCGAAACAGAGACGAAGGGGATGTGTTCAGGTGGACAATCGGGTCAGTATGAACCAGTCGGGCCGATGGGTCTGTTTCCATGCCATGAAACTCGCTAAATGTCATTACCTCGCCACGCCCCCAAGACCCGCCTTCTCGGTTAGTTAAACGAAAGTACGCGCTTTGTACATCTCGCTTGTTTTGAATCCACTGTTTTTGGAAATCTCCTGTGCTAAGGACTACCGGCAGCTGTGCGGCGTTGGCAACGCGAATACTGTATATTGTCCAATGCCCTCCCTATCAGACATCGCCCTCAGGACCAACTGGGTTCTTGGTGGTACCTTCTGTTTTGTTGTGAAATGAACATTTCCAGATGTTTCGTACAATCACTGCAGGGTTGTCACTGGCGCAAAGCCTAGGATGAGTCCAGTGTCATAAATTTACACGTCGCAATCTGAAAATTTCTCTGGATAATAACGAGACTAAACTGCAGCTATGGCCGTATGAATGACACCCTACAGCCGGTTTCACTGAGAATAACTGGAATCCTTAAATGCAGGTAAAACCACTACTTACATCCCCACTTAATAAAAAGAACACTTTAAACATACTCTAGCCCCGCTGTCCTGATATATGGGAACTTAGTACTGCGTTGGGAGGGGGGGGGTGGGGAGTGCGTATCGCTCGGAGCATCTACTGTTACGTAAATGCCACGATGGGCATTTACAGGAACAGGGGAGCGGGCAATCGTGAGCTCTGCCAGGGACGACTGCCTGCCTCTCTTCCGGGGATACAGACGTGCCCGGGTGTCCCTGGAGAGGGAGCATGCGGTCACCATGGGTGCAGAGGGGGATTTCCGGAAACGGTGCCCTGCCCCAGAAATGACTTTTATGGACAGTAATGATCATGTTTTAATTTGTATTTGTTCAGGTCTTGTAAATAGTTGCTGTTTGTATTTTGTGTATATCTGTGCGAATAAACTTTTCGTATTTGGCGGAAAAGACCTTAAACCTGATTTCGTGGTTTCTGTTTCCAGCGCAGCGTTCACAAGTTAGCAGGTGAGAAATCTATTCTCTGTAACTGGACAGTCCAAATTATAAACGTGTGAATCGAAAACAAAATAGCTATAAATAAATGAACTTGTTCGGTCACAGTTAACCAGCAAATGCATCGTTAATGGGTATGTCAGAGTACGATCAGGGACTATCACCTGAAATTCGTTTTCGGGATAAAGGACCGTTTGGCGCAAAGACGTGTGTGTGCGTTGGCTGGGGGGTGGGGTGGGGGTGGGGGTTCTGTGTGTGTGTATCTGTGTGTGTGTGTGTGTGTGTGTGTGTGTGTGTGTGTGTGTGTGTGTGTGTGTGTGTGTGTGAGAGAGAGAGAGAGAGTACAGATAATTTGAGTGTGTGTGTGTGAAAGAGATAGAGAGTACAGATAATTTGAGTGTGTGTGTGTGAAAGAGATAGAGAGTACAGATAATTTGTGTGTGTGAAAGAGATAGAGAGTACAGATAATTTGTGTGTGTGTGTGAAAGGGATGGAGAGTACAGATAATTTGTGTGTGTGTGTGAAAGGGATGGAGAGTACAGATAATTTGAGTGTGTGTGTGTGAAAGAGATAGAGAGTACAGATAATTTGAGTGTGTGTGTGTGAAAGAGATAGAGAGTACAGATAATTTGAGTGTGTGTGTGTGAAAGAGATAGAGAGTACAGATAATTTGTGTGTGTGTATGTGTGTGTGAAAGAGATAGAGAGTACAGATAATTTGTGTGTGTGTATGTGTGTGTGAAAGAGATAGAGAGTACAGATAATTTGTGTGTGTGTATGTGTGTGTGAAAGAGATAGAGAGTACAGATAATTTGTGTGTGTGAAAGAGATAGAGAGTACAGATAATTTGAGTGTGTGCGAGAGAGGACGTGAGAGAATCTGAGTGCGTGTTTGGAAAGGTTGAACATGTATAGACGTGTTTGGGAATGTGTGTGAGGCTGTAAGGAAAGGTGTATGGATGTGTCAGTGTGCATGTTGCGTTGCATAAGAATACGCGCAAGAGTGTGCGCGATAGCGTGTGAGAGAGAAAATGAGTTTGTGTACAGAACAGAGCGTAGGTGTGGATATGTATGGGGTTAAGTTGGATCCGGGATCAGCCATGATGAAATGGCGGAGCAGACTCGATGGGCTGAATGGCCTAATTCTGCTGCTATGTCTTATGGTCTTTTATGACTACGTGCGCGAGAGCATATTTTCCCGTGCGAGTATGGGAATGAGACTGCCTGCCCGTGAGGAAGAAAATGTATTAGTGCGTCTGACCGGGAGAGCGGACCAGTGTGTGAGATCCATACTGTTGTGTGCAGACTGTGCAAATGTGTGAGATTGAGATTGTCTGCTTGACATTGTCTGTGTGACTGCAAATGTGTGAGAATTTGTCCATAAAAGTGGACGCATATTGTATCTGTGAGAATGTGAGCAAAAGGGGCGGCTTGTAAGAAAGTTTTGTTCACTCTGCATCTCTGTGTGTGTGCGTGTGTGTCTATGTGTGTGTTTGTGTGCATCTGTGTGTCTGGGTGCGTATCTGCGTGCGTGTGTGTCCGCGCGCTTGTGTGTTTTTCGGGAATGTGCATGTGGAAGAGCGGACTGACAAAAACTTTTTGCAGTCGCTTGCCAAAAGTTCCACAATACCGTTTCGATATCTAAAGCTGAAGGAACAGGTCCGAAAGAGAAAGAGGGTGGGATTCGGGGCGAATGCAAACGCAGCGGGTTGTACCTCAGACCTCCCCCGGCAAAGCAATCCCAATGAGTGTCAACATTTAGAGGACCTTCTGAGAAATATTCAATAAAAGTTATGGCGGGGGGGGGGGGGAACAGAACGCTGACTGAACCGGTTGAGTGGCTGAAATAGCAAGAGAGATTCGGTAGCCTGCTTTATAAAGCGGGGGCTTTACTGCGTGCTCGCAGGAGCTGCAGAATACCCACCCCTTCTCCCTCTCTCCCTCGCCGCAGACTCTCCGCTGCACTGAAGGAGGGGTTCTGCTGGCTATGGAAGCCTGCGCTGCACCAAACGTCCTGTAATAAAGCACTAAAGAAAGTCTCACCGACCTATTGAAATATGAAAGTACTTTCGACCAACAGGTGCCCGTGGAATCCGCGCTAAACACTGGTCCTTGCGGATTCTGGCTACCAGGAAGCTGTAAGTGCCTTAAACCTTACCTGTTGCCGTTATCCCTTCTGCATTTGAGTGCACGTTTATTTTAAGTAGGGAATTAATGCGCAGACTTCTTCTCGGGAGAAGCTGGAAGGCAGTCTGACAACACATCAGCTTGAAGCAATTGACGAAAAGAGCCACATTAAAAGGCACACACTCGCTTTATTTTAATGAAGAGCTGTCCTCCAAGTACAACGGAGAAATGACTTGGGCTATTGGCAGTAACTGCAGGTTAAAATTGTTTACTGCGCGCAGATCGAATTCTTAGATGTTGGTATACAGTCATGATCTGTAACGCTTTGTAACGAACTGTCCTCAGGAGAGCGCACGACCTCGTCCAGGGAAGACTTCTAGATTGTACCTGGTAATCCACGTGCATTTTGCCGGACCGCTTCACCCACAATTAATGCAACAAGGTAACTCGCTCTGTCAGCCTTTGTGCGCTGTCTTTCATCGATCCGATTGTGTTTCTTTTTATTTACTGTGAATGGCCGCAAGAAAACGAATCTCAGGGTAGTATATGGTGGCATACAGTGTACGTAATTTGATAATAAATGTACTTTGAACTTTTGAACTTCGTAGTCAATAAAATACCGTTGTTTTAAGGGAGTTCTCATTTTGACTATCTAATTTTCCGAGTATCTGTGTAGAGAGCAGAGTTGCATTTTGAGGGATGTGCAACTTTCTTTCGTGATAGTGTTTGATTTGTTTAAAGTCATTTTCTCTCAGTCAGAATAGGCAAAAGTTTTAATAAGACTTTTCAAAATTCTGGATGTTTGACGGCAGCCGCGAGATCTCCTCGGCTTGCATAGAGTCGGACGCGCGGCCTGGCAGCGACCCGCAAGGGTGGGCGTCCAGACCGAGCACCAAGTCGGTGGTTTACAGATTCAGCACCCAACGCCTTCAGTTATTGGCGGGACGGCTCTGGACTCTGTGTAAAACGACGTCGCGAGCAGTCTTCCTTCTAATTGGGCTGTTGAGCGCTTCTAAGCCCGCATTGCCCCCAGTCAACTTTAAAGCAGAATTCGCAGTGGGGGGATGTGTATCATCTACACACTACGTAAAGTAAACACATATACATGACTTATAATACAGTGTATAGATTATTGATATATGCTGTGAAACACTGCCACACCTGCCCGATGTAAATAGTTATATGGACACTATGCATGTCTTTTGAAGGAAGATTTAAGTGTGCCTGGACTTTTCTCATCGGAGCGAAGGAGGCTAAGAGGAGGCTTGATAAGGGTGTACAAGATAATACAAGGTACAGATAGAGTTGATAGCCAAAGACTATTTTTCCGAAGACATTAATGTCTAATACAAGGGGGTATGATTTTAAGGTGGCTGGAGGGAAGTGTAAATGAGATGGTTCTTTACACAGAGAGTGGTGGGTGCGTGGAACTGCCTGCTGCGGGTAGTAATTGAGGCAGGTACATTAAGAGCATTTAAAAATCTCTTAGATAGGCACATCGGTGATAGAAAATGGAGGGAATGGTTAGAAGTTGAAAGTTCAGCACAGTATCATGGGCCAAGGGGTCCTTCACTGTGCTAAAATGTTCTAAACTCAGTAGCCACTTTATTAAGTACCTATGTACATTTGTTTATTCGTTAAGTGCTGTGTCGTATGACATGGGAACAATGGTCTTTCCATAACCATGAATGATCTTGGCAAATGTTTCTACAGAGGTGATTTGCCATTGCCTTCTTCTGGGCAGAGTATTTACAAGATGAGTGATCCCAGCCATTATCAAAACTCCTCAGAGATTGCCTGGAGTCAGAGATCACATAACCAGGACTTGTGATACACACCAGCTGCTCATAAATGCCAATATCTAATCAGCCAATCATACGGTAGCAACTCAATGCATAAAAGCATGTGGACGAGGTCAAGAGGTTCAGTTGTTGTTCGGGCCAAACATCAGAATGGGGAAGAAATGTGATCTAAGTGACTTTGATCATGGAATGATTGTTGGTGCCAGATGGGGTGGTTTGAGTATCTCAGAAACTGCTGATCTCCTGGGATTTTCGCGCACTACAGTCTGTAAAGCTTACAGAGTGGCGTGAAAGACAAAAAAGCATCCAGTGAGCAGTGGCTCTGAGGGTGAAAACACCTTGTTATTGAGAGAGGTCAGAGGAAAATGGCCAGATTAGCTCAAGCTGACAGGAAGGCAACGGTAATTCAAATAACCACATGTTACAACAGTGACGTGCAGAAGAGCTTCTCTGAATGCACAACATGTCAATCCTTGAAGTGGATGGGCTACAGCAGCAGAAGATCACAAACATACACTCAGTGGCCACTTTGTTAGGTTCAGGAGGTATATAATACAGTGGCCACTAAGGGTATTAATACAAAATGAGGTCTTCTTGCAATGAACAGAACAACTCTGCAGACAAGAGGGAATGTGAATATTGGAATGTGGCCCAACAAACAAGATGCTGGAAGAATTTGACATGCTGGTCTCCATCCATGGAGAGGGGGCAGCAATGGACAGTCAAGTTCTCTGTTTGAGGCTCTTCATCTGCACTGAAAAATAGAGTGGATGCAGCTAGTATAAAGAGGGACAGGAAGAGCTGGTGAGTGATAGGTGGATCCAGCTGAGGAGGGGGTGATAGGGAGATGGAGGAGGGGAGAGTGGAGGTAGTGATAGATGCTGACAGATGATATATTCATTAAAACACCTTAGCTGTCAAAAACAAAAATTGCATGTTTGCATTTTTCAGATCGCTCTCAGAATCTGGTCCATTGACAGAAAACTTGTGGCATGTAACTGCTTTTCGTAGGGCGATTCTTCCAAGCTGCTGAGAGAGGATGAAGCCAGTCCACGGGCGATGCCTCCCGCCTGCCTCTTGGCATGGGAGACTGCTGGTGATCCTGGCAGCTTTCGCCTGGTGTTGGCGCATCTCCCTGTCTTGCCCTAAGCCATGTGCCTGTTACGTACCCACCGAGATCCACTGTACCTTCAGATATCTCAACGCCATCCCAGCAAACATCCAACCTCAGGTGGAACGCATCAATTTGGGGTTAGTTCCTAGTTCCTATCATGTTGCCTTTGGTAATGTTTGTTTGGATGATGATAGGCAGGCACTAAGATACCTGTTTTTCTCGCAGTTACAATAACCTGGTGAAATTAACAAGTGGCAGCTTCACTGGCTTGAGAAGTCTTGAATTGTTGATGCTTCACAGTAACAAGATTGAAGAGATACCGGACAATACATTCAAAGATCTGCAGTCCCTGCAGGTAGGCTTTCCCAGTGTCAGAAATTCCTTTTCATTCTTGGCATGTTGGCAAGGCTGACACCCTTCCTGACTTAGCTATAACAAGAGGTTGGACAGACTTTGTCTGTTTTCTCTGGAGTGTGGGAGACTGAGGGAAGATTCATTAAAGACCACACTTGTAATATTGTGAGCAGTTTTGGGCCCCTTGTCTAAGAAAGGATGTGCTGGCATTGGAGAGGGTCCAGAGGAGGTTTACAAGAATAACCCTGGGAATGAAAGGGTTTACGTATGAGCAGTGTTTGATGGCTCTGGAACTGTGCTGACTGGAGTTTAGAAGAACGAAGGGAGGTCCCAATGAAAACTATCGAATATTGAAAATAACATTGATGTTATCTCTCATGCAAAGTGGACCAGAGGGCACAGCCTCAGATTAACCACTACTGCACTATAAAAACAGTAAATTTTTATTGCATAATCCTTTTTTAAAGTAGAGAAATTAATTCAGAATCAAATTCTACTGCTCTGGCAAATTAGATTCTCTTTCATTCATTCACGCCACAGTTCTTGTCCATGCTCACTGCCCTCTGTACTTCTCATTGAATCAGTGAAACGGCCAGCAGAATCAAAGACCCCACCAACCCCCAGACATTCTCTTCTCTTTCCCACCCACCCCCCATCACGAGCCACAAGATATTAAAAAAAACAAAAGAATGTACCGCAGGCTCAGCTACAGCTTCTATCCCGTGGTTATAAGACTATTCAACAGTCCCCTTATATGATAAGGTGGACTTCTGATCTCACAATCTACCTACCACAAGACCTTGCTCCTTACTGTCTGCCCGAACCGTACTTCCTCTGTACCTATTGCACTTTATTCTACATTATCATTGCCTTGTTCTTTATTGTCTGCCTGCACCACACTTTCCCTGTAACTATAACACTTTTATTCTGCACTCCGTTATTGTTTTACATAGTTCTTCTTCTTCTTAGGCCCTTAGCTCCCAGTAGAGCATAGGCCATTGTTGACCTCCCATCTCCATTGTCCAAAGTCGGTGGCCTGGTTGCAGTTCATCAATGTTTCTGTAATCCAGTGTATCCACTGTACAGAGGATCAGCCTCTACAGCTTCACCAGCGACCTGTTGTCCAAGCTCTCATGATGGGGACATAGGGTTGGACTTTGAGAGGTGTTACATAATACTGGATCAATGAATATTAACACTAAGCAAGACAAGTTTTTAATGTACCTTGGTACATGTGATTAAATAATTTACCAATTCATCAACTTGGACTGAAAGGTTTACTGAATTATCAGAGAGCCTGAAGTCAATTATCAGCTCGTCTGCATGAGAGTATTGAACACGAGGGGCTAGATGGGAAGCTATGTACTCTGGTATTGTGGTTCTCATTACTGAATCTAGTTTTCATGCAAGATGTACTTAATTAACCACATCTATATTCCACAGCTGATGCACTAAAATTTGAAGTTTATTTCATGAGTTATTCCAGTCTTTGATTCCTAGTCACTATTCCTAGCAAAATGTTTTATCAGTATTTCATAAGAATGTTAGATGAAAATTTAGACTTTAGATTTCATAGACATACCTGGATCTCATGGAAACCTAATGAACATTGAAAAGCCTAGACAGAGTGGAAATGGATAGAATGTTTCCTTATAGTGAGTGGGGGAGTCTAGGACCAGAGAGCACAGCTTCAAAATAGAAGGTCATCCCTTTAGAACAGAGATGAGAAGGAATTTCTCTAGTCAGAGTTTGGTGAATCTGTGGAATTCATTGCCTTAGGCAGCTGTGGAGGCCAAGTCATTTGGTATTTTTAAAGCAGAAGTTGATAGATTTTTGATTAGAAAGGGCGTCAAGGGTTACGTGGAGAAGGCTGGAGAATAGGGTTGAGAGAAAAAATAAATCAGTTGTGATGGAAGGGTGGAGAAAACACGATGGACCAACTGGCCTAATTCTGCTCCTATGGCTTGTGCATTTGGTTCACTGCTTATTTATTACCTACATACTTTTTACAGACATGAGGTTGACAAATCCATTGCTGGTTGTCATTGGAGATGCACATAGCAAGATATGTGAAGAACTTAAAGGGCCAGTTGTAACTGTGATACTCAGGTTGTTTGGGGTCACAGCGCGGAAACAGGCCCTTTGGCCCAACTGGCCCCTGCTAACCACGTTTTCCATCTCAGCCAGACTCATCTGCCGGCAATCGGCCCATGAACCTTTCCTACCCACGTACCTGTTAAAGTACTTTATTAATATTGTAAAAGTATCTACCTAAATCACTCCCTCTGGCAAATACATAACTTCTGAGTGTTGCTATTTAGCAACAATCATAGGTTAATGCTATTCCTCAGTTTGAAACAGAGTAGCTAATTGCTCATCAATTCCCTGCAAAGAAGTCACCATTATTTACATTATACCTCCGTCACCCATTCACCCAGCTGTTATATCACCGTCATTAACATTATACCCCCATCACCCATTAACTCAACTGTTATATCACCATTATTAACATTATACCCCCATCACCCATTAACTCAACTGTTATATCACCATTATTAACATTATACCCCCATCACCCATTCACCCAGCTGTTATATCACCATTATTAACATTATACCCCCATCACCCATTCACCCAGCTGTTATATCACCATTATTAACATTATACCCCCATCACCCATTCACCCAGCTGTTATAACTTAGCACATAAACTCAGTATGTCAGAGGCCTTGAAGTATTTTATTGCCCTGTGCTCTCAAGCTATTCCATCTGATTACAACAGGAGGAACAAAAACATAACCACAATGACAGTCCTTGATCGACTAAATAGAGTATATGTCACCACTGCTCTGTCATCTGTAGATACCGTAGAGCATAGAACAGCACAGCACAGTACAGGTTCTTCAGCCCATAATGTTGCCCCAGCCCTTTAACCTACTCCAAGATCAACCTAACCCTACACTCCCGCATAGCCATCCGTTTTCCTTTCATCTAAGAGATGCTTAAATGTCCCTAATGGGTCAGGTGCCAGCACCACCCATGGCAGCACAGTCCATGCACCCACCACTCTCTGTGTGAAAAAAAACTACCTCTGACATCACCCCAATACTTTCCTCCCAATGCCTTATAGTTATCCTTTTTATATCTCCATCCTGGGGAGGTGGGAAGTCTCTGCTGTCTACTCGATCTACTCCTCTATCAAGTCACCTCTCATCCTCTCTTGCTCCAAAGAGAAAAGACCTAGCTTACTCAACCTATCCTCACAAGACATGTCTCTAATCCAGCCGGAATCCTGGTGAATCATAGCCATACAAAAAAGCTGGATGAACTCAGCAGGTCGGGCAGAATCCTAGCACCTGCTCTAAAACTTCCACCTTCTTCCTATAATGAGGCAATGCAGAACTAAGCACAATGCTCCAAGTGTGGTCTAACCTGAATTTTATAGAGCTGCAACCTTATCTCATGGCTCTTGAACTCAATCCTCTCATTTAATGAAGGCCAACACACCACTCTCCTGTCCTGCTGAAGGGTTTTGGGTCAAAATGTTGACTGTACTGTTTTCCATATATGCTGCTGGCCTGATGAGTTCCTCCAGCATTTTGTGTGTGTGGCCAACACACCATACGCCTTCTTAACCACCTTATGAACTTGAGCTGCAACCTAGAGGGATCTATGCACGTGCACCCCAAGATTCCTCCCCACTGCTAAGAATGACAAGACTATAACAACTTTATCTGTTGCCTTTAAAGGTTCTGAAGATGAGCTACAACAGGGTGAAAGCATTGAATCGTGAGACTTTTCATGGTCTTCGCAATATAGTACGGTTACACATGGACCACAACAAAATTGAATTCATAAACCCTGAGGCATTCTATGGGCTCACTTCATTGAAACTGCTCCAATTGGAAGGAAACATGCTTCAGGAACTGCACCGAGATACATTTGTTACATTTCGCTTCAGCCAGATCTTCAAAGCTTCCTCAATTAAGCACCTTTACCTGTCAGACAACGCGTTAACATCCATTCCAAGTGACCTCCTGTCTTACATCTCAGAAATTGAAAGTATCTACCTAAATGGCAACAAATGGTTTTGTGACTGTAAATTGAAGTGGTTAGCTGAACTCAATGAAAAACAACCAGGTATAGTCATGCATTAATCTAAGCTGTTGGTATTTAGTAAAAGATAAGCACTTTGCTGCACTGCATATTCAGGTGATACATGAATCCATATACAAAATGTCTCCGGTTTCACTTTTGAAGTGGCCATGAGTCTATTTTGTTTGTCAATCAGAAATAATCAAAATTCACTGAACCGCAACTCCACATTATTTATTTATTTAATCATTTATTTAGTTATTCAGAGATACAGCACAGAGCCTGCTCTCCCAGCTCAATGAGCCAAGCCGCCCAGCAACCCATCTATTTAACACTAGCCTAGTCACAGGACTATTTACAATGACCAATTAATGTACCAACTAGTATGCCTTTGGAGGGTGTGAGGAAACTGGACCACCCAGAGGAAACCTACGGTTCGTGGGGAGAATGTACTAACTCCTTACAAACGGCACTGGAATTGAACTCCAAACTCTGGGACCATCCAAGCAGTGAAAATGTCGCTCTAACCACTATGCTACCATGGCACCCCAATTAATAGCATCAGAAGCACATATGACTGATAAGAAAGCTAAAAATAGGGTAAGAGAGCCTTTTGTAGGATCAAATCTTTGCACAGGTATATTTGAATTTAATGATATTATGGAATTTGTTTGTATGCCCATAATTCAGACCTTCGTGTTCTACTTTGCCTCTAACTTTTACCCAGCCCTCAAATTCACTTGGTCCATCTCGGACACTTCTCTCCCCTTTCTCGATCTCTCGGTCTCCATCTCTGGAGATAGTCTGTCCACTGACATCTTCTATAAACCCACTGACTCTCATAACTACCTTGATTATACCTCTTCCCACCCTGCCAAATGCACAAATTCTATTCCCTATTCCCAGTTCCTCCGTCTCCACTGCATCTGCTCCAAGCATGAGGCTTTCCGTTCCAGGACATCCCAAATGTCCTCTTTCTTTAAGAATCCTGGTTTCCCTTCTGCCATCATCAATGATGCCCTCACCCGCATCTCCTCCATTTCCCGCACTTCGGCCCTCACCCCATCCTCCCGTCACCACAACAGGGACCGTGTCCCCCTTGTCCTCACCTATCACCCCACCAGCCTCCGGATCCAGCATATTATCCTCTGAAACTTCCGCCACCTTCAACAGGACCCCACCACTAAGGACCCTCTCTACCCCTCTCTGCTTTTCGCAGGGATCGTTCCCTCTGTGACTGCCTGGTCCACACGTCCCTCCCCACAGATCTCTCACCTGGCACTTACCCCTGCAAGCGTAAGTGCTACACCTGTCCCTACACCTCATCTCTTACCACCATTCAAGGCCTCAAACAGTCCTTCCAGGTGAGGCAAAACTTCACTTGTGAGTCTGTTGGGGTAATCTATTGCATCCGGTGCTCCCGGTGCGGCCTCCTCTACATCGGCGAGACCCGACACAGATTGGGGGACTACTTCGTCGAGCACCTCCACTCCGTCCGCCACAACAGACAGGATCTCCCGGTTGTCACTCAGTTCAACTCTCCCTCTCATTCCCATTCGGATATGTCCATACACGGCCTCCTCTACTGCCATGATGAGGCCGAACTTCGGTTGGAGGAACAACATCTCATATACCATCTGGGTAGTCTCCAGCCCCTTGGTATGAACATCGAATTCTCCAACTTCCAGTAATTCCCTCCCTCTCCCTTCCCCATCCCACCTCTACTCTGTCTCCTCTTCTAGCTGCCTATCACCTCTCATGACTCTGCCTTCTTCTACTACCCATAGTACTTTCCCGTTAGATTCCTTCTTCACCTCTCCTGTCTATCCCCTCCCTGCTTCCCCTCCCCCACCCCTTGATCTTTCCTCTGATTGGTTTTCCACCCTCCCCCCCACCTTCTTTATAGGGCCCCTGCCCCCTCCTTCTTTAGTCCTGACGAAGGGTTTCGACCCGAAACGTTGACTGCTTCTTTCAACAGATGCTGCCCGACCTGCTGAGTTCATCCAGCTTTTTTCTACATCTTGATTTGACCACAGCATCTGCAGTGCACTTTGTGTTTCATATTCTAGGGATAGCTTGTACCATTTTAGACCTCACTTATGTACTGCCCATTACACCGCTGGTGTTTAGGGCAGCAATGAAGGTCCTCCATCTCTGTCTGTATAGAAAAATTCTTCATTGCTGTTTCCGTAACAAATTTTTTGAGCAGTCAGGGTTGTTAGCCCTGAACTGAACCCCGAAACCTGGAGGACCGGTGGACCACTCTTAGTTTAGCCTCTACCCTTTGACCTGTTTGACATGGATGACCCTTCCAGCCAAAGCACTGGCACTGATTCCAGCCAACATAGCTCTCAGGGTCACAGGGACATGCAAGCCTCCAAACTCTATGACAAGGTTGTGATCCTCTTGGAGGCTATTAGACCTAGTGGAAAGAAATTCAACTTGGAAGCTAGCAACAATGAGAAAGATCAGTTTGACCACTGTCATGCAGCCTACTTAAGACCTATTCCCACCCAGTTAAAATGGAATAATCCTATACCTTACATCTTACATTAGGTCATTCAGAATCAGGTTTAATATCACTGGCATATGTTGTAAAATTTGTTGTTTCAGATTGTAACTCAGCTAATTCAACAACATTCAACAACTATGACAATATTTTTGATAATACATTTGCTTTTTGATAATAAATTTACTTTGAACTTTTATCTAACCTAATGTTCTGCCCTCTCTCCCACTGTCTTCTTAAGGCTTTTTAGACCTTCAAAATTTAACTGCTATCTATACAGACAAGCTAAAGTTATTTGGATGGTTTCAAAATTAGTTACGTTACAACATGAAATCTCAGGAAAATTGCCCAGAAAACTGTAATATAAGCAATACCCACTGAAAAATTAGTTTAAATTCACCTCTGGATGTTGGGCTTTCCGACAATGTCAGATCATGATGATGACGCTCTCTTGAACCAGCACAGTTCTCCTGGTGGTGCTCCTCACACTGTCTATTAGAGGGAGTCATTGAACTTAAACCTAGTAAGGATCAAAGAGTTACCAAACCCTGTGGCCACTTTATTAAGGGCGCCTCTACACCTGGTTGTTATTATAAATAGCTAAGTTGCCAATCATGCGGCAGCAACTCAATGCATAAAAGCATGTAGACAGGGTCAAGAGATTCAGTTATTGTTCAAACTGTATCAAACTGAATAGGGAAGAAATGTGATCTAAGTAGCTTTGACCGTGGAAAGATTACTGGTGCCAGGTGGGGCAGTTTGAGTATCTCAGGAACTGCTGATATCCTAGGGTTCTCACATACAGCAATCTGCGTTCACAGAGAATGATGTGAGAAACAAAAAAATCAGTGAGTAACAGCTCTGTAGACAAAAATGCCCTGTTAATGAGAAAGGACAGAGGAGAATGGCCTCTCATTCTGACAGTAACTCAAATAGCCATGTGTTATAACAGTAGCGTGCAGAAGAGCATCTCTGAATGCACAGGACGTCAAACCTTGAAGTGGACGGGCTCCTGCAGCAGAAGACCATGAGCATACACTCAGTGGCCAGTTTTTTTTTAGGTATAGCAGATACCTAATAAAGTGACCACTGAGTGTACAGTGCTTGTTCTGTTGTGGCGCTGGCCAAAAACAAAATGATGTCTCTCTTGTAACAGAGTGGCAGACTGGAAAGTAAAATAAGGACTATCTTTTAGAGTTCATAATAATAAGTTGAATTACTACATGTGTTTGGCAATACACCAACAAATAGCTGTCTGGATAGATAGAGTAATTAAAATGTCATTAAGCTCTTAAGTGACAGACAGTGAAATGAACGGAGCAGACAAACAATAATCTGCAATCCACTGGCAGGAAAAGAAGTCAGCAATGACTTCAGGCTTATAGTTCTATGCAAAAGTCTTATGTATATACATATATGCATATACACACACATATATATATATAGATATAGCAAGACTTTTGCACAGTACTGTAGTAATTTTCAGTATTGCACTGTACTGCTGTTGCAAAACAATAAATTTCATGACATGTGAGTGATGATAAACCTGATTCTGATATGGGTCTCCATTGTGGACTGAGAGTGGGAAGGGGACAGGGAGAGGGGAATCATGGTTAGGAAAGGGGAAGGGAGAGGGTAGGGAGCAGGAAGCACCAGAGAGGCATTCTGTAATGATCAATAAACCTATTGCTTAGAATCAGATTACCTCGCCTGATGCCTCAGCCCTGGGTGTGTCACATGACACCCCACGCCCCTGGCTTACCTTCTGTGCCACCGGTCTCACACCCCTCCTAGAGTGCTGCACCCTTGCCATTCCCAACATCCTTTGCTCCCACCAAACTCGCTCTCTGCTCCTCTTTGACAAATGAGAGTGAGTGTGTGTGTGTGTGTGTGTGTGTGTGTGTGTGTGTGTGTGTGTGTGTGTGTGTGTGTATGTGTGTGTGTGTGTGTGTGTGTGTGTGTGTGTGTGTGTGTGTGTGTGTGTGTGTGAAAGAGTCAGTACTGTGCATCCATGCAAAGAGGATGAATGAGGTGGAGTTGGAGAGTTGGTGAGAGTTTTGGAGGGGGATTAACTTCTTCCAACCCATAAATAAGCAGAGTGAAATAAGAAGAAAACTAGCTCAGAAATCTGCAACTTGTCACCCCAGATCACAAAGGAATGATGTCAGAGTAGATACAGTCATAAACATATAGGGATTATAAACAGCAACATGTTAAATTGAAGGTATGGCAGTCGTTTCAGGACATACCCTTCCTGTAAACGTACATAAAATGGTTACTTTTCATAGTTAGGTCTTGAAACTTAATTCACCATTAACTGTGTGCAAATATCAAGTGACAATAATTTATGCCTTTCTTTAAAAAGTTGCTTCTTTTCTAAAGCAACATACACAAGATGCTGGAGGAACTCAGCAGGTCAAGCAGCACTGAAGGCCACCCTCAGGAGGGAGGAGCAACACCTTATATTCAGTCTGGATAGCCTCCAACCCAATGGCATGAATGTCAATTTCTGCCTCCAGTAAAAATATCCCCTATTTCTGGTCCCCATTCTGACTTTTTATCTTTTCTTATTGCCTATCACCTCCCCCTGGGTCCTCTCCTACTTCTCTTTCTCCTATAGTCCACTCTCCTCTCCTAAATCCTTCCTCTCCGGCCCTTTACCTTTCCTATCCTTCTGGCTTCACCCATCGCCTTCTAGCTATCCTCCTTTCCCTCCCCCCTACCTTCTTATTTAGCTGCCTTCCCCCTTCCTTTCCAGTGCTGAACAAGGTTCTCAGCCTGAAATCGTGATTTCCCAAGGCGCTGCCCGACCTGCTGAGTTCCTCCAGCATCATGTGCGTGTTGCTTCGGATTTCCAGCATCTGCAGAATTTCTCATGTTTAGTAATTCTTTCCTAATTTTGTCTTTGAGTTTTCAGAAAGATGAAAGGACTGCTCAGGTCACATGGGTGTAATCGGGCAGCTGGGGGGTCATTGGAAGGGAAGGAATTGTCACCGTGCTGTATTTCTAAACAACAAATAAAAAAGTCCACCCTCTGGATACCAATCTAGTAACTTAAAAGCACAATGCTACCATAGCCCCAAAGGATTAATTTCATGGTTAGTTATACTACAATTTCAAATTTTATTATACGTAGTATAAGGGCACGCAGAACAAATTTAACTGTAAAAGCAACCAAAATGATATCAAAACTCCTTCTCAGGTTGTGTGAAAGGTTGTAGAATTTCAGATTAAGGTGCACCTTACTCATTTAAACAATTGATTAAATAAATTCCAGCAAGACAATTTTGGCAAACAATAAAGTACTCAAAAATCTTTTGAAAATAAGATGAGAACAATATAAAATTCCCTCCATTGTCATGAATCTCATAAATTTGGTTTCTACATCAGAATACTCGAGAGGCAACATTGAATTATTAATTTTAATTTTGAATTATCTGCTTAACAGCGAAATTGTAAAAAAAACTTATGGCAATGGTTCATTATGAGTTGCTTGTTAAATGTACTAAGCCTAACTTTCCCAGGATAACACTTGGTGGCATCTTTTTGCAGGAATACTTAAGTGCAAACGAGACCGCAACGATCCTAGTGGTCAGATATGTCCCCTGTGTGTGAACCCAAGTATCTTCAAGGGCAAGGATATATTACAGCTGCCATCCTCAGCGTTTGTTTGCACACCCCCGAAGATCCAGTCTCCACTGAAGATCAGAAAGAGCGTCTTGGAAGAAGAGGGGGACTATGCCGTCGTTCATGCTCAGGACTTTGTGGCTCCACTGGGTCAAATGAGTTTGAACATGAGTGACCAGTCGGGGAACGGGTGTGAAATAATTTGCAACGTTCAAAGACCTTTAAGAACTCCAGGGGTGACCCTGGATCCAAAAGAAGACCACGTGCTACTAAACACATCCTTATCAACCTTCCTAGTTTGTTACATTGATTACGAGAAGATCCAACGTCTATGGGGCATCCTGGCAATGTATGCCGACTCACCACTGAAGCTCGAGAGGGACAGGCTGCTGAGGAAGACACCTTCCATGAGCTACCTTTACAGGCAAGCCCCAGACGTGGATATGCACATTTATACCGGTGTCCAGGCAGAGATCAGAGCTGATCACGCATGGCTATTGCAAAGCGAGATCTCTCTGCAGATGGATAGGAGCAGGACGACTCTCAACGTCTTGCAGATCAGTTATCAGGCGGGCATCCAGGTGACGTTGCAGGACTTGGAAGCTAAGCCGGGGAAAGGCAGCTGGGTGATGATCAAGAGAGCAAGCAGTGTGAGGACGGAACATTTTGTAGTGATGGGTGGGACCGTGGAGTTGGAGTGTCAGGCGTTTGGTGAGCCCAAGCCTATCAATGAATGGATACTTCCAGATGGCAGCAAAGTCCGAGCCCCCTACAGCAGTGAGGACAGCCGGATTTCAGTCACTGCAGATGGTCAGTTCAGATTGAGGCTTGCCGACCTCTATGACACCGGCATCTATCACTGCATAGGAACTAATTACCAAGATGCAGACGTGGTGAGCTTCAGGGTTACAATTCTGGACCCCAATGTTGCAGAGAAGGATCTAAATGGACCTTCCCTTTCTAAATCCACTGGTGAGTCGATACATTTCCCATGCAAAGCCTCTGGAATCCCAAATGCATCTGTACGATGGGTTCTTCCCGACCACAGAGTTTTAGATCACGCCACTGCGAGTGGGGTGATCATGCTGAATGGGACGCTAAGCTTAAGGAAGCTCAGGGTTAGGGACAGCGGCTTTTACAGGTGTGTGGCTTCAAACCGTTACGGGGTGGATGTCCTAGCACTGCAGATGACGGTAACTGGCCCCTCCATTTCCCCCGGGAAAGAGAGTTCTGGAAGTTATGACTCATTAGAGGAGGGCAGAGGGTCAGGGGAGAGTAAGGAAGAGCTCTTGGGGCCTGAAGATGCGGACTGGTTAACCACCGAGAGCACGCCAGAGCCCGAACCGGATCACTCTGGCACACCAGAGGCTAGAACACATGCACCAACCACCGCGCCACCAGTCGTCAAACCCAGGAGAAGGATGGGTGGCTTCAGAACTCGCTGGGGGGCGAACCACAGGATCCTGAAGCAGCCCAGAAGGAGGGTGGACCCCCAGCGCTGGGCGGAGTACCTGGCCAAGGCCAGGAAGAGCGTTCTGGCAAAGGCAGTCACGCAAAGATGGATGACCGCTACACCTCGGGGGACTACCCCGGCCACTCGAGAGGAGAGCGAAGCATCGGGAGATGAGGCGGGGACCCCAGAGGAGGAGGAGTTCATAATAGTCAGCACCCTCCGGCCGCGGGAGGCTGTAATCACTCGGGTATCTCCTGGATTAAGAGCAAAGGTTGCCCACACGGATGAAGCTCCAGCGGGTGCACAATCTCCAATGCAGGTTCAACATATCGAGCTGGAAGAAAAGGTTACAATATCCCCTGAGCAAAAGGTTCTTACGGACCCCGGTCTGCATTCCATGGCGATAGATTCACTCTACATAGGAAAACCCACTCAATCAGTCAATGCAGAAGAGCAGCTGACATTTCCAAATGATCTACCGGGCTCCCATATCGTGGCAGCACCAACACCAACTACATTGGTGACTGATGCACCAGAGAAAGTAGACCACATGGTCTTTAATGGCGGGGCTCTGACTACACAAAGTTCTCGTGCTCACACTACGACCATCACCACAGATTTCGATCGATTCCTTCTCAAGAGCACCCAGATGACCACCATCTCTCCAAACCTCCTGCTCCCCACAATGGTTACACAGAAGGTCCACATTCTAAAGGAATCCACCACTGACACCTTAGCTTCCAAACCAAGGAGGATGGGCAGAAGAAGGAAGTTGTCCTTTAGGAGGTGGTTCGGCCGACCAGGGGCAAGGAGACACAGAGGGAGACCTGGGCAGCGGAGAACCTCGAATTCTGCACTGACACAGTCACAACACACCTCCTCTGTCACTGAGGCCCCAGAGAGACCCCCGCTTCCATTGCCTGTTCCAACACAGACCAAGGCTGAATTAGCATGGTTTCAACAACCTGGAGATCTGGTGGATCTGCCTTTTGAGAAAAACTCCCAAAGAGCAAGTACTCAGGAAGTGACACCGACCTACAGGGAGGATCGTTGGCTCCAGATGACCAGTCCTGACAGCAGAACAAGAACCCTTGCTTCTAAAATCACAACACAACCCCCTCAGAGCACCCCAAGTGCTAGACTGACTCCAACCATGCTTGTCAGCAAGCGACTGACAGAAAGACCATCCCAAGCTAGCTTCTCTTCAAATGCCCTAGCCACTGTTCATCCTACTAGCAAACGTCTTGTGGTAGTCCATGGGAGATTTCCATGGGATCAGCTTTTTGGGGCAAACAGGCAAAAGGTCAATCTCGGAAGTCATGGTAAGGTCTTGCAAAGTGCCTGGAGTACAATTGCTACTCATGGGGCAGTCGCTCTTACAAAGCCCACTCTCTGGAGTGTGGGAACCCCTGTGCCAACAATAGACCCAATTCCACTTCTCCCCTCCACCACGCCTGAACCGGTTACTACCACCGAGCCAACCACGCTGCCCTCCATTGCTTCCACCAGTGATGTTGTAAGCCCCACCCTCCCAACCATGGTTGAAACTGTGCCAGTCACGACCCAGACTCTCCCTACCACATCGACCACCGCCCAGCCAACTCCAACTACAAGAAGAATTTTCTTCCGACGCAGGAGGCCGGGAAGACCCTTTGGCAGAACAAGGAACCGCGTGAACTCGTCACGGCCTGGAATGGGTCGGACCCGGACAATGGAGAGCAGGAATAGCCGACCGACACAAAACAGGATGACATTGCCTCCAACCGTCACTGTGACCAGTAAAGTGTCTCTCCCAGTTGCTGTTGAGATGACTGGGAATCCTGTGCCAAGTCCAACTACATCCAGGAGTCAGTACGATTCAAAGCTGTTGGCTCCAGCCAGCAGTAAGTCTCCCAGTCAGCCCACTGCAACCATCCCTGGCACCTTTCCATCACACACCTCCACCCCCCAGAGGTTCACAACCACAGTGAGCATACCAGCCACCACCACAAAGGCAATTAGCCTGCCTGGGATCAGAAATAGGAACCCCCCTATGCTGATGGCAACCACCATCCCTGCCAGCATTTCCACAGCCATCACCCCAAATCCTGAACCAAGCATTCACCCCACAACTGTGATTGCAACCTCTGCTCACTCCCTCACCACCCTCCAACCAACTTCCAGGACTAACCCTAGATTCCAAATCACCCTGCACAAGTTTGAGAGGCAGCGGCCTCCCTTACGCCCCAAGTTCAGGGCGAACGGGCCACGCTGGGAAAAATCCCGCAGCTGGCTCTTTGGGACAGGTGAAGCGGTCACCCCGCTGAGTTTGACAGAAGCGTCCGTGGAGTACGGAGCGGCCACGCCTAACCCTAACGCAGAGCATAAAAACACCATAGAGGACAAGGACAGCAGGGAGGATCTGTCCAGCGAATCCGACCCTTCGTCACCCAACTTTATCCCCGTGGACCCGGCGCTTGGAAAGCGGCCCTCAAAACCAAGTATAAGCAATGAGATGGCAGTCAGTCTCACAGTGTTGGCTGATTCCGAGGCATTCATACCGTGTGAGGCAACTGGAGATCCGCTCCCCACCATCCGATGGACGAAAATCTCCACTGGTAAGCTCTTAAAGGCTTGATGGCATATAGTAGGTTAGAGGTGAATTGTTCTGAGAAGCTTGCATAACATTCTGAGTGATTGAATGAATGAACAGAGAAGCGTGTGAATGAGCGGTGGAAAAAAGACGGTGACTGATTGCTCTTGAATTGTTGGGGTTAGTCCATTGGAAACGTTCAATAGAGGGTGCTGTGGTCGTGGAGCAGTTAGCGCAATGCTACTACAGCTCAGGGCATTTGAGCTCAAAGTTCAATTCCAGCATCGTCTGATAGGAGTTCTTTTATGTTCTCCCCATGAATCACGTGGGCTTCCTCCAGGTGCTCCGGTTTCCTCCCACAGTCCAAAGACGAACCAGTTCGTAGGTTAATTGGTCATTGTAAATTGCCCCGTGGATATGAGGCCCTCCGTCGGTCAGGGTCGACCATGGATATTGCGTCCTGGCTGTCTACGTGATATGCAAGCTGGTATGCAAGCCAAAGCAGTACAATATGGAGAGCAAGGTGTTGTCGAGGTAGCGGACTCCCCACTCTCCAAGCTGCTGATGAATCCAAATGGACAGCAGGGACTGAGGCAGTCTGGCACCGGGGGCTTCACAGGAGTTGCCAGTCAGCATTCAACTCAATGTTAGACTGTCTTAGGGACTCCAGCTCTGGATTTTTCCCTTGGGGATTATTCCTGAAGCCTGGGTATAGCTGCAAGACAACAGAGGTTTGAGATCAGAGTTTTCCTTCTCCTGAATGAGCTGTCAACCACGGCTGACAAGCCTCATCTGCCCAAAGCGACAGGTTTAAAGGTGCAGGTAACCTGCCCTTTCCCCTTCTCCTGTCAGTAGAAATGGTTCTATTGGGCTAGGCAGCTAAGTCACATGTGAAGGCCAGAAGCTGGACCTGGTTAGAGGCTACTTGAGGCGTACGCCTTTGGGAGCATTTAATAGGTAGTAGGAGCTTATCCCCTCTACCTCCCCCAACCAGAACAACCTTGGGGAACCTGTTCTGTGATTAGGCTTGTGTTAAATTGGTGTGTTACAGGGCAGTGTAGCTCACTGGGCTGGAAGAGCCAGTCTGCACAACATCTTTAAATAAATAAGCTTTATGTAGAAGGCACTCACTCAATTGGACTAACTCATTTAATCGACCGCATATGTCCATCATTTGTATCACTCATATCACCTCACTCACTGATTGTTTGATTCACACATTGGTCCAATTGTTCGCCCTTTATTGAGTCACTCACTCATTCATTCTCTTCCTCACTCATTCATATGTTTACTGAGTTATGCATGCATTACCTCACTTATTCATTCACTTCCTAACTCATCCTTCTATTACTGCACTCATTCCTCCATGTCTTCTCTTGCCTCTTGCTCATACACTTCCACACTCATTCTTTCACTTGTCCATTCATCTTCTAGAACATAAAACAGTACAACACAGGAACACAATATTGTACTGCACCAACTAAATCAGTAATTAAATGGCCAACTAACCTAATTATTTCTGTCTGCACAATGTCCTCACTAATTCACTCATTTGTGAACATTCTTTCATCATTGTCTCGGTTCATTCAACCATTTATTCAGCCATTCATTCATGCATTTATTTACACATTCACACCATTTCACTCATTCCATTTACTCACTCACTTATTTGTTTACCTACTGGCTTATTCACTCATATTCACATTTTAATCTATTCAGCCAGCCACAGTCAGATTTTTCAACAAATAGATTTATTCATTCACTCTGAAGCACTTCGTGGAACATGCATTGTTTTGGTTTGAATCTTACTATGCAGAATGACATTGACATTTGTGAGAAGTTATCGAAATGTAACAGATACAAACAATTCATTCAGAAGTCACTTGAAATCCAATGCTGTGAGATGCCACTCCGGGGAAAGCCTTATCGTCTTCCCTAGGGCTGGTCTCACATTGCGTACAGCTTTAGTGAATCTGCTGAGCTCAGTTGAAAGGTTCACTATGGTCCCAATGTTTATTCTAATCCACTGAACCTTCATATGTGCATTGAGACTTTCAATAGTACTTTCTCTTATGATATTAAGACCAGTGGAAGAGTTGATTTACATTAGCCATAGATTTCTTACACAGAACATAGAAGACTACAGCACACTTCAGGTGCCTCAGTCCTCAATGTGCCTAGTCTGAGATCAATATAACCCTTCCCTCTTGTTAACGCTTCATTTTTTAAAATAACATCCATGTGCCTATCTAAGAGTTTCTTAAATTTCCCAAATGTATCTGCCTCTACCACCACACCTGGCAGGATGTTCCATCCTCTCATCACTCTGTGTAAAAGCAAAGTCAACATCTCCCCTATACTTTCCTCCTATTTCTTGTTACCACTGGATTGCAGTCCAGGCCTTCACTCTCCCAGCTCTGAATTACTTTCTCCATTTACGATAGGTAAGGCATAGGTCATTTACACTGGGGGACTACAAGCTCTCTGCGGCAATGAACTGACTTCCCTTATCAAATTTCTTCAGCAATTTCTTTTTGAGGATTATGACTCACAAACAATCTGCTGGAGGAACTCAGTGACTCAAGTGGCATCTGTGGAAGGAAAGTAATAGTTACAGTGTCTGTCAGTCCTGATGTAGGAATTCGACCGAAAACAACAGTTCCTTCCCCCCCAGATTTAGTTTATTATTATTTAAAGATCCAGTGCAGAATAGGCCCTTCTGACCCTACAAGCTGCACCACCCAGCAGCCCAACTATTTAATACTAGCCTAATCATGAAACAATTTACAATGACCAATTAACCTATTAACTGGTATGTATTTGGACTCAAGGGGGGAAAATGAAGAACCTATTCTCATAGAAGGACTTGGATACTTCTTACAGACAGCATCAGAATTGAACTCCTAACTCTGATGCATTGAGCTGTAATAACATCGCACTAACTGCTCCACTACTATGGCATCCAGATACTATTTGACCCACTGAGTTCTTCAGGTAGATTGTTTGTTGTTTCAGATTCCAGTATCTACAGTCCCCTGTATCTCTAAGACTCACCATATCTAGACTGATTACTTGTAATGAATTCTGTACTCTATCAGAGGTTGCATTTATCAAATAGCGACTTCCCTGAAACTTTAATAGGGACTTCCCTGGAACTTTAATATGTCCTTCCCTGAAACTTTGATAGGTCATTAATTATGGGATTCTTGATTCATTTTGATGTCTAGCAGCTTTTAATGCACACACGTTAGTTTTTTTTACTGTAATATATATTTAAACCTTTGAGTCACTGAACATTTTTCCGGATTACATGCTTTCTACCTATTTGAAAATCACAAGAACACAGATGTTCCCCAAGGGTTCCTGAAACTTATGTTAGTCAAAACACAGTACCCATATAGTGCAGTATGTAGTTACATCATTGTAAAAACTTGCTCATTTTCTATGTAGTTATAATTAATACCATTTATAAACATAGTATTACAAAAGTTGGTCCACTAAATAGCATGGTAATCAGCTGTGTTGTTTTTTTATAATGCATTGTAAGATGTACATATTGTATAGTATTAAGTTGTACCATATATATAACATTACTCAGAATTTATAAAGTGTGAATTTCATGTTGAACATTAATTTGTTTGAAGTACGTCTTTGATTTGTTGTAGGGGCAACTGTCACAGCTGCCACCAAACGAAGCAATAAATTTGAGGTGTTTCCAAACGGTACTCTGTCCATTCGAAAGATCAAAGTTCAGGACCGCGGACAGTACCTCTGCACAGCGGAGAACCAGCATGGCTCTGATCAGCTCCTGGTTACTCTCTCTGTGCTGGCTCACCCATCCAAGATATTAGAGCCTCGGGTAAAGAACATCATGGTCCACTCGGGATACCCGGTGGAGATGAAGTGCAGATCTCAGGGACGCCCCTCTCCAACCATCTCCTGGATTCTGTCCAACAGGACCATGGTGAGAAACAGCAGCCCATTCAACGGGAGAGTCTCGGTGTTAGCGGACGGCACACTCCACATCAAAGCGGTGACCGTGTATGACCAAGGGAACTACAGGTGTGTGGCCAGCAATCCGGCCGGGATTGACACGGTCACGGTGCGGATGCAAGTGGTGGCTGAGCCACCCGCCATCCTGGAGGAGAACTACCAGCATCTGGATGCATACGTGGGGGAAAACATCAGACTGCCTTGCACTGCTTTGGGCACGCCTCAGCCCACCATCCACTGGCTGGTCTTTGATGGTACTGAAATCAAACCCTTGCAATTTATCAGCAGGAACCTTTTTGTCTTTACCAATGGCACACTTTATATCAAATCCTTGACCCTGTCTGACAGTGGGAATTATGAATGCGTGGCCACCAGCTCCAGTGGCTCGGAGAAGAGGACTGTTAGACTCCTGGTTCAGCGCAAGCAGGAGCTGCCTAAGATCATGGCAGCTTCACCCAGCAGGAACAAGCTGAACTACGGAGATAAACTGCGACTCCACTGCTCAGCCACGGGATACCCGAAACCCCAGATCCTCTGGAGGTTACCTTCCAACATAATAGTGGATCAGTGGCACAGGTAAGGGTCTTGTGTCCTAGAGTCATAGACTACCACAACACTGAATCAGGCCTTGTAGCCCATCTAGTCTGAGGCTAGCCCAACTAACTGCACCCAGACCATTGCCCTCCAAATGTCTCTCAACCGTTGACCTATCCAAACATCTCTTAAATGTTACACTTGAACCAACACCTATCACTTCCACTTGTCTAGCTCTCTGTGGGCTCAGGTCTAGGCAGTTTTGTTGGTGGTATTTTAACCTAATGCACTTGAAAGTAAAGTTGCCTGCTCAGTTTTTAACTCTCCAGCAGCACTGCACAAAGTTATTGACATTGACATTGGTGTATTATCGCCCTGTGTATTGAGATACAGTGAGAAAATTTTGCTTGCATGCCTTCCAAACAGATCAATTCAAACATAGCAAACACACTGTGGCTGCTTTACTAGATGCACCTGTACACCTACTGATCAATGCAACTATCTAATCAGCCCATCATGTGGCAGCAACTCAATGCAAAAAGGCATGCAGCCTTTGCAAGAGCTTCAATTGTTGTTCAGACCAATCATCAGAGTAGGAAACAAATGTGCTGTTAGTGACTTTGACCATGGAATGATTGCTGATGCCGTCAGGGGTGATTTCAGTATCTCAGAAACTGCTGATTTCCTGGGATTTTCACACACAACAGTCTCTAGAGTTTACAGAGAATGGTGTGGTAAACAAAATATATCCAGTGCGTGGCAGTTGTGGGCAAAATTGTCTTGTTACTGAGAGAGGGCAGAGGAGAATGGATGGACTGGTTCAAGCTGACAGGACGCCGACAGTAACTCAAGTAACCACACGTTACAAACGTGGAGTGCTGAGGAGCATCTCGAAATGCATTGAACCCTGAAGTGAATGACAGAAGACCACAAACATACACTCAGTGGCCAGTTTATTCGGCATTAGAGATAAACCATAAAGTGGCCACTTTGTGTACACGAGGTAGTAAAATGAAAACAAAATGCAGAATATAATGTAGCAATTACAGTAAAACTCTATTGCAGGTAGACAAATAAACTTCAAGGACCACAATAAAGTAGAGTAAAAGATTAAGAATTTACCTTTAGTGTATGAGAAATCAATTTAAAAGTCCGGTAACTGCCAACACAGTACCTGATCCTATTGGTCTCCCAAAGGGTATCAGGGAATCAGAATCAGATTTAACATTACTGGCATATGACATGAAATTCATTGTTTTGTAGCAGCACTGCATTGCAATACATAGTAATAAAAGAAAAACTATAAATTGCTATAAAGAAATTAAAAATGTAGTGCAAAAAGAGAGCTAAAAGAGTGAGGTCGTGTACATGGGTTTATTGTCCATTGAAGACCAGGTGACAGCCCAAAATTGATGGCCAACAGTGAGCTTCTAGCACAAAGGTTAACATGTACTTGGATTATTTCTCAAGGCCAGAATTTACTGAGTCACAGTGGTTTAGGAGTCACGCAGCATAGGAACAGGTCTTTCGGCCGAACTGGTCCACCCTGACCAAGATTCCCATCGAAACTAGTCCTTGTTTGGCCCAGGTCCCTGTAAACAGTTCCTATCCATGTACCTGACTAAGTACCTTATAAATGTTGTTAATGTACCTGCCTCTGACTGCATATTCCATATATTGACCAAAGTTCAAAGTAACTTTTATTATCAACATACATATATGTCACCACATACAACCCTGAGATTCATCTTCCTATGGGTATACTCAGTAAATCCATAGAACACTAACTATAACAGGATCAATGAAAGATCAGACAGACTGCAGAAGACAACAAACTGTGCAAATGCAAATATAAATAAATAGCAATAAATAACAAGAACATGAGATAACAAAATGAAGCGTCCTTAAAGTGAGATCATTGGCAGCAGGAACATCTCAATGGATAGACAAATTGGTGCAGTTATCCCCTTTTGTTCAAGAGCCTGATGATTAAAGGGTAGTAACTGTTCTTGAACCTTGTGGTGCAAGTCCTGAGGCTCTTGTACTTTCCAGCTGATGGCAGCAGTGAGAAAAGAGCATGGCCTGGAGATCTCTGATGATGGATACTACCTTTCTACAACAGCATATCATGTAGGTGTGCTTGATGAGTGTAAAGGTTGCCACTCCAACTCCTATTAAGTCTCTTCCCTCTCATCTCAAACATACTAACACCACTCAGAAACTTGAGATTCATCTGAGTTGGTGATAAAAGTGAGTGACTCAGACAGCACAGGATCAGGCCGTTGACCAACTGGCTCAAGTTCAAGTTTATCATCATCTGACTACATATATATAAACCAAGCAAAGTGAAATTACTCTGGACCACAGTGCACCCAGAAAACATATATCACACAGAGCTCACAAAACAGAATATTACCACAAATAAATTAATGAAATATAACATAAAATGCATGTTGGCTAGGCTCAAAGCTGAAAGTAAATTTATTGTCCAGGTATGTCACCATAGATTACCCTGAGATTCATTTTCTTATAGGCATTCACAGTAAGTACACAGAAATACAATGGAATCAATGAAAAACTGCACACAGATAAAAATGGTCAAACAACCAATGATCAAAACCTAGAAATATAGAAAGCCAACTGCTCAATACAGGCCCTTCGGCCCACAATGCTGTGCCTCACACGTCCTTACTTTAGAAATTACCTAGGGTTACCCACAGTCCTCTATTTTTCTAAGCTCCATGTACCTGTCCAGGAGGCTCTTAAAAGACCCTATCGTACCCACCTCCATCACCGTCGCCGGCATCTCATTCCACGCACTCACCACTCTCCATGTAAAAAACTTACCCCTGATGTCTCCTCTGTATCTAGTTCCAAGCACCTTAAAACTGTGCCCTCTCGTGCTAGCCATTTCAGCCCTGGGAAAAAGCCTTTGACTATCCACACGATCAATGGTCTCAAAGAAGACCAAATGTGCAGTACCAAAAAACAAATAATTATAATAAATAAATAAGGAATAAATAATATAGTTTTCCATCTAATCTATTCTCATTTGTCCACATTTGACCCATATCTTTCTAAACCTTTCCTATTCATGTATCTGTCCTTTTTAATGTTGTTAAGGACTTCTTGTCTGGCAGCATATTCCATGTACTCACTACCCTCTGGGTGTAAATTTGCCCCTCAGCTTCCTATTAAATCTCTCCCTTCTCAACATAAACCTGGGGCCTCTAGTTCTTGATTCTTGAACGCAAGGAAGAAAACTGTGCACATTACTCTGTCTATGTGTCAAATGATTTTTAAAATCTGGCCTATTCTCCTACATTCCAATAAAAATGTTCAAACCAAATCAACATCTCCAATTGATTAGTCTGGGCATGAAGGGATATGGAGAAATGGATCAGCCTTGATGAAATAGACATTAAGAAAGAGGATGTGCTGGAGCTTTTGAAAAGCATCAAGTTGGATAAGTCTCCAAGACCAGGCGAGATGTACCCCAGGCTACTGTAGGGAGCAAAAGAAGAGATTACTGAGCCTCTGGCAATGATCTTTGCATCATCAATGGGGATGGGGGAGGTTCCGGAGGATTGGAGGGTTGCAGATGTTGTTCCGTGATTCAAGAAAGGGAGTAGAGGTAGCCCAGGAAATTACAGACCAGTGAATCTTACTTCTGTGGTTGGTAAGTTGATGGAAAAGATCCCGAGAAGCAGGGTTTATGAACATTTGGAGAGGCATAATATGATTAGGAATAGTCAGCATGGCTTTATCAAAGGTAGGTCATGCCTTACAACCCTGATTGAATTTCTTGAGGATGTGCCTAAATATGTTGATGAAGGTAGAGTAGTAGATGTGGTGTATATGGATTTCAGCAAGGCATTTGATAAGGTACCCCATGCAAGGCTTATTGAGAAAGTAAGGAGGCATGGGGTCCAAGGGGACATTGCTTTGTGGATCCAGAACTGGCTTGCCCACAGAAGGCAAAGAGTGGTTGTAGACGGGTCATATTCTGCATGGAGTCAATGCCTCAGGGATCTGCTCTGGGACCCCTTCACTTTGTGATTTTTATAAATGATCTGGATGAGGAAGTGGAGGGAATGTTAGTAAATTTGATGATGATACAAAGCATGGGTGTGTTGTGGATAGTGTGGAGGGCTGTCAGAGTTTATTGCGGGACATCGATAGGATGCAAAACTGGGCTGAGAAGTGGCAGATGGAGTTAAACCCAGATAAGTGTGAAGTGGGTCACTTTGGTAGGTTAAATATGATGGCAGAATATAGTATAAATGGTAAGACCCTCGGCAGTGTGGAGGATCAAAGGGATCTTGGGGTCCGAGTCTATAGGACACTCAAAGCTGCTGCGCAGGATAACTCTGTGGTTAAGAAGGCATACGGTGCATTGACCTTCATCAACCATGGGATTGAGTTTATGAGCCAAGAGGTAATGTTGCAGCTATGTAGGACCCTGGTCAGACCTCATTTAGAGTGCTGTGCTCTGTTCAGGTCACCTCACTACAGGAAGGATGTGGAAACCATAGAAAGAGTACAAAGGAGATTTACAAGGATGTTGCCTGGATTGGGGGGCATGCCTTATGAGAATAGGTTGAGTGAACTCGGCCTTTTCTTCTTGGAGCAATGGAGGATGAGAGGTGACTTGATAGAGATGTATAATATCCTATATAGAGATGTATAGGAGGTGTTGTGGATAATGAGGTGGGTTTTCAAAGCTTGCAGGGAGATTTATGCCGGTTAGAAGAATGGGCTGAACGTTGGCAGATGGAGTTTAATGCTGAGAAGTGTGAGGTTCTACATTTTGGCAGGAATAATCCAAATAGAACATACAGGGTAAATGGTAGGGCATTGAGGAATGCAGTGGAACAGAGAGATCTAGGAATAACAGTGCATAGTTCCCTGAAGGTGGAGTCTCATGTAGATAGGGTGGTGAAGAAGGCTTTTGGAACGCTGGCCTTTATAAATCAGAGCATTGAGTACAGAAGTTGGGATGTAATGTTAAAATTGTACAAGGCATTGGTAAGGCCAAATTTGGAATATTGTGTACAGTTCTGGTCACCGAATTATAGGAAAGATATCAATAAATTAGAGAGAGTGCAGAGACGATTTACTAGGATGTTACCAGGGTTTCAGCACTTAAGTTACAGAGAAAGGTTGAACAAGTTAGGTCTCTATTCATTGGAGCGTAGAAGGTTGAGGGGGGATTTGATCGAGGTATTTAAAATGTTGAGAGGGATAGATAGAGTTGACGTGAATAGGCTGTTTCCATTGAGAGTAGGGGAGATTCAAACGAGAGGACATGATTTGAGAGTTAGGGGGCAAAAGTTTAAGGGAAACACGAGGGGGTATTTCTTTACTCAGAGAGTGATAGCTGTGTGGAATGAGCTTCCTGTAGAAGTAGTAGAGGCCAGATCAGTTGTGTCATTTAAGGTAAAATTGGATAGGTATATGGATAGGAAAGGAGTGGAGGGTTATGGGCTGAGTGCGGGTAGGTGGGACTAGGTGAGATTAAGAGTTCGGCACGGACTAGGAGGGCCGGAATGGCCTGTTTCCGTGCTGTGATTGTTATATGGTTATATGGTTATATAAGATGATGAGAAGCATTGATCATGTGGATAGTCAGAGGCTTTTACCCTGGACTGAAATGGCTATCACTAGAGGGCACAGTTTTAAGGTGCTTGGAAGTAGGTACAGAAGAGATGTCAGGGGTAAGTTGAGAGTGGTGAGTGCATGGAATGGGCTGCCGGCGATGGTGGTGGAGGTGGAAACAATAGGGTCTTTTAAGAGACTCTGGGATAGGTACATGGAGCTAAGAAAAATAGAGGGCCATGGGTAACCTCAGTTAATTTCTAAAGTAAGTGCATGTTCGGCACAGTGTTGTGGGTCTAAGGGCTTGCATTGTGCTGTAGGTTTTCTATGTTTCTATGTTTCTAAATTGTGGTGCAGACTCAATGTCTCAAATAGCCTAATTCTGCTCCTATATTTTATGATCTTATGGTCTCATTATTCATTCCTCGAGCCCCAGAAACATCCCCATAAACCTCTTTTGCATTGCTTCGAGCTTAACATCTTTCCTAAGGGTTTCCAGAACAGAAGAAAGTATCCCAAATGCGGCTTGAACAATATCTTGCACAGCTGCAACATAACATCCCAGCTTCTGTATTCATTACCCTGACTGGCAAGAGAAGCTATTCTAGTCTTCAGTGGTGAAGCCTTGTCCAGTGACAGGGCCTCCTGGCAGCAAAGCCATCAGCGGGAAGCATTAAGCTCTCCCACCCCCATCCCCAGTCATCTGAAATATACTCAATAGCTAGTCAAACCAGCTGACTAAATCATTCAATATTGCAAACATTAAAAAATAAAAATATGAAGAAAATAAGAAACTCAGACAGCTGAAATGTCTTGAACTGCTGAATAATTAATTCCCGTCCTTCAGACTTGCTGGGTTCCAACACACAGATCCATAAGTCATAGGAGCAGAATAAAACCATTTGGCCCATCGAGTCTTCTCCACCATTCCATCATGGCTGATTTATTATGTCTCCTGCCTTCTCCTTATAACTTTTGACATCCTGATGAATCAAAAACCTATTAACCTATGCTTGAAATGTACCCAATGACTTGGCCTCTATAGCCATCTGTGGTAATGAATTCCACAGATTCACCACCCTCTGGCTAAAGAAATCTGCCTTCAACTCTGCTGTAAAGAGATACCATTCTATTGTGAGGCTCTGCCCTCTGGTCCTAGGTTCACACACTACAGGAAACATCTGCTCCATGTCCACTCTATCAAGGCCTTTACATGATAGGTTTCAATGGGATCTCCAAAGTCCAACAAATACAGGTCCAGAGCCATCAAATGCTTCTCATATGTTAACCCTTTTATTCCCAGGATCATTCTCGTAAACTTCCTCTGGACTCTCTCCAATCCCAGCCCATCCTTCATTGGAAAAGGACCCCAAAACTGCTCACAATACTCTGAGTGCTATCTGACCAATGCTTTATAAAGTCTCAGCATTGCATCCTTGCTTTTATATTCTAGTCCTCTCGAAATGAACGCTAACATTGCTTTTGCCTTCCTCACCACCAACTCAACATACAAGATTACCTTGAGGGAATCCTGCAAGAGGACACCCAAGTCCCTTTGTACCTCTGATTTCTGAATTTTCTTCCCATTTAGAGAACAGTCTACACTTTAATTCCTTCTACCAAGGCACATGACTATACATTTCCCTACATTATATTCCACTTACAACTTCCTTGCCCATTTCCCCAATCTGTCTAAGTCCTTAAAAAGACTGCCTGTTTTCTCAACACCACTCGCCTCTCCATATATTGTCCACAAACTTGGCCATGAAGCCATCAACTCTGTCAGAATCAGGTTTAATATCGCCGGTATATGTTGTGAAACTTGTAAACCTTACAGCAGCAGTACAATGCAATACATGATAAATAACAAAACTGAGTTACATTAAGCGACATTTATTAAATAGTTAGGTTAAAATAAGTAGTCCAAAAACAGAAATATAAAAGTAGTGCGTTGTGTTTATAGGTTCAAAGTTCATTTAGAAATTGGATGGATGAATTCCGTCATCCAAATCATTAACATACAATGTGAAAAGAAGCGGTCACTATACTGACCCCTGCAGAACATAACTAGTCACCCGCAACCATCCAGGAAAGGTCCCCTTTATTCCTGCACTTTTTTCTCCTGCCAGTCCACCAATCTTCTCTCTATGCTGGTATTGTTCCTGGAATACCATGAGCTTTTATCTTGTTAAGCAGTCTCATGTGTGGCATCTTGTCAAAGGTCTTCTGAAAATCCAAGTAAACAACATCCACTGACTCTCCCTAGTCTATACTGTCTGTTATTTCCTCAATGAATTCTAACAGCATTGTCAGGCAAGATTTTCCCTTAAGGAAACCAACCTGACTTTGGCCCACTTTATCGTGTACTTCCAAGTATCCCAGAAACTCATCCTTATTAATGGATTTCAACGTCTTACAAACCACTGAAGTCAGGCTAACTGGCCTATAAATTCCCTTCTTCTGCCTCTCTCCATTCTTGACGAGTGAAATGACATTTGCAATTTTCCAGTTCCCCAGAACCATTCCAGAATCCAGTCACTCTTGAAAGGTCACTACGAGTGCCTGCACAATCTCACAAGCTACCCCTTTTGGTGTAGGTTTGATGTACTTGGCAACAAATGATAAAATAGTCTGTAGGTCAGCATGGTTTCCGGAAGGGAAAATCTTCTCTGAAAAATTTGTTGGAATTCTTTGAAGAAATAACAAGCAGGATAGACAAAGGAGAATCGATGGTTGTTGTGTACTTGTATTTTCAGAAGGCCTTTGACAATGTGCCACATGAGGCTAGTTAAGAGGACAGGAAGAATACTAGCATGGATAAAGCATTAGCTGATTGGTGGGAGGACTGGGATATAAAAGCCAGTATGTAATGTTGGTGCTATATAAAGTGCTGGTGAGGTGTCACTTGGAATATTGTGAGCAGTTTTGTTCCCCTTATCTAAGAAAGGATGTGCTGATATTGGAGAGAGTTCAAGGGAGGTTTGTGAAAATAATTCCAGGATTGAAAGGTTTGTCATATGAGGAGCGTTTGATGGCTCTGGGCATCTAACTACTGGAATTCAGAAGAATGAGGGGTGACCTCATTGAAATCTATTGAATGTTGAAAGACCTCAATAGAGCAGATAGTTCTATGGTGGGGGAGTCTAAGACCAGTGGACACAGCCTCAGAATATAGGGGCATCCTTCTAGAATGGAGATGAGGAGAAATTTCTTTAGCCAGAAAGTGGTGAATCTGTAGAATTCTTTGCCACAGGCAGCTCTGGAGTTCAAGTCAAGACAAAGGGTGATAGACTCTTGATTAGTTAGGGCATGAAGGGTTACGGGGTGAAGGCGGGAGATTGGGACTTGGGGAAAGTGGATCAGCCATGAAGAAATTGCAGAGTAGACGCGATGAGCCAAACGGCATAATTCTGCTCCTGTACCTAATGGTCTTATGGTCTCCTTCAGGACCCTGCGGTTTAGTCCATGTGATCCAAGTGACTTATCTACCTTCAGAACTTTCAGCTTCCCAAGCATCTTCTCCTTTGTAATAGCAACTACACTTACTTCTGCTCCTTGACACTCTCCTATTTCCGGCCTACTGCTAGTGTCTTCCACAGTGAGGACTAATGCAAAATATTATTTAGGTTCATCCATCATTTCTTTGTCCAGCAGTCCAATATCCATTCTCACCTCTCTTCTACACATTAAATATCTGAAAAAACAGTTTTGGTATCCTCTTTTATATTAATGGGTAGCTTACGTTCCTGTTTCATCTTTTATTTCCTTATTGCTTTTTCAGATTTTTGGTTTTTAAAAGCTTCCCCAGTTTCCAACTAATTTTTGCCATATTATATATTGAAAACTAGTCATTCTTTTAAAAAATATTTTCACTTATAGATTAAAGCAGACATTAATAGAAACTATTTAGGAATAAGAGTTGACACCCTAGCCGACATATTGCAGAATCCTTTGCTCTAAACTGGTCTCATTGAGTCACAGGATCATACAACATGAACACTTTACCCAACTTAGCCATGGCAAACAAGATGCCCTCTTCATCTCATCCCATTTGTATCTATATTGCCTATATCCCTCTGAACTTTTTCCACCCATGCACCTATGACAATGTCTTTGAAATGTAATTATACCTGCCTCTACCACTTTATTTGCAGCTATTTCCATATATTTTACATCCTTTGCATGAAAATCCCCAACAAAATCTTTCGCCTTTCCCCTTCAACATACCCTTTACTTTTATACTCTCTTGGAAAGACAGTGACAATCCATCGTCTCTATGACCCTTCTCCTGTCTCCAACCCTCCTCGTCTTCTTGGACCCACTCTGCACCAATGACCCTTTCTCCTTTCTCCAATCTGCTCCTCTTCTTTGTCAGCCCACTCTGGCTCTCTGCCTGCTCTGCCTGATCTTTTCATCTCTAAATGGTGACGAGACACCTATCGGCTTGACTTCAGCACTCTGCTCTCCTCTTTGAAACTTTCTCCCTCTGAATGGATTGCCCTCCACTCTCTCCACACCGATTCCCAACTCCCCATCAAAACCCGCAGACAAAAGGGATGATGTTGATGGGTGGTGGACTGACCTGTACCTTGCTCACAAATCTCACACACACTTCATCTTACTGACCACTTGAAAAACACCTCACTAAAGACCATCAGGAAACTGTCTCCAACTCCATCAACTACCTTATCAAATCTGGAGAACTCCCATCCACAACCACCAACCTCATTGTCCCCTTACCCTTCACTGCTCATTTCTGCCTCCTACCCAAGATCTACAAACCTAATGAGGTACCTAATAAGGTGGCTACTGAGTGTATGCATGTGGTCTTCTGCTGCTGTAGTCCATCTGCTTAAAAGATTCAATGTGTTGTGCATTCAGAGATGCTCTTCTGCACACTACACATGGCTGCTTGAGCTACTGTAACCTTCTCGGCAGCTTGAACCCGTTTGGCTATTTTCTTCTAATCTCTCTCATTAACAAGGCGTTTTCGCCCACAACCCTACTGCTCACTGGATGTTTCTTGTTTTTCTTTTTTGCAAACTCCAGAGATTGTTGAGCACAAAAATAAATTGCAGGAATTCAGCAGTTTCTGAGATACTCAAACAAACCTGACTGCCTCCCACAGTTATTCCGTGGTCAAAGTCAATTAGATTACATGTCTTCCCCATTCTGATGTTTGGTCTGAATAACAGCTGAAGCTCTTGACCATGTCCGCATGCTTTTATGCATTGAGTTGCTGCCACATGATTGGTATTAGATATCTGCATTAACACACAAGTGTACAGGTGTACCTAATAAACTGGCCACTGAATATATATATATATATATATATATGAAGAAACAGCTCCTTCCCCTGAACAACCCATGCATCCATGAATGCTAACTTGCTATTCCATATTTTGCACTTTGTATTCACACCAGTACAGCACAGTACATGCTCTTTGTAGTTTCTGGAAATGTTATGTCTTTGCTGCCACAAAACAGGTTTTGAGTCATATAAGTCAGTGATAAATCTGGCTCTGACAAACCACAGGTGTCCCAACATCAATCCCTGTGGCACACCACTGCTCACAGGCATCGAAATTGAGAAACAACCATCCTACAGCTGCCATTTACCTCCTTCCACCCAGTCACTTTTGTGTCCATTTGGCCTGCTCACCGTGGGTTCCATGGATTCTGTACCAGATTGCCACGCAGGTTGCAAATGCCCTCCTGAAATTTTCATTCCTTTGTAAATATCTCTGCCAATATTTATTTTCATTTCTTTTATTTTATTATCTCTCTAAAACAACTTATGATGTTGTTGTCTGTAATGTGCCCAGGACTTTGCCTTTTTGAGTGAGAATTATTTTACCCTGCTTAAATGTGTGGGCATGTAAAACCCATCTGCAAGACAAACTGCATTTTTTCCTCTATCTTCCTTCTCCTTGGTGCCCTGAAAACCCAAACTAAAATGGAAGGAAGAAGGGAAGATAGAGGGATGGAGGGAGGGAGGGAGGAAGGTGAGAGGGAAGAAGAGAAGGAAAGATAGATATTTGAAAAGACAAGAGGAGGAAAACTTGAAGAGTAAAGAGAGAGAAATATGAGAAAGAAAAAGAAGATAAAACAAAAGAAAGAACAGAAAGAGAATGGAAGCAGGAAAGAAAGAAGGAAAGAAAGAGAGGGAAGTAAGTAAGAGAAGGCAAAATGTGAATGAAATAAAAAGAAAGTGAACAAATTAGAAGAATGTAAGGAAGGAAGAAATTAAAGGACAGAGAGGCATATTTATACAGTTTTCTTTTTCAGTACATTGGAACCATTCATGGTCTTTATAACCTATGCGGTTCTTTTCAAGTTCCATCAACTTTTTAGCTTGTGGAACATATTAGTTTGTGAAAACATATTCCTGTAAGCATCAATAAGAAATCAATCTATTTTAGTCATGTTGTTTGGGAGTTAAGTATGGGTGAGGAATCCAGGGAAAATTCATCTGTTAAGACCATAAGACTATAAAGACTATTCGGCTTATTAAGACAGCTCTGCCATTCCATTGTGGCTTATTTATTATTCATCTTATACAGGACTGGTTCTGAAATGGGGAAGGACACTGCAACTACATACATCTGTGAGCAGGGATGGTGGTGCAGGAGTAACACAGCAGAAAAAGATCTGAAAGGTCTCAGCTTGAAGCATCAACTGTTTAGTCCTTTGAATAGATGCTTCCTGGCCTGCTGAGTTCCTCCAGCATTTTGTGTTGCCTTGGATTTTCAGCATCAGCAGACTTGCTCTTTTTTGTCACCTTGTTACTACTTGCTAATAACTTGCATACTTCATTGAAAACCTGTTTATTCTTTCAGTTGCAGTTAGAGCTCTAGGGAACTCTTTTCAATACCGTTTATGTGTTCTTAGGCCAGGAAACTTCCTCTTCAGATCCATGGAACTTCCTTATGTCGTGTGTGGTAAAGACCTCCCAGAACTAATCATTCATACAGCGAATGTCAAAATGATTGAAGGAGTTAGCTGCAGTGTAAACTTTCAGGCAATTAACTGGTAACAGCAGAAAAGAATTCTTTGTTATATGTGTAAGGCTCAGTTAGGCACTTATTGAAATATGCAGAATCCTGAATTAGTCAGCTGGTTAGTTACTAAATAAACAGATTTGAATGACTTGAATTGCCATAAAATGATGTGGATTAAATTTAGCATTTTAGTTTCTACTGGCAACTGAAAGTCGATCTTGGCAAGCAATTGAAGTTCCCCAACTTCATTTCATCACCATCATCCCTGAGGGCTGACATGGTCATTCTGTCAGAAACCTCGAAGCACCTGGTCATGGTAGAACTGACAGTTCCTTGGGAAGGCTAGATTGAGAAGGTGTTTGAATGTCAGAAAGCCAAATACCTGGAGCTAGTAGAGCAAAGCCAGAGACAGGGGTGGAGGGCATGATGCAAACCTATAGATGTGCCGCTTGCTGTGTATAACCTACTCTCTCCTTGGCATTATGGGTCGGCAAAGAAAAGGGCCGTCAGGACCATCACTGAGGCTGCTGAGCAAGTCTCCAGATGGCTGTGGCTCAAGAGATGTGACCCGTGAGCCAGTGCTGCTGGGGCCTGATCACCCCTTGCTGGGTCGCCTGGGTGAGAGTGTCTGATGTTGAAAGACCCGAAACAGCCGATGACCCCAGGTCACATCACTGACGATGCATCTCGGCACATCGAAGGACGTATCTCAGCATCAAGTCAAGCTGTGCACTTCGTATTATGTTGAGTGCCTTACTGAATGGCTGGTGCAGTGGCCTGCAGATGCTCAGAGACGTGCAGATCCTAACTCGGCATTTGGTGACTTAAATTTGTTAATTCATTACTGACAGCCTGTCGTCAAAACCTCTCTCCTTCACTGCCGTCATTTGGGACGATGGTTCCTCACCACCTGGCATGTGTCAGTTGAGATACAGACTGCACAGCCAGATTTCAGGCCCTCCGATTCAAAAGAATGAGCTTGAAGGTCCCCATAGAGGATAGAGAAACAGCACAGGAACAGGCCATCTGGCCTACAGTGTTGTGCCAGACCAATTAAATTAGTATTCAAACAGTCAACTAAACTAATCTCTTCTACCTACGCAATGTCCATTTCCTTCCATTTCCCTCACATATAAAAATATCTCTGAAAAATCCCCAATGTATCTGCCTCTACCACCACCGCAGGCACCATGGTAGTTGGATCTTTAAAGTCAAGCATCTAAGAGCATCTGTTTTGTTTTAAAAATGAGCCTCAGTGAAGGACACAGTCAAAACTACTGAATTATCATTATAACTCATTTAGTTTATTTAGTTTTCCATATGAAGGAGTTAAACTGTCCTTTGTCTAGGCTGTAATCACTTTTGACCCACTGTGTTCAAGTCTTAGCTGCCTTGTTCAAGAACAATAAGAGATGAACAGTAAGAGGCAGCGATGGGGAACTTAGCTGATATACACGTCAACAGTTTATTCCTCTCCATAGATGCTGCCTGACCTGTTGAGTTCCTCCAGCATTTTGAATGTGTTGCTCTATATTTCCAGCATCTGCAGAATTTCTTGGGTTTTTGATCTTAATTTATAATTTTATTTAAAACACTTCATATTCATAACTATGAAATGATCAGTTATTTTAAATAATTAGTTTACTAATACGTATTAGGAGAAACTTCCATGTTGACATGTGACCTTCATCACAAGACCATGTGGTCAACCCTAAAATGACCACTCGTGTTTTGAAGGGAACCAGAATGGGCTATAATAAAGCATTGCTTAGCAATGTCACTACACTGTGAGTGAATAGGTTCTGAATGGTGTCATTGAATGATTTGTCAGTTACTAACTCATCAACCAGGACTTTAATTGTCACATGTCCTAACGGTGTTTCCCTGTGAAATTTTATCAGCCTGACGGAAAGAGGAAGAATACTTTTGGCACACTGGCTTTCGTCAGTCAGGGTATAACAACTGGGGGTTGTGTTGTAGTCGGCCTTTGTCGGGGTATAACAACTGGGGGGTTGTTATGTTGTAGTCGGCCTTTGTCAGTTAGGGGGTTATGTTGCAGTTGTACAAGATGCTGGCAAGAATACACATTGAGTATTGCATATAGCTTTGGTCACTCTGCAATAGGAAGGATATCATTAAACTGGAAAGGATGTGGCAGATTTACAAATATGTTGCAAGAATTCTCTGTACTGAGTTACAGGGGAGATAGAACAAGCTCAGTCTTTAATCACTGAAGCTTAGGAGACTGAAAGGAGTTGCTGTAGAGGTGTATAAAATCATGAGGGGTATAAATGGAACATAGAATAGTATAGCAGAATACTGCCCATGAAACTACGTTGACCTATATAAATCTACTACATGATCAATGTAATCCTTCCCTCCTACACAGCTCATAACCTTACATTTGTCTTACATTTGTGACTGTCTAAGAGTGTCTTAAGATTTCCTATTGTATCAACCTGTACTACCACACTCTATTAAAAGAAAACATACCTTTGACATGTCCCCTAAACTTTGTGTTCACCATTGAAGGATGTCCTCTGGTATCAGCCATAGCTGTAGTGGGACAAAGGTGCTGGTTGTTCATTCAGCCTACACCTCTATGAAGTTCAAAGTAAATTTATTATCAAAGTACATATACGTCACCATACACAACCCTGAGATTCATTTTCTTGAGGACATACTCAATATATCTATAGAATAATAACCATAACAGAATCAATGTAAGACTGCCATTCTTCTTCTCTGCAAAGAGAAAAGCCCTTTCCTCACCCTTTCCTCATAAGACATGCTCTGTAATCCTGACACCTGAGAGGATAAATATATCCAACATTTTTCCCAGGGTTGGGGGATCAAGAACTAAAAGGTATAGGTTGAAACTGAGATAGGAGAGATTTAATAGAAACTTGAATGAAGGGTCTTGGCTCGAAGTGTCAACTGTGTTTTCCATCTCCATAGATGCTGCCTTGTCTACTGAGTTCTCCTAGCATTTTGTGTGTGTTGCTTTGGATTTCCAGCATCTGCAGATTTTCTTGTACAGCACTTGAAAGACAATGTTAGTAGACAGAGAGAGTGGTACTTATGTGGAATAAACCGCTGGAAGAAGTGGTTGAGGCAGGTACAATAACAACTTTTAATAAACAGACAGATCTACAGATAGTAAATTGAACTGGCTTGGGTGATCACCTTGGTTTGCCTAGACCTCAAAGCTCATTTCTTTGCTGTATGGTTCTATGAAGGTGCTAAGGTGAAGTATCTGGAATTTGTTGAAGATGCAATGTGAGCAGCTATGGGTGTCCAGATATTGGCTGAAATCTGGTTTTCTTACCTCAGTTCTCCTTAGGTTTCTCTTCCCTGACTTCCATTTCAACCGCTCACAGATGTGTCCTCTACTTTATTTTCCAGGAGGGGAGGCCGCGTGACTGTGTTGCTCAATGGGACCTTATCAATCGACTCCATCACTGAGAAGGATGCAGGGAACTACCTCTGCATCGCCCGCAACAAGCTCGGGGACGACCTGATGTCGGTGAAGATTGACGTGTCCATGAAGCCGGCACTGATTGAACACAACCAGTCCATCCACAAGCATGTGTCCTATGGGGGAGATCTCCAAGTGGACTGCAAGGCTTCTGGGGCCCCCAAGCCCGAGATCTCCTGGAGTTTGCCGGATGGGACCATGATCAACAATGTCCTGCAGGCTGATGACAGCGGCAGGCGGATTCGTAGGTACGTCGTGTTTGGCAACGGGACCCTCTACTATAATAAAGTGGGGATGGCGGAAGAGGGGGATTACACGTGTTATGCACAAAATACTCTTGGCAAGGATGAGATGAAAGTTCACGTGACTGTAGTGCCTGCACCGCCCCAGATCAAGAAGTCCTATAAGCCCCTCCGCAAGGCAAGGTTTGGCGAAGCTGCAATGTTTGACTGCCAGGCAATAGGAAAACCACTGCCAAAGATATTATGGATGTTGCCAACGAACGAAATCATCTCGTTCTCCAAGAACAGGTACCAACTACATTCCAATGGCTCCCTGCTCATCAGAAACGTTCGGCTGTCCGACGCTGGGGAGTACTTGTGTATTGCCCGCAACCCTGGTGGTGACGATACTGAACTCATGCATCTCAGTGTGGTCCTAACCCCACCGGTCATCAACGGTTTCCACGGGAACAGGACAGTCGTCAAGGACATTGCGGTGAGGCACTCGAGGAAACAGATACACTGCAAGGCAGAGGGCTTCCCCCTGCCCCAGGTCACTTGGGTCATGCCGGGTAACATTCTGCTGAGTGCTCCTTACTACGGCAGCAGAATTGTCGTCCACTTCAATGGCACCTTGGAAATCCGCAACGTCCGGGCCTCAGACGAAGACCAGTTCACTTGCTTGGCCCGCAATGAAGCGGGCGAGGCCGCTTTGGTGGTCCACCTGGACGTCGCCCAGATGCTCAGGAGGCCCATGTTCAAGAATCCGTTTAACAGGAAGGTCATCGCCAGCACGGAGTTCACCGCCGTCCTCAACTGCTCAGCAGATGGCTACCCACCTCCGGAGATTATCTGGATCCTACCCAACGGGACGCGATTCACCAGTAGACACAAGGCTGCCCGCTTCCAGGTGGGGAGCAATGGCACCTTCTTTATTCACAGTCCCACTGCGGCAGACGCGGGCAAATACCGCTGTGCAGCCAGGAATGAGATCGGATACATAGAGAAACTCATTGTCTTTGAGGTTGCCCAGAAACCCACCATCCACACTCAGCCACCAGGATTAATACGAAGCATAAGCGGAGATGCCTTAAGTCTCAATTGTTCCGCAAGTGGGAGTCCAGTACCAACTATCGCATGGACCACACCAAGCGGTTTTGTCCTTAATAGGCCCCAGATCAATGCAAAGTATATCCTGTTTGAAAACGGGACTTTGACTATTAGGGAGATAAGCACACTTGACCGGGGTAATTATATCTGCAAAGCCCGTAATAATGCTGGTGTCTCCTCCTTGGTTACACCTGTCCTGGTCATGGCCTACGCACCTCGGATAACCAACGGTCCCCCCACATCCATCCATCCGAGGGTTGGATCACCCATTCAACTCAACTGCATGGCGATCGGAATTCCCAAGCCCGAAATAGTCTGGGAGTTACCTAATCACATGGTGCTTTCAACGTTCGGTAAGGTGCGCCCCACAGGGAGGGAGTACCTGCATCCACAAGGAACATTAGTGATCCATAGGGTATCCATTACCGATTCAGGGACTTACAAATGTACAGCCAGAAGCCGTCTTGGCATTGACTCTAGAGTAACGTTCATTCAGGTCGTCTGAAGCGACTGCTCTTCATAAAATGAAGTCTTCCTCCCAGATAATCTTATATTCATTTTTGAATAATGTTTACAGACATTAATATTAACCAGTGCCAAACACACAAACCAATGGACTGGCTTGTTTCAGCCATGGAAAGAATATTTTATTTTCTTATTTTCAAAAAATCTGATTACGTAGGGCGCAATTTCAAACAAACACCACCTCTGACCAGTTTCAGAACAAACAGAATGAAGAGTAATATCAGATGACGATCCACCCAAGAAGGTGCTGTTCCTCTGTGTAGAGTTTGGGACGCCACGGTAGTAAAGTGGTTAGCTCAACGCTATTACAGCTCGCGGCATCGGTGTTCAGAGTTCGGATCTGACACTGCCTGTGAGAAGTTTCTACATCCTTCCCGTGAGCGCCTTTGGTTCCATCTGAGTGCTCCGTTTGCTTCCGTGTTCCGAAGGTTAGTTAGTTATTGTAAATCATCCTATGATTAGGCCAGGGTTAAATAGGTGGGTTGCTGAATGGCGAGGTTCGTTGGGCTGGAACCGCCTGTTCCAAACTGTATCTCTGAATAAATATCTCATCAAGACTGCACGGAGAGGCAACTTGTCATATTATCTATCGTCATGAAAACTTTTCTGAAAAATTGGCAGAGCTGCATGACTAATGGAAGGGAACCTTGAATTACTTTCTCATTCCATTGATGTTACAATCTGTCACAAATAAAAACAGATTTCTAAATTGTAGAGAATGGTGAAATCACAGACTAGACTCCATTATACAATAATTTATTCTTTGCTTCTTTAACATTTGATGACGTTCTTTCAACATTGTAAAGATATTGCAATCAAACAGCAGAAATCAACACCATTAGAAATTGAGAAATATTTAGATCTACCTTTCATCTTTTACATGCAGGTCAAACGAATTCCCAACATGACCACCCGTTGCATTACTTACAGCTTTTATTTCTGCATAACACTTGCAATCATTTAACATGTAACAGTATGAATCCAGGTGTAACTAAAAGTCAGGTGTAATATAATTGATCTTTACTTTGGAAAACTCTATAATAAAAGATTTTTATTAAGTTGGTGATGAAATATTATCCTGTGTTGTGACTAAATGCGTTGCATATCCTGCATTGATTGGGACTATTGTTGATGTAAGACCATAAGAGCACAGACGTCCTTCTATTTTGAGATGAAAGACACATGGATGAGGGTCATTAAATTGTGGGCACCCAATGCCTTGCAACACTTGCACGTTTGTGACACAAATGACACATTTCGCTGTATGTTTCGATGTTTCAATATTCATGTTCAAAGTTTTTATTAAGTTGGTGATGAGATATTATCCTGTGTGGAACTTTTACCCAGTGAGAATGTATCCATGGAGTTAAAGAACATGGTCTTTATCTTAAAATATTTAACACAGGCAGCTGGGGAACCAATCAGAAAATGGAACACGTGTGACACCACGGGTTTTGCTGAGGGTCAAATGCCCTGATGAAGTTGTGGACGTTAAAGATCAGGTGGCAGGCTGCGATAGCATATTCAGTGCCAAAGTGTTCGTGTGCCAGAGGTGAAAAAACTTCTAGAAAAAGCGCAAAAATATTTACAGTGCAAAAAATGGCAAAATAAAAAAGAGAAAATACAGATATATATCATCAGACCTTTAAGACTCCAAAATATCATCCTGAAGCAATACACCTCTCCTTACCACACATTCTCTCCCTTTTCCCTACTTTCAGCAAGCAAGGATCTCCTTACTCGAGGAGAAAAGGGACCAGCCATTCTTTGGAATGCATAGGAGTTGTTACCATGAGCCTGAACAATTACATATAAACCAAAACACATGAATTCCCATCCTTCTTCACAATCGCAAATGTCCACAATTATATTCATCACAATATGATCACGACGGCATCGCTCAGAAAACAATCAATAACTAACCATTTTCCAGGAGGCAGTACTCTTCCCCATTTGCCTAAAATGAACTCCCCCACTGAGCCAGCACCGAACACGTGCTACCTTAAACAGGCACCTTTTTTAAGACACCCCACCCATCAGTCAGGTCCCCTCCCTGACCCAGGAAGCATCAAAGAATGCCACTGTCCTGGAGTGTGCAAGTACTCATTTATGGCTAACACAAGAGGGCACAGTTTTAAGGTTCTTGGAAGTAGGTACAGAGGAGATGTCAGGGGTGAGTTTTTTACTCAGAGAATGACGAGTGCGTGGAATAGGTTGCCAGCAGCAGTGGTGGAAGCAGATACGACAGGGTCTTTTAAGAGACACCTGGAATAGGTGCATGGAGCTTAGAAAAGTAGAGGGCTATGGGTAACCCTAGTTAATTTCTATAGTAAGGGCGTATTTGGCACAGCTTTGTATGTTTCTATGTTTACAAACAAAAGCATCCCTGCTGTGCATTAGCCTAGCATGTACCCGAGTAGCATAATGTCAGCACTGCCAGACAGGGATAATGAGAATTACGGGGCTACTGGGGTGGGGGGGGGGTAAGGAGTTATTGTGGCAGACCCACTCTGTCACAACTTGGCACACTGCCCTTCATCAACCAGGGCACTGAGTTCAGGAGTTGGGAAGTTATGTCACAGCTTCTATACAAATCTGGCTAATTTAATTGTCAACATTTGCTACAATTGTACAACGAGGTATCCCTTATAGCTCAATGAAATAAGTGATATCAGGGAATGATATAAGGGAGCTACCATAGAAAGCAAATGCTTTGGAAAACATCATTGCAACTGATCCAGCTAAACTATTAATGTGGTATAATGGACTTCTAATGTTGTTACCATTTAGACTATCATATACAGACTGGTTTATTATAAACAAAACCCAACCAGAGCAACACAGGAAGTTTTCTCAATAATCCTGCATATTTTTATTTCTAAACTACTTCTTTTAGAAAGTTATCATAGAACCCACTGCACCTCATAATGTTGGTGCCTCTGTCTCATTGGTTGCTCTGTAAAATGTTTTCTCCTCATTGTCTCATGCTTTCGACAAACATTTTACATCTGTTTCCTCTGTTGAATAGTTCTTGGGAAATATGTTATCCGGATTCACATAATCAAAGGCTTTCATGATTTTGAACACTGCTGTCAAACCGGTTGCACAAGTTGATAGGGTGTTATAAAACAGCATAAGGCATGCTTGCCTTTATTAGCCAAGGCATTAAGATCAAGAAGCGAGAAATAAAGTTGTAGCTTTATAAAACTCTGGTTAGGCCACGTCTGGAGTTTTGCATTTAGTTCTGGTCACCATGAGAGTGGGAGGGTGTGGAGCGTAGGCCCTTCTGGCCATTTGAGACACACTGCCCAGCAACCCCTGACTTTACCTGGGCCTAATCATGGGACAATTAACCTATCAATTGGCAGGTTTTTGGTATGGAGGAAACCCATGCAGTCACGGGGAGAACGTACAAAATCCTTACAGGCAGCAGTGGGGATTGAACCCAGGTTGCTGGTGTCATAAAGCATTGTGCTAACCGCTACACTATTGTGCCGCCTTAATTGCAGGGAAAATATTAGTGAAGGCTAATAACTAGTAGATAGGGATGTGGGTTGTGCCAATGTGGTAACAGGGAATCACAGAGAAAGCCGGGAAATAGGGACATGGAATGCAGTTGTGCTGAAACCTAAGTTTCAGGATCTTCATGAATCACATTATAGTGTGCACCCATTGTTGTAAGAGAAAATTGGATTTACTGTTAGACCTGTGGATAATCAATTTATAATCAGGGCCTAGTCTGTTGTTTAATTAAAGCTTTCTGTAATTACCATTCTGTTATAAAAATGTACAGTAGTATTATCAAACCGGTAATCTTGTCATCTGAAACTGTTACTGTGGCACAGTAGTGCGGCAGTCAGCCCAATCGCCAGTTGGACTTCATTTCCCACTGCCGTCTGTAAGGAGGCTGGACATTCTCCCCTCGCCTGTGTGAGTTTCCTCTGGGCACAGCAGTTTCCGACCACATTACCAGGATGTACGGGCTAGGGTTAGTAAACTGCTCACGTGCTATGTTGGCACTGGATGCATGGTGACCCTTGCGGGCTGCCCCAATTCTGCAAAATTACGTTTGAGTTATAGAACATAGGGCAGTACAGCACAGAAACAGGGTGCTCAGCCCACACAGTTCCACCAATTAAATTAGTAATCAAGTTGCTAACTAAAGTTTCAATGTGCATATGATAAATAAAGCTGATCTCTGTAGTTAACTGAGAATATTAAATATGGCCGGCACAGTGGTTAGCACAATACCTTACAGTACCAATGACCAGGGTTCAATTTCCACAGTTGCCTGAGAGAAATTTATACTTTCTCCCCATGACCTCAGGGTGTTCCAGTTTCCTCCCACAGTCCAAAGATGTACTGTTTGGTAGGTTAATTGGCTGTTGAAAATTGTTCCATGATTAGGCTGGGTTAAATCGGGGGGGGGGGGGGGGTGGGGGCGTGGTCTGGGTGGTGCGACTCAAAGGGGTTCCTGGTACACAACTAGTTAAAAAACAAATCACCATCATTTCAAACAGCAACTGCTTGCGGCTTTTCAGTATGCTCCTACAGTGCCGAAGAGGTTCCCCAGGATGCTGCCCGGATTAGAGAGCATGTGCCATATACGGAGAGGTTGAACAAACTCGGGTTCTTTTCTCAGGGACTGCAGAGACTGAGGGAAGACCTAACAGAAATTTATAAGGTAGGTATAGCAGCCAGTATCTATCCCCCAGGTTTGAAATGCATAATACCAGAGGGCACGTGTTTAAGGTGAGAGGAGTGTGGTAAGTATTTTTTTACATAGGGGTGGTGAGTGCCTGGTAGGTACACGGGGTGGTGAGTGTCTGGTAGGTACACGGGGTGGTGAGGGCCTGGTAGGTACACAGGGGGTGGTGAGGGCCTGGTAGGTACACAGCGGTGGTGAGGGCCTGGTAGGTACACGGGGTGGTGAGTGCCTGGTAGGTACACAGGGGTGGTGAGGGCCTGGTAGGTACACAGGGGGTGGTGAGGGCCTGGTAGGTACACAGCGGTGGTGAGGGCCTGGTAGGTACACGGGGGTGGTGAGGGCCTGGTAGGTACACAGGGGGTGGTGAGGGCCTGGTAGGTACACAGCGGTGGTGAGGGCCTGGTAGGTACACAGGGGGTGGTGAGGGCCTGGTAGGTACACAGCGGTGGTGAGGGCCTGGTAGGTACACAGGGGGTGGTGAGGGCCTGGTAGGTACACAGCGGTGGTGAGGGCCTGGTAGGTACACAGGGGTGGTGAGGGCCTGGTAGGTACACAGGGGGTGGTGAGGGCCTGGTAGGTACACAGGGGTGGTGAGGGCCTGGTAGGTACACAGCGGTGGTGAGGGCCTGGTAGGTACACGGGGTGGTGAGGGCCTGGTAGGTACACAGGGGTGGTGAGTGCCTGGTAGGTACACAGGGTGGTGAGGGCCTGGTAGGTACACAGCGGTGGTGAGGGCCTGGTAGGTACACAGGGGTGGTGAGTGCCTGGTAGGTACACAGGGGTGGTGAGGGCCTGGTAGGTACACAGGGGTGGTGAGTGCCTGGTAGGTACACAGGGGTGGTGAGGGCCTGGTAGGTACACGGGGTGGTGAGGGCCTGGTAGGTACACGGGGGTGGTGAGTGCCTGGTAGGTACACAGTGGTGGTGAGGGCCTGGTAGGTACACGGGGTGGTGAGTGTCTGGTAGGTACACGGGGTGGTGAGGGCCTGGTAGGTACACGGGGGTGGTGAGGGCCTGGTAGGTACACAGGGGTGGTGAGGGCCTGGTAGGTACACAGCGGTGGTGAGGGCCTGGTAGGTACACGGGGTGGTGAGGGCCTGGTAGGTACACAGGGGTGATGAGGGCCTGGTAGGTACACAGGGGGTGGTGAGGGCCTGGTAGGTACACGGGGTGGTGAGTGCCTGGTAGGTACACAGGGTGGTGAGGGCCTGGTAGGTACACAGGGTGGTGAGGGCCTGGTAGGTACATAGGGGTGGTGAGGGCCTGGTAGGTACACGGGGTGGTGAGGGCCTGGTAGGTACACAGGGTGGTGAGGGCCTGGTAGGTACATAGGGGTGGTGAGGGCCTGGTAGGTACACAGGGTGGTGAGGGCCTGGTAGGTACACGGGGTGGTGAGGGCCTGGTAGGTACACAGGGGTGGTGAGGGCCTGGTAGGAACACGGGGTGGTGAGTGCCTGGTAGGTACACAGGGGTGGTGAGGGCCTGGTAGGTACACAGCAGTGGTGAGGGCCTGGTAGGTACATAGGGGTGGTGAGGGCCTGGTAGGTACACGGGGTGGTGAGGGCCTGTTAGGTACACAGGGGTGGTGAGTGCCTGGTAGGTACACAGGGGTGGTGGTAGAGGCAGTTACTGTATGGCAGAGGCATTCAAGGGTCTCATTGATAAGAATCAGAATCCTATGTCATGAAACTGCAGTACAGTGCAATACGTAAAATATGCCACATATTATAATAAGAAATGTATTAAAAAGTAAATAAATAGTGCTAATAAAGAACAAAGTAGTGAGGTAGTGTTTATGGGTTCATGGTCCATTCAGAAATCCGATGGTGGAGGGAAAGTAGCTGTTCCTAAAATGTTATGTCTACAGGCTCCTGCAGCTCCTCTCCAATGGTGATAATGAAAAGACGTTATGTCAAGGGTAATACACATGATGGAGCTGGCTGAGTTCACAATCCTCTGTCACTTCATCTTCTGGCCAGTATCGAAGACAACAATAGCTGTACTCTCCGAGCAGTTCCATGGCTGATGTTCTGCCTCTGACAGCCCAAGACCGGATGAAGTCATTATTGGCAGGGAGAGCATTTGAAGAAGTCAGTTGCTCTCCCTTCAGTCAGCTCAGTAATGGTGCCTTGTACCCAGTGACTCTCATACCACTGAGGAAGGAATAAACAGTCAAAGTTTTGGGCCAAGACCCTTCATCAGGACTGGGACGGAAGGGGGCGGAGGCCAGAATAAATGTGGGAGGGGAAGGAGTACAAGCTAGAAGGTGACAGATGAAGTCACGTGGGTGTGGGAGGGGGGTGGGGAATGAAGTGAGAAGCTAGGAGGTGATAGGTGGAAAGGGTAAACGGGTGAAGAAGAAGGAATCTGATGGGGAAGGAGAGTGAATCATGGGAAAAAGGGAAGAAGCAGAGGCTGCAAGGAGAGGTGATAAGCAGCTGAGGAAAGAAGATTTATGCGGGGCCCCAGAGTGAGGAATGGGAAAAAAAAGAGAAGGGGAAGGGGGAGAAATTATCAAAAGTTACAGAAATCAACGTTCATCCCATCAGGTTGGATGCTTCCCATATGGAATATGAGGTATTGCTCCTCCAATCTGAGAATCTGCTCATCGAGGCAGTATGGGAGATCATGATGAAGGGTCTTGGCCCAAAATGTCGACTGTTTATTCTTTTCCGTAGATGTTACCTGACTCTCTGAGTTCCTCCAGCATTTTGAGTGTGTTGCTATATTTGTAAGGCAGGTTGGATGTAAACATGCAAAAGCAAAATTAAACCAAAATATCTGTACATAAAAGTATATCATTACTTTTATAAAGATAAATAAAAAGCTCTTGATTAAATGGGAGTTTGAAACATTAATATTTAACTGTTTTAGAAATCGGTCAAAATCTACCGTAAGGTTGGAGTTCCAATGACCTAGGAGTTTATATTGATTTATTGTGCTGCGACTAAGACTGGGCGGAAAGAGGTTCACTACCCACTGGCGTTCATCACAGTGAGGTACAGAGGGACTGAGGAGTGTGGGGCATGGGCGACAAGCAGTGCAATGTTATTGTGGCTTCTGTGACAACAGATGCTAAAAATTACTTACAGATCGTTTGTGTTGTCTGTAAGATGCAACTTACAGACCCAATTTCGAATGGAATACTAGGCCACTACTGCCAAGCAGGTGATAGCAGCGCCCAATTATACACCAAGTGGCCACTTTATTGGTACACCTGCTTGATAAAGCAAGAATTAAATCAGCCAAACATGTCACAACAACTCAATGCATTAAAGCACGCAGACATGGTCAAGAGGTTCAGTTGTTGTTCGGACCACACATCAGAATGGGGAAGAAATGTGATCTTTGACCACGGAAAGGTTGTTGGTGCCAGACGGGTTGGTTCGAGTACCTCAGAAACTGATGATCTCTTGGGATTTTCATGCACAGCAATTTGCATTTTTGTTTGCAAAGAACTGAAAAAAAAAACACCCAGTGAGCAGCAGTTCTGTGAGTGAAAATGTGTACTTAATGAGCGAGGTCAGAGGAGAATAGTCAGACTGGTTCAAGCTGACAGTAACTCAAATAACCCCCCCCCCCATTACAACAGTGGTGGGCAGAAGAGCATCTCTGAGTGCACAACATGTTGAACATTGAAGTGGTTGGGCTATGGCAGTGAAGACCTCAAACATACACCCAGTGGCTACTTTAGTAGCTACAGGAGGTAACAAATAAAACGGTCACTGTGTATTTTCCCATCCACATTCAATCGCCCTTCCTTCTTATGGGAATGCAATGTTACGTCCAAGTTAGAAAAGGAATAAAGGAATTAACCTACACCATGAGCTAAGCTGACTCAATCTGAATTCTAATACCTACTGTAGGTTTGCAAGTATGATGGAAGAAGTCTCTCTGGATGGATATAAAACACAGTTCAGGACATAAGAGATTCTGTAGATGATGAAAATCTTAATCAACACGCATACAAAGGCATTGCAATGTATTCCTGCTGCAAACCAACAAATTTCACTAAGTATGCCAGTGATAGTAAACCTGATTCTGATTCAGATTAAGTGCTGGAGGACCAGCCGGGGTCGGTCTTACACGGTGAGTAGTGAGAAGGGAGCTGAGGAGTGTGGTAGAACAGAGGGATCTGGGAATACAGATTCATACTTCCTTGAAAGTGGAGTCACAAGTAGATAGAGTCATAACGAAAGCTTTTGCCACATTGGCCCTCATCTATCAATGATGAGGCCTAATTTGGAGTGTTGTGTCCAGTTCTGGTCACCTACCTTCAGGAAAGATGTAAAGAATGAAAGAGTGCAGAGAAAATTTACAAGGAAGTTGTCAGGATTTGAGGTTCTGAATTATAGGAAAATGTTGAATAGGTTAGTATTTTAATCCCTAGAATGTAGAGAATGAGGGGAGATTTAGTAGAAGTAAACTAACTTATGAAGGGCATAGATAGGCTAAATGCATGCAGACTTTTTACACTGAGGTTGGGTGGGACTAGAACTAGAGGTCATGGGTTGAGGATGAAAGGTGAGAAGTTTAAGGGGAACATGAGGGGAAATTTCTTCACTCTTAAGGATGGTGAGAGTATGGAACGAGCTGCCAGCACAAGTGAAGCATGCAGGGTTGATTACAACATTTAAGGGAAATTTGGATAGGCAAATGGATGGGAGAGGTATGGAGGACTATGGTCTAGATGCAGGTCAATGGCACTAGGCAAATTCATGTTTCAGCATGGACTAGATGGGTCAAAGGGCCTGTCTCTGTGCTGTAGTCTTCTATGACTCTAATTACTGTCCCTGAACTTGGTGTATGGGACCTAAGGCTCCTATATGTCCTTCCTGATAGCCTCCCTGCAATGATTTTTATACCATTGCTCATGCATAGGTTACCAACAACAAAAATCAAGTTTTTCACTTTTGCAGTAAGTTAATCAAAATTTCCATTTTGTTTTATAAAATTCTGTGTTAAAATTTTCAGTTTAAGTTAATTTACGGTAACATCACGGTAACACGTGGCACTGCATGCCAAGCCTGTTTCACACTGAATTCTTCCTTCCTCCGACCATATGCTCAGCTGCTGGTGGGTGAGGCTGCTCTTCCGTGTATCGAGCACATCTGTGCTGCAAACTGTAGGCAAAGATGCCAAACCAGTTCTATTGTTTTACTCCAGTTGCAGAGGGGAGAAGGGAGCTATGTACAAGGAATGGAGAGTGCGATCTTTGTTTAAAGAATAAACATTAGCTTTATTTGTCAACATGTACATTGAAAGCTCGGGACATGTGTGGAATGCGTCTATGGCCAACACAGTCCAAAGATGTGCTGGAGTGGCCTGCAAGTTTTGCCTCGCTTCTGGCGCCAACGTAACATGCCCACAACTTCCTATCTTACATCTTTGGAACCTATGTAAGCAAAAACTGTAGAACCCAGAGAAAACGCTCACAGTCACAAGGAGGACGTACAAACTCCTAATAGACAGCAGTGGCAGTTGAACTCCAATTGCTGACACTGTAAAGCGTTATCTAACCGCTGCCCTAGACTGAACAAATGCTATAATATTAAAAGCACGTTTACATGTAAGATTTGCTGTTTTATTTGAAGCATTTACCTGGCTAAACCTGTGGTGCCTAGTTTCCCTTCAGAAGCTCCATGTTTCCTCCCTATTCTAAAGACATGCTAACTGACTGGCTACGGTAACTTGCTCCTAGTGTGAGTGGAGCGAAGAAGGATGAAAGTTGACTTGATAGAGGTGTATAAGATGATTAAGAGGCATAGAAAGAATAGTCAGCCATCATCTATTTTCCCAATGGCTAATACCAGAGGACAGTCTTCAAGGCAGGGGCTCCCAGCCTGGGATCCACGGAGTCCTTGGTAGTGATTGTTGCAGCTTTATAAAACTCCAATTAGACTGCACCTGGAGCTTTTCATACAGTTCCGGTCACCTCATTATAGAAAGGATATCGTGACTTTGGGGAGCATGCAGAAAAGGTTTGCCAGGATGCTACCTGGATTAGAGGGCATGTGCTATTAGAAGAGTTTGGGCAAACTTGGGTTGTTTTCTGTGGAGCGGCAGAAGCTTAGGGGAGACCTGACAGAGGTTTATAAGATTATGAGAGGCATAGATAGAGTAGACTGACAGTATCTTTTTCCCAGGGTTGAAATGCCTAATACCAGAGGGCATGCATTTAGGGTGAGAGGGGGTAATTTCAAAGGAGGTGTGACGGACACTTTTTTTTACATAGGGAGTGGTGGGTGCCAGGAATACCTGCTATGGTGGAGAGGCAAATACATTTGGGACTTTTATGAGATGTTCAGATAGTTACATGAATATGAGGAAACTGGAAGGCTGTGGGCATTGTTCTTCACAACATTCTGGGCCGAAGGGCCTATTCCTGTTCCGTGCTGTCGTTCTGTGTTCTAAATCAGCCATGATGGAATAACGGAGCAGGCTTGATGGTCTAATTCTGCTCCTTAAATAAGTCACGGGAAAGATAAATAATGAAGTGGTGTTCACGCGTTCGTGCTTTGGCCAATTGTTTGTGATCCCATGAGGATTCCTGCAGCATTTCATTGTGTTAACGATGTCATATTGCTTCAAGTTGTTGGAACAGACATCAAAGAAACTTCTATCACCACCATTTGAAAACATATCTTGACAACACTAGCACTGGATATAAAGGATTGGGAAGCGGCCAAGCTGCGTGGAATGAGATAGGTAAAAAATAGTTGTCTGAAGTTCATCCGGTGAAATGCATTGTTTATGTTGACCAGCACAGTCTGAAGATTGTGCTGTTGCAGGCCACAATCGTCGCCAGGCTTCTGGTACCAACACAGCATGCCCACCACTCAACCACCCTAACTGTGTGCCTTAGGAATGTGAGAAGAAACTGGAGCACCTGGAAGGAAACCATATGGTCATGGGGAGAATGTACAGACAGCAGTGGGAATCAAACCCTGATTAGTGAATGCTGGATTGTAAAGCATCATAATAGACTAATTTACAATGTATGGGTTATTGTGGTGTATCAGCAAATGCCATTTGTCACATTAAAGGTCTATCACAGGATGTCTAAACATATTCTTAACATCCAGATGGTATTGCGATGTAGTTATAACACTGGATAGTGGCACAGTTTTGTAAAATTTGCTCAAAGGTGGTCAAAGCTCACTTTTGCCATCAGGAAGAAGATACAGGAGCCTCAGGCCTCACACCACCAGGTTCAGGAATAGTTATTACCCCTCGACCATCAGGCTCTTGAACGTAAGGGGATAACTTCATTCAACTTCACTTGTCCTATCACTGAAACGTTCCCACAACCAATGGACTCACTTTCAAGGACTCATCTCATGCTTAAAATATTGTTTGTTTATTTATTTTTGTATTTGCACAGTTTGTTGTCTTCTGCACTCTGGTTGAACGCTCAAGTTGGGCAAACTTTCACTGATTTTGTTTTGGTTATTATTCTGAAGATTTGTTGAGTATGACCACAAAGAAATGTTTCCCATATGGTGACACATATATACTTTGATAATAAATTTACTTTGAACTTTGTTAAAAGAGCATAGACACATGAAGTACTACGTGCATGCATTTGGAAAGGATCTGTCGTACTGAAGCACAGCCCCGACTGAGATTTTAACCTGTATTGCAGTTGGCCTATATACGGCAGAAACTGCTAGTCAACTTCAAAGTTCAAAGTGAAAGTACATACATGTCACCACATCCAACCCTGAGATTCTTTTTCCTGCAGGCATGCTCAGCAAATCTATAGAACAGTAACCGTAAACAGGATCATTGAAAGAGCAAGAGTATAGAAGGCGACAAACTGTGTAAATGCAAATATAAATAACAAGAGCATGAAATAACAAGATAAAGAGTTCTTAAAATGAGATCTTTGGTTCTGGGAACATCTCAACAGATGGGTGTAGTTCAATCACAAACAAGAGAAAGTCTGCAGATGCTGGAAATCTAAGCAACACATCCAAGAGGAGTCTTTAGTTCAAGAGCCTGATGGTTGAGGGGTAGTATCTGTTTTTGAACCTGGCGGTGAGAGCACTGAGGCACTTGTACCTTTAACCTAATAGCAGCATCAAGAAAAGAGCATGGCCTGGGTGGTGAGGATCTCTGATGAAGGATACAGCTTTCCTATGACAGCTTTTCATGTAGAAGTGCTCAGTGATTGGGAGGGCTTTACCTGCGACGTACTGGGCCGAATCCACTACCTTTTGAACAATTTTCCGCTGAAAGGCATTGGTGTTCTCATACCAGGCTATAATGCAGCCACTCCTTAGGAAGACTCCCGAGACTCTGCAGACTCTGAAGGAAGTAGAGGTGCTGTTGTGCTTTCTTTGCAATTACATTTATATGATGGATCCAGAACAGGTACTCTGAGATAGTGACACCCAGGAATTTAAATAGAATTGAGCAGCACAATAGCCAAGCAGTAAGTGTAACACTTTATAGCACCAACTTTAAGAGGGCTCTATCTCCACCGTCTTCTGTAAGGAGTTTCGTAAATTCACCGTGACCTCCGGGTGCTCCAGTTACTCCCACTTCTAAAGACGTACAAGTTAGGTTAGTAAGTTGTGGGCATGCTATGTTGGCACTGGAAGCATGAGGACACTTGTGGGCTGTCGCCAACACAAGCCTCAGACTGCATGAGTTGTTGCTATAAAACAACGAACTTCCCTGTATGTTTTGATGCACCTGTGGCAAATAAAGCTAATCTTTGTTTCTAAGCTTTCTTTCCTTTGAATGCGAGTTCAGGCAACAGCATCTCATCTTCCCTCCAAGCACGCTGCAAAGTGCACCACTCAGTACTGAAAGCAACAATTTCAGATAGCCCGCCTTTCCAGTTTAACTCTGAGCTGGTCAAATCTGATGAAAAGCCATTAACCTACAAAGTAAACTTCACTTGACTTTCTCCATGGAAGCTGCCTGAACTGCTAAGTATTTCCAGTAATTTGTTTTATTTTAGGTTTCTACCATCTGCAGGATTTTTTTTGTATCTTACCATACTACTGTAAGACATAGGAACAGAATTAAGCTACTCAACCCATTGAGCTTACTCCATTCTTTGTAGCTTGGCTGATTTATTATCAGCATACCATTGATGCAAACGATACAGTTCACTGTACGTTTCAATATACCAGTGACCACTGAAGCAAATCTTCATCTGGGCAGATGTTCTCATGGGAGGCAAATGTTTAATAAGTGATTCACACGTGAACTTGAACTCTTCCAAACTGGACAAGCACACCAAGCACAGAGTCATGACCCATTTTCTCCAGTGTTAGTTGATGGTTTATTAGATTTCAACTTGTAACCAGTACCCTTATCCTTCATCATACCCTCTTGACCAGAACGTGACATATAAATTACCAAACTCAACCACACACAACAGAGCTGTTCAGAGATGCTGTACAATAATATCATTACTCTGAGGGAAAAATAGCTTTATTATCTTAACAAACTTCATTTCTTCCTCTTAAAAAGTGCTTTTGTAAAATTATAAATCTAGGCAAAATTAAATAAACAGTTTTGCCACGTCCTTAAGAGGCTCAAGCCACTGACGAGACCATGTCATCTGTGGCCATAATTCTGCAGATGCACCTACCTCGTTACGGTCAAGTTCATTCATATAAACCATTATTGTGTTGCAGTGCATCAGAAGGGAGACTTTGCCAGCAAATAAATAAATTCCATTTATATCTATGTTCTTTTTTCTCTCTTAATGTAGATCTGCTAAAAGCACAAAAATGACTTTTAGCAAAAAAAACAGCTTTCCAGAGGACCTAAATGATCCAAGAAACATTTTGCATTGTAAAACTTCAAGTTCCTTTCAAAATAAAATAATCTAATCTCACTTTACATTATTTGTTCACAGCGGCTACATCACAGGGGTAAATGTCAAAATAATATTTAAAGTGAACTGAAGTAAAACTGAAGATAAAAAAGCAAATCACGATGAACAATCAATGGTGCCGCTGTCTCTACCAACCCAGCGGCGATCCCAAGGAGGGTTGGTCGTGTGCGCTAATCTCCAGTATTTTCCAAGACTTTGTGCTTTTCTTTCCGAGGTTCAGTAATGGGGAGGGTGGCTGTACGGGTTCGATGGCTGCTGTGGCTGATTACCTGGCAGAGAACAAACAACGAGCAAGCTTCACAGTTAGGTAACATTTGGAATCCGGCTTCATTCTGAATTAAGAGATTGACTTATAAGGGGGTTACACAAGAGGATGGAAGTGCAAAAATCAACAGCCATAATTGAATAGTGGAGCTGATTCAGTATGCTAAATGGCTGAATAATGCTCTGATATAGAGACATAGAATCACGGAAAAGTACAGCACAGAAGCAGGCCCTTCTGCCCATCTAGTCCATGCCGAACCATTTAAACTGCCTAGTCCCATCGACCTGCACCCGGACCATAGCCCTCCCATCCATGTACCTATCCAAACATTTCTTAAACATTGAAATCGAGCTCACATGCATCACTTGCACTGGCAGCTCATTCCGCACTCACACAACCCTCTGAGGAAAGTGGTATTCACTCACGTTCCTCTTAAACATTTCACCTTTCACACACGACCTCCAGTTGTAGTTCCGCCCAACCTCAGTGGATAAAGCCTGCTTGCATTTATGCTGTCTATACAACCCACAGATTCTTTTTTGTATAACTCTATCAAATCTCCCCTCAATCTTATGGTCTTATGGTACTTGGAAGCAACCTAGGGGCAGTCCATAGGTTAAATATTGGCAACACCCACAAATTGCTGGTGGAACGCAGCAGGCCAGGCAGCATCTATAGAAAGAAGTACAGTCGACGTTTCGGGCTGAGACCCTTTGTCAGGACTAACTAAAAGAAGAGATAGTAAGAGATTTGAAAGTGGAAGCAGGAGGGGAAGATCCGAAATGATAGGAGAATACAGGATGGGGAGGGATGAAGCTAAGAGCTGGAAAGTTGTTTGGCAAAAGGGATACAGAGCTGGAGATGTATCCTGTTTTTTTTTACAGTCAATCATAAGTGGTTTTCTATAAATCAGAAATGCATAGAGTCACTTGACTCAGAAGCCATACCTCCAGAGCAATTAACCATGTTTATTAACACCAACCAACACAAATATTTATTATTGTCTTCTGTCGCTTAGTTACAATGGATGACGGAGATGACTAGCAAAGAAGACAGTGGGATATAGATCAGTCGCTGATGCGGTTGGAGAAATGGGAGACTGAGCTTAGCCCAGGCAGATGGGAGGTGCTGCATCTTGGTAGGTTAAATGTAAACAGACAGTACACTGTTCAGGGCAAGACCCTTAAAAGTGTTGATAAAAAGAGGAATTTTGGGGTTCAAGTTCATAGCTCCCTGCAAGTGGCTGCATATATTGATGGGGGAGCTGAGAGGGCATATGGCATGCCTGCCTTCATTAGCTGAGGCAGGAAGTTTTGTTGCAGCTTTATAAAACTCTAGTTAGGCCACATCTGCAGTATTGCATACAGTTCTGGTCACTCCATTATAGGAAGGATGTCAAGGCTTTGGAGAGGGTGCAGAATGGTAATACCAGCATGCTGCCCAGATTAGAGGGCATATGCTATAATGAGAGGCTGGAAGCAGATCAGGCAGCATCTACGGAAAAGTTAACGTTTCAGGCCAAGCCACTTCATCAAGTCTACAACCTGGCTGAAGCCAAGTGAAGGAGAAAGTGGGTGGGTAGGTGAGGGGAATGAAGTAAGATATCTGGCAAGTGATAGGTGAAGAAGTAAAAGGCTGAAGAAGAAGGAATCTGATAGGATTGGCCAGTGGATCGTGGAAGAAAGAGAAGGAGGAAAAGCACCAGAGGGAAGTGATGGGTGGATGAAGAGAACATATAACAGGGGAACCAGAATGGAGAATGGAAAAGCAGAGAGTAGGGGGAAGAGGGGAGAAATTACCATTAATTAAAGATATCCGTCAGGTTAGAGTCTACCCAGACGGAATATGAGGTGTCACTCCTCCAACCTAAGAGGGGCCTCATTATGACAGTAGAAGAGGCCATGTTGGAATGGGAGATCAGCATAGATGTCGACAGATATACTGTACACAGTTCTTTTTCCATATTTCTACATTCACTTCGTTATGAAGAGGTGCACGAGTCAGCTTTGTATTAAGCAAAATCATCAAGCATTTAAATTCAAATCTGAATGCAGTACTTACTGGAGAGTTGCTTCTGCAGCTGTCTAACCAATGCTGCTGTCTGCTGTTGTTGCTGGGTCTGTTGCATGCCCTGTCTTGAAAACTTGGGGGAGAAAGAAACATAATTAATATTTAATCTGCTTATTGTTCCAGGTACCTGCATTGTTATGTCTTCAGGATGTAAGTTCTGCCTATATATGAGAAAAAGTAAAAAGGGTTCATTGTCCAAAGCAGATAACCCATAATATCATGTTTTTCCCCCTAAAGTTCTTTCATAAAGTAGCACATGATTGTTCTCAGTGACCTCCAGTACCTAATAAAGTGGCAACTGTGTGTATGTCTGTGGTCTTTTGCTGATGTAGCCCGTCCACTTCATGGTTCGATGTGTTGTATGTTCAGAGATGCACACCACCAAATAACGTGGTTATTTGAGTGACTGTCACCTTCCTGTCAGCATGAACCAGCCTGCCCATTCTCCCTTGACCTCCTTCATTAACAAGGCATTTTTGCCCACAGAACTGACACTCACTGCATGTTTTATTTGTTGTTTTTCTACAACCATTCACAAAAACTTTAGAGACCATTATACATGAAAATCCCAGAAGAGCAGTATTTTTTGAAATACTCGAACCACCCCGTCTGGCATCAACAATCGTTCAACGGTCAAAGTCACTTAGACCACATTTCTTCCCCATTCTGATGTTTGCTCTGAACAACAACTGAACCCTTTGACCATGTCTACATGCTTTTATGCATTGAGTTGCTGCCACATGATTGGCTGATTAGATACTTGCTTTAATGAGCCGGTGTACAGGTGTACCTAATAAAGTTGCCACTGAGTGTAGAATCATAGAAATACACAGTATTGAAACAGACCCCTGTGACCAACCTCAACCATGCTGCCCACTATGCCTATTCCTGTTAATCTCATTAGCCTGTCCATCTCCTTCCTTCTCTTTCCCATCTCAGTATCTGTCCAAAAGGCTGTCAGTGGATCTGCCTCTACCATCTCCCATTGAAGCTTTTTCTAGATATTCACCATCCCTGTGTGAAACCTTACTCTTCAGATCTTGCCAACTTTCTCCCATCTCACATTAAACTGTGCCCTCCAGTTCTAGAATGTTAACTCATGGGAATACCCTATCCATGCCCTCGTAGTTTTAAAATCTTTCTAAGACACCCCTCAGCTTTCTCCAGCAAGAATAAACCCAGCCTATTCTTGTTAGTTAGTCCCGATGAAGGGTCTCGGCCTGAAACGTCGACAGCACTTCTCCGTATAGATGCTGCCTGGCCTGCTGCATTCCACCAGCATTTTGTGTGTGTTGCTTGAATTTCCAGTATCTGCAGATTTCTTCGTGCCAGCCTATTCAATTTCTCCTCCAATCCTCCATTCAGGGCAACAACCTGGTGAATTCCCTCTTCTTGCTCTTTTTAAACCTGTCACCACTGGGACACGGGCCACCAACAGTAGTTTGCCAGAATCCTCTGTCCTAGGCCAGTCTTTCAAACCAAGGTGTAGCCTATCTATATTGATTCTAGGCAAAGATCTGTCCTTTCCCTGAGATGAGGTCCTCGGATCTTCTTGTGGTGTTTCTGTAGCAGTAGGATTTTACGGGATGGGGTTGCTAGTCCCATGCCCAAACCTCCTATTGCATCTGGCCTTGGGACCATCCATGGTGGAGTTTTAATTTCCTCTATACTCTCATTATTGCTGTGACCTCCTTCTTGTAGGGTGATGACCAGACAGGCCCACAGTAAACCAAGTGTGATTGAACTATGCTATGTAAGACTGCACAATTCTTATGCTCAACACCCTGGCCTATTAACGTACTCAATGCCTTTTCCACTACGCTTTCCACCTGCCCTTCCACTTCCAGCAAGTTATGGACATGCATACCAAAGTCACTCTACATATCAATGCTCTTAAGGTCACTGCCATTTACTCTATATGTCCCACCAGAACTAAACTTCCTAAATTGCTTTACCTCATACTAACAGTTCTTCCATAAGACTACAGACCATAAGACACAGAACTAGAATTAGGCCATTCAGCCCATTGAGTCTGCACTGCCATTCCATCATGGCTGATTTATTATTCCTCCCAAACCAATTCTCCTGCCTTCTCCCTGTACCTTTTGACGACCTGACTAATCAAGAATCTATCAGCCTCACTTCAAATATAGCCAATGACTTGACCTCCACAGTCAGGGTTGGCAATGAACTCCACAGGTTCACTACTATCTGGCTAAAGAAATTAATCCTCATCTCTGCTCTAAAACATTTTCCTTCAAAGACCTTAGGGGAAGTTGGTGTAGAAATAGCAGGGGCTCTGACAGAAATATTTCAAATGTCATTAGAAACGGGGATGGTGCCGGAGGATTGGTGTATTGCTCATGTGGTTCCATTGTTTAAAAAGGGTTCTAAGAGTAAACCTAGCAATTATTGGCCTGTAAGTTTGACGTCAGTGGTGGGTAAATTAATGGTAAGTATTCTTAGAGATGGTATATATAATTATCTGGATAGACAAGGTCTGATTAGGAACAGTCAACATGGATTTGTGCGTGGAAGATCATATTTAACAAATCCTATTGAATTTTTTGAAGAGGTTACTATGAAAGTTGATGAGGGTAAAGCAGTGGATGTTGTCTATATGGAATTCAGTAAGGCCTTTGACAAGGTTCCACATGGAAGGTTAGTGAGGAAGGTTCAATCGTTAGGTATTAATATTGAAGTAGTAAAATGGATTCAACAGTGGCTGGACCAGAGAGTAGTGGTAGATAACTGTTTGTCAGGTTGGTGGCCGGTGACTAGTGGTGTGCCTCAGGGATCTGTACTGGGTCCAGTGTTGTTTGTCATATAAATTAATGATCTGGATGATGGGGTGGTAAATTGGATTAGTAAGTATGCAGATGATACTAAGATAGGTGGCGTTGTGGATAATGACGTAAGTTTTCAAAGCTTGCAGAGAGATTTAGGCCAGTTAGAAGAGTGGGCTGAAAGATGGCAGATGGAGTTTAATGCTGATAAGTGTGAGGTGCTACATTTTGGTAGGAATAATCAAAATAGGACATACATGGTAAATGGTAGGGCATTGAAGAATGCAGTAGAACAGAGTGATCTAGGAATAATGGTGCATAGTTCCCTGAAGGTGAAGCCTCATGTGGATAGTGTGGTGAAGAAAGCTTTTGGTATGCTGGCCTTTATAAATCAGAGCATTGAGTATAGGAGTTGAGATGTAATGTTAAAATTGTACAAGGCATTGGTGAGGCCAAATTTGGAGTATTGTGTACAGTTCTGGTCACCGAATTATAGGAAAGATGTCAACAAAATAGAGAGAGTACAGAGGAGATTTACTAGAATGTTACCTGGGTTTCAGCATCTAGGTTACAGAGAAAGGTTGAACAAGTTAGGACTTTATTCTTTGGAGCGTAGAAGGTTGAGGGGGGACTTGATAGAGGTATTTAAAATTATGAGGGGGATATATAGAGTTGACATGGATAGGCTTTTTCCATTGAGAGTAGGGGAGTTTCAAACAAGAGGACCTGAGTTGAGAGTTAAGGGGCAAAAGCTTAGGGGTAACATGAGGGGGAACTTCTTTACTCAGAGAATGTTAGCTGTGTGGAATGAGCTTCCTGTAGAAGTGGTAGAGGCAGGTTCGATTTTGTCATTTTAAAAAAAACTGGATAGGTATATGGACAGGAAAGGAATGGAGGGTTATGGGCTGAGTGCAGGTAGGTGGGACTAGGTGAGAGTAAGCGTTTGGCACGGACTAGAAGGGCTGAGATGGCCTGTTTCCGTGCTGTAATTGTTATATGGTTATATTCTGAGTCTATGCCTTCTAACCTGGACTTGTCCACTATAGGAAACATCCTCTCCATCTTGGCCTTTCAATATCCAATAGGTTTTGATGAGATTCCCACTCATTCTTCTAAACTCCAGTGGCAGATCCATCAAATTCTCCTCATATGTCAACCCTTTTATTCCTGGGATCACTCTTGAAACTCCTCTGGACCCTCTCCAATGCCAGCACATCCTTTCTTAGATAAGGGGCCCAAAACTACTCACAATACTGACTAATGCCTTATAAAGCCATAGCACTACATACTTGTTTTTATATTTCTGAATTTGCTGTCCATTTAGAAAATAGTCAACAATTTATTCCTTTATCAAAGTGCATGAGCATATACTTCATCACACTGTATTCCATCTGCCACTACTTTGCCCATTTTCCTAATGCATCTAAGTGCTTTTGTGGACTTTCTGGTTCCTCAACATTACCTGCCCCTCCATCTCTTTTTATATCATCTGCAAACTTGGCCATAAAACTAATTCCGTCATCCATCTCCACTATATTTTTTTCCATGATGAGGTTTTCCATTCCTGAACATCTAGAACACCTGTCCTCACTCCATTGCTCCAGCATCCCCCCGACCTGATATAACAGGGATAAGGTTCCTCATGCCCTCACCTAGCACACCACAAGCCTCCCCATCCAACACATAACTTTCTGCAACTTCAACCCCTCTCAAACGGGATTCAAACACCAGGCACTCTTTCCTCTCCCATGTGTGCTCTGTAGGGATTGCTCTCTCTGTTAGTCCCTTGTCCTCTTGCTATCCCCACTGATTCCCACCCCTCCACACACTTATCCCTGCACCAGTCTCATATGTTATACATCTCCTGCCTCACCACAATTCAGTGCCCTAAAACCTCCTTGCAGCTGAGGGGCCACTTCGCTTATGAGTCCAGAAAACCATAAGAGCATACGACATAGGAGCGGAATTAGGCCATTTGGCCTATTGAGTCTGATCTGCCATTCTATCATGCCTGATTTATTATCCCTCTCAACCCCATTCCCCTGCTTCTTCCAGTAACTTTGACACTCTTACTATTTAATTGATTACAGCTCAGCATTCAACACAATCATACCATCAGTTCTGATCAACAAGCTCTAAAAACTGGACCTCTGTACCTCCCTCTGCAATTGGATCCTTGACTTCCTCACTGGGAGACCACTGTCTGTGTGGATTGGAAATAACATCTCCTCACTGTCAATATGCAATGATACACCCCAAGGATGCATGCTGAGTCCACTGCTCTACTTTCCCTATACCCATGACTGCATGGCTAGGCACAGCTCAAATGCCATCTATAAATTTGTCGATGACCTAACTACTACTGGTAGAATTTCCACTGGTGACAAGGAGTGCATAGGAGCAAGATAGATCAGCCAGGGATCACCCACATCTACAACCTTGCACTCAATGTCAGTAAGACCATGGAATTTAATTTGGACTTCAGGAAGGGGAAGTTGAGAGAACTCACACCAGTCCCCATCAAGGAATCAACAGTGGAAAGGGAGACATGTTTCAAGTTCCTGGGTGTCAACATCTCTAAGGTTCTATCCGGGGCCCAACATATTGATGCGATTACAAAGAAAGCACGACAGGAACTATACTTCATTAGTAAATTGAGGAGAATTGTAATGTCACCAAAGACACTTCCAAATTTTCTACAGATGTACTGTGGACCAGTTGCATCACCTTCTAGAACCCTCTCCAATGCCAGCACATCCTATCTTAGATAAGTGACCCAAAACTGCTCACAATATTTCAAGTGGGCAATAAAACACCAGCACTGCATCTTTGCATTGTTCTAGTCCTTTCAAAATGAATGGAACTCAGTGCATATAAGCTTGCAGACATGGTCAAGAGGTTCAGTTGTTGCTTAAACCAAACATCAGAACAGGGAAGAAATCTACGTAAGCCACTTTGATTATGGAATGATTGGTGCCAGATGGGGTGATTTGAGTATCTTAGAAACTACTGATCTCCTGGGATTTTCATGCACAAAGGTCTCTAGAGAATTGTGCGAAAAAATATCCAGTTAGCAGCAGTTTGGTGGGTGAAAACGCCTTGTTAATGAGAGAGGTCAGAGGAGACTGGCCAGACTGGTTGAAGCTGACAGGAAGGAGACAGCAACTCAAATAACCACTCGTTACAACAGTGGTGTGCAGAACAGCATCTCTAAACGCACAACATTCTTAACGTGTTTAGCGTTAGGAGGGATGATGGCGCCTAACTGCGACTCCTTTGCTTGCATCATAGGAAACAACTCTATTTCTACTTTTAATATCTTTATTTTTACCTTTCAGGGTTCTTTTGAAGACCCTGACCTGGAGATAAACACAAGCTTCAGTTCTTTGCGGGAATGGGGCCCGTTCTCGGGGTTCCATGACTGGCCGCTATTCGATATGCCAAGGGTTTGGCCTGAAAATGTCGATTGTGTTCGGAAGCCTAAGACCTCGGGGCTCTGGAGACGGGCAGATCGAGGGTTGGTGTCGCGGCCGGAGACTCGTGTCGTTGGGGAGCCCGGAAAACCTTTCGCTTTGGGCCCGAACACCCGAGGTCTTTGCGATCGTTGGACACAGAGTTCGAAAAAAGCGATGAAACGGATTTTTAAGATCATAAACCAGCAGGTTTTTGCTAAGTCTCCCGCTCGCTGTGAAAATGGGGGACATCTCCCTCTCCCTTACCAGTGAGAGAGAGAACCAGTGATCTGTCGAATTTCGGATGAAATGTGAAGCTTTTGGGGTAACTTTGGTCTGTGTCTTTGCTATCACTTAGCTCGTGCTTGGGCTCGGTGATGGTACCAATGAGTGGTTTTTTTGGCTGGTGGGAGGAGGGGGGGATCGTTGCTCGCTGCCACTTACGCGTGGGAGGGGGGAGCTGGGGGGGACTTTGTGTTCTCATGTTTAACTGTCGTTCATTCTTTGGGGCACTCCTCTGTTTTCGTGGATGTTTGTGAAGAAAAAGCATTTCAGGATGTATATTGTATACATTTCTCTGACATTGAATTTGATCTTTGAACCTTAAAGTGGATGGACTACAGCCATGGAAGACTATGAACATACACTCAGTAGCCACATTATTAGGCACGGTGGGGTACATTCTCAGATATATTGACCACTGACTGTATTTTATCATTTCTGAGAATAATTGACAACATACAGGGATAAGAACCTGTCTAATCAACTGTGTTCCGTTAGACAGAAAGTTAGTTAGCAATACAAAGACAAAAGCAATATTAACAGAGTTGTGTTGCAGCTGTCAATTCTGGCAGCGAGTTTAATGAGTAACTATATCGCAACCAGGAGTTGTTTTTACAAAATATTGTTTTGTCAAGTTACTATGTGGTTTGTATTTGCTCAATGTCAACATGTGGATATAAGCTTATCTTCTGTGTCTAATTGCTTGTCTTTGCACTGGCTCTGGTTTTTCACTTTGTGTTGCAAGTGTCTCATTTGGGATCATGGGGATTGTTAAGCTCTCTTTTTGTATTTATCACTTTTATTCAATTTGGAATAATTTAATTGGCATGTTATTTTCAATGTCTGGAATTCCTATGTGCTCGGGGGGCCAAGCCAATCTCTTTCTGTGAGGTCGTCGTGGTTCCTTGTCGGGTGAAACTCATTCTGAGTTCTTCAGTGTATCGTCAGTGATTTCTGTTATTAAGATTTTGTAGTTTACCTGGGCTGCTGTTAGTTTCCCTAGTTAATTTACATAATAAATGTTTAGTTTTGTTTGAATTGCCAAAGTCTCTGTGATTCCTGCACTGGAGTTTGCTAGTGGTCCTCACAAACTAATCCATAAATGAAGCAGTTTTCTGAGACACAAGGTGAGGGTGAACAGTTGGATTTTATGGAACAGAATCACTGACTTGATATGACATTACTTTGTTGTACTGTGGCATCAGAGCAGTGCAAGGACATTAACTACTATAAAATAAATAAACAGTAGAATGTAACAAGTCGGGGACCATTCAGAAATCTGATGCAGGATGGGAGGAGTCTGTTTCTGAACCTTTGAACACAATTCTTCAGGCTCCTGTACCTCCCATGCTGAGGGTGGTAATGCAAATGTCCTGGATGGTGAGGGTCCTTGGTGATGGATGTCACCTTCTCATGGCATCACCTCTTGAAGATGTCCTCGATGGTGGCGATGTTTGTGCCTGTGATGGAGCTGGCTGAGTCTACAACTCCCTGCAGCCTCTTGAGATCCTGCACACTGGAGTCTCCATACCTGGCTGTGATGCAGCCACTCAGAATGCCCTTCACTGTGCATCTGCAGAAACCTGTAAGAATCCCCTATCAGCTTGCAGTGACTCTAAACACATAGGCAATCACTTCTTTGCGCCGTGGATTTGCAGAATAATAACCGTGGAGGAAGTTAGATTCTGCCAGAAGATTCTGGCTCCACTTTTCCTAACAGAACTTTGTCCAAATGCACAAAATCCACATTACTGTATTAAATATACCGTGCTGAAGGGAACATTGCTGTCATCAGCAGGATAAGCCCTTACATCCCAAAGGCCAAAAACACTGCACTGCCAAAGAGGATCTGATTGTCGGATATTTCTAGCAACCTCAATCCTTGCTCTGCCACTGAACAGCTTGTCAAACTTTTACAGTGGAAACCTTGCATGTTACAGATGTCACATGATTGTTTTAGTTCAGGTTGGAGATAACTAAGTACAATTTTGACTCATGTTTACAAACACAAGAGACAGGAATTGGAATTGGAATTGGTTTATCGTTCTCACACGTACCAAGCTCTGTCGTGGACACAACCCTCCCCACCATCCAGACCGTCTTCAGGAGACGATGCCTCAAGAAAAAAAGCATCCATCACAGAGGATCGTCGCCAACTGGGACATGCCCTTTTCTTGTACTGCCATCAGGGAAGAGATACAGTATCTTCAGTAATTCAGAAACAGCTCTTTCCCCTTACCATCAGATTTCCCAGCTCATGAAAAATGCTTCATTATTCCTTTGTTTTGAAATGTTTATTTATTCTGTAATTTATAGTCACTTTTAAGTCTTTGCTCTGTACTGCTGCTGTACAACAACAAATATCACAACAGGTAAGACAGGGACAGTAAACTTAATCCTGAGTACTTCAAGATAGTAAAAAGGAAAATAGAATATAGTGTTGTAGTGACAGAGAAACTACAGGCTGGCAATTAAAACACAAGGGGTCATGATGAGGTAGATTGGGAGATTAAGGGTTCAGACTCAGAACAGAATCACTATCAGAATCAGGTCTTTTATCACTGACAAATGTCATGAAATTTATTGTTTTGTAGCACCAGTACAGTGCAACAATTTGCAATACAAAATGCATAAGATAAATACATAAGCAGTGCCAAAAAAGGGCAACGTAGTGAGCAACACACACAAAATGCCGGATGAGCTCAGCAGGTCAGGCAGCAGATATGAAAATCAATAAATAGTCCAAGTTTGGGGGCAAGACCTGATGAGTTCCTCCAGCATTTGTGTGTGTTGCTTTGGATTTTCGGCATCTGCGGAATCCCTTGTGTTTACAATATAATGAGGTTGTGTTCATGGACCATTCAGAAATTTGAAATCAGTTGAAACTGTTCCTAAAACACTGAGTAAGGGTCTTCAGGCTCCTCAGTGCATTGATATGAGGAAATGATCTGTATGGATAGTGAGCAAGATACAGTTTTTAACTGTACATTAGTACTTGTGACAATAATAGACCAATTTACCAATCTGTGTGCAGCTGAATGACTCGGCCTCCACAGCCAAATGTGGCAAAGAATTCCACAGATTCACCACTCTCTGGCTAAAAAAATTCCTCCTCATCTCTGTTCTAATCTGAGTCTGTGCTCTCTGGTGTTAGAGTCTCCCACAAATGGAAAATTCTTTCCACATCCGTTCTATCTAGGGTTTTCAATGTTCAGTCAATTTCAACGAGATTCCCATTCATTCTTCTAAACTCCAGTGGGTACAGGCCCAGAGCCATCAAGTGCTCCCATAAATAAAACCTTTCATTCCTGGAATCATTCTCATAAAATTCCACTGGGCCCTCTCCAAAGACAGCATATCCTTTCTTAGATATGAGTCCCAAAACTGCTGACAATCAGAATCAGATTTATATCACCGGCATATGTCATGGAATTTGTTATATGGTAGCAGTACATTGTAACGCATAATAATAAAACTGTGAATTACAGTAAGTAATAAAATATTAATTACAATATTACAATAAACATAAAATAAACAAGTAGTGAGGTAGTGTTCATGGGTTCAAAGTCCATTCAGAAATTGGATGGCAGAGGGGAAGAAGCTGTTCCTGAATCATTGAGTGTGTGCCTTTAGGCTCTTAAGCTTTCTTCCTGATGGTAGCAATGAGAAGAGGGCATGTCCTGGGTGATGGGGCTCCTTAATGACGGATGCTGCCTTTTTGAGGCATCACTCCTTGAAGATCCTCCAAAAGCAGTCTGACCAATGCCTGATATACCCTCAGCATGGGAGCACAGTGGTTAGTGTAACACATTACATTGCAAGCTGTAAGATTGGCGTTCAGTTCCTACCACCGTCCACAAGGAGGTTGTATATTGATGAATTTCACTGTATGTTTCCATGTAACAAATAAATATTAATATTAATCTTTAATCTTTAACATTTATATTCTAGTCCTCTAGAAATGATTGCTAACCACCAACTCAGCTTGTATGTTGAAACACTGTATGTTTCAATGTCCATGTAACAAATAGATATTAATATTAATATTATTCTTTAATCTTTAACATTTATATTCTAGTCCTCTAGAAATGAATGCTAACCACCAACTCAGCCTGTGAGTATACAGTAAGTTAATCAACAAGATGAGCAGTGAAGGGTGGGGAAACCAGACACAAATTATAAATATTTCACATCACGCTATTAAAGGTAACACCTCATTTGTGTAGAATTTACTGACATACAATAGAATACATTCATCGAGTGCAATTCCCTCAAAGATATTTGCACAGGAAAATGCTCAACAGGGAAACAAATATACTTTGTGTAGTATTAGCTGTCAATACGATCTCTCACCTTTGTCATAAAAATTTAGTCAGGTGAAGGTTTAGTAAAAAAGACTTAAAGACAGAACATAGAATATTACAGCACAGTACAGGCTCTTTGAACTACGATGTTATGCTGACATGTTAACCTACTCCAAGATTCATCTAACTCTTCCCTCCAACAAAAATCTCCATTTTTCTATTATCCATGCACCTCTCTAAGAGCCTCTTAAATTCCCCTAATTTATCTGCCTCCACCATCACCTCTGCCATGGCATTCCATGCACTCACCACTGTCTGTGTGAAGAACATTCCTCTAACATCTCCCCCTATATGTTCCTTCAATCATCTTAAACTTATGACACCTTGTCTGCCTCTGGCTATCCACAGTCTATGCCTCTTATCATCTTGCACACCTCTATCAAGCTTTCATCCTCCTTTGCTTCAGATAGAAAAGCTCCAGAGCCTCTGCTCGCTCAACCAGAACCCATAAGACATGGTGTCTCATACAGACAGAACCCTGGTAAATCTCCTTTGCACCCTCTCTATAGCTTCTACATCCTTCCTATAGTGAAGTGACCAGAAATGGACACAATATTCCAAGTATGGTCTGTCCAGAGTTTAATTGGAGCTGTAACATTACCTCATGGCTCTTGAACTCAATCACCCAACTAATAAAGGCCAACACACCATGTACCTTGTAATCTACCCTATCAACTTGTGAGATCTATGGATGTGGATCCCAAGATCCCTCTGTTCTTCCACACTGCTAAAAATCCTGCATTAACCCTGTATTTTGCATTCAAGTTTGACGTTCTAGCAAATTATAAGCTCCCCCCTCCCAAAAAAGTCTTATTAAAATATTTCTGGCCTCAAATCTGTAAAGTAAACTGTACTGAAAAGAAGAACTATTTTGAGACCAGGAATTAGAGATCTCTTTGTAGAAATATTTAATTATCTGCTTGCTTACCAGTGCTTGCTGTGTCTGCACGGCTTGTATTCCTAGTGCCTGCTGACTCTGTTGCTGCTGTTGCTGCTGCATCTGTGAAACAGGCACGACCAGTTATTGTTGAATTCCAATGCCAGAGAGTCATAGAAGAACTAAACTCAGTGGTCACTTTATTAGATGTATCTGTACATCTGCTTGTTAATGCAATCTATCTAATCAGTTAATCATGAGGCTGCAACTCCATGCATAAAAGCATTCAGACATGGTCAAGAGGTTCCATTGTCATTCGGAACAACATCAGAATGGAGAAAAATGTGATCTAAGCGATTGTGATTGTGGAATATTTGTTGGTGCCAGATGGGGTGGTTTGAGGATCTCAGAAACTATTGATCTCCTGGGATTTTCACGTATAATAGTCTCGGGGGTTTTACAGAGAATGGTGCAAAAAGCAAAAAATATATATTCAGTGAGTGGCAGTTTTCTGTGGATGAAAATGCCCTGTTAATGAGAGAGGTCAGAGAGAATGACCAGACTGGTTCAAGCTGACAGGAAGGCAACAGTAATTCAAATAACCATGTGTTACAACCTTGAAGTGGATGGACTACAGCAGCAGAAGACCATGAATATACACCCAGTGGCCACTTTATAAGTATCATTTGCATTCTGTTCCTTCCTAAAAATGTCTAAAAATATGAGAACCAACATGTCATATTCTGTCTGGGCAGCCTCCAAACATTGATATTTCTACATTCCAGTAATGTCCCCACTCCCCTCATTGTTTCTTTTCCTTCCTTCTCTCTTTTCCATTCCCCATTGTCTTCCTCTTCTGCATCCTCATTACCTGTCCATCACCTCCCTCTGGTGCTCCTCCTCCTATCCCCTTCTCTCATGCTCCACTGTCTTCAGCCCTTTATCTCTTCCACCTATCACCTTCCAGCTTCTTATGTCATCCCCCTCTTCACCTGATAGCTTGTACTCCTCTCCCTTCTCCCCCCTTCTAATTCTGGTCCTGATGAAGGGTCTCAGCCCAAAACACGGACTCTTTATTTCTGTCCATACATGTTGCCTGACCTGCTGAGTTCCTCCAGCATTTTGAGTGTGATCTGCATTTTATCATCACTTTTTGCATGTTTTTCTACTAAGTGCTTACGTTTTGAAATCATTATCTATGAATGTTCAAAGCTCAAAGTTCAAAATAAATTTATTTTCAAAGTACATATACAGTATGCCACTCTATACAGAATGTCACCATATACCATACATTGTATATCTACCCCTGAGATCCATCTTCTTGCAAGCATTCAAAGTAAAACTATGAAATATATTAGAATCAATGAAAAACTACACACAGACAAAAACTGACAATTAACCGTGGTCCAAAAGAAGGCAAGTTGTTCAAATATTTAAAACAAACATTCGTGGTCTTCTGCTGTGACCAATCAATGAGAGGCAGTGCGTAAATACAGCCACCTTTTCAATCAGCTCTGCAATCAAAATTTAAAAGGCAGAGCTTCGCCATACTTTCTCAGAGTTGGGCTGTGACCAATTAAAGAGAGGGATTCATTAGAAAGGGCAAATAAAAATAATGTAAATGCAAGGGGAGCGGCCATTCTTTTTAGTGTGCCAGGGTTTAGAGTTACTATGGCTCACCAGGCTTTGGCGAGATCAGGCTTGGGTGAGATAAAGTATCTCTTAAGTTGCTTCCTCTTTGTTCATTTCTCATCTGTTAGGGCATACTAGTGTAGTGAGAATGGCTCCAGGGGAAGTGTTTTGTACAGTATGTGGGATATGACCAGAAGTCTATAAGACATAGGAGCAAAATTAGGCCATTTGGCCCATCGAGTCTTCTCTGCTTTTTTATCATGGCTGATCCATTTTTCCTTTCAGCCCCAGTATCTTGCCCTCTCTCCATATTCCTCCATATCCTGACCAATCAAATATACACAGAGACTTGGCCTCCATAGCAAAGAATTCCACAGATTCACCACTCTCTGGCTAAATAAATCCCTCCTCATCTCCATTCTAAAAGGATGACCCTCTATTCTGAGGCTGTGTCCCCTCATCTTAGACTCTCCCACCATAGGAAACATCCCCTCCACATCTACTCTATCAAGGCCTTTTTTCAGGAACCTCCTTTGAACCCTCTACAATGTCAGCACATCCCTTTTAAGATAAGGGACCCAAAACTGCTCAAAACACTCCTGGTGAAGCCTCACCAGTGCTTTATAAAGTATCAAGTTACATTTTTGCTTTTATATTCTAGCCCTCTTGAAATGAATGCTAAAATCGTATTTACTTTCCTCACCACAGACTTAATCTTCAAATGAACCTTTATGGAATCCCGCACAAGCACTCCAAGTTCCATTTGTGGCTCAGCTTTTTGCATTTTCTCTTCATTTAGAAAATAATCAACCCTTTCATTTCTTCTGCCAAAGAGCATGACCACACACTTCCTGAAACAGTAATCCATCTGCCATTTCTTTGCACACTCTCCTGATCTATCCAAGTTCTTCTGTAGTCTCTCCACTTCCTCAAAACTTCCTGCCCCTCCACCTATCTTTGTCTTGTCCACACACTTTGCAACAAGCCATCAATCCCATCATTCATATCATTAACATATAATGTAAAAAGAATTGGTCCCAACGCAAAGCCCTGTCAAACCACCACTATTCTCCAGTATCATTTTCCAGTGGTCCGATATCTACTCTTTCCTCTCTTTTACACTTTATGTATCTGAAGAAACTTTTGGTATCCTCTTTAATATTATTGGCTAGCTTACTTTTGTATTCCATCTGTACCTTCTTAATTACTTTTTTAGTTGCCCTCTGTTGGTTTTTAAAGGCTTCCAAACCTCCAACTTCCCACTAATCATTGCTCTCTCTTTGGGTTTTATGTTGGGTTTGACCTCTTGTTAGTCATGGACGTGTCATCTTTCCTCTGTTCCTCTTTAAGAACAGATATGAGGAAGAATTTCTTTAGCAAGAGAGTGTTGAATCTGTGGATTGGAGCAGCAAAATGAATGGGCTAGATAATCTAATTCTGATCCTATTTCTACTGGTCTTATGGTCTTATAATATTGAATAAATAATACTGAGAACATGAGTTGTAGAGTCCCTAAAAGTGAATCCGTAAGTTGTGTTCAGTGATCAGTTCAGTGTTGAGGTGAGTGAAATTTACAATGTCTCATTGCATGTAATTATAATAAACCAATACCTATAAAGAAAACACTGTTCTTGTATGTACATTTACCCTTGCTCTGTAATACTAAATGGTCATCATGTCCTTTGGCCATTCCCTATGGCCTTCATTGGCATCTGTCCCTTTTGCTTTAGAGGACTGCACTCTGCAAATCCTCTCTCCCTAAATTTTTCCTTAATGTCATCTTTTTCCAGCTTCATCATTTGTCAAAGTTTTCTAGTCAGCTGATATTTTTATGGCTCTATGTATCATTTTTACTGAGTGGGGGTACATGCAATCCTTGATGGATTGCACCAGTTGGATATCATAGGGACGCTAAGAATTGTAAACTGAAGTGTTCTGCTGGCAAATGAAAATGATGAACGCCCAGCATAACTCAATGAATGACCATCTTCCTCTCACAGAAGAAGTTTGCACACTTGTTGTGCCAGGAAAAGTTGAACTTCAGCAAGAGGAATTCCAAAGAGTTGTTTTTGCAGCAAGTGGAAAAATAAGAGAAATTTACATTGGAACTTTTCCTTTTCCAAATATTATCCCAGAGTAAGAAGGGAAATGTGGAGGTTTAATCCTCTTTGGAATTGGTGAAAGTGCAAGAAATTTGTTATTCCAATCTCACGGACTTCTTTGCTCTTGATTAGGATAAAAGCTAACTACCAACAGTCACTTCGAAGGCAACTTAGCCCAGCTAATGTATTAGGTTGTTGGACGGATTCCTGCTTTAAGCCCTTCCTAATTCTGCAATAGTTATGCAATGGGTATAACTAGCAATAGCTTAAAACAAATGGAAAAAATACATCAGCTAGTTGAAGTAAAATCTGAAATATGGGATCCAACAGCAGTAACTCTGGGACTGCCAACCACGCATAGAAACTCACTGAGTGTCACATTGTGGAAACTTGTGTGCCAGATCTTCCTGGTTAGCAAAATCTCCCTGGAATGGAAAGCTTATGGAAAATCAGCATGACTGTACAACTGTCAACTGCCCCAACATGAATATCACATCAGCAATCATGCTCAAGCAACCTTTCACTTTTCTGAATCTGTGATGTTATCAATCACACTTGGTGGTGGGGTGGATATACGTCTCTACCAAAGGAGGTGTAAGGTGCTCCTTCCCTCCGTTAGCCTGCAGGTCACCCTTGGGCAAAGTGTAGCGCCTATTTCGCGACACTCCCCCCCCCCCACCATCAATCAGGATCACATGACGCTATGGGAGGAGGTGGTGGATGGTAGTGTGTGGAGCTGGTGCATATCACAAGTCCTGGTTATGCAACCACTGACACCAGACAATCTCTGAAGAGTATTGATCATAGCTGGGGTCACCCATCTTGTAAAGGCACTGCCCAGAAGAAGGTAATAGCAAACCACTTCTGTAGAAAAATTTTCCCAGAACAATCATGCTCACGGAAAGGCCATGATTGACCATGTCTTTAGACATGGCTCATAATGAATGAAAGAAAGCAAGTAATATTAATATTCTCCATAATAGTTATAAACAATTCTAACAACAAACAATTTATAGTTATTTGACTGTTATTTTTAAGAATGCTGCAGAATGTATTCAAATTTCCAATCATATGGAGGAGTCATTATGATATGAATGATCGGTTCAAAGTTTAACCAACAATTGTGAAATTCCCATTAATCCCCATTTAATTTTTATCTTATTTATTTAGAGATACAGTGTGGAACAGGCCCTTCTGACCCAAATGAGCCTCATTACCCAGTAACACACCTATTTAACCCTAGCCTAACGACAGGACAATTTACAATGAGCAACCAGTACGTCTCTGGACTGTGGGAGGAAACTGGAGAACCCGGAGGAAAAACACGGGTTCATGGGAAGGATGAACAGACTTCTTACTGAGGACACTGGAATTGAACTCTGATGCCACAGGTGTCATAGCACCTCGCTAACTGCGAAGCTACCATGGCGTTTACTGTGGGAGTACAGCACAGAAATGCTGAAGGCCTGTTTTTATTCACAGTGAGGAGCATCTCGTCAATCCACAATGAAATGAAAGGGTTCTCTGTGTGGAATGCAAGCGGGAAATTTTATATTAAATTTTAGTTGATGCACAGAACAAGCAGACAATGGTGAATATTCACCATTGACTTTTGATGAACATATAGCTTTTTTCATAATATTAAAGTGTATTCTGCAGGTGGGGGAGTGTGAAAAGGGAAAATATTGCACGTATTTCATGTTTTAATGCTGTTGTTTAAAATTCAACGAAAAGTCTCATGAGACTAATGAAGGAAAGGGGCAGATGAGTGGTAAATCTGTGGAATTCATTGTCACAGATGGCTGTGGAGGCCAAACCATTGGGTATGTCCGAAATGGAGGTGTTTAGGTACTTGATTAGTCAGGTGTCAAAGGGAGAAGTAGGAGAATGGGGTTGAGAGGGAGAAACAAATCAGCTGTGATTGAATAGCAGTGCAGGCTTAATAGATTGATTGGCCTAATTCTGCTCCTATGCCTTATAGCCCTCTGGGTTTAGTGCAATTTTGTTATTTCAGTTATGTAGAGAGACAGATGTTACAGTTTTGAAGATGTGTTGGGAGCTTTCAGTGAATTTAAAGAGGGGTATGAAGGGCTATGGTCCAGGTTGATGGGACTGGGCAGAATAACAGTTCAGCATTGACTGGATGGGCCAAATGGCCTATCTCTATGATGTTCTGTTCTATAACTCTATGACTAAGAATTGTTTTCCAGTTAAAAAGTAAAGGGACAGCACTGTTCAACACCACACAATTATGCAGGGTACAATACTAAATCCCACCTGCAAGAGGCGCTGCTGTCGTAGCTGTTGCTGCCTTTGTCGCATCTGTTCTTGAGAGAGTTGCACCGTGCCGAGGTTTGCATGGGGGCTTGATGTCACATGTTCAAGGCCAGCAGCCATCAAAGCGCTCTGCTGCAGTGGTTGATGGGTAAGCCTGTGCCGGAGAACATGGGCAGATATGACTTAATCCAACCAATACACCGGATCACAGAAACACCTAGTAACAGTGCTGAACTGACCAGATATATTATTAGTCACACCCATGATTATTGAAGCTGGTTACCACTTCAGCATAACCTACACCAACGAGATCACTGTAAACTCACTTCTTGGACAAGAAAGGATGAGAAGAATCCAATCACAAGCAAGAGAAACTCTGCAGATGCTGGAGATCCAAGCAACACATGGAGGCTAGTTTCACTCCCTGCCTGATACCTTTCTTTGCCGATTTCCATGGGAATTATAATCAGATATGTCACAAAACAAACATTGCACCAAAGTTGATTTGCCAATGCTTGGACTGGGTGGATTTTTACTGAACTGCCTTTAGCCTGCTGAATAAGTTGAGGTACTGGTGAGCTTCCTTGGCCATGGTGTCAACATGGTTGGACCAGGACAGGCTATTGGTGATGTTCACTCCTAGGAACGTGAAGCTTTCAACCTTCTCAAGAGTTGATCTCTAACATAAAAGATGACATGGGGAGAGTGTTTGGGGAAATCCAGAAGACTTGCAGATGCTGGAAATATAGCATGTTCACTTTTACCCTCGCCAACTCTTACAGATGCACCATGAAAAACATCCACTCTGGATGCATCACAGCTCAGTATGGCAACCACTCCGCCCGTGACCGTAAGAAACTACAGGGAGATGTGGACACTGCTCAGCACATCACAGGAACCAACCTCCTCTCTACAGACTCTGTCTACGTTTCTCGTTGCCTCGGTAAAGGAACCAACATAAATGAAGGAGCCACCTACCCCAGACATTCTCTGTTCTCTCTCCTCCCTTCGGGCAGAAGATACAGAAGCCTGAAAGCCCATACCACCAGACATAGGGAGAGCATCTATCCTACTCCCATAGGATTATTCCAGTCTCCTTGTACAAACAGATGGATTGTTGGTCTCATGATCTTCCTCTTTGTGGCCATACACTTTGCTGTCTGCATGCACTGCACCTTCTTTGTAACCATAACGCTTTATTTTGCAATCTGCTGTTGTTCTGCCTTGTATTGCCTGAACGTACTATTGTTCAAAGTACTGTTCACTTATTATCAAAGTATTTATGGAACATACATCCGAGACTCATCTTCTCCAAATAGTCACAAAACAAAGAAAACCATAAGAAGTCATTCAAAGAAAAATATCAACCCCTCCCTGCACAAAAATAACACAAATCTCACAAATGGCAACACAATCGTGAAGCCCCCATGTGAAAAAAAAATCATGTAAAAGCAACAAGAACATCAACCCCTCCCAACATAAAAACAAACAGTGCAAACAGCAAGGACGTCAAACCCCCAACCCCCTTGCACAAAAAAAACCTAACAAATCACGCCAAACAATCTGAAATTATCTGAATGGATGGCATGCAAACATGTCTTTCACTGTGTCTCTGTACATGTGACAATAATGAAACCAATTCCAATTCCTTACATGTACCATTTTATCAGATATAAACGATTATGGAACTAGGATGGTGGAAACGATTGGGAAACAGAGCAGTCACAGAATAGGGAACAGGTCTGTAGCTCAGAGTAGCTCCATCCTAACCCTGCTTCTTCTGTGTAGCTTGTTAAAGAAGAGCACTAGCTGAGGACTGGAAGATAGATGTGAAATCGGCTTCATAATAAAATTGCCAGAGGACAAATTGCTGATTGTTAAATCATGCAGTAATCCTCAATGTACTGGTTCACTTACTCTGGGTGTATGAGGTGTCCAGGTCTGGTGAAGGGGCTTTGTGTGCCCATTCTGGGGCAGCCCGCTCACCTTCGGTCCCCACCGGACACCCAGCTCTCACCGAGCTCCAAGTAACTGCTTGCATGTGCCAGCAGCCACATTCCTGGTACACCACTTTGACAGGCAGGAGGGTAGCCAGTGACCTTATACCTGGTGATACAGGGGCAAGCCTGTCCTTAGCATGAAAGTCAGCGGACTGGGCAGATGAGACCTACAGTAAGATCCAACAGCCAGGAAGGCGGTACTGCAACGCTCTGTGGAGAGCGAAGGGCATGACGAGGCACAGAAGACGTCACGGTCATCCACTGCAACCGAGGAAGACCCCAGTTTGTGAAGTTTGTTCGTACCACTGGACTTGGACTTCTGAGGGCGAGAGAGTGGAATTGTCCCAGTGCAACAACTTTTCCACACAGGTTTCCTGCCATCGTCGGTTATGATGGAAAACCACCTTTAGTTCATTCCAGAAATACATACAGTAGAATGTTTTCCTACCTGTATTGAGGGGTGATAAGATTTACCTAAACCAGTAACGTGAAGCAACAAGCTAGACGGTACTTACCGCTGAGTGCCCTGAGGATTGGCTGGGTAGGGGGAGGCGTGCTGGTGGATGTAGCCACTGGGCTGTTGCTGTATTTGCCTGATGCGATCCATAAGGGCTGGGTTCGAGTGGGCAGCCTGGTACGATCTGGCGCTGTAGCCCGGTGACAGCACGCTGGTGCCAGCCTGCTGCTGCAAAGGCATGGGAGTACTGTAGGCCGTGTATCCATGGGGCAGGGCCTACACAGAAGGAGATGATCAAAATCAGAAACTGACACTGAAAAAAAAAGACTCAGCAGACCAGGCGTAGAACACAGGACAGTAGAGGCCCTTCTCCGTGAGATTTTGTGCTGACCTTTTCAGGAGCAGTATAGGCCTCAACCATCAGGCTTTTGAAACAGAGTGGATAACTTCTCTCACCCCCAACACTGAACTGATTCGACAACCTGTGGACTCACTTTCAAGGATTCTATAATACTTCTAAATATTATTTATTACTTATTTATCTGTTACTATTACTTTGTTTTTTTTATTTTTGTATTGACAATTTGTTGTCTTTTGCTCATTGGTTATTTCTCTGCCTTTACGTGTAATATTGTGTTTTGTATTTATTGTGGATGCCCACAAAAATGAATCTCAGAGAAGTATGTGGTGACATATATGCACTTTGATAATAAATTTACTTTGAACTTTAACCTACTCCAAGATCAATAGACCTATCCCCTCCCACATAACCCTCTAGTTTTCTTTCATCTATGTGCCTATCAAAGAGTTTCTTAAATGTCCCTTAACGCATCTGCCTCTGCCTCCAGCCCTGACAGGGTGTCCCACGCACCCACCTCTCCCTGTGTAAAATAAATCTATCTCTTGAAATCCTTCCAAGCATCTGTGGGATGAGAAACAGTTAATATTTTGTGTCTGCAACACTTTGGAAGGGAATAACAAAGTCACTTGCGCCAAGCAGAATGCAGAAAACGTTATTTCGAGATAAGGAAGGTCAGTTTCACATCCAGGCAGAGAGCTTTATTTTTAATGCTTCTTTTTTACCCTACCAAATATTTCAGATTTGTTTAATTCCACCTCAGAGGCTTTTAATTCGATACCTCACCAAAATATCCATTTACATCAATTCAGAAGGTTGAAGAGTCTCAGTCACAGAGTGATAGAGCACAACAGCTCAGAAACAGGCTCGTCTAACTTATGCCAAACTGCTACTCCGCCTAGTCCCATTGATCACCATACACCTGCAAACCCTTTCCATTTATGTACTTCCCCAAATGTCTCATAAATGTCAAAATCAACTCCGCATCCACCTCTTCCGCTGGGAGCTCGTTCCTTACTCACACCATCCTTTGAGTGAAGAAGTTCCCCCTCAGGTTCCCCTCAAATATCTTGCCTTTCAACCCTAACTTAAGACCTCTCATCTCTGCCCTGGTGCCAGTCGTCCTCCCCTTTTTTCCATGGTTCTCCTCCCCTTTCCGATTCCTTCTTCTTCAGCCCTTTACCTTTTCCACTTATCACCTCCCAGTTTCTCACTTCATCTTCCCTCCCCCACATCCCCCCCTCACCTGACTGCACCTATCACCTTCCAGCTTGTATTCCTTCCCTTCCCCTCCCTCCACCTTCTTACTCTGGCTTCTTCCCTTTCCCTTTTCAATCACGATGAAGTGTCTCACCTGAAATACCGGCTGTTTGTTCCCCTCCACAGATGCTACCTGACCTGTTGAGTTCCTCCAGCATTTGTGTGTGTTACCCTGGTCCCACCCAACCTCAGTGGAGAAAGTCTACCTGCATTTACCCTATCTATATCCCTCATAATTTTGTATACCTCTATCAAATCTCGCCTCACTTCCTATACTCCAGGAAATAAAGTGCTAACCTATTCAATATTTTCCTAAGCTGAAGCCTCAGTTAAGACTGCATTCAATTATGTGTTATTCTGGATTTCTAGCATCTGCAGAATCTCTTGTGTTTATTCATTGCCCATCCCTGACTGCCTGTGAGAAAATGGAGATGAGTACAAGACAAAAGAGGCAAATTAGCCCTTTTCCTTGCTCATCAGTTCAACAAGATGGTGGCTCATTGTTTATCACGGTCTTCTTCACAACATCATCATCATTATATGCCAAGTTGTTTGAAGTGGGTGATCATGCTCTTCCATCTGTCTTTAATCTGGAAAGTTCTAATCATCTCTTCAAACTCTTGCTCATCCATCCCTTGATGTAACTCATGAATGTCATGCACTATCAAACACGACTTTTTCTTCCATCAATCTTTCCCATCACTGAAAGATGTTCGAGCTTCTGTTTCCTCGGTACCTATCCCAGCAATTCCAGCTGCCATTTCCTGATTGATGACATCAGCTCTCTTCTTCTTTCTGACTTCTTACAACAGCCACTCATTTGTTACTCTATCCTTCCACAATATTTTTGTCATTCTTCTTAAAAACCACATTTCTGAAGATTCATTTTGCTTTGATATTGTTTAACATTCACTTCTGTATGTTAGTGTAGAATGAATGTAGCACTGCAACACTCAGTTTCAGAAATTATGTTATTCTTTAGTATCTTGCTCAAATGCTTGAACGTGCCATTTAGTAATCCCAATCCTCCTCCTATTTTCAATATCATCCCAACCATCAGTTGTTATCATGCTTCCATGTTTGTTTAATTGTTTCATTGCCCACTTTCAGTCCACATTTCAATATTTCTTTCTTCTTTATGACAATCATACATTTGGTCTTCTTGTAGTTGATGGTCAATCCTCCCTTGGCACTTTTTTCAATGACTTTATCCAGGTTTTCTTGGAACTTTTCTTTAGAAGTAGCTATCAGCATTGTGTCATCTGTGTATTGTAGATTGTTGAAAAAGTATCCACCAATTATCAAGCCTAGAACACTGCTAATTTCTCCTAGAATCTTCTTGCTATAAAGGTTGATTAGACAGGCTGAGAGAACAGAACTCTGTCTGACTCCCCTCTTAATCTGGATAAGATCACTTGTCTCATTTTCAATTCTTATTCCTGCTCTTTGTTCCCACTACTAATTTCCGATGATTCCGATATCTTCACAACACTCTGGTCTATAAGTCATTTCAGAGAACAATAAATGGACAACTGACATTAACTGGGGTCCTGAGTTACTTACACACTAGGCCAGATAAATACCCAAACCAGATGTACTTTTTTGACATCCTTTCAGGTGAGTGGTGGAAAGTTTCAGGGTAATGTCAAAGGTACGTTCTTTACACAGAGGGAGGTGGGTGCCCAGAATGCTCTGCTGGGGGCAGTGGTGGAGACTAATACATTACATTTAAAATTCTCTTAGACAAACAGATAGATGAAAGGAACAATAGCGGGTTAAGGGCTAAGAAAGAGGGAGGGTTCAGATTGATTATGAAGTCGATTCAGATACGAACAGAGGTAAGGAGGAATGTTGTTAGCCAGAGAGTAGTGAATCTGTGGAATGTTCTGTCATAGACTGCGGTGGAGCCCAAGTCCGTGGGTATATTTAAAACGGAAGTTGATCATTTTCTGATCAGTCAGGGCATCAAAGGATGTGGTGCGAAGGCAGGTGCATGGGGTTGAATGGGATCAGGGATCAGCCATGATGGAATAGCGATGCAGCCTCGATGGGCTAAATGGCCTTATTCTGCTCCCATGTCTTGTCATTGTTGGATACAGAGCACATTGAGTATGCCCACAAGAAAATTAATCTCAGGGTTGTAAAAGGTGACATATAAGTATTTTGATAATAAACTTTGAACTTCAAACAGCCAACAGAGCTTTTCATTGATTCCATTGTATTTTTTGTACTGTTAAAAACAATCCATACAGAATGGGGTCTGCAAGTGAGGAAAGGAAATGAATCTCTGGATAGTATATTGTGACACATTTGTAGTTCGACAATAGATTTATTGTGATCACTGAAACTGGCTCTTTTCAACCCTGAAGAGAGGTGGGGACAACAACAGAAATTTAACTACATATTTAATGGGATTTCAAAAAGAAGGCATCCAGGGGTATGAAAGAAAAGCACAGCAGGAATTCTGTGTAACAGTGGGCGTGCATCCCCATCGCTTGCCATATCTTATTGCTATGGTTGGAAAGAATAGCAGGCTCTGTTATCAGGTTCTCCCGTGCTCTTCATTGGGACACTTAAGCATTCCCAAGAGTTTCCACTTCCATTAATTAAACGTTCTTGCTGAAAGTTACTGTAAAACAATACAGTGATATCCCCAGCAGGACAGGAATCATGAATTGTGTGCGGTCATAGAAATAAAGAGATTTTTAAATTAATTTAAGGTTGATCTGCCGCCACTTCTGTTACGCAGGCTGTGAAATAAAACTTGAGAACGCTTGCTTAATGTGGTTGGTGAGACACCCGAATAATGGTTACTGTACTGTAGTGCTGCTGGAACAAAGAACTTGTCTTTGACAAGTGCACCTTGTCAAAGACCTTCTAAAAATCCAAGTAAACAACAGTCACTGACTCTCCTTTGTCTATCTTGCCTGTTATTTCCTCAAAGTATTTGAGCAGATTTGTCAGGCAAGAAATCCCCTTCAGGAAACCATGCTGACTCTGGCCTATTTTATCATGCGCCTCCAAATACCCCAAAACCTCATTCTTAATAATGGACTCCAACATCCTCCCAACCACTGATGTCAGGATAACTGGCCATAATTTCTTTTCTTCTGCCTCCCCGCCTTCAAGTGATTCTTGAAAAATCATTACTAATGTGTCCACTATCTTTTCAGCTACCTCTTTCAGAACCCTGGGGTTTAGTCCATCTGGTCCAGATAAATAACCTGCTTTCAGACTTCTCAGCTACCCAAACACCTTCTCCTTAGTAATGGCAACTCTACCCATTTCAGCCCCCTGATATTCTTGAATTCCTGGGATTCTGCTAGTGTCTTCCACTGTGAAGAATGACACAAAATACTTATTAAGTTCACCTGTTATTTCTTTGTCCCCATTAATATATATTAATAGAGGCAATAACACCCCCATTAATAAAGTTGGTGGCCTGGTAACCTGGTTACATACATAAATAAAGATGTATACATAGAAGAGATTTAAAAGAGACATGTGCTTTTAAAAGGAATGGATGTTTGTCTCAATTTTCTGCCAGTAATGTTTGATCGGGGTTCAGATCCCACTGTTCTCTGTTAAGGAGTTTGTGTGATTGTGTGGGTTTCCTCCAGGTGCTCCGGTTTCTTCCCACAGTCCAAAGACTTAGGCTTAGTAGGTTGTGGGCATGCTACGCTGGCTGAAAGCACGGCACACTTGCAGGCTGCCTCCAGTACATATTTGGACCGTGTTGGTCATTGACGCAAACAAGGCGTTTCACTGTATGTTTAGCGTGACTACAAGAGATTCCGCAGATGCTGGAAATCCACAGCAACACACAAAGTGCTGGAAGAACTCAGCAGATCAGGCAGCCTCTATCGACGAAGAACAGTTGACGATTCAGACCAAGATCTGTTGTCGGGACTGGAAAGGAAGCCATACTAAGAAAATGGCGGAGGGGGAAGGTGGGTGGTGGAGGGGGTTTAAGTGGGAGGCGAAAGTGTTTAGGGTAAAGGGTTGAAGAGGAAGGAATCTGATAAGAGAGGAGAGTGAACCCTGGGAGGATGGGAAGGATGAGGGGCACCAGAGTGTGGTGGTGGGCAGGTGAGGAGGAGGGAAAAGGCAACAGTGGAGCCAGAATTGTGAATGGAATAGGAGAGAAGAAGGAGTGGAGAGAAATGGACCGAGAGTCAGAGAAATCAATGCTCTTGCCATCAGGTTGGAAGCCACCAAATCAGAGTCTGAGGTGTTGCTCCTCCAACCTGAGTGTGGCCTCATTGTGATGGTAGAAGAGGCCATGGACTGACTTGTTGGAATGGGAATGAGAAGTAGAATTAAAATGCATGGCCACTGGGAAATCGTGCCTCTTGTCAAGGACGGAGCAAAGGTGCTCGATGAAGCAGTCCCCAGTCTATATCATGACCCAATGTTGTAGAGGAGGCTACATGAAACTAACCTCTTCATCTTTTGAAGGGTTTCAGGCTTGGTGAATGTGGACCGACGACTTACAACCTTTGAAAGGATGCTTTGCTTTGAATTCACAAACAAGAGAAAATCTGCAGATGCTGGAAATCCAAGCAACACACACAAAATGCTGGAGGAACTCAGCAGGCCAGGCAGCATCTATGGAAAAGAGTACAGTCCACATTTCCGGCCGAGACCCTTCAGCAGGACCCCAGCACTTTGTGTAATGCTGCTTTGCTATTTATTGTTTACTTTTGGGATCTGGTTATAATGGGCAGGGCTAGCTTGTACTTGAGAAGCCGTGGTGGCCTGCTCTTCTACACACTACTATTGAAACACATCTTTATTTGAGTTACTATCTCAAAAAATAATGAGGTGGCCTACAGGGAAGAAGTCATCTCTCTGACACAGTGGTGTCAAGAAAACAACCTCTCCCTCAATGTCACAAAAGCAAAGGAGCTAGTTGTGGATTACAGGAGGAATGGAGACGGGCTAACCCCTATTGACTTCAATGGATCTGGAGTTGAGAGAGTAAACAGCTTTAAGTTCCTTGGCATCCACATCACCGAGGACCTCACGTGGTCTGTACACTAGAGCTGTGTGGTGCGAAAGGTACAACAGCACCTCTTTCACCTCAGAGAGTTGATGAAGTTTGGTATGGGCCCCCAAATCCAAAGAACTTTCTACAGGGGTGCAACTGAGAGCATCCTGACTGGCTGCATCACTGCCTGGTATGGGAACAGTAACTCCCTTACTCGCAGGACTCTGCAGAGTGTGGTGCAGACAGCCCAGCTGATCTGTAGTTGTGTACTTCTGATGATTCAGGACATCGGGGACCGAAGTCACCCCAACCGCAATCTATTCCAGCTGCTACCATCCGGGAAATGGTACCACAGTATAAAAGCCAGGATCAAAAGGCTCCGGGACAGCTTCTTCCAACAGGCCATCAGACTGATTAAATCACGCTGATTTGAGTATATTTCTATGTTACATTGACTGCTCTATTTATTATAAATTATTATAAATTACTATGATAGCACATTGCACATTTAGACAGACGTAACATAAAGATCTTTACTCCTCGCGTATGTGAAGGATATCAGAAATAATGTCAATTCAGTTCAATTCTTGTTAGCTTGAACCAGTCCAGCCATTCTCCTCTGTCCTCTCTCATTGAAAAGATATTTTTACCCACAGAACTGCAACTTACTAGATCGTTTTTTTGCAGCATTCTCTGTAAACCCTTGACGCAGGAGTTCCCAACCTGGGATCTACCGACCGCTCAGTTAATGGTAGGGGTCCATAGCTTAAAAAAGGTTGAGAACCCCTACTCTAGAGAATGTTGTATGTGAAAATCCCAGGAGATCAGTAGTTTCTGAGATACTCAAACCGCCCCTCTGACACTAACAATTATTCCACGGTCAAAGTCACTTAGTTAACATTTCTTCTCCATTCTGATGCTGGGTCTGAACAACAACTGAATTTCTTGACCATGTCTGCATAATTTTATGCACTGAGTTGCTGCTACATGATTGGCTGATTATACCTTTGCATTAACAAGTAGATGTACTAGTGTACTTAAAAACAAACTGGCCACTGAGTGAATGTGCAAGTCAGGAGGGTATGCAATTTGGAAGGGATCCTTGAGGTGGTAAGTGTCCTGTGCATATTATGCCCTTGTTTTTCTGGACGGCAGAGATCATGGCGTTGGGAGATGCTGTCAGTGCAGCCTATGTGAGTAACCATTGTGCGTTGTACAAGTGGCACATGCCACAGCAATACAGCATTAATGGCAGGGAGTGAATGTTTAGGATAACAAACCATTTGGCCAACTATGACCTAACTTATAAATGAAGGGCCTTAAATTATTCCAGCAAGTAATATTTTCCCAAAATTATCGTATTTAATTTGGGCTAACATTTATCACAAGAGATTGGCAATAAATCCTGGCTTTGCCATATATGAAATATGAATAAATGAGTGATTTATGCTAAAGAATACAGAATTAATCCGACAACAAAGGTAGCCATCAGCTCATTAAATCCATGCCAGCCCTCTGAATGAAAATTATTAAGGAAATCCTATTCCATTCCTAATCCAGATAATTCTAATCCTATTCCATTCCTAATCCAGATAATTCTAATCCTATTCCATTCCCAACATCCCTGCCAATGCATCCATTTCCAATACTTACCCAATTACATTTAGAAAGCATGTGGCTTTTGCTGTCTGATTGACCTCCCTGAAGTTCCCAAGGATGATGCCAATTCCAGCCGGCTTTACATATCAGCTTTCTTTGCTCACTGTGCACTTTGAGGACTGGCGTTTCACTGGCAGGGCCGGAACTTCCTATCGATCTTCAGCCTGCTCTTCAAAAGTGGTGGTGAGGAGTCTTCCTGAACTGCTGCACTTTTTAGGGTGTCTTCGCTTCCAGCCATTTTGGGTAATAGGGTAACTGCGGGTGAAATCCACTAGCCCTTTGGCAAGCTTCAAAACAGAAGGGCACTGAATCTTTTTTCCACTTAGTTTTAATAGAAGGGGTTTTGAAGGGTTTGCATACTGGGCTTTTAATACTTCAAACAGTTTAGCAAAAGAAATTCAGGAGTAATGATGAGATGGCTGGGATGATCCACGAACAGTTTGCTAGTTTTACCATTCTACAGGCAACTACTAAAATCAATTGCCTACCTGTGCCTGCTGCATACCAGGGTACTGCGAGAGCTGAACAGATCGAACCTGTTGGGCGTACGATCCGCCTTGATCAACTGCTTGGCCCTGAAAGGAATCAAATCAGAATGCTTTCAGGTTTCTTGCACAAATCACGCCACTGTGCCATCTGCTGGCCATTAAGCTGCACAGCTCACAGAGCCAGACAACAGAGAAAGGAAGACACGCAGCTGGAAACCTAACTTACGCCAGTATTTTCACTGAAGCAAGAGTTTCTATAGATGCTGGAAATGCAGGGCAACTCAGCAGGTTAGGCAGCATCCACAGAAAGGAATAAACCGTTGATGTTTCTGGCCAAGATCCTTCATCAGTACTTCATCTAAAGTAAGGCTGTGCATTAATGGACACAGATTCTGCAACATCACAAGGTTCAATAGATGGAAAAAATGTCCAAATACATAAGCAAAAAAAAAAAACTCCTTTGACCTATTCATCAGCCTGCCAGCTTGTATTCCTTCCCCGCTTCCACTTTCATATTCTGGCTTCTTCCTACTTCCTTTCCAGTCCTGATGAAGGGTCTCGACCCAAAACATCAACAGTTTATTCCTCTCCACGGATGCTGCCGGACCTGATGAGCCCCTCCAACATTTTGTGTATGTTACTCAAATAGGATATGTTAGAATGAATCTTTCTTTCTAGTGAATGCAAGCTCAGATAACAGCATCTCACCATCCCTGTAAGCATATTGCAGTGCACACAACTGAATACTGAAATCAGTAATTTCAGATAACCTGCCTTTCCAGTTTATCTCTGAGTTGGTCAAATCTGATGAAATATCAGAACCTGCAAAGTAAACTTTACTTTCTCCATAGAAGTTGCCTGAACTCTTTCCAGAGTATTTCCAGCACTCTATTTTATTTGAGATTTCTAACATCTACAGTATGTTTTTATATCTGATCATAAGACATAGGAGCAGAATTAGAGGGATATGGGAGAAACAGAGGCAAACTGGATGAGCTCACGTGGATAACTTGGTCAGTATGGATCAGTTGTGCCAGATGGCCAGTTTCTGTGCTGTGTAACTCTGTGGCAAATATTTGAAACTTAAGCAGAAAATGCTGGGAAGGAAGCTCATTGAGGCAGTACCTCAAGAAGGAAGCGTCCATCATTAAGGGCCCTCAATACCCAGGACATTGCTACCATCAGGAAACCCATACTCAGTGATTTAGGAACCGCTTCTTTCCCTCTGCCATTAGATTTCTGAACAGTCCATGAACCTATAAACACAGCTTCCCTATTCCTCGTTTGCGTAACGTACTTTTTAAATTTCTTATTGTAACTAAAAGGAATTTTTAATGTATTGCTCTGCACTGCTGCCATAAAACAAAACATTTCATGACATATGGCAGAGCGAAGTGATGATGTTGCTAAATGGCGACTCCTTTGCTTGCATCTTCCGGAACAGCTCTATTTCTATCTTTGATTTCACTTATTTTTTCCTTACCAAGGTTCTTTCGAAGACCTTGAACTGGAGTTACTTCTCTGGCTTTGGTTCTTTGAGGGAATGGGGCCCGCTCCCAGGGCCTCATGACTGGCCGTTTTTTGATATCTCAAGTACAGCTTGGAAGACTAGCGTGCCTTCAGGGTGCCAGATTTTTGTGGTTCTGGAGACGGGCTGATTCCAAGGCCGGTGCCTCTGACTGAGGTGTCACGGAGAACACAGAACATCGGGACCAGCTGGTTAGCTGCCATGGACCGTGTGTCCAGAGACCTGAGCCTTGGGGCCAACTCCTTTTAACATCATAAATCAGTGAGTCGCTTGTTATGTCTTCCCTCTTGCTGTGAAATGGGGACACCTCCTTATTGGAGAGGGAGAGAGATATTGTGGTATGTCAGATTGCTAGGTGAATGAGTAGCCATTGGGGTACTGCAAGTCTGTGTCTTTATTGATGTTTTGCTGCACACTTGAGTGCCCGGTGGGGGGGCGTCGATGCTGTTTTGCTGGTGGGGGAAGGGGGGGGGATTGTTGCTTTGCTGCTTCTTGTGCGTGGAAAGGGGGAGATGGGAGGGGCTTTGGGGTTCTAACATTTAACTGTCATTCATTCTTTGGGGCGCTTCTCTGTTTTTGTGGATGTTTGCAAAGAAAAAGAATTTCAGGATGTATATTGTACACATTTCTCTGACAATAAATGTACCTATTGAAACCTATTGATATGTCAGTAATTATAAACTGATTCTGAATAAAAGACATCACAGCATAGAACAGGCCTTAGAGCCCATGTTGTTGCGCCAGCCTTTTAACCTACTCTAAGATCTTCTTCCCAATTCCTTTCCAGTCCTGATGAAAGCTCTTGGCCCAGAACGTCAACTGTTTATTCCTCTCCATAGATGCTGCCAAACCTGCTGAGTTCCTCCAGCATTTTGTGTGTGTTATTCTGTATTCCCAGCATTTGCGGAATCTCTTGTGTGTATAAGTTCAATCTAACCCTCCTTCCTTCATAGCCCTCCATTTTTTCTGTCATCCATGTGGCTATCTATGAGTCCCTAATGGATCTGCCTCTTCCACCACCTACGGCTGCGTGTTCCATGCGCTAACCATGCTCTGTGTAAAACAAAATCTAATTCAGATTCTTTCTCACTTTTGCCTGCAGTTATGCACATAATATAGCTACCGGCATTGCTCTGGTGTTAATTCACTTGTGTACTTGTTAATACCAAACTAATGATTGTCCCCAACCGTAAGACATAAGAGCAAGGTTATGCCATTTGGCCCATTGAGTTTGGTCCGCCATTCCATTATGGCTGATCTGAGCCTGTACACGTCGGAGTTTAGAAGAATGAAGGGATCTCACTGAAACCTATCGACATTGAAAGACCCTGATAGAGTTGATCTGGACAGCATGTTTCCTATAGGGCACAGCCTCAGAATAGAGGGCCATCCCTTTAGAACAGAGATGGGGAGGGATTTCATTAGGCAGACTGGTGAATCTGCGAAATTCATTACCACAGATGGATGTGCAGGCCAAGTCACTGGGTATATTTAAAGTGGAGGTTGATAGGTTTGTGCTTAGTAAGGGCATCAAGGGCTATGGGGGGGAAGGCAGGAGAATGGAGTTGAGAGGGATAATAAATCAGCTATGATGAAATGATGGAGCAGACTCAATGGGCCAAATGGCTTAATTCGGCTCCTATGTCTTAAGGTAACTTGAAAACAAGTACAGGATCGACTTCAATGTACAGGATTAGGCAGTCTGGTCTACAATCAATACCCGCAGATTGGCATAAATTCAGCTCTTTTCATGCATGTCCAATAAATGGAGTAAAGTAACAACTGACAGATTGGTACAAGAAGAATTTACTCTTTCTACAATGAGTGTGTGATAACTAATGTCCTGGGAATCTTGTGGCTTTTTTTTTGGAATTGATCAGTTGTTATCACAAACAAGCAGCAAGATCAGGCATCGAGAGAAACGTCAAATAAAATTAAAAGTTGCAGTTGTACAATAAGTTAAGACCACAGGCTCCAAGCACATGGCTGGTGATCTGCAGTTTATCTCATGCGGTAGGGTTTAGTCAGAATTGCCTTCTCAAGGAACCTTTATGCTTAAAGCTCGATGCAGCCAGCAGGGAGAAAAAATGGCAATATGTGCATGCTTCAAGCAATTATTATATTAAATAATACAACACTTTATTATTCTAACTAAGGTTTATTTGTTGTCTTATAACATCATAGCATTTAAATTAAAGAAAAATTTAAAAATCAGGCAGGAATTGTAAAACAAAAATCATTAATTTGCTGTTTAAAGAAAAAAAATCACCTGGTTGTGCTGTGAAGTACTACTTTATTTTGGTATTTCTCAGGTGTGACACCATCTATTTCAGAGATCACCTGCCGGGAATGCTAATAAATCACTTCATTCAGAAAGATCACGTGGTTATCAAAGTTAGCTTCAGTTCTATTGTTATTCAACATTTATTCTCAGGATTCCTAAATTCAGAACTGTTTATTGGGTCTTCCCATTTCTTTCAAAACTATTTTTAAATGGCTTAATTAGCTAAGTTTTATTAAATATAACAGATTCAAGCATGAAGTGCTTTTACATAATACCCAAAGGGTGGGTGAGGTGAATTGTACACAACAGCCCAACCAATGAGAAACTAAACAGCCTATGACTTAGTTTTACAATGGACAAAGTGCTTAACAAGACCTCTAGAACAAGAGGGCACAGTCTCAGGACAGAAGGGCACCCTTTCAAAACAGAGATGCGGAGAAATTTATTTAGCCAAGGGGTGATGAATTTGTGGAATTTGTTGCCACATGCAGCTCTGGAGGCCAGGTCGTTGGGTGTATTTAAGGCAGAGGTGGATAGGTTCTTGATTGGACATGGCATCAAAGGTTACAGGGAGAAGGCCGGGAACTGGGGTTGAGAAGGAGATAGAGAAAAAAAATGATCAGCCATGGTTGAATGGCGGAGTAGACTCGATGGGCCAGATGGCCTAATTCTGCTCCTATGTCTTATGGTCTATAGTTTTATAAAATATAGGAGCAGGATTAGGCCATTCAGCCCATCAAACCTGCTCTGCCATTCCATCAAGTCTGACTTATTATCCCTCTCAACCCCATTCTCCTGCCCTCTCCCCGTAACCTTTGACACCTTTACTAATTACAAAACTATCAAATACTGTTTTAAGTATACCCAATGACTTGGCCACTACAGCCAACTGTGGCATTGAATTCCACAGATTCACCACCCTAATGCAAAAGAAACTCCTCCCCAGCTCTGTTCTAAAGGGACATCCTTCTATTCTGACCCTGTGCCCTCTGGTCCAAGACTCCCCCACTGAAGGAAACATCCTCTTCACGCCCACTTTATCTAAGCCTTTCAATAGGTTTCAACGAGATCCCCTCTCATTCTTCGATACTCCAACATGTACAGGCCAAGAGCCATGAAATCTTCTCCTACATTAACCCTGTCATTTCAAGGATTGTTTTCTTTATAAAGGATATCTCATTCTCATCCTTAACTCTTGAAGGACCCTCACTACTCATGACATGCCTTTTTCTAATTACTGCCATCAGGGAGGAGGTGCAGGAGCTGGAAGACCCACATTCAACAGCTTGGGAACAGCTTCTTCCCCTGCATGATCAGATTTCTGAATGGTTCCTGATTCATGAACACTCTCACTATTTTGCACACTTTTTGCACTAATTATCTTCATATCTCTTACTGAAACTTGCAGCAGTTTCTGAGGTATTGTTCTGTACTGCAGCCACAAAACAACAAATTTTATGACATACGTCAGTCATAATAAACTCGATTCTGATTCGGCATTGAAATTGATTACAGAGTCTGAAAGTGCTGGAAACACTCAGTGCGTCAGGCAGCATCTGAGGGAACAGAGTCAGTCAGTGTTTCATGTTGGGGACCCTTCATCAGAAGTGTAAAGGGGATGAAAGATCTGCAACCTGGTCGCCTCAATATAGGAAGGATGTCAAGGCTTTGGAGAGGGTGTAGAAGAGGTTTACCAGCATGCTGCCTGGGTAAGAAGACATGCTATAACAAGAGGTTGGACAAATTTGGGTTGTTTCTCTGGAGTGGCAGAGGCCGAGGGGAGATCTGATAGAGGTCTGGTCAAATTATGACAGGTACAGACAGGATTGATTGACAGTATCTTTTCCCAGGGTTGAAACGTGCAATACCAGAGGGCATGCATTTAAGGTGAGAGGGGGTAATTTCAAGGGATGTGAGAGGCAAGTATTTTACACAGAGAGTGGTGGGTGCCTGGGCATTTTCTAAAAGGTGTTTAGATAGCTACATGGATGTGAGGAAAAGGGAAGGATATGGGCACTGTGTAGGCAGCAGAGATCAGTTTAGTTGACCACCTGATTACTAATTTAATTGATTAGGCCTGTTCCTCCGCTGTACTGTTCTTTGCTGTATGGGGCAATACTGTAACTCTCTCTTTTCACAGAAATATCCTGACATGGTGGATATTACTAGCGTGTAGATAAAAGAAACTGTAGATGTCATACACAGGTTGGTGGAGGAGCTCAGCAGATCAGACAGCATCTACTGCAGGGAAACGGACAACTGACTTTTCAGGTTGAGACCCTTCATCTGGACTCCGCCATTTTTTTAATTTTCAACTTCCAGTATCCCCAGGCTTCTTTAAAATGCTGAATATAAACTCCTTTTACCAGCTTTTACAGTCTGATAATGTTCCACATGAACAATTCTTTCCTTTGCAGCATCTTCCAGTTACTAAGTCACCTTTATTGATATAGATTTAAATTCTAATATTTACATAAGCAGACTTTAATTCTCACTGCATTGGAAAGGGGTTAAACTACAATGGTATGACTTATCAAGTCTTCCGGCTAAGCTGGAGCTAAGTTTTTCTTAAAATACACTCAGTGGCCTCTTTATTAGGTACACTTGTTGTCCTGCTCGTTAATTCAAATATCCCATCAGCAAATCAATGCACAAAAGCATGCAATCATAGTCCAGAGGTTCAGTCGTTTTTCAAACCAAACATTAGAATGCGGAAGAAATGTGATTCAAGTGACTTTGACCATGGAATGATTATTGGTGCCAGAGGGGGTGGTTTGAGAAACTGCCGATCTCCTGGGATTTTCACACACAATTGTCTCGAGAGTTTACAGAGAATGGTGTGAGAAACAAAACACTGCCAGTCATTAGAAATTCTGTGGGCAAAAATACTTTGTTTATGAGAGAGTTTACAGGATAATGGCCAGACTGGTTCAAGCTGACAGTAACTCAAATAACCACTCATTACAACAGTGGTGTGCAGGACAGCATTTCTGAACACACACTGAAATGGATGGGCTACGGCAGCAGACAGCCAAACTGGGTTCCACTCCCGTACCTCATAAATTAGCCACTGAGTGTAGATTTGTTTTCATCCTCCTCGAAACCTGGCTGAAAACTCCATAAAGAATGGATTAAGTTCAAAACTTGGTCAGCGTTTTTTAAGAAAATGGGATCTTTAGTTGCAGCTTTTGGTTTGAAGTTAGAAAAGCAAGAGGCAATTTAAAAATAACGAAGCACAAAGCAGAAAAGGGTAGAAGTTGTGAGGTTACCATGATGTTGAAATTGTTGTAGCCATCCTGGAGGGAGACAGCAGGATTACAGGAGTCCTGGAGAGAAAAGGAAAAGGGCAAGAAAACAGCAGAGAGAATCAGTGGGAGAGTTTAACAGAGGGAAATTATTTGTTTATATGACTAGTTAACATCAAACTCCTGGTCTTCATTCACACTTACAAATACTGACCAACCTACAGAAGGAGACACAAACATGTTTAACTCGTAACCTTTAAAAAGTAGCATGTTAATTTTATTGTGCTGACAATTCTTTAAGAAAATCTCACTTGGACCGTTTAATTCTTCCTCTTTTGTAACAACTCTAAACTCTCAGAAGAAATTCAACAATCAAATGTAATTAATAAAGTTGTTCCCCTTATTATTCATTCTCTGAATTGAGGTTCTGATGGATACTCGTTCAGAATTGGCAACACAGGAGCTGATCAGTTAGTGTAACATGATTACAATGCCAGGCTGTCATATCTGGGGGAGGAAGTGGGATTAAGCTCCCAATATCTATTAACTGCTCCCAATGACATGCGACTCAAATAGCTTCTGTCAGCAAAGTCCAGCACCTGGCCTTCATGTGTGGCTTAGCTAGTAGCCTGGTGGAACCGTTTCTACTGGCAGAAGAGGCAAAGGTGGGTTACTGGCGCCTTAAAACCAGTCACTTTAGGCAAATGGGGCTTATCAGCTGTGGTTGGCAGTCCATCTAGAAGAAGGAAAACTCTGATCCCATCGTTGAGAACATCTACCATAAACGCTGCCTGGGCAGGGCAAGAAGCATTATCAAGGATGCATCTCACCCTAACCATGGACTTTTTACTCTCCTCCCATCCGGTAGGTGCAACAGGAGCCTCCGCTCCCACACCAGCAAGCTTCTTCCCTGAGGCTGCGACCCTGTTGAACCTCACATCACAGCACTAAACAATATTGCACCATATTTTTCTGTCTCAGTACTTTTATATTTGTGTGCTGTGGCACTTACTTTTTATTCGCAGTTATTTTGCAAATATCACCACTCTTTGCATTTCTGGTTAGATGCGAACTGCATTTCATTGGCTTTGTATCTGTATTCGGCACAATGACAATAAAGTTGAATCTAATCTAATCTCAAACCTCCACTGCCTTGTGGCTATACCCACTCGTGGGGAAGCCTCTGGGAGTAAAACCTGAGGAAAAACCCGTAGCTGGAATCTCTAAGGCAGTCCTACATTAAGCTCAACACTGATTGGCAACTTTAGCGATGCTGCTGTTGCCAAACTGTATCGGTCTCTCCTGTTCCTTTGGATTCATCAGCTGTGTGGAGAGGGGAAGCTTCCTGCACGGACAACAGCTTGATCTCCATCCTGGCTTGCATGTGGTATCTAGGACGCGACATCCATGGTCAGCCCCGACCAGCGGAGGGCCTCTATTAGAATGCCTGCAATTGTAATCGCAGTTCCAATCCCACCACTGTTTGTAGGGAGTTTGTATCCCTGTGATTGCGTGGGATTCCTCCAGGTGCCCTGGTTTCCTGTGACATTCGAAAGACCTACAGGTTAGAGTTAATGAGTCGTGGGCATCATATGTTGGCGCCGGAAGTGTAGCACCACTTGCAGGCTGCCCCCAGCACATCCTCAGACTGTGGTGGTCTTTGACACAAATGGTGCATTTCACTGTATATTTCCACCTTTTGATGCACAGTACGAGTGACATGCGAAGCTAATCTTTAACCTTCCAGTACATTATGTCTATGATAACAGCTGGTGTGCCTGATTCCAGACAAAAGGCTGACCAGAATTGTATCAATAATGCCACAAATTTACAAGGATGTTGAGAATCTAAGTTGGAGGGAAACATTGAATAGGTTAGGATTTTACTCACAAAAGTGCAGGAAAGTGAGAAGCGATTTGATAGAGGTACATAAAATTATGAAAGGTATAGATAGGTTAAATTTAAGCAAGCATTTTCCACTGAGGTTGGGTGATTCTAGAACTCGAGGTCATGGGTTAAAGGGTGGCAGGTGAAATGTTTAAGGAGAACACGAGGAGGAGCTTCTTCATTTCAGAGGATGGTCCGAGTGTGGAATGAGCCGCCAGCAAAAGTGGCAGATGTGGGTTTGATTTCAATATTTAAGAGAAGTTTGGGTAAGTACATGGATGTGAGGGGAATGGAGGGCTACGGCTTAGGCTCAGGCCAGAGGGACTAGACTAATGGCTTGGCACAGACTAGATGGGCTGAAGGGTCTGTTTCTATGTTGTAGTGCTCTATGACTCTATAACTCACCTGTCAGTTAATATAACAGTTTATTTCTGGCAGCAGGAACATTCCCCATCGTCCTCTATCTATTAGTTATGCCTAAGGTGACTTGATGGAGCCTCCACAGTAAATCAGCCTTCAACCTCTGATGTGTATAACTCAATCGCACACTGGTACGTTTACCTTCAATATTATTTGAGACCCAATGCCAGCTCGATTTGATCTTGTACAGTTTAGTGGAGCATCCTGAAGCTGTGATCGTGACAGTCACAGAACGCAGTAGCGTTCTCATATAAATATTAGTGGGCATTGAAATATCCGAGCCTGTTTTATTGAGTAACTGCTGATGCTCATCCACACTGGATCCCTCCAGTGATACTGCTGGTAGATAAAAATCAATTTACCACTCATTCACAAACAAGAGAAAATCTGCAGATGCTGGGAATCCAAGCTACACACACTAAACGCTGAAAGGAAGTCTTCAGGCCAGGCAGCATCTATGGAAAAGTTGACTATTTACTCTTTTGTAGATGCTGCTCGGTTTGCTGAGTTCCTCCAGCATCTTGTGTGTGTTACCACACATTCAGTTATTTATTTAGAGATACTACATCAAACAGGCCCTTCTGGCCAAATGAGCCCTAAACCCATCTATTTAACCCTAGCCTCATCTCAGGACAATTTAGATAGATAGATAGATAGATAGATACTTTATTCATCCCCATGGGGAAATTCCAACTTTTTTCCAATGTTCCATACACTTGTTGTAGCAAAACTAATTACATACAATACTTAACAGTAAAAAATATGATATGCATCTAAATCACTATCTCAAAAGCATTAATAATAGCTTTTAAAAAGTTCTTAAGTCCTGGCGGTAGAATTGTAAAGCCTAATGGCATTGGGGAGTATTGACGTCTTCATCCTGTCTGAGGAGCATTGCATCGATAGTAACCTGTCGCTGAAACTGCTTCTCTGTCTCTGGATGGTGCTATGTAGAGGATGTTCAGAGTTATCCATAATTGACCGTAGCCTACTCAGCGCCCTTCGCTCAGCTACCGATGTTAAACTCTCCAGTACTTTGCCCACGACAGAGCCCGCCTTCCTTACCAGCTTATTAAGACGTGAGGCGTCCCTCTTCTTAATGCTTCCTCCCCAACACGCCACCACAAAGAAGAGGGCGCTCTCCACAACTGACCTATAGAACATCTTCAGCATCTCACTACAGACATTGAATGACGCCAACCTTCTTAGGAAGTACAGTCGCCTCTGTGCCTTCCTGCACAAGGCATCTGTGTTGGCAGTCCAGTCTAGCTTCTCGTCTAACTGTACTCCCAGATACTTGTAGGTCTTAACCTGCTCCACACATTCTCCATTAATGATCACTGGCTCCATATGAGGCCTAGATCTCCAATTTTTTGGAGATCTATGAGGCCTATGATTTACAATGACCAACTGACCTACTAACAAGTATGACTCGGGATTGTGGGAGGACACCGGAGCACCCGGAGGAAGCCCACGCACTCATGGGAAGTACGTACAAACTTACAGAGTTGAACTCCAAACTCCCACGCCCTAAGCTGTAATAATATTGTGCTAACTGCTATGCTTTTGTGGAGTCCACAGGCTTAAATTTAACCAGGACAGATTTTTTGAGTAAACAGCTCAATATTCCTACCACCCTATAAATGAAGAAATCTTCCCTGATTACACTCTAGAACAGCCTAGCATGTTTTCATTTTAAAGATAAAAATATTAGCTTTATTTGTACATTGAAGCACACAGTGAAATGAGCCAGTTGTGTTGCATCAAATGAGGGCGGATTGTGCTGGGGTCAGCTCACGAGTGTAGCCATGCTTCTTGCACCAACATAGCATGCCCACGACTCAGTAACCCTAACCCGAACCAGACATCTTTGGAACGCAGGAGGAAACTGGACCGTCCACTGGAAACACACGTGATCACAGGGAGAAGGTACAAGCTCCTTACAGCCAGCAGCGGAACGGAAGCACAATCAGTGATCGCTGGTGATGTAAATCGATTGTGCTAACCGCCACACATTGTTTTGCAGTCCTTCACTACATCACACATTTAATGTATTTGCACTAACAAATTCTTTGATCTCTCTCGGCAATTTAATTAGACCATAGCGTGTTCTTGGAAGGAATACAAATCTATTTTATGGACCCATTAACAAACTTACCTGCTGATTTGTCCATGCATTCTCATGGATTCTTTGTTTCACTCAGCAACTTTTTATAAAATCAAAGTTTATAGTGAGGTCAATTCTAGTACGTAAAGCAGCCAAGAACAGACTTTTGGAGAGTCCAGCCTGTGTTCGCCATTACTTCTGTCTTCCAATTACTAGATATTGCAAACGTCTGCCTTTCCCCAGTAGGGATCCCAGGTATTTTTCACATCAAATACAGTGCAAAAGATATGCATAAAGGGCAAAAGAAGACAGATCATACAGCAGTCACAACCCAAAGGCATGCTTTTGATTGATTGATTCAGAGAGGCCATTCTGAAAAATGGGAGCTCGGAAGTGTCCCGGGATTCTGACCAACATTCCAACTGATTTCCAAAAATGTAGTCAAGTAGATGGAAAGGAAAGAGTTAATGGGCCGAATGTGCAGGAATAGGATTTGGCCAATAGACAAGCTGCCAGCATGCACAACTTGGGCCATGGGGCCTTTTTTCCTTCCTGTATGACTCAACCGCACTGTAAGGGTTTGATCATTGTAGGAGACAGACGGCCCCATTTACTGGCTGCTCATGGCTGCTTGGCCAAAAATAATAAAGCGGGGATGTGTCGTTAACCATGTAATATTGAAGTGAAAAAATTAGAACACAGAACACTGCAACAGGAACCTTGGCCCACAATGCTCTGCCAACCTTATAACCTTCTCTAAGATCAATCTAACCCTTCCCTCCTACATAGTCCTCCATTTTCAAGTTCAAGTTCACTTTATTGTCATTCAACCGTACACATGGATACCACCAAACGAAACAACATTCCTCCAGACCAAGGTGCACAACACAGTACATATAATTCACACATAAAGTAATACTACCACAAACAAATTAACAAATAATGAAATAGATTTACGATACAAATTGAAAGATAAACAATATAATGCTCGTGGTGCTTCATACACGATGAGACCTGAGTGGTGGTAGGGAGATCAGGAGTCTCACAGTCTAGGGGAAGAGACTGTTTCCCATTCTAACAGTTCATAATGCCAGAGGAAAAAGTCATTGGCTATCCACTTAATGTATACCGTTTATCATCTCGTACAACTCTTTCAAGTTACCTCTCCTATAGAGGGGCAGTCTAGGACCAGAGGGCACAGCCTTAGAATACAAGTACGTCCCTTTAGAACAGAGATGAGCAAGAATTTCTTTAGCCAGAGGGTGGTGAATCTTTGGAATTCATTGCCACAGGCAGCCGTGGAGGCCAAGACATTCACCTTCACTACAGAGCAGGTGAGAAGAGCCCTGGGGAAAATCAGACAGAGCAAAGCAGTGGAACCGGATAGTCCTGAAGGAGCGTGCTGAGCAGTCATGTGGAGTTCTCCAGCACATGCTCAATCAGTCTCAGCCTGGAAAGGGTCCCTCCCGACAGTGGGGAAAACATCATGTGTGGTCCCAGTACCCAAGCAGGGCCAACCAAAAGTCTTGAATGACTACCGTCCAGTGGATGTGCCCTCATACATCATGAACACTCTAGGGAGGCTGGCCCTGGCTCACCTCCAAACCCTCGTCAGATCAGCCCTCGATCCCCGGCAGTTTACCTACCAGGAGCATACTGGCGTCAGCAGTGCTGTCATCTACCTGCTTACCAGAGCCGACTCCCATTTGGATAAGCAGGACAGCACTGTGAGGATCATGCTTTTTGATTTCTCCAGTGCCTTCAATACCATACAGCCCTCATTGCTGGGGGAAAAGCTCTGGGATAATGGACTCCCTGACTGGCAGACCACAGTTTGTGCAACTTCAGAGCTGTGTATCAGACATGGCTATAAGCAGCAGTGGGGACCCACAGGGGACAGTATTGGCTCCCTTCCTGTTTACCATGTATACCTCGGACTTTATATACAACATGGAGACGTGTCATCTGCAGGAATTTTCTGATGACTCAGTAATGATTGGATTTATAAAGGGAGGACAGGAGGATGAGTACAGGGCCCTTAACCAGTCTCCACAGAACACTCCTGTTCACCAACCTCCAGGCAGAAAACACTCCATCTCCTTCCGTGTGCAGGCCAATTCTGAATCTGCACAGCCATGTTTTCCTGGATCCCGTGCCTCCTGACTTTCTGAATGAGCTTACGACGGGGAACTTCATTGAATGCCTTATTAAAATCCGTATAGACCATATCTGCTGTTCTACCTTCATTGCTGTGGTTTGTCACATCCAGAAAGAATTCAATCAGGCTCGTGAGATATGACCTACCCCTCACAAAGCCATGCTGACTATTCCTAATCAAACTAAATGCTTGTAAATCCTGTCTCTAATGATCTTCTTCAATAACTTACATACCGCTGAAGAAAGACTCCCTGGTCCATAAATCCTAGGCTTATCCCTGCCATCTTTCTTGAACAAAGGAATAACATTTGCCACCCTCCAGTCATCTGGTACTACTCCTGTGGCCAGTGAAAATGCAAAGATCATTTCCAGAGGTACAGCAATCTCCTCCCTCACTTCCTATAGTATTTTTTAAGCTAATGGGTATGGTATTTTCTACACCTGAGGGAGATGCATGCTCAGCTGTTTGGTAAATTCAAAATCAGTAGATTCTTAACACAGAACGGTAGAGCACAGAAACAGCCTTTCAGTCCATAGTATCTACACCAAACATGGTGCAAATTAGGCTAAATTTATCTGCTTACACTTGATTCATATGCCTACATATTCACGTGTAACAGTCTCTTAAACACTATCATTGCATCTGTTTGTAGCTTTACCCCTGGCAGTGCCTTCCAAGCACTCACCATTCTGTGTGTACAAAAACTTGCACCACACCTCTCTTTTCAACTGCTCCCCTCTCACCTTAAATGAATGTCTGGTACTCAACATTTCCACTCAGGGAAAAATATTCTCAAAATACCTATGCCTCCCATTATTTTATAGACACCTATTTAGTCTCCCCACAGCTTCCAACACCAAGTTTGTTCAGAGCATCACACACAGAGAATGCTGGGGGAACTCAGCAGGCCAGGCAGCATCTATGGAAATGAATTTCAGGCCATAATCCTCATTAGGGCAGGATAGGAAGGGGGAAGAAGCCAGAATAAGATGGGGGGGGGTAGGAAAATGTGTACAATAGAGAAGGTGACAGGTGAAACCAGGTGATAGTGGAGGGCAGATGAAGTAAGAAGCAGGGAAGTGATAGGTAGAAAAGGTAAAGGTCTGGAGAAGAAGGAATCTGATAAGGGAGAAGACTAGACCATGGAGCAAAGGGAATGAGGAGGAGCACCAGAGGGAGGTGATAGGCAGGTGAGGAGAAGAGGACAGGCAAAAGAGGAGCCAGAATGGAAAAGGAAAGTTAGAGAAATCAAGCTCATGCCATCAGGTTGGAGGCTACCCTGGTGGAATATGGGCTGTTTCTCCTCCAACCTGAAGCAAGTTTGTCCAGCCACTCTTTACAGCTCATACTCTCTAATTCAGGCAGCATCCAGGTGAACCTCTTCTGCACCCCCTCCAAAGACTCCACCTCCTTCCGGTAGTGGGGTGACCAGAATTTTCACACAATATCCAGATGTCTTACAGTATATGCAGACATCAAGAATCATGGTGAAAGCATAAGGAAAGCTTCCCAGGATATGCCACCATCTCATTTGATGGCAAAGCATCTTTGAGGTTTGATATTGCTCCTATTCCTTATATTTTGGGGCCGTAAAGCACTTAAAGGCTGTTAAGACTTGCAGAAACGTTTTTATGAAAGTGTCCCTAATGGAGTGACCGCTGAGTGCACATTCATGGTCTTCTGCTACTGTAGCCTAGCAATTTTAAGTCTGGCATGTTCTGCATCCATAGATGCTCTTCTGCACACCATTGTTGTAATGTGTGGTCATTTGAGTTACTGTCGTCTTCCTGTCAGCTTGAACCACTCTGGCCATTCTCCTCTGACCTCTCTCATAAACAAGGCGCTTTCGCTTACAGAACTACCGTTCACTGGATATATTTTGTTTCTCACACTATTCTCTCTGAACTCTAGAGAGTACTGTGTGTGAAAATCCCAGGAGATCCGCAGTTTCTGAAATACTCAAACCACCCCGTCTGGTATCAACAATTATTCCACAGTCAAAGTCACTTAGATCACATTTCTTGCCCAATCTGATATTTGGTCTGAACAACAACTGAACTTTTTGATCAGGTCTGCATGCTCTTACGCACTGAGTTTCTGAGACATGATTGGTTGATTAGATATTTGCATTAATGGGCAGGTGTACGGGTGTACCTAATAAAGTGGCCACTGAGCTTATAACGCATGTTGAATATTTGTGTTAAATAGATGGAAGACTTCCTCTGGAGTGTTATAATGTGATATGACTTGGAGAGAACACTGGCATAATTTCATTACAGAGAGAGGCGTAATTGAAGTTAAGGAGCTACTGTATTACACACGAATCTCCACCCTGCAGTCTTATTGACTATTCGTTTTGAAGATGATCCTTTATTGTACGGCCGTCAAAATAATCTGCAGAACTTTGGACATGTTTCCCAGCTTCATTTTTCCAGACTATTTGTTTGATGATGCTCACTTGCTCTAACGGACTTGGATAAATCTTTGGTCTCCAGCCGACATTTGGCCAGAGTTGCTGGCATTGTCTGTGAAAACATACACAGTGTGGGAAGGTTGTTCTGAGTGGGCTCTGCCACGTTGAGTCCGATGTAACTGAGATGACAGGAATTTTGCCAACTCAAATCTAGTACAAATGTAAACTGACGCAGCTGGGTGTGTCACAGTTATACTAACACGTGACAACTGATGTCCAGCTTTGAACTTGCCATAAACTTTTCTTCAAGTCCCTAAATAGATGGTTCCAATCAAAAGTTCTACAACATGATTGTAGTAGAGTTGCAAAAAAAAAGCTTTGTCTGAATAACCCATCTGTTGCTGTTTTTATATCGTGACACGTTGTTTCTGTATTATGGAAAAATCTTTGCAAGCATGCAAAATGCAGTAACATTTCATTGGGCTAGGATGGTGAGGATGAACTTTGTTTAGATGTGCAGGACGATGAGTGGTGCTCCCACCCAGCTTTCCTTTGACGAGTCATTTTATTGATTTTATTTCAAATTAATCCATACTATACGCATTGCCAATACCCGTTTTGCACGGACTGGAGTAGCACTGCAGTCTCATTGTCTTGAGCAATGTCGAAAATTTTCTATTCTATTCTGTATTTGCAGACATTTTGCTTTTGTCCCTCTGAGGTGGCACAGTAGTGTAGCGGTTAGCACAATGCCTTATAGTGCAGGGGACCCAGGTTCAATTTCCGCCGCTGCCTGTAAGGGGTTTGTACATTCTCCATGTGACTATGTGGGTTTCCTCTTGGTGCTCCAGTTTCCTCCCACAGTCCAAAAAGACGTAGTGGTCGGTAGGTTAATTGGTCATTGTGAATTGTCCTGTGATTAGGCTTGGGATAAATCAGGGGTTCTGGATGATGACAAAGGGCCACGGTATCCCAATAAATGAATAGTTAGATAAAACTATAGTCAAAGTTCACCAGATGGGGATGTGATTATGATATGACTTCATACTGGGTGCATCACAGGCTGGTAGGGAGACTCCAATGCAGAGGGTTCTCGACTCAGCCAGTTCCATCCCATCAGAGTGAGTGGCCTCCTGACAGGTTGCATCACTGTCTGGTATAAAGGCTCCATTGCGCAGGATTTAAAGTGGCTGCAGAGGGTTGTAGACCCAAGGCTGATTTATACTTGTGCGTTGCATCTATGCCGTAGGTATCGCACACCCTACGCCGTACCTACACTGTACCCTACGCTGTAGGGTGATGTGCACCTCCCCAAAGAAATCACTCACGCGTTGTGGTGACGCAGACCGCAACAACTGTGATTGGTCCGCTTGGTAGCATCGCATTTCCTCCTATGCATTTCCAGTTGCTTCTTCTCCGCCATGTCTGTAGGCTGCGCGTACACCGATGTGAAATAGATGAACCAAATCGTCAAATCTACCTGCTGACATGCGAAAATGTTTGAAATGCATTTCCTCGTCCATGTCTCTCACGAAGAAGCTCAACACAGTGGCATAGAAACCCCGCCGCCAACTAGCGTTTTGGCGCACACCAGTGCATGCTCACTATGGCGCAGAGCAATGCAGAAGTGAAAATCAGGGCTACGGTGTAGCCCATACGCACAAGTATAAATCAGCCTGCAGCCAGCTCCATCATGGGCACATGCCTCACCACCAATGAGGACATCTTCAAGAGGCAGCATTCATCGCTAAGAACCCTCTCCAACTAGAACCTGCCCTCTTCATGTTACTACCATCAGGTTTCAGGGACCTATTAACACTACCTCATAACTCCTTTCACAATTTACTCTTTGTACTTAATCAGAATCAGAATCAGGTTTATTATCACGGGAATGTGATGTGTAATTAGTTAACTTAGCAGAGCAGTTCAATGGAGTACATAATATAGAAGAAAAAAACAAAATAAAATAAGGATAATAAATAAATAACTAAATCAATCACAGTATACGTATATTGAATAGATTAAACATTATGCAAAAAAACAGAGATACTATATATTAAAAATCTGAGGTAGCGTTCATGGGTTCAATACCCATTTAGGAATCGGATGGCTGAGGGGAAGAAGCTGTTCCTGAATCGCTGAGTGTGTGCCTTCAGGATTCTGTACCTCCTACCCAATGACAACAGCGAGAAAAGGGCATGCCCTGGGTGCTGGAGGTCCTTAATAATGGACTCTGCCTTTCTGAGACAGCTTGAAGATGTCCTGGGTACTTTGTAGGCTAGTACCCAAGATGGAACGGACTAAATTTACAATCCTTTGCGGCTTCTATAGATCCTGTGCAGTAACCCCCCTCCCCATACCAGACCATGATGCAGCCTGTCAGAATGCTTTCCATGGTACAACTATAGAAGTTTTTGAGTTTATTTGTTGACATACCAAATCTCTTCAAACTCCTAATGCAGTTTAGCTACTGTCTTGCCTTCTTTATAACTGCATTGATAGGTTGGGGCCAGGTTAGATCCTTAGAGATCTTGACACCCAGGAACTTGAAGCTGCTCACCCTCTCCACTTCTGATCCCTCTATGAGGATTGGTATGTGTTCCTTCATCTTACCCTTCCTGAAGTCCACAATCAGCTCTTTCATCTTACTGACGTTGAGTGCCAGGTTGTTCCTGCGACACCACTCCACTAGTTGGCATATCTTACTCCTGAACGCCCTCTCGTCTCCATCTGAGATTCTGCCAACAATGGTTGTATCATCAGCAAATTTATAGATGGTATTTGAGCTATGCCTAGCCACGCAGTCATGGGTATATTGAGAGTAGAGCAGTGGGCTAAGCACACATCCCTGAGATGCCCCAGTGTTGATCATCAGCGAGGAAGAGATGGTATCGCCAATCCCCACAGACTGTGGTCTTCCAGTTAAGAAGTGCAGAGGGAGGTACAGAGGACCAGGTTCTGCAACTTCTCAATAAGGATTGTGAGAATGATGGTATTAAATGCTGAGCTATACTTGATGAACAGCATCCTGACATAGGTGTTTATGTTGTCCAAGTGGTCTAAGGCCATGTGAAGAGCCGTTGAGATTGCACCTGCTGTTGACCTGTTGTGATGATAGGCAAATTGCAATGGGTCCAGGTCCTTGCTGAGGCAGGAGTTCAGTCTAGTCATGACCAACCTCTCAAAGCATTTCATCGCTGTAGATGTGAGTGCTATCGGGTGATAGTCATTAAGGCAGCTCACATTATTCTTCTTAGGCACTGGTATAATTGTTGCCTTTCTGAAGCAAGTGGGAGCTTCTGCCTGTAGCAGTGAGAGGTTGTAAACGCCCTTGAATATTCCCCGTAGTTGGTTGGCACAGGTTTTCAGAGCCTTACCAGGTACTCCATCGGGACCTTCTGCCTTGCAAGGGTTCACTCTCTTTAAAGACAGTCTAACATCAGTCTCTGAGACGGAGATCACAGGGTCATCAGGTGCAGCAGGGATCTTCACAGCTGTAGTTGTATTCTCCCTTTCAAAGTGGGCATAGAAGGTGTTGAATTCACCTGGTAGTGAAGCATCACTGCCATTCACACTATTGGGTTTCGCTCTGTATGAAGTAATGTTTTGCAAACCCTGCCAGAGTTGTCGTGCATCGGATGTAGTTTCCAACCTCCTTCGAAATTATCTCTTCGCTCTTGAAATAGCCCTCTGCAAATCATACCTGGTTTTCTGGTACAGGCCTGGGTTGCCAGACTTGAATGCCACAGATCCAGCCTTCAGCAGATGACGTACCTCCTGGTTCATCCACGGCTCTTGGTTTGAGAATGTACAGTAAGTCTTTGTAGACACACATTCATCCACACAGGTTTAAATAAAGTTGGTAACAACTGCAGCGTTCTGATCCAGGTTCGCAGGTGAATCCCTGAATACAGTCCAGTCCACCGATTCAAAGCAGTCCTGTAGGCACTCCTGTGCTTCCCTTGTCCAAACCTTCTTGGTCCTCACCATTGGTGCTGCAGTCTTCAGTCTCTGCCTATACTCAGGGAGTGGAAGTACAACCAGGTGATCAGACTTCCCAAAGTGAGGGCGTGGAATTGCACAGCAGATATTCTTGATGGTGGTGTACCAATTGTCCAGTGTGTTGTTTCGTCACAACATCTGTTGATGGTAACTGCTTAGTGATATTTTTCAGACTGGCCTGGTTAAAATCACCCAAAACGATGGTAAAGACGTTAGGGTGTGCTGTTTTGTGTATGTTGATCCCATTGCTCAGATCATCTAAAGCCTGCATGACATTGGCCTGAGGTGGAAAGTAAACTCCTACCAGAATGACCCCAGAGAACTCTCATGGTAGGTAAAAAGGACAGCACTTAACTGCTAGATATTCCCAGTATGGTGAGAAGAACTGGGAGAGCTCTAATATATTTGTGCACCAAGAAGAGTTGATCATGAGGCATACTCCTCCACCTCTGCTTTTGAGAGACTCTATAGATCTATCCTGATGGTGTATAGTAAACCCGTCGATCTGAATCGCTGTATCCAGTACGGAAGGGGTTAACCAGGATTCCGTGAACCAAAGGACACACACGGAACTGATGTCCCTCTGATTCAGCACCCTAGCTCTGAGATCATTGATTTTATTCACCAGAGACTGCATGTTTGTCAGCAAGATAGTCGGTGTTGGGAGTTTAAAACCCTGTTTCCTTAAATGCACTTGTATCCTTGATCTGCAGCCACGCATCCTCCATGGAATCCTATATAGAGCTTCTGTCCACAATCAGCCTTGTTTCCATCAGTTTGAAGCAGTGTTAGATTTAAATGCAATAAGGCATCTTTGTTGACTGTACTGACCTTGAAAGCAGTTGTGTTTTTTAGCAGTATCAGGCTGAAACGAGAATATTTAATTGTATCCATTGAGAATACTGCTGCTACTCGAGTCGCCCCTAGGCGCCCAGGAAGTATTACTTTAAAGTCATTTAATGTCTCTGCGCATTACTGCTCCTGATAAACAAAAAAATCCACATGATAATAAACCTGATGCTGATTTTGACTCACTTGTAAGGCACAATTCTCCAAAGAAATAGACTAAAAATACACGCGTCACTTGCTATATATTTGAGGGGGATACAGGGGTGGAATCCAACAATGAGACAAATTATACCAGACAGGTGCATTAAAAGATCCAATTCGTTCTAAGAATGAGAGTAAAAATAGAGCTAGATACACTCAGTGGCCACTTTATTAGGTACACCTGCTCATTAATGCAAACATTTAATCAGCCAATCACGTGGCAGCAACTCCATACATAAAAGCATGCCGGCATGGTCAAGAGGCTCAGTTGTTGCTCAGACCAAATATTAGAATGGGGAAGAAATGTGATCTAATTGACTTGGACTGTGGAATGATAGTTGCTACCAGATGGGACGGTTCAAGTATCTTAGAAACTGATCTTCAGGGACTTTCATGAACAACTATCTCTGGAGTTTACATAGAATGGATGTTAACCTTTTATGGCACCATCTTTTGAAGACAACCCCAATAATATGAATGGTTGTGCCCGTGATGGAGCTGGCTAAGTCTACAACCTTCTGCATTGGAGCTTCCAACTAGGCAGTGAAGCAACCAGTCAGACGGCTCTCCACCATAGAGTATTTGATGATATACCAAATCTTCTCAAACTTCTAATGAAGTATAGTTGCTGGCCTGCCTTCTTTGTGATTGTATCAATGTGTGGGGCCCAGGATAGATACTCTTTGGGATGTTGGTGCCCAGGAACTTGAAGCTACTCACCCTTCGCATCATTAACCCCTCAATGAAGATTGGTGTGTGTTCTCCTGACTGTCCCTTTCTGGAATTCCCCAATAGACGCCTTGGTCTTGATGACGTTGAGTGTGACACCACTCAACAAGCCGATCTACCTTACTCCAGTGCACCTCCTATTTGCCATCTAAAACTATGTCGCTAACAGTGCTGTAATTGGTGAATTTATAAACGGTGTTTGATCTGTGTCTAGCCACACAGTCATGAGTGTAGAGAGAGTAGAGCAGTGGGCTAAGCACACATCCTTGAGGTACATCTGTATTGAATATACACACAAATGCACAAGTTAGCAGCAGGAGTAGGTCATTTTATTCCCTCATGCCTGCTTAACCCAATTAGATCATGGCTATTCCAACTGTAACCTCAAATCTCCACTCCTGTCTAAACTTCAGAACTGTCCACCCCATAGTTTATCAAGAAATTATCCATCTTACTCTTAAAAATATTCCCTGGCTCTGCTTCCACCACCCTTTCATGTAGCGAGTTCTGAAGTGTTACATCATTGGGAGAAGAGTTTTGGCATTATTTGTCTTAAATGGGTTGTTCTTTGTTTTTTTTCCTCCATACAGCAACTCCTAGTTCTAAGTACTGTAGGAGAAAGCATCCTCTCTATCCACAAAACGTGAAGATCTATCCAGATGAGAGACCCTTACCCACTCATTCTGTATGGATGCCCGGTGATCTTCTATCTCAAGTCTGTTGCATTGAGCATTAAGTTACAAGCAAAACCTCAAACCAGTGACAGCTCTGGGGAAAATGACTCTTTGATGAGACGAGGACAACTGCATTGATCATCATTGAACTGTCTGCAGCTGTCGCTTGAGTAAACAGCTCATTATAATGAGGTATTTTGGGAAAGTTGTCTCTTGGTTTTATTATAATCGTGAGCGTAATGGCATGACATGCACAGACAGATGAGTAACAATGCCGGTTTTCTTCTTGGACTATGTTGCTTTTGCAATAAGTAGCAGATGCCTTTTGTTGTTACTGCATTATAACCTACTGTAAATGTTCAAATGCTATCATATGCTATATCAAGTTTACCATCTCCCTATTGCATTTAAAATTACAAATGAAGTCAATTTTATCAAGTGTGTTTGTGAAAGGGTAATTAAAGGCAGATTGGCTGCTTGTCGGTCTTTGCTTCTGTATAGCTTTTGTCATTCTATTGTATTTCCTTTTTTTTCTTGTAAATGTCTGCAAGAAAATGAATGTGAGGGTAATATATGGTACCATATACTTTGATCATAAGTTTACTTTGAACTTTGAATTTTTATCATAATTTATTTAAGATCAGGACCTGACTGGATTCAGATCCTAATCATGAAAATATGCCATTTCATTATTAGGTACGTCTGTGCATTAATGCAAATATCTGATCAGGCAGTCATATGGCAAACTCCGCTATGGACAGTCCCAAGCCTGGCTGCAAAAGGAGGAGGGCTGGAAATGGGGCTAGCAACCCCACCCTGTAAAAACCCGGAGCTACAGAAAGAGCTGGTCATTGACCTAATCGAAGGTGTTGAGGTTGAGAGGATTGAGAGCTACAAGTTCCTTGGTGTGAACATTACCATTGATCTCTCATGTTGAAGCAAAGAAAGCTCCCTTAAAACCTGTTGAAGCAAAGATGCCTCATTGAGAACATCCTACCTTGATTTATAATGGCTTGGTCTGGCATAAGAAACTGCAGAGACCTGCTGACACATCTTAGCACACCTCCCTCATTAAGAGATCCACCTGATTTTTATTTTACCTTCATTGCACTTCCTCTGCTTTCTGCATCGTTATTGTTTTACTCCATTCTATCTCAATGCACCGTGTAATGATTTGATCTTTATGAACAGTATGCAAGACAAGCTTCTCACTGTTTAACAGTGCACGTGGCAAAAAGCAAACCAGCCCCAATTTCTCATTAAAAAGTCGGAACCATAAACCAGCAAAGCATAATGAATTGATGTTTTTGCAAGGGTCTTGTACTGGAAATTATACAATGTACGAGGGCCAAAGGATAATGCCTTACATGTTTAAAATGGAAGGATATCACATAAATCCAGGAAACCCAAGTCTCCAGATGCAGGAAGGGTGTGCTGTGGAGGTAGGTGTCGCAGTTAAAAAGGAGTTTCCACAACTTCTCGGTCATTTCTCCTGCATTCTTTCAATCGAGATGAAGGGCTTTAACACAAAATATCAGCTATCCGTTCCTCCTTCCCTTCCCAGTTCCCCCTCCACCCCAGCACAGATGCTGCTCAACCTACTGAGTTTCTCAAGCAGTTTGTTCGTCGTTTCAGATTCCAGGATCTGAAGTTTGTTGTGTCCCCTCTAGTTTGTAGGGAACAAGGAAAAATCAAGAGCTGGGCCAGCGAGGGGGGAGAGTGAATATCATAATATTGTTCGACAGGGTTGCATTGGGTTCCTAAAGGTGACCAAAACCCTGCTGGCCTCAGATTCGGATAAGCGTCTAATTGAAAAATGTGGCTGATAGTCTACCGCAGGCATTGGTGCTAGGACCTTGGCTGATTGTGATATATGCTCAAAGTTCAAAGAATATACAAGTTCAGATTTCTGTCGCAGTTTTACAAAACTCAACAGAGGTTGCGCTCGAAGTTTTGCATGAAGTTCTGGTATAGGAAGAATGGGGTATTTCTGCAGAGGGTTTAAAGGAGGTTCATCAGGATATTGCCTGGATTGGAGGGCTTCGGTGATGGGGGAGGGGGTGGGATTGGCTGGAACAAAAGAGGCTGATGGGTGACTATATAGAGATATAAAATTATAATGGCATAGGTGCTTCTAATATTTTCTCTCCAGGGCAATGGTGTCAAACTGCCATTAAGATTTATTTACCTACTTATTTATTTAATAATAGAACATGGTAACAGGTCCTTTCGGCTCACCTAGCCCATACTGCCCAATTACACACATGACTGATGAACCTACCAAGCAGTACATCTTTGGAATGGGGGAGGAAGCCCATGCAGTGGAGGTGGTGGCATCCATCGGTCTCGAGAGACCATGGATCTGTGCCTGGAGTTTACTAGTCTGATGCCTTGCCCACTAGGCCACGCGCCATGCAGTCACAGGGAGAATATACCCCTACCGACAGCAGAAGGAATTGGCCCTGAGCTGGGAGGAGGTTTAAAGGGGACTTGAGTGGAATGCTCTTATTTTACACACTGCATGGTTGATATATCACAAATATGTTGTCAGATGAGCTGAGGGAGTCATTGACAACCATTATGTTTAAGAAACACTTAGACAGGCACTTGCATGGGGAAGGCACGGAAGGATTTGGTGTTAATGCAAGCAAACTGGATTAATGGGGAAAATGCCAGGATGTACAAGATGGGCCCAATGGCCTGTTTCTGTACTTCATATCTCTGAATCCATGATTGAGCACTCATAGTCTTCACTAGTCAAAAAGTCAGAAGATTTATAAGCCCCTGAATGAAGAAATTGCACTTTTTCTTGGTCCAAAGACTGATAACAAACTAGAATTTGGCCCCTCATTTGCTGAAGTACATGTGCATTACACTCTAGCAGAACAAACTCCATATTCAATCAGAACCAGGTAACTTGCGAGTGACAGGGGAGCGAACCTGGGTATCACTTTTTTACAAGAACCAAACTAGGATGATAAATCCCAGATGATTCTCAGTGAGGAGTTGTCCGGTCCCTTGACATATGTATGGCTGAATATCAAAATCCAAAGGGTTTACAATTATTTCATCCTGAAAATATCCAGTTATTAAACATTTCATGCTGTAATTTCATTAGGGTCTTGAGAAGTGAGTGCATAAATGTGAACACACTGAGGGTGTGCCAGAAATGAAATGCATCGAAGTCACTGACCAAATATTTGTCATGAATGCCAGTATGCTGTGTACTATTGATTAAAAACAGCAGAGTGGGCGATTAAAATATGTCAGCTAATCATCTACACTACATACACTTCTTCCATAATACAACTTGTTCTGGTAACTATCTCCAGAGATTATTCCACACGTCAGGAAAATGGGACCGTACAGCAAAGGAACAGGCCCTTCAGCCCATGACGTTGTGTCAAACTCACTATGCTACTGAGACTGAATACCTATGATTACATGGTATGTACCCCTCCATCCTCTGCATATCCATGAGTCTAAGAGCTTCTTAAATGCCTCTGTAATATCTGCCTCCATCACCATCCCAAGAAGCACATACCAGGCAACCACCACTCGGTGTAAAGAAAGGCCCTGCCCTGCACATCTCATAGAACAGTGCAGGTCCTTCAGACTATGAGGTTATGTGGAGCTTAACCTACTCTAAAATCAATTCCTCCATCCCACACAGTCCTTCATTTTCCCTTCATCCATTTGTCTAGTGCGCCTTCAGGGTGCCGGATTTTCATGGCTCTGGAGGCGGGCTGGTACCGCTAACTGATGTGTCGCGGGAGAACAAGGAAGATTGGAAGCATTGGGCTTGCTGTTGGCTGTGCACCCAGAGGCAGAGAGCTCAGAAAAAGTGATGCAACAGACTTTTAACACCATAAATCAGCGAGTTGTTTTGTTCTGTCTCCCTTCTCGCTGTGAAACGGGGGCGTCTCTTTTTCCCTTATTAGGGAGAGAGAGAGAGAGAGAGAGAGAGAGAGCCTGTGGTATGTTGAATACTGGATGGGGGGTCATTGCCTTGCTGCTTATGCATGGAAGGGGGGAGCTGGGGGGACATTGGGGTTCTAACATTCAACTGTCATTCATTCTTTGGGGCACTCCTCTGTTTTAATGGCTGTTTGTGAAGAAAAAGAATTTCAGGAAGTATATTGTATACATTTCTCTGACATTAAATGTACCTATTGGAACCTATCTATAAGTCTCATGAATTTTCCCAAATGTATCTGCCTCTACCACCAGTCTTGCCACCTACCACACTGTGTAAAAATGCAGTTCTGATCTCCCCTGTACTTTCCTCCAATCAGCTTAAAATTATGAACCCATCCCCTGCACCTCCCCACCACATCAGCCATGTCTGCCCTGGAAAAAGGCTCTGGCAATCCACAATACCTGCATCTCTTAACATCCTAAACACCTCAAACACGTCACCTCTCATTCCCTTACACTGCAAAAAGAAAAACCCCAGTTCGTTCAATCATTGCTCATAAGACATCTCATTTGAACTTTTCCCTTTTCACCTTAAATGCATCCCCCATGGTATTAGACATTTGAAGCCTGGGTAAAAGATATGTGACTGTCTACCCTTGGCTCTAGGTTAGGAAGAACAGGAAGGTAACACTGCTGGTGTCACAGAAAAGAACAATAATTGAGTAAGCACTCATATCTGATTAATTTTATAAGTCTCATTCAAAAATATTTATATATATATATATATAAAACATTTCATTGGGCTGGCCTAATGAAGTCTGAATGAAAGGTGTTGGCCTGTAACATTGATTATTCATTCCTTTCCATAGATGCTGCCTGACCTGTCCAGCACTTTGTACGTGTTTCATTAAGCTGGCAGCCAGATAGGGGTGCATCCAGTGAGGGAAGTAAGCAGTTAGTGCAGGGTTGCTTTGTGGCCATTCCCCTCAGCAACAAATAAAGCACCTTTGCATACTGCTGGGGGGATAACCTATCAGGGCACGGCAGCAGCTGACAGGCCAGTGGCCCTGCGGCCAGCCCAGAGGTTCGGTAGGAAAGGGTAAAGTGAAGCAGAGTGGTAATGATAGGAGGCTCGATGGTGAGGGGGACAGACAGCAGATTCGGTGGCCATGAAAGAGAAGCCAAGATGGTGTATTGCCTCCCAGGTGCTAGGGGTCAGGATGTCGCAGAGCAGTTGACGAACATTCTCGAGGGAGAGTGAGCAGCCAGAGGTTGTGGGTGCACATTGGCCCCGATGACAGGGGTAGAGTGGGCTAAGAGGTCCTGCACAGTGAATATAGGGAGCTAGGGAAGATGGTGAAGAGGAGGATCTCCAAAGCAGTAATCCTTGGATTACCCCCAGTACCATGTGCTAGTCGGGGCTGGGATATGATGATAGTACAGATGAATGAATAGCTGAGGAACTGGTGTAGGGGACAGGGTTTCAGATTTCTGGATCATTGGAATCTCTTCTGGGGGAGGTATGACTTATACAAAAAGGATGGGCTCCAATATCCTGGTGGGAAGGTTTGCTCAAGCTGTTGGGCAGGGCTTAAGCTGTTAGCACGGGGCTGGGAACTGGAGTGATAGGGCTGAGGGTGGGACAATTGGTGCATAACTTGACACAGTGTGAAGTGAGACTGTGAGGAAGGACAGTTCAGTCTGTGGGAAGAGGTGAAGTGTAACATAGGGGTAAAATTGAAAAGGGTGATGAATACAGGACTGAAGTACTATAATTGAATACATGCAGGTAGATGATCTTGTGGTGTAGTTAGAGATTGGCAGGATTAATGTTATGGGCATCCATGAGTTGCCGCTGAAAGATCATAGTTGGGATCATAGCTTAATATCCAAGGATACCCATTGTGTTGAAAGGACAGGCAGGCAGGTAGAGGGAGTGAGGTGGCTCTGTTGGTAAAAAATGAAGTTAAATCCTTAGAAAGAGGTGACATAGGATCAGAAGATATAGAATCCATGTGGCTAGAGTTAAGAAACTGCAAGACCCAAATAGTAGTTAAATACAGGCCCCTAGACAGTAGCTAGGCTGCTGGATGTAAATTATAAAAGGAAATAGAAAAGGTACGTAAAAAGGACAATTTATAATAGTCATGGGTGTGCAGGCAGTTTGAGAAAATCAGGTTGGTGCTGAATCCCAACAGAGAGAATTTGTAGAATGCCTACAAGATGGCTTTTTAGAGGAAGTGGTGGTTGAGCCGACTAGAAGAAAGGCAATTCCGGATTGACTGTTGCGTAATGAAGCAGATTTGATAAGGGAGCTTAAGGTTAAGTAACTCTTAGGAAGCAATGGAGGACTAGGAAAGGGCGGACAAATTTAATAAATATTTTTCATCATTCTTCACCGTGGAAGACACTAGCAGTATGCCAGAAATTCGACAATGTTAGGGGGCAGAAGTGAGTGCAGTTGCTATCACTAAGGAGAAGTCCCTGAAGGTTCATAAAGTCACCTGGACCTGATAAACTACACCTCAGGGTTCAAAAAGAAGTAGCTGAAGAAATTGTGGAGTCATTAGTAATGAACTTTCAAGGATCATAGATCTTGGATTGGTTCTGGAGGACTAGAAAATAGCAGATTTTCTGAAGAAAATAGAAGAAAGGAGATTATAGGCCAGTTAGCCTACCTTCAGTGGTTGGAAGATATTGGAGTCCATTATTAAGAATGAGAATTCAGGGTACTTGGAGACACATGATAAAATAGGCCAAAGTCAGCATGGTTTCCTTAAGGGGAAATCATGCCTGACTCTTCTGTTGGAATTACTTGAAAAAATAAAAGCAGGCCAAACAAAGGAGAATTAGTGGTGGTTGTGTTCTCAAATTTTCAGAAGGCCTTTGACAAGGTGCCGTACATGAATCTGCTTAACAAGATAAAAGTCCATGGTATTACAGGAAAGACACTAGCATAGACAGAAAATCGGCTGATTGGCAGGAGGCAATGAGTTGGAATAAAGGGAACCTATTATGGTTTGCTGCTGGTGACTAGTGGTGTTCCACAGGGGTTGGTATTGGGACCACTTCTTTTAACATTATATGCCAATTAATGGATTTGTGGTGAAATGTGCAGATGATACAAAGCAAGGTGGAGGGGCAGGTAATGCTGAGACAGCAGGGAGTCTGCAGAAAGACTTGGACAGATTGGAAGAATGGGCAAAGAAGTGGAAGATAGGCTATAGTGTAGGGAAGTGTATGGTCACCTTTGGAGAAGGAATAAAGGTGTAGGCTGATTTCTAACTGGGAGAAAATTCAAAGATCAGAAGTACAAAGAATCTGTGTGTGACTGTTGGTCCTGTGTTTTGCTACTTGGCCCTACAGTAACGCCGTTTCACTTGGGTGTGTTCATGAGTATTAATATATGGTTGAATGACAAGTAAACTTAAACTGAATTTTATTTATTGAGATACAACGCAGAATAGGCCCTTCCGACCCTGAGTTTAGGCGCCCAGCAATCCGCTGATTTATTCCTAGTCTAATCACAGGCAATTTAAAGGCACGTATTTGGTCTGTGGGAGAAAACTGAAGCACCCAGAGGAAACCCACATGGGGAGAATGTAGAAACTGCTTACAGGCAGCGGCAGGAATTGAACCTGGGTTGCTGGGATTGTAAGGAGTTGTGCTAACTACTACACTACCACCTCTGAATCTGAAAGGCAACTGTTCCACACAGAGAGTGGTGCATAAATGGAAGAAACTGCCAGAGGGACTGGTTGAGGCAGGTACATTAATAACATTTAAAAGACATTCAGACAGATACATGGATAGATAAGGTTTAAAGGGATATGGGTCAAACACAGGTAAACAGAACAAGGTTAGATGAGAAGCCCGGTCTTGACCAGTTCGACAAAATTCAAGATTGGTTACTGTCATTCTTCAGTACACAAGTGTACAGGAGAATGAAATGATTTTTACTTCAGATGCAATGCAGGATTAAAAATCACAATAACATAAAGAACACAATAATAAATAAATGAATATAAATATAAAAGCATCCTATTGAACACAATGTAGGAGTGACTGAGTGTGGCCATATATACAGTAATTAAGATTAGTTTAATACAGAGACTGATTGTATGTGCGTAAAGAGACACTAGGTATAGAGCAGCTGATGTGGATGTAGGCTGAATGACTTCCTGATACTAAACTGCGCTGTCATCTGGTTACATCTGAAGTTAAACTCTTATCTGTCTGTTGTAGTTTTGTCACCATTAAGTCCATTAGGCAATAGAAAGACAGCAGCTTCCCTGCTGAAATCAGCAGTGGATCCACCCCACACTAGTGTGGCCATATGAACACAAGATACAGAAGCAGAATTAGGCCATTCAGCCCATTGAGTCTGCTCTGCCATTCCATCATGGCTGATTTACTATCCCTCTTAACCCCCTTCTCCTGCCTTCTTCCCATAACCTTTGATGCACTTTGATCAAGAACCTATAAACCTCTGCTTTAAATGTACCCCGTGACTTGACCTCCACAGGAGTCCGTGGCAATGAATTCAATGGATTCCCCACCCTCTGGTTAAAGAAATTCCTTCTCATCTCTATTTTAAATAGACGTCTCTCTATTCTGAGGCTGTGCACTCTGGTCCTAGATTCCCCCACTGTGGGAAACATCCTCTCCACATCCACTCTATCTACTCCATTCAATGTTTGATAGGTTTGAATGAGATCTCCCCTCATTCTTCTAAACTTCAGCGACTCAGGCCCAGAACCATCAAATTATCCTTATGTTAACCCTTTTATTCTTGGAATGATACTCATGGACCTTGGCCTCAGCATGGCCTTTCTTTGATAAGGGGCTGAAAAATGCTCACAATACTCCTAGTGCAGTCTGAACAATGCGTTATAAGGCCACAGCATTACATCTTTGCTTTAATATTCTAGTCCTCTCCATACGAATGCTAACATTGCTGTTGCCTTCCTACCACAGACTCAATCTGCAAGTTAAACTTTGGGAACCCTGCACGTGGACTCCCAGTTCCCTTTGCACCTCTGACTTCTGAATTTTATCCCCATTTAGAAAATAGTCTTGCTCTTGTTTCTTCTACCAAAGTGCACGAGCACCCATTTCACTACATTGTATTCCATCTGCCACTTCTCTGTCCATTCTCCTGATCCGTGTGAAGTGTTCCCTGATGCTGGGCAAGGTCCCCCTTGTGGCGGCCATTCTGAGCTCTGATACTGGGAATAGGAACTTGTTTACTGTGTACCCAATGCAGAAACATTATTGGATTGACACGCCCGGTTGGACCATCCCGGTGGAGACGCACCTGCTGGAAGCTCCTGGACTGTGCCTGTTGCCGGAGTAGTCGCTGTTGATGCTGTTGCTGTTGCTGCAGCAGCTTCATCTGCAAAAGCTGCTGCTGGGGAGAGATGCTGGGCACTGAGGGAGGCTGCATCATGGACCCGGAGCGACGCTGAAGCATGTTGGTGAGGGCCTGCTTGGTGCTCGTGGGGTTGAACTGACCCGGAGGGTCCAACCTGGGTCCTCCTGCAAACAAAGAAGCGAACAATCATTCGACCTCAGAGAGGATACTTTCTACAGTGCGGGGTGGAGGCCTCTGACCACAGCGCACAGCCTCAGAAGGGATAGATGACCCTTTAGAACAGAGACGGAGAGGAATTTCTTTAGCCAGAGGGTGGTAAATCTGTGGAATTCATTCCCTCAGACAGCTGTGGAGGCCAAGTCATTGTGTGTATTTAAAGCAGAGGTTGATAGGCTCCTAATTAGTACGAGTGTCAAAGGTTATGGGGAGACAGCAGGGGATTGGGTTTAAGCGGGATAATAAATCAGCCATGATTGAGTAGCAGAGCAGACCTGATGGGCCGAGAGGCCCAATACTGCTTGCATGTCTTATGGTCTATTTACGATTTGCCTATAGGCTCTAGCCTGCAAAACCTGATAGGCACTGAGTATGGAGAGATTAGGAGAATGGGCATAGCAATGGCAAATGGAGTACAGCCTACAGAGTATATAGTCGTGCACTTCATTAGAAGGAATAAAGATGTAGACTATTTTCTAAATAGGGAGCAGATTCAGAAATCAGAGGTGCAAAATGATTTGGCAGACCTTGCTTTGGATTCCCTAAGGGTTAACTTGCAGGTTGAGCTGACAGTATTGAAGGTAAATGCAGTGTTAGCATTCATTTTGAGAGAATATATTTAATATGTGAAAGTAAGGAAGAAATGCTGAGGCATTGGTCACACTACTCGTGGAATATTGTGATCGGTTCGGGACCCCATATCTAAGAAAGGACATGCCAGCACTGGAGAAGGTCCAAAGGGGGTTCACTCGAATCATCCTGGGAATAAAACAGTTAACATATGAGGACAGTTTTATGGCTTTGAGCCTGTAATTGTAGAAGTTTAGAAGAATGAGGGGGGATCTCATTGAAACTAATCAAATACTGAAAGGCCTAGATAAAGTGGCAGAGGAAAGTATTTTTCCCGTAATGGGAGAAGCTTGGACCAGAGGGCACAACATCAGAATAGAGAGACATCACTTTAGAACAGAGATGAGGAGGAATTTCTTTAGCTAGGATGTAGTGAATCTGTGGAATTCATTGCCTGAGATGGCTTTGGAAGCCAAGTCATTGGGTATATTTAAAGTAGAAGCTCATAGGTTCTTGTTTAGTAAGGGCATCAAAGGTTACCGGAGATGGCCGGGGAATGGGGTTGAGAGAGGGAAAATGAATCAACCATGATGGAATGGCAGGACAGACTCAATGGGCTGTACGCCTACTTCTGCTCCTATGTCTTAAGATCTAATAAACCAATTTCAATGCCTTATTCATTGCAATAAATAAAGATTCCAGAAGTGACTAGTATTAAGTGCAGTTCCTGGGAGCTGTCATATAAGGACCAGCAAAGTCTTCAGGACTGAATGGTCTATTCCTGTTCCCATACAATCTCACTTGCTCTGGGCATAAAATCATATCAAGGTAAGTTCCTGATTTCGAAACCTGCATGGCCACTGAAGGTTAAATCGGTATTTAGAAATTAATTTTCTGATGTCTTTCAGGCCAACTTTCCTGATTTCAATTGTTCTACCAGTGTCATTTAAATGTTCAGCTGGAATTTCCTCACCTAAGCTTCCTTGCCTTGTTTCCATATTTTAAAATCCTCTTTAAAATCTGTGCTCAACATTTTTTATCATTTTATTTCATTTTCATGGAGATGATGAAGTATGGTAACAGGCCCTTCCCGTCTAATGAAACCGGGCCATCCTATTACCCCCACGTGACCAATTAACCTACTAACCCGTACATCTTCGGAGTGCAGGAGGAAACGGGGACACCAGGAATAAACCCAAATATTGACAGCTAATGCAATGTAAGGTGCACTGGGAGGAGACCACAAGCGTCACCACGCTTCTGGCAGCAACGTAGCACACCCACAACTCACTAGGCCAAACCAGTGTGCCCTTGGAATGTGGGGAATCTGGGGCTCCCAAAGGAAACCCACGCAGTCATGGGGAGAACGTTTGTACGAGTTCCTTACTGAGAGAAGCAGGACTGAGACCGGGACACTGTCACTGTTATAGTGTTATACTAACCATTACGCTATCACACTGCCCATGTTGAAATCTGTAAGGTTATCTAGCTAACCGTCACACTTCATCCCTGTAGCAATCTTATTCTGTTACAGGTGATGAAACAATGGAGCAAGAATCTCCAGGCGGAGCTCAGTGGGTCAAGCAGCATCTATGGAGGGCAACAAAGTGTTGATGTTTTGGGCCGAGACCCCTCACCAGGATGAGCCGACTGCTTGGCTTGCTGAGTTCCTCCTACAGATTGCTTTTTGCTCCAGTATTCTCATGTGTGCTCTCTCTACTATAGAACTGGAACTTGTCTTTCCGGTATTAGGGTTTACGGTGCCTTAAATGCAGTCACCATCATCATGTGCCATGTCGTATGAAGTAGGCAATCACAGGACCATGAGAGTTCTTGGCAAATTTTCCTGCAGAAGTGCTGCTGAGGATGACTGGAAGAATTGGATCAGCTCATTATTGAATGGCGGAGCAGACTCGATGGGCTGAATGGCCTCCTCCTGCTCCTGTATCTTATGGACTGGTAGATTCTCTGGATTATTGGATGACACTTCTGTTAACATACTGCCACACCTTTAATTTTAAAATGTTATACAAAGAGTAGCCACTTTATCAGTTATCTCCTGTACCTACTAAAGTGGCCACTGAGTGTGTGTTCATGGTCTTCTGCTGCTGTAGCCCATCCTCTTCAAGGTTCAACGTTTTGTGCATTCAGAAACGCTCTTCTGCACAACTGTTGGTAACAGATGGTTATTTGAGTTACTGTCAGCTTGAACCAGTCTCCTCTAACCTCTCTCACTAACAGGGTGTTTTTGCCTTTAAAACTTCTGCTCACTGAATGTCTTTTTTGTTTTCACACCATTTCTCTGTAAACTGGTTGTAGATGGGTCATATTCTGCATGGAGGTCGGTGACCAGTGGAGTGTCTCAGGGATCTGTTCTGGGACCCTTACTCTTTGTGATTTTATAAGTGACCTGGATGAGGAAGTGGAGAGGTGGATTAGTAAATTTGCTGATTACACAAAGGTTGTGGGTGTTGTGGATAGTGTGGAGGGCTGTCAGAGGTTACAGCAGGTCATTAATAGGATGCAAAACTGGGCTGAGAAGTGGCAGATGGAGTTCAACCCAGATAAGTGTGAACTGGTTCATTTTGGTACGTCAAATATGATGACAGAATATAGCATTAATGATAAGACTCTTGGCAGTGTGGAGGATCAGAGGGATCTTGCGGTCCGAGTCCATAGGACACTCAAAGCAGCTGTGCAGGTTGACTCTGTGGTTAAGAAGGCATATGGTGTATTGGCCTTCATAAATCGTGGAATTGAATTTAGGAGCTGAGAGGTAATGTTGCAGCTATATAGAACCCTGGTCAGATCCCACTTGGAGTACTGTGCTCAGTTCTGGTCGCCTCACTACTGGAAGGATGTGGAAACCATAGAAAGGTGCAGAGGAGATTTACAAGGATGTTGCCTGGATTGGGGAGCATACCTTATCAGAATAGGTTGAGAGAACTCGGCTTTTTCTCCTTGGAGTGATGGAGGATGAGATGTGACCTGATGGAGGGGTACAAGATGATGAGAGGAATTGATCATGTGGATAGTCAGAGGCTTTTTCCCAGGGCTGAAATGGCTAGCACAAGAGGGCACAGTTTTAAGGTGCTTAGAAATAGGTACAGAGGAGATGTCAGGGGTAATTTTTTTACGCAGAGAGTGGTGAGTACGTGGAATGGGCTGCCACCAACAGTGGTGGAGGTGGATACGATAGGGTCTTTTAAGAGACTCCTGGACAGGTACATGGAGCTTAGAAAAATAGAGGGCTAGGGGTAACCCTAGGTAATTTCTAAGGGAAGGACATGTTTGGCACAGCTTTGTAGGCCAACGGGCCTGTATTGTGCTGTATGTTTTCTATGTAAACTCTAGAGCCTGTTGTGGATGAAAATCCCAGGAGATCAGCAGTTTCTGAGATCATCAATCCATCCTGTCTGGCACCAACGTTCACTCCATAGTCACTTAGGTCACATTTCCTCTCCATTCTGATGTTTGGTCTGAACAGCAACTGAACCTTTTGAACATGTCTGCATGCTTTTATGCCTTGAGTTGCTGCCATATGATTGGCTGATAAGATACTTGCATTAACGAGTTGTACAGTTGTACCTGTTAAACTGGCTACTAAGTGAATAGTACTACAACAAATTATCCAGTGAACATGGTCGATTTAAAAAGAGCATAGGAAAGACTGCCCCCAGAGAAATCAAGGGGAGCACAAGAAATTTGGCCCCAGTGCCTTTAAAAGATCAGATGAAATGGGATCCAGTGTGATTAAAGAGAGCAAGAAAGACCTTGGTGAGTTTCAAGGTAAAGTGGGGACTGGAACCCAGGTTAATGTCAAGGGTATGTGGAGATATCACCCGTGCCAGATACTGAGCCACTGGAATTTCTGAATAGTCAGATAGTGGACTATTGGAGTCTTAGTGCATTTGGTTTGTGACAATTACATTAATGAGCTCTTCATTTCCCTAACAATAATAATAACAGATTAAACGATCACAATCTTCATGCACTCAACATAACGTACAAACACCAATGTTCTCGGAACAGAATGCTGACATATTGAAACACAAGAAGCTGCAGATGCTGGAATCCTGGAGCAACACACCAAGAGCTGAAGAAACTCAGCAGGTCAAGCAGCATCAATGGAGCAAAATGGACAGTCGACATTGTTTATTGAGACCCTTCAACTGGGCTGACATATTGCAGAGTGCTTTTGAGAGAATGTTCCCCTTTCCCAGCTTTCAAATATTTTCCTAGTTTCTGCGCTGTAGTGTTGAATAACTTTCATAATCTAATTCTCTTACTCAAAACGTTCAAAGGTGAGGGGCTATCAACCTGGAAGGAATCACATTGCAAGTTTATTTTTAATATATAATTCATTTCCAGGGTTTCTGTTCAATGCCCATCACTAAATCAGATTAATGTTTGTCTGGGTTTTATCGTCAAAGGTACTGTTTTTTTCCCCCTCGGATAGTAAAGTCCAAAACTAAAAGGCATGGGTTTAAGGTCAGAGGGAAAAAAATTAAAAGGGACATGGGGGCAACTTCTTCTACACAGAGGGTGGTGGGTGTTCAGAAGGTGTGCTCAGAGGAAGCTGTAGAGGTGGACACAATTACAACAATTAAGAGTTATTTAGCCAGATACATGAGGTATGGGTCAAACGGGATTAGCTTGAATAGATAACTTTGTTGGCATGAACAAGTTGGTCCGAAGAGCCTGCTTCTATGCTGTAGAACTCCATGATTCTAATGCCTATTGCACATGGAAATAAGGCATTATTTCTACAGTACTGCTACTGAACCTATCACCAGGAATAGTCATGCAGTACCTACATAGATTCCAAACACACAACAACGGCTTATCTCTGTACATACCTGGTGGGAGCGGCTGGTTCTGGAAGTAGAAACCAGATTGTTGCAGCTGACCCATAAGGTTGTAACCCCAAGAGGGTGCTGCCTGGGGATGGTGTATCAACTGCGAAGACATTGGCATGTAATTCGGAGGCACTCGGTATACATTGTTTTGTTGATAGTCCTGCAATGGATAGGATGAAGGTTAATGAGAATAACTATTAATATTGGCATGACTTAGCACGTGAATGTTTCTGAATGGTCTATGAAATGAGAGGGAAAATACAAGAATTGGGGTTAAAAAAAACCTCCGGAGGAGATCAGTTTATTGAGAAGTATCTCAAGAACAAAACTGATGGTTGACATGTTGGGTCAAGACCCTTCATCTGCACTGAAAAATAGAAGCGGGTGGGGACAGCAAGTACCAAGTGCCTTCAGGGGTTAAATTTGTTCTTCCACATTACTCTTGGCCATAATATATGGCAGGAAGGAGATAGAAATGTACATCAAAAACAAAAAGGCCATTTGTGCCCTCTAGGTCATGTTTGAAGTCTCCCTAATTTGATCCACCTGATTCCCTAAACCTTGCCTTGTGAAAATCTATCAACTAATTGACACAACATAAAAAGTATTGGGACACTGAGTTGCAATTCAACTTTAACCATAGGACAAATAGATCATAAAGGTATGGGAATGGCAACATGTTACCAGTTGGTCCTTACATCTATTCTCGACGCTGATGATTTTGGCTTCTTTTTCCTGTTCCTGCTCTTCTTCTCATCATCCTGAGTGCTTTTGTTCTGGTCCGCGACATCCATTGGCTTCTTCTCTAAATCCAGCGATACTGGAGTTGGGGGCTCATCCTCGTCCTCGGGGGGAAGTGGTAAAGGCTCCAGGTAGTAACTCCGTGGCTTTGGCTTGGGGTGAGTGTGATACAGGAGGAGGTGATGCTGATCTTCATACTTGATAACCTTGCGATCGACGCACACGGTGCCAAACCAAGCCCAGGAGAGTGGAGCTGGATTCTTGTGTCCCTCAAATAAATCCCAAGGGTTAACCTTCTGCTTTGTTGACACTTGTAGACCCTATAGAGGAGAGCATGCATCACAAATCAGACTAAAGCATTAAGTCGTAAAACAGCAGAAGCTGTAAATGATCAAAGTGGCACTGTGACATTATTTCATTAGGAGTTTGCTGGAGACTTTGGTGACATACCAAATCTCCTCAAATTCCTACAGATGCACCGTGAACAACATTCGGACTGGTTGCATCACCTCCTGGCATGGAGGCACCTATGCAGAGGATCGGAAAACAATTGCAGAGGCTTGTCAACTCAGCCAGCTGTATCATGGTGACGGGTCTCCAGGGCAATTTGAAAAGGTGACGCCTTAAGAAGGAGGCATCCACTACGAAGGACGCTTATCATTCGGGACATGACCTGGTCTTATTACCACCGTCAGGGAGGAGATACAGGAACCTGAAGATCCACACTCATTGTTTTAGGAACAGCTTGTTTCCTTCCGCCATCAAATTTCTGAATGGTCCGTGAACCCATGAACACTACCTCGCTATTTTGCTCTGCTTTTGCACTGTTTATTTACTTTGTATATTCCTTATTGTAATTTATAGTATTTTTAATGTATTGCACTGCACTGCTGCCACAAAGCAACAGATTCCACAATATATGTCAGTGATAATAAATCTTATTCTGATTCTGAATCAACTCGACACTACCTTAGCGTCTGAATCAGAATGTTTCAGGTTATAATTCCACCCGGGATATCTGAATGTAAAAACCTGTGTCACAATGCCATCATAGGTAGGGGGCTCATAAAGCAAGCTTTTAGCCTTTATAAATCACAGAATTAAGTACAGAAGTTCAGATGTTATGTTGAAGTTGTATAAGATGTTGGTGAGGTTGAATTAGGAGTATTGCATGCATTTCTGGTCACCTAGCTACAGGAAGGATATCAATTAGCCTAATACAGTGCAGAAAAAAATTACAAGCATTTTTGCTGGGATTAAAGGACTTGAATAATAATGAAACACTGAATAGATCAGGGCTTTATTCCCCAGAGCAGAGGGGAGATCTAATTGGGGTATACAAAATTATGAGGGGCTTAGTTAGGATGAATACATGTAGACATTTCCCCCCTCAGATTGGGTGAGACAACTAGAGGTCATAGGGTGAAAGGTGAAATATTTAAGGGGAATCTGAGGGGGAAATTATTTCGCATAGAAAGCTGTCGCATAGTTGTGGCAAGTATATTATCACCATTTATCATGCATTTAGAAGGTTTAGAGCAGAGGTTCTCAACTTGGTATCTGCAGAACCCTTGCTTAATAGTATTGGTCCATGGCATAAAAAACGGTTTGGAGCCCCTGGTTTAGAGGGATATGGGTCAAATACAGGGAATTGGCGCTGGCTTATATGGGAATCATGGTCAGTGTGGACCAAAGGCCCATTAACTTGCTGTGTGACTCTCTGATTCTAACCTGTGCCACTCAGAAGCTGGTGTGACTGGAACGAGCTGTCAGAGGAAGTGGTTCATGCAAGTTCAGTGCTAACAGTTAAGAGAAGTTTGGATGGGTACACGGATGAGAGGGGTATTGAGGACTCTGGGTTGGATGCAGGTGGATGAGACAAGGCAGAAGACCAGGGTGGCATGGACTAGATGGGCCAAGGATTTGTTTCTGTGCTGCAGTGCTCCATGATACTATTCTAGTGCAGTAAAGACCATGTTGTGGATAATGACTTTCAGATAAGATACTAAATCGAGACTCACAACAGAATTCACAGCTCCAGGGATTCCGCCTCAGTCCTAACCTTCAAGTGCTGCCTGTGTGGCGTTTGCATGGTTTTCCCTGCGGCATTGTGTATTTGCTCTGTTTTGGTCTCATTTTATTGGATTTTATTTTATTGCGCTACAGCGCAGAATAGGTCTTTCTGGCCCTTCGAGTCGTGCCACCCAGTAAACCCCCGACTTAACCCTAGTCCAATCACAGGGCAATTTGCAATGACTAATTAACCTACCAACCAGCGTTTCCTTGGACTGTGGATGGAAACCATAACACAGAGAGAACGTACAGGCAGTGGCTGCAATTGAACCGGGGCTACTGGTCCTGTAAAGTGTTGTGCTGACCACTATGCTACCGTGCCACCTTCAAAGACATGCAATGTGGATTAATTATGCATTGTAAATTGTCGCTGGTCCATAGAGGTGTGGTAGCATCTGGGATGATCTGATTGGAGCATGGCTGCATATAATATCTGGGATTGGAATAGGATTAGAGGCAGAATAGAGTCAATGAGCTGAAAGACCTATTTCAAAGCTAGATTCTTATTCTAAAGAAGTGAAGGGACACTATTACACCTGCCCTGGCTGCTAGCACCTTACTAATTTTATTTAAACTGGTCATAATTGCATGACTATTTGTCAGAGCTGTTTAGCAAGCAAACAAACGGCAAAGCTGACACCACTGCGGTAACTGCACTGAAAATTACTTGTACAAAAATGGGCATGCTGAAAATACTCAGTTGATCAGACCACATCAATGGAAAGAGAAAGAGCCCTCAAGTGTCATCTCTGCTTCTCTTCTCATAGATGTGCCCTGACCTGCTGAGTATTTCCTGTATTTTCCCTTTTTGTTTTAGATTTCCAATATCTTTTCTTATTCACTGGTTATAAAGTTCTTTGGGACTTCCTGAAAGAGAAGTGATAAGTGTTTTCTAATTGGAAATCACTATTTTGAAATAAGAACAAATCTCTTTGATTTAGATTTATGCTTGCAGCCACCGACATGAAGTTCAATCCTGACACTTCATTATCCACACCATTCCTTCCCGCATTTGTAAAGAAATGAAGTATACCAGATATCCTCTCACTCTATGTAGTGCTTGTAATAACAGTTGTGAACAGTGATAGTTACTCTAAGCCCATCACCATTTTAATGTGCTCATCTGTCATGTGCTTATTCTGCATTTTTGTTCAAAGCTACAGAGAGTAATTTGTTAAGAACCCTAGCACAAATTTACACACACTTCAAGCGTCTTGTGCCTCATGTGTATAAAGTTGTATAGTCCAGAAAGGACCGTTTAGGTGATTAGACATGCAGCTGATGCATATAAACTAAAGTGTTTATAGAGGGATAAAAATTTGACTTTTAGTAACATGGAATCAAAATTGAAAAGGATGAAGAATACAAGACTGAAGGTGTTATACATGAATGCACACTGTATACAGAATAAGGAAGATCTTTTCGCACAGTAAGAAATTGGCAGGCATGACATAGAGGGCATCACTGAATCATGGCTGAAAGATCATAACAGTTGGGAGCTTAAGATCCAAGGACTCTCACTCTGTTGAAAGGACAGGAAGGTATGCTGAAGAGTGTGATGGCTCTGATGGCAAAAATAATGAAGTTAATCCTTAGAAAGAGGTGTAGAATCCTTGTATGTAGAGTTAAGAAACTACCAGGATATAAGATCCTGATGGGAGTTGAACATGAACCTCTGAACAGTAGCCAGGAGGTGGAGTACAAATTACAATGGGAGATAGAAAAGGCAATTAAAAACAGCAATGATAGCCATGGGAAAATTCAACATGCAGGTAGATTGGGAAAATCAGGCTGGTGCTGGATCCCAAAAGAAGGAAACTGTAGAACGTCTGTAAGACAGCTTTTTAGAGCAACTTGTGGTTTAGCCCACTAGATAAAAGGCAATCCTGGACTGGGTAATGTGTGATGAAACAGATTTGATTAATGAGCTTAAGGTAAAAGAACCCTCAGGAGGCAGTGATTTAAATATGACAGAATTCACCATGCAGTTTGAAAGGAAGAAGCTAAAAATGACATGTCAGTATTGCAGTGAAGTAAAGGGAATTGCAGAGGCATGAGAGCCGAGCTGCCCAAAGTTGATTGGAAGGATCCTCCAGCAGTAATGACGCCAAAGCAGCAAAGCTGCTGTTTCTGGGAGCAATTCAAAATGCAGAGGCCACTAATTCTGCTCCTGCATATAGTCTTTACACCAACAAAAAGTGATCTGGAAAAGGAATTTATCTATTTATTGACATAAAGCGCGGAATAGGTCCTTCCAGCCCTTAGAGCTGCACCACCCAGCATTCCCCGATTTAACCCTAGCCTAATCACAGGACAATTTACATTGACCGATTAACCTACCATCTGCTACATCTTTAGACAGTGCACGCCACTGTTGTAACATGTGGTTATTTGAGTTACTGTTGCCTTCCTGTCAGCGTGAAGCAGTCTGGCCATTCTCCTCTGACCCCACTCATGAAAAAGGCGTTTTCACCCACAGAACTTCTGCCTACTGGATGATTTTCATTTTTTTCACCATCCTTTGTAAACTCTAGAAACTGTTGTGTGTGAAAATCCTAGATCAGCAGTTACTGAGATACTCAGACTACCCCATCTGGCACCAACGTTCATTCCACAAAGTCACTTAGATGACAGTTCTTCCCTACTCTGATGTTTGGTCTGAGATAGATAAGACTTTTGGGTCAAAGCAGAGTTTAAAGTCAAGTGATGCAGAGGTCAGGCAGGGGAATGGAGTTGAGATCTGATCAGCTGATTTTATTGACCTTCTCTCTTGTTCTCCTTCCTGTACTTCACTGATACACATCAAGAAAAGCCCAGCCTCGTGGTGAAGGAGTGGATTGTGACATGGGTGTCAGGTGTTGACCTTGTCTAGATGTTTAAGAAAGTTGAATTGTTTAAAAACTTTAACAGAATTGTTTCTATAGACTTTGACTGAAGCATCCTTGAAAATCTAAGAATATCCCGAATTATGCTGAAGTTGCATACTATATATCTGAGCTTCAGATAACTGTAAGGCGACCGTGATGCTCCTATTGTCAAATAGTCCAAGGTTACAAAGTGTTGATATTAACTAACTTATAATTAACCAGTGTCACGCCTATAATTTAAAGAGTGGTTAGTGGAATAACATAAATGCAAAAGATTCCGCAGGTGTTGGAAATCCAGAGTAAAACACAAACTCAACAGCTCAAGCAGCATTTATTCAAGAGAATAAACAGATGATGTTTCTGGCTGAGACCCTTCATCAGCACTGGACAGGGTGGGGGGAGGTGGTTAGAAGCCAGAATAAAAAAGGTGGGTGAGGGGAAGCAGTCAAGCTAGAAGTTGAAAGGTGAATCCAGGGGAGGGAGAAGGCACGTGGGCGGGAGAGGGGGATGAAGTGCGAAGCTAGGAGGTATTAGGTGGAAAAGGTAAAGGGCTGAAGATGAAGGAATATGATACAGAGGAGGGTGGACTGTGGGAGAAAGGGAAGGGGGAAAGGCTCCAGAGGGAGTTGCAGGGCAAGTGCAGGATAGGTGAGCGGAAGAGAAGAGATAAAATTAGAGTCAGAATGGGAAATGGAAAAAGAGAGAAGAGTGAGGGTCAGGAAAATTACTAGAAGTTAGAGAAATTCATGTTCACGCTGTCAGGTTAGAGGGTACCCAGACAGAACACGAAATGTTACACCTCCAGTCAGAGAGTGCCCTCATTGTGGCAGTAGAGGAGGCAATGGGAGTGCAAACTCAAATGAAAATGGGTACTAGTTTCAGAATGTTATCACCTGACTGAGTAAATAAACCAAGTTAAGGAATAGATTTTCTACTAAATAGCATCTTTCACAAAAACTTTTCATGCTAAATCATAGGTTGTGGGAACAGTCCAGTGATGGGGTGAGTGAAGCTGAGTGAAATTATCGCCTCTAGCTTAAGTGCCTAATAGCTGAGGGGTAATAACTATTCCTGAGGCTCCTGTACCTTCTTCCTGATGGCATCAGTGAGAAGAGAGCGTGGCCCGGGTGGTGGGGGGTCCCTGATGATGGATGCTGCTTTTCTGCAACAGAGCTCCATGCTGGGCTCAGGACAGATCCATTTTGGATGAAACCATCTTGTTCCCCCAGTCTGGGAGACCTCCGAACTCTCTGCTACCTCTCAGGTCTCACTGCCAGTAGCCTTATGATGTTTACTTTTTAAATATGTCATAAATGCACCTTATTATTTGTTAATTTATTTGTGCTAATATCACTTTATATGCTATGTGTTAGTTATATGTACTCTGTTGTGCACTTTGATCCACAGGAACATTTGGCAGTATACATGTGTATGGAGGAATGACAATAGACAGACTTAATAACTATCCAAAAAGGAAAGACTGTTCAAAATAAGATATACTAATAATCTAGTAACTTTTCTTAAATGTTATTAGAAATAAAGATAAAATACGAGTTGAGGGTTTCTAACGTGATCTCGTCACACAATACCTGCCTGTTTTTTATCAATGGAGTCAAATCCTGCAATTTTGTTGCCCTTTGTGTCGATCAAAGATCCCATTGGCTCACAGGTAATCACGTCACAGGTTTGCTTTGGCAATGGCAGCAGCTGGCGTACCTTGTCGATGCTTTCTGAATGTTTGTCGCCTAGCTCTTTCTGGCAGGGAAGGGAAAGTAGAAAAGGACATGTCAAACACTGTAACTGGGACATGGTGTGAAACACAAGAGATTCTGCACACGCTGGAAATCCAAAGCAACACGCAAAATGACGGAGGGACTCAGCCGGTCGGGCAGCATTACGGAGAGGAATAAATACCTGACTCCTCGGGCCAAGACCCTTCATCAGGACTGGAAAGGAAAGAGTAAGGGATGTGAAAGTTGGGCAACGGAGGAAGTACAACTAGACTGCACGCTCTCCAAACTTCTGCTTGCTCTACTCAGTTGACTCTTCCATTGCAACAGAAGTTTTTAAGCTTCGGGGGGGCGCAGTAGTGTTGCAGTTCGTGTAACGCTATCACAGTCCCAGCAATTCCACCGTCAATAAGGAGATCGTACATTTTCACGATGACTGTGTGAGTTTCCTCTGGGTGGTCCCGTTTCCTCCCACATTTCAAAAGCATGCCAGGTTTTCCTCCCACATTTCAAAAGCAAGTCAATTGGATAAATGGGTGCAATGGGCAGCACAGGCTTGTTGGACTGGAATGGCCTTTCCCCTTGCTGCATTTCTAAATAAATAACTGATCTTCCCTGAGAATCTGATCATCTTCAAAACATCAGATCTCCCTAATCTACAACCACCCACCAGTAAAACATGCACAGAAAAGCAGCCCTTTCCTCCAAGTTTCCTAACAGCTAAACAAGGTTTCTCCTTCACTGTTACGGGCTAGAGACTTGGAACTTGCTCCCGTGGAGGGTAAGGGGCGGCAGCTTACCATCTAACACAACACTTAGGGGTGGGTACTACATCCTAGTCATTCAAACCAGGTCCACTGTAGATTTAGAAATCACCTGCTTTAGATGCGATTTGACTTTCGCAAATCTATGATGGCTTTCCTGGAATGACCCAGGCTTTACTGAGTGGCAGTTTAATTTGTTCCTAACAACAGGTTCTTAGACTTTTCCAGTCCTTGTTAACATGCCTGAATGTCCTCATTTTATCAGCCCCTTTGCTTCAACAGTGGAATAAAGTCAGCAACCCACCAGCTCTCAGGTGCTTCTGCAGTGAGACCCGAAAGACTGCACCTCAGCCACTTATATCAAGATTCAGATTTATTTATCACATGTAAATTGAAAGATACAATGAAATGTGTCATTGGCATTAACAATCAGCACGCTCAGACACATTCTGCTGACAACATAGCACTATGACAATGGCCAACAGAACTGCACACAACAAGCAACAAAACAACAACAGTAAAACAAGCCTTATCCCCCCACCTCCCACCCACACACGCAAACAGTCCTCCAACCCCAGGACAGGTCGTTTTCTTCCGCGTCCAGCGGCCTTGGACTCACAGACATCGGGCTTTGAATTCCCCCGCCTGCTTGCAGAGATCCACTGACTCGGGGCTCTGGCCAACGGGGCTTGAATTCTGGACTTACAATTCTACCTTGATCCTTGACAGAAGACCATAGGAGCGGAATTAGGCCATTTGGCCCATTGAGTATGCTCCATCATTTCATCATGGCTGATCCATTTCCCTCACAGCCCAATCTCCTGCTTTCTCCCTGTATCCCTCCATGCCCTGACTATTCAATAATCCTCCGCCTTAAATATACCCAATGACCTGGCCTCCACAGCTGCCCCTGGCAATGAATTCCACAGATTCACCAACCTCTGGCTAAAGAAATTCCTCCTCATCTCCATTCTAGAAGGATGACCCTCTATTCTGAAGCTGTGTCCTCTGGTCTTAGATTCCCCTGCCATGGGAAACATCCTCTCCACATCCACGCTATGAAGGCCTTTCAACATTCGATAGGTTTCAATGAGGTCACCCCTCATTCTTCTGAATTCCAGTGAGTAGAGGCCCAGAGCCATCAAATGCTCCTTAGATGACAGGATAATTCAATCTTGGAATTATTTTCCCTCTCCAATGTCAGCACATCCTTTCTTAGATAAGGGCTCCAAAACTGCTCACAACACTCCAAGTGAGTCCTCACCAGTGCTTTGTAAAGCCTCAAAATTACATCCCTGCTTTTAATTAACATCAACCCCAAGAATATACTGAACAACAAACACTAGGTTTCGAACTCCAGTCTCACCAATGACAGGACCCTGAACACTTCATTCCTTTCAGAAACCTTCATTGGGATCCTTGTGAACTAGTTGGTTCACCAATTTCTGTAATACCTGTAGTGTCAGATTAACCTTCTCCTTAGCCAGTGGACTACCTGGAGAGACCTAGACAACATGGACTCGAGTTGGACTCAGAAAGAGGATGGAACTGAACAAAGAATCTTTACTTGTGGATAGGTCAGCAGAAAACATTGGCTATGACTTGAGAATCACTACACACAGGGCAGGGAAACTGAAGACTGAGCAAAGACTAACCAAACTGAAGGAACTAAGATAGACAAGCAAAACAAAGGCGGCACAGGTACACTGAAAAATAGAACAAGGCACAAATGAAAATAACCGACAAATAATCAGGGAAGGAGTTGCTTAGAGCTCGAAGCCTGGAGCACTCCAGCACCTCCAGGTGGTCAGACTAAGGCATTACATCTCCATATTTTTATCCTGTCCATAATTTACCTTTCTTGTTCAACCAACCATGAAGAGATATGACTAATACATGACTATGTCATTAGTCAAAACAGAACCATTTCTCTGGATGTGATAAAAGAACGATGTTTCAGTTATCACGTCACTAGGAATGAACAGCAGGTACTGTTGAAATAATGACACACTTTCAATTACTTCATTCTTTCTTTGGCTGAAGGTAATTAATGATATCTAACCTACACCATATGTTTTTGTAAATCTGACATTTCTTTTTCTTTTTGTATTGAAGCTTAAAATGGGAAACCGACAGCTGAGACTGGGAATTCGTAGGATGTAACAGATTAAACAGAAGTACACTCACAGATCAAAATTCATTCATCACGTGGAAGACATTAAAGTTATGCAATGCTTTCCCTTTGTTTCGATGAGTGCAGCTCCAATGACAACCATGAACTCAGCACCATCCAGGAGAACACAGCACCCCGTCTACCATCACAGATGTTCATTTCCTTCAGTACAAATGCAGCTGCGCTTCATCTCTATGTTAGAATCTTAGGCAGAGACACTACAGCACAGAAGCAGACCCTTAGGCCCATCTACTCCATGCTGGGCATAGTCATCTCGTCGACCTGAATCACAGCCCTCCATACCCCTCTCATGCATGTATCTATCCAAACTTCTCTGAAATGTTGAAATCAAACCCATATCCACCGCTTCTGCTGGCAATTTGTTCCACACTTGCATCTCCCTCTGAGTGAAGTCCTCATAACCCCTCCCAACTTCCCCTTAAGCATTTCACCTTTCACCCTTAACGCATGACCTTGTGGTCTAGTCTCGCCCACCCTCAGTGGAAAAACACCTGCTTGAATTTACCCTATCTACATACCTTATAATATTCCATTGCTCTATCAAATCTTCCCTCGTTCTCCTACTTTTATACAAATTTGCACTGGAGCAACATACAAAATGCTGGAGGAGCTCTCCCAAACCCATGATGCCTACTACCAATGGCGTCACAGTTCAGGCAATTGCTTCACACTGCCCGCAATCACTGACAATTCCCACCACTAATGAGTTTGCCTGTTCTCCTTGTGATCATTAGGACTTCCTCTGGGTGCTCCAGTTTCCTCCCACATTCCAAAGGTGTACAGACTAGGGTTAGGGTTAATAAGCTGTGGGACATCCTATTTTGGCGACAGTAGCTGGGCAACACTTGTGGACTTGCCCCAAGCACAATCCTTGCTGATTTGATTGGACATGACACAAACAACACATTTCACTGTATGTTTTAAGTACATGTGACAAATAACACTAATCTTTAAATTTTTCTTTGAATCAAGGACAAGGGCACGAGCAGCACCAGCATTACTCCTCCAACCGGATTTGGAAATACACTCAATGGCCACTTTCTCCGTACACCACAAACCTGATCGTTAATGCAAATATGTCTAATCAGCCAATCATTTGGCAGCAACTCAATGCATTAAAAACATACAGACATGGCCAACAGGCTCAGTTGGTGTTCAGACCAAACATAAGAATAAGGGAGAAATGTGATCTAAGTGACTTTGACAGTGGAATTGTTGGTGCCAGATGGGGTGGTTTGAGTTTATCAAAAATTGCTGATCTCTTGGAATTGTCATTGCACACCAGTCTCTAGAGTTTGCAGGGGTGTCAAACTCATTTTAGGTCACGGGCCGGATTGAGCAAAATGCAGCTTCATGTGGGCCGGATCTGTCGGACACGTGCGAACGCAGCTTTCGTTGCCTCCATTTTTTCAGCCTGCTCTCATGTGTCTCAGTCTCTGCTATAACTACAAAGTGTTTCACTTTACAAATTCCGTTTCTTATGAAGAAGACTGCCGAATAAACACTAAAAACCCTGAAAACCTGGTACCTGAATAAACTCAGCATTAGCCATATCATACGCCATAGGCGCTTCGATTACTGGGGCCAGCTTTAATAGTAATTAGATATTATCTCGCGGGCCAAAGATAATTCCACCGCGGGCCTTGAGTTTGACATATATGGTTTACAGAGAACAGTGCAAAAAACAAAAAAATCTAGTGAGAAACAGTTCAGTGGATGAAAACACCTTATGAATGAGAGAGGTCAGAGGAGAATGACCAGACTGTTGAAGCTGACCGGAAGGTGACAGTAGCTCAATAACCACACCTTACAACAGCGGTGTGCAGAAGAGCATCTCTGAATGCACAGCATGTTGAACCTCGAAGTAGTTTGGCTACAGCAGCAGAAAACCATAAACATACACTCAGTGGGCACTTTATTAAGTACAGTAAGTATATAATACAGTGGCCAATAAGTGTATACAGGTGTCACCCCCCCCCCCCTTACAAAGGTAGAGCGTTCCTATGAAACCTTTCTTAAGCCAAAATGGCGTAAAGCGAAGAACCATTCATTTATATGGGAAAAATTTTTGTAAAAGTGAAAATCCTCTTTGTAATGTGAAAACAGGTTACTAATGTAGGTCTTTTGTGAAAGTGAAGTGGTGTAAAGCGAACATTCCTAAAGCGGGGGGCACCTGTATTGTTATTCCTTTATTGTTACTGGACTGCATTTCTTTGTTCAATGTCAGTGTGGGAATGCTTTCAGCTTAAACATGGCAGCAGATCACGAGGATTTTCTCACTACCTGTTTCTCAAGGGCAGTAAGGGGTAGGTAATAGATGTTTGACCTTTGACATTAGTTCCCCCCATCCTTAAAGAGAAAATGACAGCAAATGGAAGAGAACAGGGAGTTGTTCAGCAACTATGTGCTTTCTTGTCTTGCCCTTGTTCCCCTATCCCACATTCTACAAAAAGACACTGGCAATAGCTCAGCAACAAATCCATTTCACACTCTCCCAAATGGGAAACAGCACTTTATAAAGGAAAGTGAAAACCTGTTCACAAAATGACACAGTTCCATTACTGAACCACTTAAAATTTCAAACGGAATACGAGTGGCATGTTTGCTTTCAATGTTAAGAGTGTTGAGGATAGAACATAGAACAGTACAGGCTCTTTATTTAACCTAGTCCAAGATCAATTTATTCATGGCAGCATATTGGTAAATTTCCTCAGCACCCTCTCTAAAGTTTCCACATCCTTCTGTTAATGAGGTGGCCATAATTGAACACAATATTCCAAGTGTGGAGTAACCAGAGTTTTATAGATCTGCAACATTGTCTCAGGACTCTCAATTACCTCAATCCCCTGATTAATGAAGGCCAACATTACATACACCTTCCCAACCACCCTATCAGCTTACGCAACAACTTTGATGGATCTGTGGATGTGGACTTCAAGTTGCTAAGAATCCTATCATCAGCCTTGTACTCTGCCTTCAAGTGCAATCTTCCAAAGTGTAGCACTTCACTCTTCTCTGGATTGAACTCCATCTGACACTTCTCAGCTCTGTTCTGCATTCTATCAGTCCTGTTGCAATCTTCTACACTATCTACAACACCACCACCTCGGGATAAAAGAAAATAAGTCATACTGCAGTTACACAAAAGTTTAATCCTGGAGTATAGTGTGCAATTTTGGTTGGCCCCTTCTTTGGAAGGATGGGGACCCTACAAAAGAAAAAGTTTATCAGGATGATGCCTGGTTTAGTATGAGTTGCAAGGAAAGGTTAGAAAAACTTGAGTTGTTCTTCCTAGAGTATCAGAGGCTGAGTGGATACCTGAAAAAGATCTCCTGAAGTACCTCCTGGACCTAATAAAATGGCCTCTGTGTAAATGCTCATGGTCTTCTGCTGCTGAAACCCACCCACTTCAAGATTCGACATGTTGTGCATTCAGAGATCCTCTTCTGCCCACCACTGTTGTAACACATGGCTATTAGAGTTACTGTTGCCTTCCTGTCAGCTTGAACCAGTCTGCCAATTCTCCTCTGACCTCTCTCATAAATAAGGTGTTTTTACCCACAGAGCTGCTGGTCACTGGAAATTTTTTTGTTTTTTGCACAATCCTCTGTAAACTTGAGACTGTTGTTCGTGAAATGTCCCAAGAGATCAGTAGTTTCTAAGATACTCAAACCACCCTATCTGACATCAACAATTGTTTCATGGTCAAAGTCCCTTATATTTACAGTAATATATTTGGTTATATTTACAGTAAGTCTCTTAGATTCAATGAGATGCTGCCACATGATTGGCTGATTAGTTATTTGTATTAACGAGCCCGTGTACCTAATAAAGTGTCCTGAAATCTACCTGCCTCTCCATCTATCTTTGTATTGTCGACAAACTTGGCCACAAAACCATCAATTTCATCATCCAAATCACTGACATCTTGTATAACATGAAAAGAAGAGGTCCCAACTCCAATCCCTGCAGAACAACATTAATCACTGGCAGCCAACCAGAAAAGGCTCCCTTTATCCCCAGTCTTTGCCTTCTGCCAGTCAGTCAATCCTGTGACAACACTAAACTATAAATCAATACCAAGGCCAATAATGTGCGCCAAAGAAAGTGAAAAGCTGTCTCTCAAGCTTGGACTAGGCCTCATTCCTTCAGTCTTCCAGCATCTACAGATGTTTTGCTCTCCTCTTTTTTCTATTTTGATTTTTAACATGTCCATCACAGTCTTCCAAAAACTTTTTTAAAAATCACTCAACAACAACTTTTTTTCAAGAGTAAAGCCCCCACTTGTTTAGACTTCCCTCTCTGTTACAATGTCCCAGCTTTACTTTAGCCATTTGTCAATCTAAATCCTGAAACTCTGACAAAACTCTGGGAGCATCTTCATCAGAAGTATTGCAGAGTTCAGGGCAGAAGCTCACCCCCACCTTAAGAACAACTAGGGAATGTCATGGAGTGCTGGCCTTGGCTTTCACTGAAATCTCCAGTGTCAGATTAGTGTGCAACTTGCCTTGTGATAAGACAAAGGCTATGAAGGTAGCCCTCACTGCATGAGAGAGGCAGAATGTGTGCAGATTAGGAAAAGAAAAATTAACTGTCAGATCTTGAGACTGAGTAATAGTGGTTTAAAATGTCAAAAGTTTTATTATTAATACTTGCAGCCATCCAATAAAGAAAGTTTAACGGTTTCTATGGGAATTAAGAGCTATTAAAACAGAAATGTAAACAATGTTGGTAATATTACACAAATATAATGATATGGGTACAGTATAAATTTGGGTCAGCCAAACATATCGAAATTGTCAGTTCTGCTCATAAGTAGCCTGTCACCTGGTAGTTTTATTTACTGCCTTGCTCTTGCTATCTTGGTAGTGATACCCAAGGGGTGTCATACAGAAATTTTTCCTCTGATCAGTACCAGATCTCTACAACTTGGACATACGTAATTCCTTCATTCTCCCTGGAGAGTGAATGTTTGGTGAGGCAGCATTTACTTCACTCTGATGGCACATCCATAACTGCAGCCGTCAAAGCAAGCGACGTGCCAAGTCTGAGAGTAAAATCAATTGAACTTCACGTGCACGGGCAGAGAACACATGATCAGCAGCTCAGACAACGAGGCTCTGTGTGTAATATACTTTCCCCGAGAAGGACTTACATTATTTTATTGATGCTTTGAGATATTGCCTGGCAAGATACTTAGCCCAATCCATAGTCCAGAAACCCAATGGTTAGAGGAGACCACACTGGTGGTACCTCTCCAGTGACTGCTGATGATTGTCCAGATTCGAGAAGCATGCAGTAGGGTGAGCATCACAGCTCCTTAACGTACCACAGTGCTGGCTCTGAGATCATGATCATACCGACATTAACTACTCATACTGTAGGTAATCCTGGTTCCAGAGGATGAGAAGAGGTTCACTAGGATGCTGCCTCGATGTGCTATAAAGAGAGTTTGGGTTGTTTTTTTTTCTAGAGCAGTGGAAGCTAAGGGAAGACCTGAGAGAAGTTTATTAAATTGTGAGCGGATACATAAGAAGACAAGAAGCAGGAGCAGGAGTAGGCCATCTGGCCCGTCTACAGATGCACTGTAGAAAGCATTCTGACTACAGATGAAGATTCCAATGTGCAGGATCAAGAAAAGCTGCAGCAGGTTGTAGACTCAACCAACTTCATCATAGGCACAAGCTTCCTCAGTGAAAACATCTTCAAAAGGTGGTACTTTAAGAAGGTGACTTCCATCATTAAGGATCCTCACCATCCAGGATATTCCCTCTCCTCATTATTACCATCAAGGTACCTGTAGTAATCATAAGTTCACTAATGACACAACCGTGCTCTGCCTCATCTACAACAACGATGATAAGACAGCGTACAGAGAGGATGTACAGTGGCTTGTAAAATGGTGCAAGCACAACAACTTGAGTCTCTACATAGACAAGAGCAAAGAGATGATTGCGGACTTTATAACTGTGCAGGCTGACCGTTCATCATTGTATGTACACGGCTCCTCCGTGGAGAGAGTTAAGAGCACCAAGTTTCTGGAGTGCTAATAATGGACGATCTCTCCTTGCCCATCAACACTTCCTCTTTGGTCAAAAAAGCACAGCAGTGTCTCCACTTTCTGAGGATATTGAGGTGAGTGAGGCTCAACCCCCTCCTCCATTCTAACTAAATTTTACAGGAGTACTGTACCATCAAGAGTGTCCCGACACCATAGAGAGTGCATTTGCTATCGAATTGCAAGGCATCTGACCGCAAGACCCCACAAAGAATTGAGAGGACTGTTGAGATGATCATCAGGGTTTCTCTTCCACCCATCCAAGAAATTTATCAGGAGCTCTGTGTACACAGGGCCCTTAGCATTGTCAACGAATCTTCCCATCCATCCAACAATCTCCTTGACCCTTTAACATCAGGGATGAGGTGCTGTAGCATTAAGACAAGGACTGTTTGGATGGGAAACAGCTTATTTCCCCAGGCTGCAAGACTACTGAGCTCCCTACCAACACCCAGGTCTCATCACATATGATGTGCCAAGAGACCCGACGTAGATTGGGGGACAGCTTCATCGAGCACCTCCACTCCGTCCGCCGCAACAGACAGGATCTCCCAGTTGCCACCCACTTCAGCTGTGCTTCACATTCCCATTCGGATATGTCCATACATGGCCTCCTCTACTGCCATGATGAGGCCAAACTCAGGTTGGAGGAGCAACACCTCATATACTGTCTGGGTAGTCTCCAGCCCCTTGGCATATAACCATATAACAATTACAGCACGGAAACAGGCCATCTCGGCCCTTCTAGTCCATACCGAACGCTTACTCTCACCTAGTCCCACTGGCCTGCACTCAGCCCATAACCCTCCATTCCTTTCCTGTCCATATACCTATCCAATTTTACTTTAAATGACAATATCGAACCTGCCTCTACCACTTCTACTGGAAGCTCATTCCACACAGCTACCACTCTCTGAGTAAAGAAATTCCCCCTCGTGTTACCCTTAAATTTTTGCTCCCTAACTCTCAAATCATGTCCTCGTGTTTGAATCTCCCCGCTCTCAATGGTAAAAGCCTATCCACGTCAACTCTATCTATCCCCCTCATTATTTTAAATACCTCTATCAAGTCCTCCCCTCAACCTTCTACGCTCCAAAGAATAAAGACCTAACTTGTTCAGCCTTTCCCTGTAACTTAGGTGCTGAAACCCAGGTAACATTCTAGTAAATCTTCTACTAGGCATGAGCATCGAATTCTCCAGCTTCCGGTAATTCCCTTCTTCTCCCTTCCCCTATCCCAGATTCACTCTGCTTCCTCTTCCAGCTGCCTATCACCTTCTGCCTTCATGATTCTGCCTTCTACTTCTACCTATAGTGCTTTCCCCTTACATTCCTTCTACACCTCTCCTGCCTATCCCCTCCCTGCTTCCCCTCCCCCACCCCTTGATCTTTCCTCTTACTGGTTTTTCACCTAGAACCTACCAGCCTTCTCCTTCCCATTCTCCCCCCACCTTTTTATAGGGCCCCTGCCCCCTCCCTCCTCAGTGCTGACGAAGGGTCTCGGCCCGAAACGTTGACTGCTCATTTCCATGGATGCTGCCCGACCTGCTGAGTTCCTCCAGCTTGTTTGTACGTATTGCTTTGACCTGAGCATCTGCAGTGTACTTTGTGTTTAGTGTTCGGTAATACTATGTACTTTTTAACTTTATTTGTGGTAGTATTACTTTATGTGTTATTTGTGTGAGTTATATCTACTGTGTAGTGTGTCTTGGTCTAGAGAAACATTGCTTTCTTTGGCAGCATACATGCACGGAATTGAATGATAATAAACTTACCTTGAACAGGAGGTACAAGAGCCTGAAAAAGCACACTCAATGTTTTAGCAGCTACTTCTTCCCTTCTACTATCACTTTTCTCAATGGTCCATGAACACCACCTCACTTTTTGCTCTATTTATTTACTTTTTGTATTTCTTATTATAATTTATAGTAACGTTTTATGCCTTGCACTGTACCGCTGCCGCAAAATAACACACCATCTGTTATTGATTATAAACCAGATTCTGAGATGTACGAGGAAAATCTTTTACAGAGAGCAGTGGGTGCCTGGAATGTGCTCCTGGGGGTGGCTGTGGACACCAATACAGTGGAGGTATTCAAGAGGCTCTTAGAGAGGCACATTAATTTGCAGGAAATGGAAGGATATGGACACTGTGTAGGCATAGAAATTAAGTTGGTTAGACATTTGATTGCTAATTTAATTAATTTGGAATAACATGTGGGCCAAAAGCCTGTCTCTATGTTGTTCTATTCTGTGCTCATAAATAATCTGGGATCCATTTTTGGGTTGATGTGTTTGATATTAAAAACATGTTATTATGTCATACTTCATTACGCTACAGGAAGCCATCTAGCCCAGTGAGTCAAAGAGAGCAATCTCTTTCTCCAAATTATTTCCCTGTTAATCATTCTCTCACACATGTGCATTGACACACCCCTAACTCCACTGCTGTCAGGAAGAAGCCTTAGGTCCCACGCAACCATTTTAAGAACATTATCACCCTTCAACCATCAGGATCTTGAACCAGAATGGATAACTTCACTCACCTCCACACTGAACTGATTCCACAAGCTACAGACTCACTTTCAAGAATTCTCCAATGCTTGTTCTCAAGATTATTTATTAATTTTTTTTTGTTTTTGCACAATTTGTTTCTTTTGCACATTGTCTATTTGTAGTTGTGTGCACTGTGTTTTTTAATTGATTCTATTTTGTTTGTTCATATCTACTATGAATGCTTGCAAGAAAATGAATCTTAGGGTGGCCTATGGTGACATGTACGTACTTTGATACTAAACTAAACCCGGACTTTGGATGTTGACTCTTTTACCACCCACCAATACTCGAAGCAGTTGATCTAACACCCAGCTTGCCTTTGGATTCAGGAAAGAAGAGGTCCCAGAGGGAACGCCCGTAGTCACAGGGAGAACATACAAACTTCTCGTAGAAAGCCCAGTCAGGATTGAACCAGGGTTTCTGGAGCACTAATCAGAATCAAGTTTGTCATCACTGACTTATGTAATATGAAATCTGTTATTTTACAACAGCAGTACAGTTCAATGACAAAATTACAATAAATTACACAGTAAATAAATAGTGCAAACAATAACTAATAAGATCGTGTTCATGGACGATTCAGAAATCTGATGGGGAGGGAAAGAAGCATTACCTGAATCATTGAGTACAAGTCTTTGTGCTGTTGTACCTCGTACCTGAAGATACTTGTCAGGGATGGTGAGGGTCCTTAGAGATGGATGCCACCATCTTGAAGGCACACAAGAGGCAGTAAGTACAATGAATGATGAAAGGATTGGCTAGGTCAACATGAGTCCCTGGGAATGAGAAGATGGCTTCTGTAGGCCATAAATTATACAGGCGGCTGGATATTCTGTTTGGGGCATGGAAGCAGTGGTTGGAGAGCTGATATACGAGAGGTGATTGATAAGTTCGAGGCTTAAGGTAGAAGGAGTCAATTTTAGAAAACCTAGCACATTTATTTTTCAACATAGTCCCCTCCTACATGTACACACTTAATCCAGCGGTTGTGGAGCATACGGATCCCTTCTTTGTGGAAATGGTCCACAGGAGGGATGATTGATAAGTTCGTGGCCTAAGGTAGAAGGAGATGAGTTATTAACTTCAAATTTTCTGCATTATCACTCAGAGTTGAACAGCACGTGCATGTAATGAGAGTGTCCTGGATCTCCAGGTGGTCCACAGCAGGGGTGATTCATAAGTTCATGGCCTAAGGTAGAAGGAGATGAGTTATAAAGCTCTCGTTACATGCATGTGCAGGTCAACTCTTTGAGTAAAAATGCAGAAAGTTTGAAGTTAATAACTCATCTCCTTCTACCCTAGGCCACAAACATATCAATCACCCCTGCTCTGGATCACTTTCCAGAGGTCCAAGACGCCGACTTCTACAAAGAAGGGATCCGTATGCTCCACGACCGCTGGACTACTTGTGTAAATGTAGGTAAAATAAATGTGCTTAGGTTTTCTAAAATGGACTCCGTCTACCTTAGGCCATGAACTTATCAATCACCCCATCTCCAAACACTAGAAACACTAGCCAAAGGCAGCTCAGCTGGGGCTCTGGTGAAAATAAAGAGCAGGGAACTTATATTATAGATCCAACCAATAAGTACAAGGCTAAAATGGGAAAAAATAATCAGAAAGGCTGTAAAGTAGAAAATGAAAAGAATAAGTTTTTAATTCTTTTCCCCGGGATATGAATGAGGAGCTACTTCAATCCTCCTGAGAATGTAGAGGGTAGTGATTAACCTTATCTACAGATGGAAGGAACACCCAATCATCAGAAATCTCCTGAGCTTAGGTACGTATAGATAAACACACTTTATTGCAGGAGATCAGTTCCTCTGACTTTTAAAAGAGGCAGTGGTAGTTTCCATTTTGAATGCCTCCAGTGAAATGTGAAGCAAGCCTATCACAATAATGCATTAACCACTTAGAATCATAGAACATTACAACACAGAAACAGGCCATTTGGCCCATCTAGTCCATGCCAAACCATTAACCTGCCTAGTCCCATCAACCTGCACCAGCACCATACCCTCCATACTTCTTCCATCCATGTATCTACCCAAATTATTCTAATCGAACCCACATCAATTACTTGTGCTGGCAGCTCATTCCACACTCTCACCCCCCTTTGACTAAAAAAGTTTCTCTTTTATGTTCCCCTTAAAAGTTTCAAGCGAACTCATGACTATAGCAGTAGTCTCACCCAACCTCTCTGGAAAAACCCTGTTTGCGTTTATCTTACCCCGCATAATTTGGTATACTTCTATCAAATCTCCTCTCAGTCTTTTACATTCTAGGGAATAAAGTCTTAACCCATTCAACCTTTCCCTATAACTCAACTCCCAGAAACATCATTGTAAATTTTCTCTGCACACTTTCAATCTTATTTACATCTTTCCAGTAGGTAGGTGACCATAACAGCATACAATACTCCTGATTAAGCCTCAGCAATGTCTTATAAAATTTCAACATAACATCCCACCTTCCTTATTCAATACAAGGGAGTATGTTGTATTCTATGTAGATATCTACCTATGATACCACGTTGAAAGATGAATGGATCTATATTCCCATATCTCTGTTCTACCAGACTTATCAGTGGCCTACCACACACCATAAATACCTACCCTGGTTGGTACTCCCAAAGTGCAACATATCTCACACTTAAATATGCATTAAATTCCATCTGACATTTTTCAGGCCATTTTCCAGCTGATCCAAATCCCAATGCAAGCTTTGATAATTTTCCTCACTGTCCATTACACCCCCAACCTTGGTGTCACCACAAATTTGATGACCCGGTTTACCACATTATCATCTAGATCGTTGATATAGATGACAAACAACAAAGGACCCAGCACCAATCCCAGCAGCACACCAGTAGTCACAGAACCCTGATCAAAGAGACAACCATCTACTGCCATTCTCTGGCTTCTCCCGTGATGCCAATGTCTGATCCGATTTACCACCTCATCCTGAATGCCGAGTGACTGAACCTTCTTGACCAACTTCCCATGATGGACCTTGTCAAAGGCCTTGCTAAAGTCTATGTAGACAACATCAAGGCCTTGCCTTCAACAACTTTCTTGGTAACCACAATAATGAACAATAATGCCTGGCCAGACACAATTTACCAAGCAGTTAGCCACGTTGACTATCCTTAATCAGTCCCTGTCTATCCAAATACTTATCTTGTATATCTGGTGCTTTAGAATAGAACCATAGAACATTACAGCACAGAAACAGGCCTTTTGGCCTTTCTTGGCTGTGCTGAACCATTTTTCTGCCTAGTCCCACTGACCTGCACCCGGACCATATCCCTTCATACACCTCTCATCCATGTACCTGTCCAAGTTTTTCTTAAATGTTAAAAGTGAGCCCGCCTTTACCACTTCATCTGGCAGCTCATTCCACACTCCCACCATACTCTGTGTGAAGAAGCCCCCCCTAATGTTCCCTTTAAACTTTCCCCCTTCACCCTTAACCTATGATCTTTGGCTTTTTTCTCCCCTAGCCTCAGTGGAAAAAGCCTGCTTCCATTCACTTTATCTATACCCATCATAATTTTATATACCTCTATCAAGTCTCCCCTCATTCTTCTACACTCCAGGGAATAAAGTCCTAACCTATTCGACCTTTCTCTGTAACTCAGTTTCTCAAGTCCCAGCAACATCCTTGTAAACCTTCTCTGCACTCTTTCAAACTTATTAATATCCTCTTGTAACTCAGTGGCCTAAACTGCACACAATACTCCAAATTTGGCCTCACCAATGCCTTATACAACCTTACCATAACATTCCAACTCTTATACTCATTACTGTGATTTATAAAGGCCAACGTACCAAAAGCTCTCTTTACTACTCTATCTATCTGTGAATCCACTTTTAGGGAATTTTGTATCTGTATTCCTAGATCCCTCTGTTCTACTGCACTCCTCAGTGTCCTACCATTTACCTTGTATGTTCTACCTTGGTTTTTCCTTCCGAAGTGCAATACCTCACACTTTTCCGCATTAAACTCCATCTGCCATTTTTCAGCCCATTTTTCCAGCTGGTCCATATCCCTTTGCAAGCTTTGAAAACCTTCCTCACTGTCCACTACACCTCCAATCTTCGTATCATCAGCAAATTTGCTGATCCAATTTACCACTATATCATCCAGATCATTGATATAGATGACAAATAACAATGGACCCAGCACTGATTCCTATGGTACACCACTAGTCACAGGCCTCCACTCAGAGAAGCAATCCTCCACTACCACTCTCTGGCTTCTTCCATTGAGCCAATGTCTAATCCAATTTACTACCACACCATGTATACCTAGCGGCTGAATCTTCCTAACTAACCTCCCATGCGGGACCTTGTCAAAGGCCTTACTGAAGTCCATGTAGACAACATCCACTACCTTCCCTTCATCCACTTTCCTTGTAACCTCCTCGAAAAACTCTAATAGATTTGTTAAACATGACCTACCACGCACAAAGCCATGTTGACTCTCCCTAATAAGTCCCTGTCTATCTAGATAGTTGTAGATCCTATCTCTTAGTACTCCTTCCAATAATTTACCTACCACCGACGTCAAACTTACCGGCCTATAATTTCCAGGATTAGCTTCCAATAAGTTTCAGACTACTTATGTCAGGCTCATCGGCCTATAATTTCCTGGCTTATTCTGAGAGCCTTTCTTAAACGTTAGCTAACTTCCAATCCTCTGGCACCTCACCCGTGGCTAAGGAGGTTTGAAATATCTGTACTATGGCCACTGCAATTTCTGCACTCGCCTCCCACAAGGTCTGAAGGGACACTTGTAGATCTATTACTCATCATTCGGATATAAATCAAAACTAAAGGCTACAAGTCAGTTACTTGAAGGCAAAAAGTAATTGCTTCAAATATTAATTGTCCACCAGATATACATTCTGTACGAACGTCTATAAACACACAAATTGTATTGGTCAAATGGTTTTACTGTAACTATTTTCCATTACCACTGACATTAGTCATCAAAAGTCGCCCTTCAAATTGTGCTTGGTACTTTGAATCTCTGACCACCTCTCTCTTACGAGAAAAGCCTTTTCAGAATCCTGAAAAGGGCCTAGTTTAGCATCAGTTTAAAATAGGACATATTTGTATGGGGGGTCACACATGAAAGTGCAGACTCGTTATCATTTAATACTTCCCTTCTAAAGCTGGGCAGCATAGTCACATGGCAGTTAGCGTAACACTATAAATACAGCACTAGTAATCTGGGTTCAATTCCTGACACTGTCTTAGGGAGTTTGTACATTTTCCCCATGACTCTGTGCAGTTCTAGTACAAGTTCAACCATACAAATGCATACAGCTAAACGAAACAGTATTCCTCTGGGGCCAAGGTGCAAAACACAATACATACAGTCACACACAGCACATATACAGTAGTTACAACAGCACAAAAATAACACGAGAACAAATCCCTGAGTGTCATGGCCTGAGCATGACATGCTGTTGTGGAGCCACATTCCTGCAAGAACAAGTACCTAGCAGTTCCTCATCTTGCCTGGTTCAGCCACAGACAAAGGCAATCCAGCTTGTCTTCCTGGGAGCGACGCCAGAGAGTAACAGGACCGAGAGAGAGCCAGCCCACAGGGGCCAGCCCTCAAATCAGCACAGTTCCCAGCATGCCTGCCGCATCTCTGTTCTCTCCCCTCACTCCTGTGGTGACTCATTCCCTGGGTGGCTGTTACAGGCAATATCACGGCATGAGGACCTAGACTGCACAATAACCAAGGCCATGCAACTCCTCCGACGTCAATCTTGTCAATGAACTGGAAATGTGGGCACTCCTCCAAGTTCTCTGGCTTCTTCCCACATTCCAAAGACGTCCCGGTTGATAGGTTAATTAGTTACAAAGCTGTAATTTGGGCAGCACAGGCTCATTGGGCCTTAAGGGCCTACAAACATGCAGTATTTGTGAATTAAAAATAAATAAATTATAAACATCCCTACCTCTCAATGCAGTTTCACCTGCCCACATTCTGACCATATCTTACTTCGTGACAAAAACACCAGCTGTATCTGGTGTGGGAACGATGAAGTTATGTTCCAGAGCCCCACTCAGTGAGTAGGCGGCTTTGCCTCCCTAACAGCTCCCCCATTCATTGACGATAACAACCTTTTCCTCAATGTTAAGAGGACAAAGCTGGTCAGTGGGATGGTGTACTCTCTGTATCACTGACGCTGAGGTGGAGATAGTTGAGAGGTTCCAGGCTGCTGATGTAAAACTCACCATTAATTTGTCCACTCTAAAGCCAAAAGAAATGATAATTGACTTCAGGAAGGCAAGAGGTCACAAACAAGACCCACTATTCATAAATGGTGAAGTAGTGGAAAGAGTCTCCAGTTTCAAGCTTTTGGTGATGAACATCACCCTTTGGTCCATCAACACAACATCGAAGGTAGGGAAGGCACAACAGCGACTGCACTTCCTGAGGTGCTTAAGGAGAGTCAATCTGCCTCAAAAATTGCTGGCCAACTTTTATCGATGTGCAATAGAGAACATACAGACATATGGAATGTCAGTGCGGCACTCTAGACAGAGCACAAAGCAGTCCATCAGGAGATTAGAATGGTTTAGCACATCACTAGGACTCAACTCCAGACCTGAAGACAATCCACCACTCTCAATGCCTATGACACGCTTGTAACACCATTAAATAGCATACCAGACGCTACCTGTTCAATTTTTTTCCATCAGGTAAGAGACACAGAAACGTCTCAGCTAAAACTGTAAAACAGCTTCTTCCCGAGGGTTGTTGTGCAGCTGAATAATGCTACACATTGGCTTACCAATGGTCTTTAAGTGATATGGACTATTGAAGTCACTTATTACATGTAAGTGTAGGAATTTTTTTTATAAATTAAGCTGTACTGCTTACATTGTAAATACCTATTTTCGCATGGACTGGAGTAGAACTGTAATCTCATCTTGAGCAATGACAATAAAGTTCTATTTTATTCTATTCTAGACATATTCAAAGTTCAAATTAATTTATTATTAAATTACATCTATGTCACCATATACTACCTGAGATCCACTTTCTTGCAGATGTCCACAATTGAACAATAGGTTCAATGGAAATCTGCACACAAAGACCGACAAATAATCAATGTACAAAAGTAGACAAACTGCAAATACAAAAAATAAATAAATAAATATATAACTAATACTAAGGACATGAGTGGTAGAGTCCTTGAAAGCGAGTCCATAGGTTGCAGAATCAATTTATTGCTGAGGTGAGTGACGTGGACACTGGCTAAGAAAGCACCCCGATGTGCCTACTTCCTCTAAAGGCTAAGGGAATTTGCCATGATCCTGATGGACTGTACCAATTTTTTATAGTTGCATCATTGGAACTGTACAATACAGACTCATTGTAGTTTGGTATATCAAATCTACTCAAAGCCCCTCAAGAAACTGCAGAGAAGAGAGAACGCAGCCCGGTCCATCATGTAAACCAGCTTCCTGTCCATAGAGCCTTTCAACACTTCTGTTTTCATGGTAAACAAACCAACATAATCAAGGACAGTGTCACCCTGGTCAGTCTCTCTTCTCCTTTCTGGCCCCTCCCATCGGACAGAAAATATACAAACCACCAAGGTCAAAGGCAGCTTCTATACTACTGTTACAGGACTCTTAAACAGACCTCACATACACTAAAAGATGAACTCAATCTCCCAATCAACCATGTTGTAGCCCTTGCACTTTAGGGGTCTACTTGCATTGCACGCTCTCTGTACCTGCAACACCTTATAAACACAAGAGGATCCACAGCTGCTGGAAATCCTGATGAAGCAGCTTGCACGAAACTTTGGCATTTTATTCCTCTCCGTAGATGCTGCCTGACCTGTTGAGTTCCTCCAGCAATTTCGTGTGATGCAATACTACAATCTGCATTCAGTTTTTTTTTTTGTTTGACTACCTCGATATAATTCTGTATGAATGATCTACTGGGATGGCACGCAAAACAAAATCATTTCGCTGTATCTCAGTACATGTGACAATAAGCTGTATCTCAGTACATGTGATAATGTGGAGCAGCATGGTACTGAAGTGGTTACCACAACACTTTACAGTACCATTTACCCGGGTTCAATTTCAGCCACTGTCTGTAAGGAGTTTGTACCACATGAGCTTCCACCAAATGCTTGTTCCAGTATCCTCAAACAGTCCAAAAACACACCCATTGTTAGGTTAATTGGTCATTGAAAATTGTCCTGTGATCAAGCTAGGATTAAGTTGGAGGTTGCTGAGCTCAAGGGGCCGGAAGGGCCTGCTTCACATTGAATTTCACTAAAAATAAAGAAAATAGAAAATAATAATAATAATAAATAAATACACTCAGTAGCCTGTGGTCTGCTGCTGTAGGCCATCCACTACAAGGTTCAAAGTGTTGTGCATTCAGAGATGCTCTTCTGCACACCACTGTTGTAACACATAGTTATTTGAGTTATTGTCACCTTCCTGTCAGATTGAGTCAGTCTGGCCATTCTCCTCTAACCTCTCTCATTAACGAAGTCTTTTTGCTCACAGAACTGCCACTCACTGGATTTTTTTTTTTCTGCTTTTTTGCACGGTTCTCTGTAAGCTCTTGAGACTGTTGTGCATGAAAATCCCAGGAGATCAGCAGTTTCTGAGATACTCAAACCACCCTGTCTGGCACCAATAATCATTCCACGGTCAAAGTCACTTGGATCACATTTTCCCCTTTCTGATGTTTGGTCTGAACAACAACTGAACCTCTTGACCATGTCTGCATGCTTTTATCCATTGCATTGTTGCCACATGATTGGCTGATTTGATATTTGCATTATGAAACAGGTGTACAAGAGTACCTAATAAAATGGCCACTGAGTGTATTTCGGACCAAAGATCCACATAGAGTACTTTCATTATCTCTTAACGTAGTTGGTTACCAAATGTTTATCAAAATCAATTTCTAAACAGAAACTCTAAATATCTTGATCTTTTTCCCTTACAGTTGTTCTCCTCCATTCAGATCATCTCAGAGTTTGATTCTATAGGTATAAGTTGGGGGTTCCCACCTTTTTTATGTCATAGACTCTACCATTAACTAAGGAGTCCATGAGAATCCCTGCTTTGTGCTGGGAACTGAGGCTATAACCTGCTCTCAAGGGAATTACATGAGGAGATACAGATGAGTACACATGGGGGAAAATTTATTATTGCCACTTTATACAATTAGAGGCCCAAGCAGAAGCCTCCCCACTATTGAGGGCATCTTGAAAAGGCAGTGTCTCAAGGGCCCTCACCACCCAGGGCAGCTCCCTCTTCTCATGACTACCATCAGGGAGGAGGTGCAGAAACCCGAAGACACACACTCACTGCTTTAGGAATAGCTTCTTCTCCACTGCCATCAGATTTCTGAACGGTCCATGAACACATGAACACTATCTCACTATTTTCATCTCTTTCTGCATGTTTTTTTTCTTTGTATATTTCTCATTCTAACTTATAGCAACTTTCATGTTTTGCACTGCACTGCTGCCACAAAAATGACACATTTCATGACATATGTCAGCGATCATAAACCAGATTCTGATTCTAACCTCACAAGCCTAGCTGGATTTTCCAGTACCTCCTCTTCACCATTTTATGGTCCATCAGAACCTGGACTAGATTATATTTTGCTGAGACGCAAACAGCATCTTCTTCATTGTGACATACTTAGAGTTGTACAGTATGGAAACAGGTCGTTCAGCCCACCTCTCCTGTGCCAACCAACATGCTCATCCAAGGTGCTCACATTTGCTCTTGTTTGGCCCCTGTGCCTCAAGCCCTCAAAATAAAGCAAAGCTGTAAGCTCAAAACAGCAAGTTGTTGGTCCTCCGTCTCTCTTCCCCTTGTTGGTAAGAGAGAGAGAGAGAGAGCTGCAGGGATGAGTGGTGGGTTTTGATGGTCTGTAGATCGTGGTCGCTGGGAGCTTGCTGTTGGTTGGTGGAGTTGATGATTTATGCTGGAACAAGTGTGGGGAGGGATGATGCTTTGCTGTTTAATTCATGCTGACACAGCTGTATTTCTATGTTATATTGACTGTCCTGTTGTACGTACTATTTATTATAAGTTACTATAAATTGTACATTACACATTTAGATGGAGACATAATGTAAAGATTTCTACTCCTCGTGTATATGAAGGATGTAATAAAGCCAATTCAATTCAATTCGGGGGGGGGGGGCGCTTTAGGCTTCTAAAGCTTTCCTGTCATTCATTTTTGGGGTTTTTCTTCTGTTTCGTGGATGTCAGTGAAAAGTAAGAATTTCAGGTTGTATGCAGTACATATTCTCTGATATTAAATGGAACCACTGAACCTTCTTTATCCATGTATCTATCAAAGTGCCTTTTAAAGTAACAAGAGTATCTCAGCCAGACCCTCTTCCACCATGATGAAATGTTTTTTTGGATGTCTGATCAGCACCATTTCTTTTCTTACAATCTGTATTTTCATGCAGTGTCTTAGAGTTACAAGAGATAGGAACAGGCTTTTCAGCCAAACTCGTACAGGCCAGCCAAGTTGTCCATTTGAGCTGGTTGCATTTCCACACATTCATCAGAGGAACCGGAATCAGGTTTAGTATCACTGATATAAATTGTGAAATTTGTCATCTTGTTGCATCACTATAGTGCAGACGTAACGAATTACTGCAGGGTACAATGAAAGTAAATAAATAAAGCCTCCAAAAGGTGGTGTCCATTATTAAGGACCCCCATCACCTAGGACATGCCTTGTTCTCATTGCTACCATCAGGAAGGAGATACAGAAATCTGAAGGAACACACTCAGTGATTCAGGAACAGCTTCTTCCCCTCTGCCATCCAAGTTCTGTGGACACTGAACCCATGAACACTACCTCACTTCTTTTTTATTTCTATTTTTGCACTACTTATATAAATTAACTATTTTATAGACATACACATTTACTGTAATTCACATATTTATACTATTAGGCATTGCATCGCTGCTGCTGCAAAATCAACAAATTTCATGACAAATGCCGGTGATATGAGACATGATTCTGATTCTGAAAGAAGTGTATAAGAGGAATGGTGAGGTAGTATTCTTGGTGTTATGGACCATTCAGACCTCTGATGGCATAGGGGAAGAAGCTGTACTAAACACTAAGTGTGGTCTTGAGGCTTCTCTACCTCCTCCCTGATGATAATAATGAGAAGAAGACATAGCCCGGATAGTGAGGGTCCTTAATAGTGGATGCCACTCATACCCCTCTAAATCTTCCCTATTCATGAACCTGTCTAAATATCTTTTAAGTATTGTAATTATACTCACTTCTACCACTTCCCTCGGCAGCTCATTCCGTATACCCAAAACCTTCTGTGTGAGAAGGTTAATCCTTGGGTCCCTTTTAAATCCTTCCCCTCTCACCTTAAACTTATGTTCTTTAATTTTAGATTCCACTACCCTGGGAAAAAGACTGTGACTACTGAAGAAATGTATATAAAATGCAAACACACAAACATGCATACAGATGTTTATACACATCAGCCATCAAGGCCACTTCAATGAATGTTGTAAAAAAACCCCTCCAGTTCAACAACGTACTTTAGTAAGGAAATCTGCAATCCTTACTTAGTCCGACATACATGTGACACCAGATCTATGCAATCTGATTGGTTACTAATTACCCGCTGAACGGCCTTGTCAGCCAATCAATTCAATGGTAATTGGGGGAATAGGCAATAAATAACATCACCAGTGACACTTACACTCAGTGGCTGCTTTATTAGGTACTTCCTGTAACTAACGAAGTGGCCACTGAGCATACGTTTGTAGTCTTGTACTGATGAAGCCCATCCACTTCAAAATTCAATGCGTGGTGCGTTCAGAGATGCTCTGCGCACCATTTTGAGTTACTGTCAGCTTAACCATTTTCCTCTGACTTCTCAGATTAACAAGGCGCTTTCAGCCACAGAAAAGCTGCTCACTTAAATGATTTTTTTTTGTCTTTTGCACCATTCTCTGTAAACTCTAGAGCAGGGGTTCCCAACTTTATTTTATGCCATGGACCACTACCATTAACTGAGGGGTCCTTGGACCCCAAGTTGGTAACATCGGCAATAGAGACTACTGTGCATGAAAATCCAGGAGATCAGCAGTTTATGAGATACACAAACCACCCCATCTGGCACCAACAATCATTCCACAGTCAAAGTTACTTAGATCACATTTCCTCCCCATTCTGATGTTGGGTCTGAACCACACCAGATCCCTTGACCACTTCTGCATCTTTTTATGCATTGAGCTGCTGTCACATGATTGGCTGATAAGATATTTGCATTAACAAACAAATGGTAGAGATGTACTTAATAAAGTGGCCATGAGCGTAAATCCTTAATGAAGTCAACCACCTCTCTCGTAACACAGCATGCTTGGTGCACCACAGACCTACCTTTAATTTCTTCACGAGGTTCATGTAGGCTCGTTTGTTTTCCTCTGATCCCCCTTGGGAGGCACTTGATAGGTCTGATGCCAGGGTCCCGTTTATCAACACACCCAACATGTCCAGCACAGTGGTGAAGAGCTCGCTGAGAGAGGCAAAGAGAAAGGTCAACTGCATCACATTCAATTGCATTTAGACAAATAGCAGTTTAGATAGTTCTGAATGAAAAACCCATACTTAGAAATTCTACCACACTTAATGGAGGCAAAAAAAAACAGAAGTCAAAAGGCAGCAGTGACAGCTCCTCTTTGCAAAAAAAAGAGCTGGGTTGGGGTTGGTTTGGAAGAAAATCGGTAGAGGGTTCTTCCGCCACTGGAAAGGGAGCGGTTATGTGGGTGAAGAGCCCCTCAATTATGGTAGTGGTGCAACAGTTCAGGAGGATTGGTCATATTGGTTTTCAGGAATTTAATAGAACTCTACTTAAAGCATTGACTATGAATGTAAGAATGAAAAGATATTGCAGAGTTTATTTCTGTTAATTTTTTTTATGATGGATACATTTTATTTTGATAAAAAATAGTTACTGCTGGTAACCCCACCGCTGTCTGTAAGGAGTTTGTACATTCTCCCCGTGAGCACGTGGGTTTCCTCTGAGTGCTCTGGTTGGTAGGTTAATCGGTAATTGTAAATTGTCCCATGATTAGGCTATTGTTAAATTGGGAGATTGCTGGGCAGCGTGGCTTGAAGGGCCTACTCTGCATTGTATCTCAACAAATAAATAAATCATCCCTAATCAGCTTCTTAAGAACAGAATACCTGGCTTGTGAGAATATGCATTGTACAATTTGCCATATTATAATGTCACCAGAACTTCAGTCTCCACTGCATGTAAAACTGTTTGGCAGATCCTGATAGCTTTTCTCCCACTGTTACGTCCTTTGTATGATAAAACAGATACAACCTCACGCTCTATCCCATTGTGACCTTGCATCTTATGTCTATCTGCACTGACTTTCTCTAGTTTACCACCAGGGTCAAGGACACCTTCTACCCTTGTTATGTCTATTGATTGGTTCCTGAGTATAAGATGGGCTATTGACCTCACAATCTATGACATCATGACCTTGCACCTGTCTGTTTACCTGCACTGCACGTTCTATGTAGCTGATTACACTTTATCCTCTACAATGTAAACAAATAAGATTCTACAGATGCGCACAAATCTTGAGGTGCGCACGCACACACACATACACGCGCACGCACGCACAAAGTGCTGGAGAAACTCAGCAGGTCAGGCAGAAACTACGGAGGGGAATAAACAGTTGATACTTTGGGCTGAGATGAAAGGGGCAGAAACCACAATAAGAAGGTGGCAGGAGAGAAAGGAGTTCAAGCTGGCAGGTGATAGGTGAAACCAGGTGAGGGGGAAAGTGGGTGGGCGGGGGCGGGGGAATGAAGTAAGAAGCTGGGAGGTGATAGGTGGAATATGTAAAGAATTGTAGAAAAAACATTCTAATAGAGGACAGTGGACCATGTTAGAAAGGAATTCTGTACTCTTATTGGTTTACCTTGTGCTACGTCAATGCAGTGTTGTAATGAATTGATCTGTATGGACAGTATGCAAGACAAGTTTTCATTGTACCTTGGTACATGTCATATCTCTCTGAAGACGTACCAAAATACAGCAAAGCTCATTAAATACTTTTGTATTTCAGTCAGTTTTGCAGTCAAGAAATATGACAAGCAATTGAAATACTGCAAGCTCCTACAATCATGACTGTGACAAGACAACCTAGGTTTCAAATGATGTATGGCACATATCTCACGTAGGAAACCCCAAAGGCCCAATTTCTAATGAACCTCAATGGACCTTTTACAACCATTTCTACTATTTAGAATACAAGCAGCTACTGTACAGCTTCCTATCACACCTCTGGGCCTGAATATTACTGTAAATGTTATTGGGAGATCATGTCCTGAACTAAAGGAGTGGTTGGGATGTGAAGGGACAGGGTGTGGTGGCGTGTTCCCTAGAGGGCTTGTTGTAACCTTGATGAAGGAATTGTAAAAATCTCTGCCTGAAAGCCCACAGTTTTCCACTGATGTAACTGGATCATGAGGGATCAGAAGAATTCTAGACATCACGATTTATCATTTAGAGTATAGGAGGCCGAGATCAGGTGTACTCAAATGTACTTGTTACTCTCCAGGAAACTTCTGGTCTCAAGAATGTTCCATTTGATCACTAATGCATTCATTCTCCGCATTGTAAATTAAATGTAAAACCACAATTGTTATACAGCCATTAAACAGCCTCATTTTTCAAAAGAAAATACATACACATTCGTTTGGACATCAACGGTTCCTGAGGTAATTATCTGAAGTAGCAAAAGGGCCCAGTCTGTGGTCCACTGGGTACTGCGCTGGACTGTGTCAAACATTCCACCGACCTGGAAGGACAGATTTAAATGCCAAGTGTTATCCCACAACCACATCATCTGCAAATGATTTCAAGGAATATCAATTCATTTCCCAAATGGGCAAAGAAAGTTATGGGTTGCGGCAAAGCTTAGGTCAAAATGGTGCGCTCAGAGAACAGAGCATAGACTGTCTGTCAGCTTTTCTCTGTGTTGAAGTTCACTAAGGCAACAGTCAAAATGGCAAGCTGACAAAGACAGCGTGCATATAATGTGCAGTCACCCAGGCAGAACATGGCCCTTGAAAGCTTAACTCTTGTCCAGTCTTTTTTTAAGCCTGGGAACCAATGTCACCAACCATACCAAGATAAGATAAAGATGCAAATGAAGGATTCTGAGACAACACTTACTATTGGACAATTATTTTACTAATTCTCAAGTATTATTGTCCTTTAACACATTGACTTAATGGGTTAATAACACCTGAAGGATGTGTTATGATTGGTACTTAAATATGCAAATAATGGAATTCAGAAGTGCACAAAATTTCGATTGGATGAATATTTGTATACAACTAGTCACTTCCTGTACAAAAATGAAATTTTTTCATTCAAACTTCAGAATGGTTTGGTGACAGGGTCCGTGTTGTTTTTGTGCACAAGTAAATGAAGTGTGTTTGAGCAACGAGTATAAACTTTCAGAATCCAGTTAATTGGTGACTACACAAGTTGAACCCTGGGCAATGACTCACTGAAACAGTTGATTATAATAAAGCTGATGAACTGTCAAGGAACATGTCTTCCATCGCCGTTAAGTCCCTGTGAAATGGAACATTTTTAGACCCAGTGAATTCAGTTGCATCCTTGCTGGATCTTTGGTTCCTCTCTAAATATTCCCTTACCCTCTCACTGGTTCCCTGTGACGGCATTACAGAAACATGACAGCAACGTAACAGGACTTCTCCAGCAATACCCCTCAAGACACATCTACTGTCTACAATTAACCGAGGGGTCTGTGGACCCCAGGTTAGGAACCATTGGTCTAGGAGGACATGACACCAGGGATATAAGAACAGTCTTTTCCTTCAAATTTCACACCATCATGACTTCTGAATAGAGTGTCACTGCATCAACATCCTGGAATTCCCTTCTAACATTCTAATTTGCCTTCATTATCAGAACTAAAGCAAATCCAAAGGAATCTCGTCATTTACTCCAGGACATTAAAAAAATGGTCCATAAATGCTGGTGGCATTTACTGCACACATCCCATTTTTTTAAAAAAAACATTTTTTCGACCACAAAATGCTGGAGGAAATCAGCAGGTTAGGCAGAATCAAAGGAAAAGAATTAAGAGTCAATATTTCTGGCCGACACCCCACACCTGTCCTGATGAAGGGCCTTGGCCTGGTACGTCAACTCTTTATTCCCCTCCATAGATGCTGCCTGACCTGCAGAGTCCCTCCAGCATACGTTGTGTGTTATTCTGGATTTTCAGCATCTGCAGAATCTCTTGTGCTTATAATTCTTCCACCACTTTGCTTAAACCAGTCATTTATCTCTTTGCTCTCCTCTCGCTGCTCCCATCAGGAAGGAGGAACAGAGCCCTTAGGTCCCACATCACCAAGTACAGGAAGAGTTCTTACCCTTCAAACATCAGGGTCTTGAACCAGCGTGGATAACTTCACTCACCACAACTCTGAACTGATTCCATAAGCTATGGACTCACTTTCAAGGTCTCCAGAATGCATTTTTCTCAGTGTAATTTACTTACTAATTTTTTTTTATTTGCACAGTTTGTCTTCTTTTGCATATCTGTGGCTAGTTTTTGTGTGTAGTTTTTCAATGATTCTATTGTATTTCTCTGTTATACTGTCACGGCCTCTAAGAAAATAAATCTCAAACTTGTATACGTACTTTGAATATAAAGTGACTTTGAACTTTTAATTTACTATGAACTTCATTCTCAGAACAAAGCACCCTGATGAAATGGAGTGGGAATTAATCCTCCTAGTGTATTAGGTGGTGGGGTGGTGATAAGACCAAAGGAGATGCAAGGCACTCCTTCTCCCACCCCCTTCCCCGATCAGGGTCACGTGAAGCCATGGAAGCAGGTGGTGGATGGTCGTTTGATCAGCCGGTGCATATAACAATTGACCACTGACTACAGGCAGACAATCTCTGAAGAGTGTTGATAATGGCTGGGGTCACCCGTTTGTAAAGACACTGCCCAGAAGAAGGCAATGGCAAACCACTTCTGCAGAATAACTTGCCAAGAACATGAGACCACAATCGCTTTCGACACATGACATGGCTTGTAGTGATGATGATGATGATGATGATTAAGATGATGATGATGATGATGATGATGGTGGTGGTGATGATGATGATGATGATGATGGTGATGATGATGAGTCTATTGGATTGAGCGTAAACCCGTTACAGCAGGTCAGCATCAGATTTTGAAAGTATTAGTTATTGGAAAGATGGTTCAGGTTGTTGCACTCTGCCTCTGAATTGTTAACATTGGCAATTCAGAATTCATGAAGGGAAAAAGAAAGCACTTGTTCACATAATAATATTCGTCCTCCACATGAGGACCATTTTTATGAAAAGTGTTGCAAAATTCTTTGCCAGGATGTTTGGAGAACAGAATTAAAATCTCATCCACTTGTTTAATGAAGGAGCTGAGGGGGTGAGGGGTGGGGGTTTTTATTTGTTCAAGCTTGCTTTGCATTCTGAAAAATTAAATACTCCCCACAGTGATAAATATGTTTGCTGATGTCTCATGGCAGATCACTAGGAACCAGGTACTGCTCTTAGGAATGAAGAAGTGTGCTGGGAATGTGACTATTGTGCCCAGATTTTACTGAGCAACACATGCTCAGAGTTAACTATTGCTCTGTGCTCCATCACCATACGACAGTGCTACTTCATGTTTGAAAGGGGAAGATCCTCGAAGGGAGCTAACTCACCAGATTCAGACGCAGCTGGAGCGCTTCGTGCATCATTTGTCGGGCTTTCATATCGTCCTGGTAACGCTCTTCCCTCCAGTTACTCAGAATCTAGGAATATTACATTGAAGTAGGGCCTGAGTTGCCAGCAACAATATCCATTCCAATTCACTTCAGTTGTTCATAAATAACTAGCTAACTGACCAAAACTCATTTTCAGGACAGTATTGAAGCTCTAAGTAGGGTGCAGAGGAGATTTAACAGAGAGGATGAGGGACAACTTGATAGAGGTGTATACAGTAAGATAACAAGAGGCATAGATAGAGTTGCTTTTTCCTACCGCATAATTGTCTAATATGAGTGGGCATAATCTTAAAGAGATTAGATGAAAGTATAGGGACGATGTCAAAGGTAGGTTTTTTTTAAAACAGAGAGTGCTGGGTGAGTGGAACACACTGAGAGGAGTAGAGGTAGAGGCGGATACATTGGAGACATTTGAGGAAACTTTAGACAGGTGCGAGGATGAAAGAAAAATAGAGGACTATGTGGGAGGGAATGGTAAGATTAATTTTGGAGTAGGTTAAAATATTGGCACAACATTGTGGACCAAAGGGAAAGTAGTGGTCTTTGTTTTAAAACTGTTCAGAATATAAACAGTTGAATTGCTGTTAGCTTTGCCTGTTCCATGCAAATTCACAGAGAGGGCAGGCAGATTAAGATTTGAATAACAGGATTGGGATGGAATCAAGACTCGGAATCTAGTGCGGAAAGGGATTTCGACCAGAGGGGAATGAGTGAGTAAGTGAGAGATGGGACTCAGGTTTGACAACAGGAATGGGGAACTCTAATCATGAAAAATAAGCCAGTAAATAGAAAAGTAAAAATCAGGTCAGTAGCCTTGAAAGGATAGGTTTATGAAGGTAAGAAGTAAAGACATAGCAATGAAAGAGAATGGAGCATCTCTGCATTTCTTCTTCACTGTTAAGAAGAGATACTTGGAAAATGGAACTGGAGTTGTGAATCAGGCATGATTTACTGAATTCTCAAATGCTATTTCTGCTCTGATTTCATATATTATTTTCATATGCCATAATTGATGTGAGGGAGACAAGAAGAGGGGCTGTGGTGAGGGCAGGAGGTAATGATGAACTGCGCAGCTCTTTCAAGGGGCAACAGAAACAGAGGGAGGACAACCCAAAAGTGCTACTAATTCCATGACACTAAAAAAATTAACAAAACACTCCCCATGATTCATACTTGCTGCCACATTTCCAATTCACCAGCTATCAAAAAATCCACTGTAAATGCAAAAATGCTTGATAATGTGAAAAAGTACTTTCATTCATAAACTAGAAGTTTTTATTGTATAGAACTGCATAGCACATGTACCAGTTTCCATCCTTTGGAACCATTACCTGGTTGATCTGATTCTGCAGGGAGGTCAGCAAGCCCTCTCGTTGCTCATCCTGTCCCTTTAGGCAAGTGAGGACCAAGGACAGAAATGGCTGTTGGCTCAGCAATGACATGCTGTGGGTAAAGAAAAAAAACACACAGAGGTTAACTGCTCACAAGCACATCACATTCCCATTCATCAGCTCAATAAGTATGGGAGGAATTGGACAAGATATCCACATTATGTTCAAGAAAATTGGCATGGGAACACTTATCACCAATTGTACTCATCTCCCACACATCCATCTTCCACCTTCACTCAAGATCGGTGAATTGTTGGCAGGAGCTGAATGTAACTGACTGCTGACAGAGTCACGGAATTACACAGCATGGAACAGGCCCTGCAGCCCAACTCATCCAAGCCAACCAAGCTGTCTACTCAAGCTAGTCTGCAAATGCCTGTATTTGACCCATATCCCTCTAAACCAAGGGTTCCCAACCTTTCTTATGCCATGGACCAATACCATTAAACAAGGGGTCCATGGACCCTAAGTTGCTCTAAGCACTTCCTAATCATTTACCTGCCTAAATACTTTTTAAATATTGTAATTTTACCCACCTCTGTAGCTTCCTCTGTCAGCTTGTTACAAATAGCCAAAACATTTGGTGGTAGTTGCCCGCATGGTCCATTTTAAATCTTCCCCCTCTCACCTTACATTGAGTTTTAGAGTACTCTACCCCAGGATAAAGACCATGACCATCTGATCTACACTCATCATCTGTTCATAAATCTCTAAAAAGTCAACACTTGTCCCCCTGCACTTCAGGGAAAAAGTCCCAGCCTCTCCTTTCAATTTCAACATTTGAAAGGTTCCAATGAAATCTTCCCCCTCCCTTCTAAATTTCAGTGAGTAAAGGATCAATCGCTCCTCATAGGATCAGCCTTTCATTCCTGGAATCATTCTTGTGAAACTCCTCTGAATCCTCTCCAAGGTCAGCACATTATTCTTTCTTGAATAAGGGGCCCAAAACTGCTCACAATACTTCAAGTGAGGCCTCAACAGTGCTTTATAAACATTACGTCCTTTTTTTAATATTCTAGTCCCCTTGAAATGAATGCTAATATTGCATTTGCCTTCCTCACCACCAACTCAACCTGCAAATTAACCTTCATGGAATCCTGCACGAGGACTCCCAATCACTTTGCACCTCGGATTTTTGAATTTACTCCCTGTTTAAAAAATAACCTATCCTTTAATCCTTCTACCAAAGTCGATGACCGAACACTTCCCGACACTGGATTCCATTTGCCACTTCTTTGCCCATTCTCCTCATCTGCCTCAGTCCTTCTGCAGCCTCGCTGGGGTTTCTCAGCACTAGCTGTCCCTACCACCCATTGTTGTATTGTCCACAAACTTGGCCAGAAAGCTATCAATTCCGTCACCCGAATCACTGACATATAATAGGAAAGAAGCAATCCCAACAATGACCCCTGTGGAATACCACTCATCACTGGCAGCCAACTAGAAAAGGCTCTCCTTATTCCCACTCTGCTTCCTGCCAATCAGCTAATGCTCTGTCCAGGTTAGTATCTTTCCTGTAATACCATGTGCTCTTAACTTGCTAAGCAGACTTATGTGTGGCACCTTGTCAAAGGTGTTTGGAAAAAAAATCTAGGTTTTAAATAACACACACAAAATGCTGGTGGAACACAGCAGGCTGGGCAGCATCTATAAGGAGAAGCACTGTCGACGTTTCGGGCCGAGACCCTTCGTCAGGACACTAACTAATTTGTGTGTGTTGTTTGAATTTCCAGCATCTGCAGATTTCCTCGTGTTTGCTAGGTTTTAAATAACTTGATTAGACGTCTCGAGTTGACTTCCAGAAATAGCTTGGAACTGCAGATTTCAACATAAACTGCTTGAACTGGTTGGCATAATTCCCTTCACCACATCCACTTTCTTTATTCTGGTACCTGAATCAGTATCACATGTCAATTCTTGAGTCACAATCGTCTCCTTTGCAAAATAGTTTTTGAGATCTGCCTTTCATTTTGATTTGCTGCTTCTTTCCGTCACCCCTATGGTGTTAAAACTGTTCTCAAATTGGCCACTGGTGTATAGGGGCATGCTCGATGAGGGCTTAAATTTCAATGGTGATCCAGAGATCCAGCTAGTGACTCGGGCATAAACTTGAATCAGAATATTTAAATTCAATTGATTACATAAATCTAGCCAGTGTATGCAATGGTAGCATTAAACCAGGGGTACAGAACCTTTTATAAATGACAGATCCATACCATTAACCAAGGGGTCCGTGGACATCAGGTTGTGAACCCCCCACATTAAACCAGTGGATGGTCAATAAAATCCTTTACCAATGTCCTTAAGGAAAGAAGACTTATAAAAGATGCAGAGACCAGCAGAGTCTTTTTCTCAACGTAGAAATTTCAAACACTAGAAGACATGCATTTAAGGTGAGTGGTGAAAACTTAAAATGGATGTGCAGGGCAAACTTTTTCTTACACAGAGTGTGGTAGGTACCTGGGGTAGTGGTAGCAGATACAATAGTGGTGTTGGAAAGGCTTTTAGATACGCACATGAATTTATGCATGGAATGGAGGAATATCAATCATTTGCAGGCAGATGGGTTAAGTTTAATTTGGCATCATGGTCAGCACAGATGTTGTGGCCCATAAGGCCTGTTCCTATGTAGAAGTGCTTCACGTTCTAATGAAATCAGTCCTCACGTGACAAACTTGTTCTCACCCAACTACCCAGACCCATGTTCAAATTCCAACATAGTTGTTTAATAATGCTCTGTGTTGTCAGAGACAGAATCAACTTTATTAGACATTATAACATAAGTAAAGAGAAAAAGTAATGGTAAATTGAAGGTAACTGGGTTGAATTCTTGAGCTGGGCATTATATTTTCCCAAATCCACATCATTTTCCAACAACAGCATCAGGAATCACTTTAGGTAGGAAGGCAAATGCAATGTGAACATTCATTTTGAGAAGACTAGAATATAAAAATAAGGATGCAATGCTGAAACTTTATAAGGCATTAGTTAGACTACCAATGGAGTATTATGAACAGTTTTGGGCTCCTTGTCTAAGAAAGGATGTGCTGGCTTTGGAAAGGGTCCAGAGGAGGTTCAGCAGAATGACCCTGGAAATGAAAGAGTTAACATATCAGGAATGTCTGATAGTTTTGGACCTTTACTCATTGGAGTTTAGAAGAATGGGGGGGACAGGCTTCAATGAAAATGAATGAAAATTGAAAGGTTTCGATAAAGTGGATGTGAAGAGGATGTTTCCTATAGTGGGGGAGTCTAGGACTAGAGGGCACAGCTTCAGAATAGAGGCATGTCTATTTAGAACAGAGATGAAGAGTAATTTCTTTAGCCAGAGGGTGGTGATCTGTGGATTTCACTGACACAGATGGCTGTGGAGGCCAAGTCATTGGGAATATTTAAAGCGGTGGTTGGTAGGTTCTTGATTAGTAAGGGTATAAAGGAGAATGGCTTGAGAGGAATAATAAATCAGCCATGATGGAATGGTGGAGTAAACTCAATTGTCCAAATGGCCTAATTCTGGGTCCTCTATCCTAAGACCTTATGGTTTTATGGGTCAGGAAAATTGGATAGACAACAATGCATCTGGTAATGTGGAGTAGAGAGTTTTGCAAATGCCAAATACTGAAATAAAAATCCAAGATTCTAGAAACATTCGACAGTCTGGTGGAACCTGTGGAAAGAGGCAGAGCTGGTGAAGGTCCTTCAACCTGAAACATAGATTCTCTCTTTCCAAGGTGCTGCTCACTTGCTGAATACTTTCAGCATTATTAAAATAGAAATTATTAAAACAGAATATTATTATTAAAACAGAAATGCCAAATGTTTCTAGAATCTTGGCTTTTTATTTCAGTATTTGGCATTTGCAAGTTTACCATCTGTTGTATTTGCTACATTTATGATGTAGAACCATATTCACATTAAACTCCACTGGTTCCAACCGTAACACCCTGCTTTAATCCACAGAACTTGAGAAGTTAACTGCTCTGTCTGTGACCGCAAGAAACTGCAAAGAGTTGTGGACACAGCTCTGCACATCACGGAAACCAGCAACCTCCCACCATCCTCGCCCCCCACCCCATGCACCCTGTCTGCACATCTCACTGTCTCAGGAAAGAAGCCAACATAAGCAAAGTCCCTATCCATCCCAGATATTCGCTCTCCTCTCGTCTTCCATTGGGCAGGAGATACAACAGCCTGAAAGTGAGTATCACCGTGCTTAAGGGCAGCTCTTATCCCACTGTTATCAGACTCTTGAATGGTCCCCTACTGTGATAAAGCTGGACTAATGACCTCATAATCTACCTCATTATGGCCTTGCACCTAATTATCTGCCTGCACTTATTTTTCTGTGCAACTGTAATACTAAATTTTGCATGTTGTTGTTGCTTTCCCCATGTGCTACAGATACAATGAAATAACCTGCATTGATGGCACGCAAAACAAAGTTTTTCACAGTAAATGTAATAATAATAAACCAATTTACCAAGGCCAAACTTCTAACCATGACTGCCATATTTGAGATTTGCTAATCCAGATTAAAGAACCAAATTTTTCCTACTTTGTTACTTTCAATGAACTGTTTTATTATAAGAGTTTTGCTTTACAATGCAAATATCTTATGTGTGCACATTATTTCCTTTATGAATAGCTTGACTTGATCTTTCTTACCTTTTTTGCTTCTGTCTGTCTCTTTCCTTTTTAGACGATGACCCCAAGTGTTGACCCATCTCAAGCTCTTCTCCAGCTGCCTTTAGGACTCGACCCTGAACGGATGTGGGCAGTTTCGCAATCAGCGGAGCGACAAGCCAAACTCCTTTTCTTTCTGAGCAGCTGAATGCAAGCCACACACACAGACACACGCGCACACACACACACAGACACACACACACACACATGCACACACACAGATGAACACAGGCACACACACATGCACGCACACACACACACAAAGAAACTCATCAAATAGCCATCGGAGCACTTTCAGATTAACCCACTTTTTCAATTGTCAAAACTATTCAAATATCATTCAGGTTTTAAAATTCATTGCAGTGTGAAATGCTGATGGCCAGAATGGCCAAAGAAGTCTCATGTTGTAGTGTCGACATTCATGATTTATTTATTTACTTTTATTTAGAGATACAGTGTGGAATGAGCCATACTGCCCAGCAACCCAACTACAAACGTCTGTATTTAACACTAGTCTAATTGCAGGACAGTTTGCAATGACTAATAATTAGTCTCGATAGACCATGGATTTGCGCCTTGAAAAATTTCCAGTGTGCAAGCCTGGGCAAGGTTTTTTTTATGGAAAAAAACTGGCAGTTGCCCAGGCTGTAATTCTCCCCTCTCCATGCCACCAATGTTGTCCAAGGTAAGGGCATAAGGACCCATACAGCTTGGCACCGGTGTCGTCACAGAGCAATGTGTGGGTAAGTGCCTTGCTCAACGACACACACGCAGCCTCAGCCAAGGCTCGAACTAGCGACCTTCAGATAACTAGACGAGCACCTTAACCACTTGGCCACGCACTGGTACGTCTTTGGACTTTGGGAGGAAACCCATGTAGTGACAGGTAGAAAGTACAGAGTCCTTACAGACAGGAATTGAACTCCAAACTCTGACACCCCAAGCTGTAATAGCTTTTTTGTGCTAGCCACTACGCTACCGTAGGTGTTTAGCAAGTAGAACTTATAGCACGGGGAACTGTGACATCACAGCACTGCCATAAATAGATATTTGGTTCAATAATGCCCTTTGGGGGCAAGGAATCCATTGTCCTTACAAACTCTGGCTTATGTGTGACTCCAAGCTCACTGCAAGGTGGTTGGCTCCCAACCACATGAAGTGGGCCAACAGGACATTCAGCCCCATTAGGACTGTCACACACCGTGAGTACCTCCGCTGCACTCAGTGGTTCAAGCACTGGCTCACGTGAGGCAATTGGGAACGGGCAATTAAAATGCCAGGGGTTCCTTCCATAAATAATTTTAGAAGCCATGAAAGCTTAAAGAGAAAAGTGTGGGCTGCTGAATAAGAAGGGCTGCAAATGGTTTGAAACTGAAATATAAACTCAAACATTCTGCAATTACACAACACACTTATTTGCACCTGTAGAGAGAGAAGATGTTAGTTCTCAGGTCAATATAAAAACACTGGGCCTTAGCCTGTGTCCCAAGATTCATTAGGTTGTTTCCTAGGAAGAGTGCTTGTCCTATGAGTGATTGATTATTGACCTATAACTCTGTGCAGATTAAAAAAATGAGAGGAGATCCATTCTGAAGGCCTAAAGGAGCAAGGGATGGTATCTTATCTAAAAACAGGTAATACATTTGAAACCGATATGAGCAAAAATTCCATCTTACGAACCTTGGTAACACACTCAAAATGCTGGAGGAACTCAGCAGGTCAGAATTGGAATACATATTCAATGTTTTGGGCCAAGACCCTTCATCTGCACTACCAGGGCTTCATCTTATTCCTTTGCATAGACGCTACCTGACTTGCTGAGTTCCTCCAGCATTTTGTGAGTGTTGCTCGATTTCCAGCATCTGCAGAATCACTTGTGTTAATGGTTAACAAGAGCCTTCTGTTTCAGATAATTCGATTCATTTTCCAATATATACTGGAATCAAAACTTAAACCCATTATTATGATGAATGTTTCAAGATGTACCAAGCCAGCCCACTAAAATAAAGTAAAACAACTGATATTTTCAACTCCTTGCTAACCACTTAACATCCCCATTCCATGCACCTAGAAATGTAGAGTAAACCTTGCTTTACCTTAGAAATGTCTTTTTGCCATTCTGCCTTGGGCTATTGTTTCCACTCTCATTGAACAGCTCAGCCCCAGTAGAAGGAGCACCACAGTTCAGCTCAGCTGACTGCTGGAAGACCTCAATAGTGGCCTTGGCGATATTTTCCAACAGTGAGTTCATTTCAGCAACTGAAGCTGGCCCCTGGCAAAAATAAGAATGATTGAAAAGTGCAAATTGCATTCAAACCTATAGATTACACACAAGACACAATGTCAGGTAGATAGTTCCCTGAAAGTGGAGACAGAAGTAGGCAGAGCAGGAAAGAAGCACTTTCATCAGTCAGGGCATTGAATACAACAGTTGGGAGATCATGGTGCGGTTGTGCAGGACACTGGTGAAGCCCACGTTCAAAGATTTAAAGATAAAGATTTGCTTTATTGTTTCACATGTACATTGAAACATAAAGTGAAATGTGTCATTTGTGACAATTCAATGGCGATTGTACGGGAGGAGGCCATAAGTGTCGCCTTGCTTCTGGTGCCAACAAACCATGTCACAACTTACTAACCCTAACGTGTACATCTTTGGAATGTAGGAGGAAACTGGAACACCCAGAGGAAACCCATATGGTCACAGGGTTTCGTAATGTCTGTATGCTCAAGCAATTCAATCCGCTGTGTCATTCCTATAATCGCCAAGATCCTTTTCCTTAGTGAATACTGAAGCAAAGTATTCATTAAGTACCTCAGCTATTTCCTCTGGTTCCATATACACTTTTCCATTGTCACACTTTATTGGTCCTATTCTCTCACATCTTATCTTCTTGCAGTTCACATACTTGGGGCTTTCCTTAATCCTGCTTGCCAAGGCCTTCTCATGGTCCCTTCTGTCTCTCCTATTTTCTTTCTTAAGCTCCTTCCTGCTAGCCTTATAATCTTCCAGATCTCTATCATTACCTAGGTTTTTGAACTTTCGTAAGCTTTTCTTTTCTCCATGACTAGATTTTCAACAGCCTTTGTACACCACGGTTCCTGTACCCTACCATCCTTTCCCTGTCCCATTGGAACGTACCTATGCAGAACGTCATGCAAATATCTCCTGAACATTTGCCACATTTCTGCCGTACATTTCCCTGAGAATATCTCTTCCCAATTTATGCTTCCAAGTTCCTGCCTGATAGACTCATATTTCTCCTTACTCCAATTAAACGCTTTCCCAACTTGTCTGTTCCTATCCCTCTCAATGTTATGATCATTATCACCAAAATGCTCTCCCACTGAGATACCTGACACCTGATCAGGTTCATTTCCCAATACCAGATCAAGTATAGCCCTTCCTCTTGTAGGCTTATCTCCATATTGTGTCAGGAAACCTTCCTGAACACACCTAACAAACTCCATCCCATCTAAACCCCTTGCTCTAGGGAGATGCCAATCAATATTTAGGAAATTAAAATCTCTTACCACAACAACCCTGTTATTATTACACCTTTCCAGAATCTGTCTCCTGTTACTATTATGCAGTCTATAAAAAATATCCAGTAGTTATTGACCCCTTCCTATTCCTAACTTCCACTCAGAGAGACTCGGTAAATAATCCCTCCATGACTTCCTCCTTTTCTGCAGCCATGACACTATCTCTGATCAGCAGTGCCACGGCCCCATGTCTTTTGCCTCCTTCCCTGTCCTTTCTGAAACAACTATAGCCTGGCACTCTAAGTAACCATTCCTGCCCCTGAGCCATCCAAGTCTCTGTAATGGCCACAACAGACAGCTCTAAGTACTGATCCACGCTTTAAGCTCATCCACTTTGTTCATGATGCTTCTCGCATTAAAATAGATGTCTCAAACCATCGGACTGAGCACATCCCTTCTCTATCACCTCGCACTGTCTCCAAGCTTTCTCTATCTGTGAGCCAACAGCCCCTTCCTCTGCCTCTTCAGTTTAGTTCCCACCCCCCACCAATTCTAGGTTAAGCTCTCCCCAGTAGCCTTAGCAAACCTCCCCGCCAGGATATTGGTCCCCCTGGGATTCAAGTGCAACACATCCTTTTTGTACAGGTCACTCCTGCCCCAAAAGAGGTCCCAACGATCCAGAAATATGAATCCCTGCCCCCTGCTCCAATCCCTCAGCCATGCATTTATCCTCCTCCTCACTCTATTCTTATTCTCACTGTTGCGAGGCACAGGCAGTAAACCCAAGATTACTATATTTGAGGTCCTGCTTCTCAACTTCCTTCCTAATTCCCTGTAGTCTCCTCCCTTTTCCTACCTATGTCGTTGGTACCAATATGTACCGCAACCTCTGGCTGTTCACCTTCCCACTTCAGGATATCATGTCATCTTCTGCTCATCCTAATATTTTAAAAAATGCTTCTTCTATGTAATATGTGGATGTTGGGCATGGTTACGAAGAAAGCACAGAAGAGCCTCTACTTCTTTAGGAGTGTGGAGATTCAGTATGACATCTGAAACTTCGAAAAACTTCTATAGATGTGTGGTGGAGAGTATATTGACTGGCTGCATCACAACTTCGCATGGAAACACCAATGCCCTGGAATGGAAAAACCTGTAAAAAGTAGTGGATACAGCCCAGTCCATCACAGGCAAAGCAATCCCCACCACAGAACACATCTGCATGAAATGCTGTTGCAGGAAAGCAGCATTCATCATCAGGGACCACAACCACATGCTCTCTTCTCGCTATTGCCATCAGGAAGAAGATAGAGGAGTCTCACAACTCATACCACCAGGTTCAGGAACAGTTACTACCCTTAAACAATCAGGCTCTTAAACCAAAGGGGATAACTTCACTTGCCAGGTCATTGAAATGGACTCACTTTCATGGATTTTTGATATTTATTGTTAATTTATGTATTATTATTATTATTGTTTGTTGTCTTCTGCACTCTGGTTAAGAACCTCAATCAAGCAACAACTTGTGATATATTGATTCAAGACTCATTGTGGCCCAAATAGAAACACGTATAATATTTTAATATTAAAATATTAATAATAGGAGCTTTCAACTTACAGGCTCTTTCATGCATTGCTTGATCATCAGCTGAAGCTCCAACCAAGACTGTCTCAGGATCCACTGGTCCAAGTTCTACATAGTCAAAGAACAAAAACAACTCCTTGGATCACCTTCTCAATTCTTTATTTTAGTAAACTGTCTCAATTATACACCCTCAAGTAATGAAAAAGCAAGCACAGAAATCTATAAAATTAACTTGTGACTAATAACAATATACCACCTTTCTCAATAACAGAATTTGATGTTAAACATGATTTCAGATTAATAGTTGTTACAGGCCTCTGATCCAAAAATCTAGATTAGCAATCTTGGAAAAAGATATAGCACATGAGGTGGATAAATAAAATATCAATGACTATATCACACTTAGGTTTCAGAAGGGTATTTGATAAGGCACTAGCTAAAAACTTATAGAGCAGGATACAAATCTACAGGGTCTTGAACAATATATTGGCATGGACAGGGAAGTGGCTAACTAACTAGGGCAACTGAGATAAATGGGTCATTTTTGGTTGGGTAAAGAAGATTAGATTTATTTGTTACACGTACATCCTCCTTGATGGTAGCAATGAGACGAGGTCATGTCATGGGTGATAGGGGTCCTTAATGGATCTCCCAGTAATGACTTTTCATTCTGACGATGATCACCTTAATACAGCTGAAATGGCAAAACTGCGAATGCCAAAGAGGCTGTGCCTTAAAACATTTAGCTCAATAATTCCATTAATAAATATGATAGACCTAATGGAGAAATTGTGCTTTAAAATTGCTCCAAATACCTGGAGAATGTGCTTGATGTGCTGCCGCTGAGGATTGTCCCCTTCCACACACTCCTTCAGGCCATGCGGATAACAGATCAGCCGCAGCAGTTGTCGTGCTTGCTTGTTGGAGAGAACTGGGTCTAGTATTAGATCCTTGTCTGTACACAGTCTCTCTGGCTCCTTTAAGCAGTGCTCTCCCACCCATTCCTGCCAAAGGGAAAGTGAAAACATGAGCACTTTGAAACCCATGGCCAATGCATAATAAACAAGGGAAATATGACCTGGCCCATTATATAAGAGAACAAGACATCCTTGTTTAAAAAAAAAGTCACATCTGGTACGCTGTATTGTCATATTACTTCTACAGATAAGTACCCTCAGAACATTAGTTACTCTGGTAAAAGGAATCATGGAACTGGATTTGGGATTGGTTTAGTATTGTCTCATGTATCGAGATACAGTGAAACGTTTGTCTCGCATACTGTTCATAGAGATCAGATCATTACACAGTGCATCGAGATACAGTACTGTGCAAAAATCTTGGGCACGTGTATATAGCTAGGACACCTTAGGTTTTTGCAAAATACTGTATTTATCAATGTGGAGTGGAGAGCGAGTTTGTAAATCTGGTGGAAGCAAACGAAGTTGGGAATGGCGAGGGTGGATGCCATGGGAGAGGTGTGTGACAGGTGGCAGAGAAGGAGTGCCAGGGGTAGGGGTGGCATGGGTGCAGACATACCCAGCCCTGAGACCACCAGGAAAAGTCATTTGATTGAAAACAATTGGTTTATTTATCATTACAGAATGTCTCTCTGGTGTTTCCCACTCCCCTCACTCTCCCTGCCCCCTTCCTACTCTCAGTCCACAATAGAGACTCATATCAGAATCAGGTTTACCATCACTCACATATGTCATGATATTTGCTTAATTTTTTTGCATCAGCAGCAGCTGTAAGTGCAATACGTAAAATTACTACAGTACTGTGCAAAAGTCTTGGGCTGCCTAGCTATATATACACACACCTCTCTAGTTATACATATGTGCACAGTACTGTCATACAAGGTAAAATAATAACAGAAAGCAGAATGAAGTATAACAGCTACAGTGACAGTACAGCGCAGATAAACAATAAGGAACAAGATCATGACGCAGTTGAGAGTCTATCCTATTGTGTGAAGGAACTATTTGATAGTTTTAATAAAGCCGAGTCCTTGAGTTTGTTGGTACGTAATTTGGACTGATGGGAGAGGGGAGAAGAGAGAATATCTGGGGTAGATGGGATCTTTCCTGAGGCAGCGAGAAGTACAGATAAAGTTCACAGAGGGAAGGTTGGTTCCTGTGATGTGCTGAGCTGTGTCCACATGCTCAGACGTTCACTGCAACCTAGAAGGCGGCCATTCTTCTCATCAGATCGCTGCCAGCTCACAGGCAATGCCATTCGCCCGCTGGTTAATCCCCTGCAACCTATTCCCTCCACATTCCCATCAGCTCCCCCAGAAGGTGGTGAAGCCGGGGAATTCATTACCACTGACAGCTGTGGAGGTCAAGTCATTGGGCATACTTAAAGCAGAAGTTGATAGTTTCTTGATTGGTAAGGATGTCAAAGGCTACGGGGGGAAAGGCCGGAGAATGGGGTTGAGAGAGATATATTATCATGCATTGCATTGTACTACTGCCACAAAGTTAACAAATTTCACAACATATGCCCGTGATTCTGATTCTGAAATCAGTCACAATGGAATGGTGGAGCAGACTCAATGAGCTAAAAGGTCAGATTCTGCTCCTTTTATGTTGATAGGTTCTGGATTAGTAAGGACATCAAATTGCTCCTGTTGCTTTAGTTGAGTTTGGTAAGGTGCACCTAGAAAATGCATCTCTATGCTGTCAATGAAATTCCTGTCTTGTTGGATTTGGCATATGCTTGTAGTCTCCTGCACCCACTGATGCCCCCGACTATCTTACAGCGAAAGATGGCATTCCATACATGCGAGAAGGCAATACAAGCTGGTTTGGGGATGTGCTTTGAGAACACTTGACAGGCTTTATCAAGCTGTGTTTCATTCTCTATCATTCCAAAGAGATAATCCTTAGCTTGTTCAGCCTTTCCTAATAAGACGCATTCTCCAATCCAGACAGCATTCTGGTAAAAAAAAAACTCCCTTCATCTTTCATGCTTCAGAATCTAGTAGCTACAGGAATGACCAAATCAGGAATAAAAGCACTTACTGGAGCAACTTAATTTCTACCAACGCCCACCCACTTTGTTCATGGATAATTTGCGTCCCACTCCCATGAGGGAGGAGTCTCTGTAGCATTCAAGCCAGACTCGGTTACATTTCCAAGCCGACAGGTTAACCAACACATCCACCCACCCCACAACACCCCCCCCCCCCCACCAGTACCACTACTTTATCATTTCCTGTCAGAGTCACCTTATGTACAGATACTCCTGTGCCTAGAGTCACTTTATGGACATACAGTCAAGGTAGATAAGCTATCTTATGTGTTCATATTTATTGTTTTTTATTATTACTGTGTTCTTTATGAGTGCTGTATCAGATCTGGAGTAACAATTACTTCATTCTCCTTTACATGTTTGTACTGGAAATGACAATAACCAATTTTGAGTTGAGTGGAGTTGAGTTGAGTTGAGTTGTAAGTATTACACCTTTCTATCAAAATAGTAAGGCCAGCAATACTCAGCATTTATAAAAAGTTGTCATTTTATTTATTCCACAACCAAATTCCGGTCTATAATGTCATCCAGTTTCATTACTTCCAGTCACAAGATCAGTTTCACATCTGTTAAGGCCGCTTTAATTGCTGAGCTAAGGAATGGACAATCCCTCCCGAATGGATCTACTGCATTGCCAACCTGGATCTATTACACTTGCCAGGAGGTCCCATACCATGGCTGACCTCTCTCACCGGCTCCATTCCATAGGCAACCGTCATGTTGATGCAGTTTCATTCCGTGGCCAGTTTCTCTCACCATAAAGTGTACACCACCCTTCCTCAGCCAGCACTATAACCCAAAGTCCACCTCTGCTTGAGAGCCCAGTTCTAAAATTCCTGACAAGCAAAGCGGCTTTTCAGTAAACTTTCCTCAGCCTTTAAATCTCGACCCAACGCATCAATGTCGATACAATGCAGGCAAGGTAGTGGCTATATTTTATTTGGAGTTTGAGATTTGTTATGTCACCAAAAACACTCGTAAGTTTCTGCAGATGTACCATGGAGAGCATTCCAACTGGCTGCATCACTGTCTGATATGGGAAGGCTACCGTACAGGATCGAAGTAAGCTGCAGAGAGTTGTAAAATTAGTCAGCCTCTGTAGTATCCAGGACATCTTCAAGGAGCGGTGCCTCGGAAAGGTGGCATCCATCATTAAGGACCCCCAACACGCAAGACATGCCCTCTTCTCATTGTTACCATCAGGTAGGAGGTACAGAAGCCTGAAGACACACACTCAGTGATTCAGGAACAGCTTCTTCCCCTCTGCCATCCGATTCCTAAATGAACACTGAACCCATGAACACTACCTCACTACTTCTTTTATTTCTTATTTTTTGCACTACTTATTTAACTTAACTATTTGAGATATATATTTATATTTACTCTAATTCACAGATTTTTTTCTATCTATTGACATGCATTGCATTGTACGCTGACGCAAAGCTAAAAATTTTCACAACATATGCTGGCGATATTAAACCTGATTCTGATTTTGATATTCTGCACTCTGCTATTGCTTTCCTTTTCTACTACCTCATTGTACTTAACGTTTGGAAGGATCTGTCTGGATAGCATGCAAAGCTGTTGACACTGTACATTAACAGACATGAAAATAATAAAACAATTACCCCTTTCCATTCAACAACAGAACATTCCAGATTTGATACCTTGCTTCCAAAAGCTAAAGATGAAAGATTAGCTTTATTTGTTACAGGTACATCGAAGCATACCCTGAAATGATTTACGTTAAATCACTCACGTGAAACGTGTGCAAGTATTGCCACATTTCCGGTGCCAACACAGCACACCCACAGCTCACCAACACTAACCATACAACTTTGGGATGTTGGAGGGAACTGGAGCACCCAGAGGAAACCTAAGTGGTCATGGGGAGAATGAGCAAACTGCGGAGAGGCAGTGACGGGAATGGAATCCTAGTCATAGATTGCTGGTGCTGTAATAACATTATACCAACTGCTATGCTGCTGTGTTAAAAGTCTTTCTCTTCATCCTTTCCTACACTCCAACAATTACAAAACGCTTCCTCTGATCATTCTACCATCATTATATTACAGACTTTAGTTTATCCGGATACCATCTACAACATTGAAGGTAAACATGCAAATATCAACAAAAACTCTTACAAGCTACAAGGGAATAAAGTTCCATTAATACTATCCAATGAGATCACTGACTGATGCCCCACGTTAAACAGCTCTGTCGCACAAAAGCAATATTTAATACTATTCAAAAATTATTATTATTTATAATGACATTAAATTCTTTAATTCATCATCTGCGGAGATGTCAAATTGGAATTTAAAATTTCACCGTACACAGGCCATGTTGGAATCACTCAACAGATCAGGCTACACTTCAAAAGATATTTATAGCATTACCGATATTGCCAAGTAATCATTCTCAAGGCATTTTCCACAGTCAGAAAGCTTTCAAATGCCTCTCCTTTCTGAGGAGGCTGAAGAGAGCTGAACTATGCACATTAATAGCATGTCCTCCTACAGGCGTGCATCCTAATATGCTGCATCACTGCATGATACGGAATCTTCACTGCGGTGGAGAGGAACGCTCTACAATGGGTAGTCAAAACTGCCCAACACATCAAGGACATATATGCTGAAAGGTGCCTGAAAAAGGCCAGCAATATCATGAAGGATCTCACCCACCCTGTTGTGGGCTGTTCTTCCTATTGCCATCACGAAGGGCGCTACGTACCATCTACACCAGGACCACCAGACTCAAAAACAGTTACTTTCCCCAACCAACAAGGCAGATCAACACCTCCACCCACTAACCCACCCCTCCACATCCCTCCCCCCCAAGACCACTACCTTATTATTACCTGTCAGAGCTACCTTATGTACAGGCACTCCTATGTCCAGTGTCCACTTTGTGGACACACAATCAAGCTATGTAGATAAGCTATCAAATATATTTATATTTATTGTAGTTTTTATTATTATGTTCTTTATCTTTTTTGTCTTATTTCAGATCAGGAGTAACAATTATTTCATCCTCCTTTACACTTGTGCATAGTGAATGACGTTAAATAATCTTGAATCTTTCATCAGAACTGCAGAAAACTCAGATAAGTACATTTTAAGTTCAAAGTATTGGGGGCTTGATTCCAGTGAAAATGTCTTTTATGGATGGAGATTTAAGACCTTTGGAGCTTCCCATCTCACTGGGCCAGGGATATCAATCATTGACAACTCTATTGACTGATTGATAGGGCAGCACGAATGGCTGCATCACACATGTCTGCTTTGACTTCTTTATGCACCTTGGGATTCATTTCTGAACAGTAAAATAACTTCAAACAAAAAGAAAAAACTCATAAAGCTAAACCTTGGAATTTATGTGAGTGGTTATCTACAAGAATTTTAACCCAAATAGAGTCCTTATGAGGAAAAGGAGTTCAAAACACTCTCTTTAATTTAGGAATTGTTTATGTTTGTAAGGATTTAACACCACTGAATCAGGAAAGGTAGTCAGATATGGAGTCTGTGGGAAGACAGGAATGGGAACATAAACTAATTCAGTCTCCAGCCTGGTTAAAACTGGGTTGGCAAGAGCAAGTCTTCTGAAACAAGTTAAAGTGAAAATCCAAACTGTGGGTCAGCACGCAGGGGAAATCTTGCACGTCTTCTATTTGGAAGGATATATGGGAAGGGTGCGGAAAATGCTAGCTCAGGTTTAGCGTAAAAGATATAAGCTTTCTGCTTTGTGTCTGAGCAGGGTTGGTGCAAGGTCCGGAGAAATATTGCATTACCCACTCTATAAAAATATCCAAGCTTCAAATACAAACACATTGGCCTCACACAACACCTCTGACAGAGCTGACTTGATGACATGTTGGTGGTGCCTGCACTGGATAAATGCCAAGAACTGGCTCACATCTGGTAAGGTATTTTGCAGGGCAATCTCTGCCAGCTGTTGCCATGACCTGGAGAAGCTCCTCTCATTCTGGCTGAGGGGATGCTTGGTCACAGTCCAATGTCTTAAGGCAATGAATGGTCAACAGCTGTTTCTACGCTAATACAGCACAGAACATAACATTACAGGCTGTTCGGTCCACGATATTATGCCAACCCTTTAACTTACTTTAAGATTAATCTAACCCTACCCTCACACATAGCCCTCCATCCTTCTTTCATCCATGTGCCTGTCTCTTAAATGTCCTTAATGTATCAAGCCCCCTCTCATCCTCCCTTCCTCCAAAGAGAGAAGCCCTCGCCTGCTCAACCTGTCATCTTAATACAAGAGCAGTACAATGTTGATGATGCCACAAGAATCAAACCATCATTTACCGTCACCAAGAGGTCTACAGCCATAATCTGCAGCAAAGCATTTTGGTTAATGTAGTCCAGAATGTACATCATCTTGAACAATTCACAATTTGGGATCTACACCCACAGAAATTCCTAATATTCCCACTAGTATCCCTCTGGACTAGAAAATTTCCATCATTTTTACTGCCAGTTTTTCACTGTGCTCTCAGTCTCAAAGGGGAAAGGCGGAGAAGAGTGGGGGAGATTGGGGAGGGGGAGGAGGGAGATGGGAGAGAGGGGGAGAGTGTGGAAAGAGTTGACAAGTTGGGGAGGGGGAGCAGGGGGAGATGGGGAAAGAGAAGATGGAGAGAGGGGGAGAGTGGAGATGAGGGAGAGGAGGGGAGAAGAGAGATAGATGAGAGCGAGCAGAGGGAGGAGAGTGGGCAATGGAAGGGGAGAGAGTGGGTAGAGGGGGAAATATGGGGGTGAGTGGGAGAGGAGGGATGGGAAAGAGTGGAAAGAGGAGAAGAAGGAGGGAGGGGAAGAAGGGGAGCAGGAGAAAGGGGAGGGAGAGCAGAGAGGGGGCAAAGGGGGGATGAAGGAGTTGGAAAAAAAGGTTGAGAGAGGAGCAGCAGGAGGAGAGGAGTAAGGAGGAAAGGAGGAGTAGAGGGAAGTGAGTGGGTGAAAGGGGTACCTCATATAGTACCTCTCCAGTTGTTCTATTACATAATGCCTCTAATTTCATGTCAGGCCTCAAATTACCAACCAGTATTCACAAGAAACCTACTGATTCCCACTGCTACCTAAATTATACATTGGTAAACTGATGTATCATTGCCAAGTGTACCAAGGTAGAGGGAAAAACTTGGCCATGCATAGAAAACATTTCATTACAACAGTACATTCAGCTAATACAAGGTAATAAGAGAATGCAGAATACAGAGAAAGTGCAGTGCAGACAGGCAGGAGGACTCTTGATGAGGGATCGTGTTCATTTATTGTACCAGGGACCGTTGAATAGTCTAATAACAACAGGATAGAAGGTATTCCCGAGCCCTGTGGTACAAGGGGTGACTGATATAAGTTCATGGCTTAAGGTAGAAAGAGTCAATTAGAAAACCTAGCACATTTATTTTTCCTACATTTACACACTTAGTCCAGCGGTCGTGGAGCATGCGGATCCCTTCTTTGTGGAAGTCGGCGCCTTGAACCTCCAGGAAGTGGTCCACAGCAGGGGTGATTGTTAAGTTTGTGTCCTGAGGTAGAAGGAGATGAGTTATTAACTTCACACTTTCTGCATAATCACTCAAAGAGTTGAACTGCACGTGCATGTAACGAGAGCTGTATAACTCATCTCCTTCTACCTTAAGCCACGAACTTATCAATCACCACTGCTGTGGACAACCTGGAGGTCCAAGATGCTCTTGTTACATGCACATGCAGTTCATCTCTTTGAGTGATAATGCAGAAAGTTTGAAGTTAATAAGTCATCTCCTTCTACCTTAGGCTACAAACTTATCAATCACCCCTGCTGTGCACTATTTCTACAAAGAAGGGACCCATATGCTCCACAACTGCTGGACTAAGTGTGTACATGTAGGAGGGGACTATGTTGAAAAATAAATGTGCTAAGTTTTCTAAAATTGACTCTTACCCTAGGCCACAAACTTATCAATCACCCCTTGTATGTGCCTTCGGGGTTCTGTATCTTCTGCCCAAGGGGAGGGGAGACAAAAAGAATGCACAGGGTGGATAGGATCTTGCAGAAGGGTCTCGGTCTAGAATGCCGACTATCTCTTCATTTCCATAGATGCTGTCTGACCTGATGAGTTCCTCCAGCATTTTGTGTGTGTTGCTTTGAATTTCCAGATCTGCAGAATTTGTCGTGTTTTTGATCATATTTGATGCTTTACTGAGGCAGTGGAAATTATAAACAGAGCTCATGAAGGGGAAGCTGGTTTCTGCGATGTGCTGAGCTGCGTACACAACTCTCCACAATTTCTTGCGGTCACAGGCAGAGCAGTTGCTTTTTTACAGTGCATTTGTAAGAATTGCTGAGGGTTAAAGGGGATGTGCTAAATTTCTTTAGCCTCCTGAGGAAGTAGAGGTGCTGGTGAGCCTTCTTGACCTTGGTGTCAATGTGGTCAGACCAAGACAGCCTACTGGTGATGTTCAGTCCCAGGAACGTGAAGCGTTCAGTCCTCTTGACCTCTGCACCACTGATGCAAACTGCAATGTGTACACTTTGAGAAAATCTTCTCACTCCACATTGACAAATACAGTACTGTGCAATAGTCTTGGGGACACACTAGCTACATATATGGGTCCTGCTGAAGAGTCTTGGCCCGAAATGTCAACAGTAATTTGCGATGTCTTGTATTTTTCTTGCCCAATGAAGTCCCTCCACCTACAACTATGGCTCTTCCATTTTCCATACTTCTGCTGTCAGCCCTCATTCCTTCTGTTCATTCTACCAGCCTTCACTTTCGACATACACCTTTGTAGTGAAGCTTCTCTAAAGCAGCCACCTTTGCACGACCTCTCTGGGCATCTCAGGGCACCAACCTCTGTGGGATTCTCCCGTTTACTTTCAAGTTCAAGTTCATAATTTATTGTCATGTGACCACATATATATAACCAAATGAAACAACGTTCCTTTCGACTATGATGCACCCACAAAACATATATCACACAGAGTACTGTAGTAATTTATGTTATTGCACTGTGCCATTGCCACAAAAATAACTGATTTCATGACATATGTGAGTGATGATAACTTGATTCTGATATGGGTCCCTATTGTGGACTGAGAGTAGGAAAGTGGCAGGGAGAGGGGAATGATGAATGGGAAGAAAGGGAAGAGGGAGGGGAGGGAGCAGGAAACACCAGAGAGAGATTCTGCAATTATCAATAAACCAATTGAATAGAATCAAATAACCTTGCCAGGTGTCTCACAGCAGAGTTTGTCTGCACTTGCACCACCACTCCACGTTCCTGGCACTCCTTCTCTGCCGCCTGTCCCACACTCCTGCTGCGGCGCTCCACCCTTGCCATTCCCAACAACCTTTGCTCCCGTCAAATTTACAAGCTTGCTTTTCGCTCCACGTTGACAAATACAGAACTGTGTAAAAGTCGTGGGCTCACTAGCTCACTAACCCTAACCGTATTCTATATATATATATATATATATAGGGTTATATATATATATATGCCTGAAACTTTTGCACAGTTCTGTAAAACAAAGTACTGACACAAGTAAGCTGATAAAATACAATTGAGAATGCATGTCATATGCAGCGCAGGTAAACAGTAAACAGCTCGCTGTCCTAGTGATGACACTCAGTGGTGGCAGGGTATTCATTAGTCTCACAGCCTGAGGAAAGAAGCTGTTATCCAGTCTGGTTGTCCTAGTCCTGATGCTCCTGTACCTCCTTCCTGATGGTAGTGAGTCAAACTGATTGTGGGATGAGTGGTAAGGATCCTCAACAATGCTTCTGGCCCTTCGTATACAACGCTCCGGGTAAATGTGACGAATCGGGGGAGGGAGGGAGATCCCAGAGATCCTCTTGGCGGTTTTTACTCTCCTCTACTGGGTCTTGCGGTCTGCTGCCTTGCAGCTTCCGTACCACACAACGATGCAGCTGCACAGGATTTTCTCGATGGTGCTGCTCCAGAGAGCTGCTAGAATGGGGGCAGGGAGCCTTGGACATCTCAATTTCCTCAGAAAGCGTAGGCCTTACTCTGGCCTTCTTGCCAAATGAAATATTGTGGATCCAGGTTAGATTGTCCATTATGTGCACACCACTCTTCACGTTCTCCATGGCAGAGCTATTGATGTGCAATGGAGAGTGGTGGACCTTTCATCTTCACTATTACCCGCTACTCATGCACCTGTATCACTTTCTACAATGGCCATTTTAGTTTCTCTCTCCTCATAAGCCCCAAATATTCACAGATGCAGCCCCACCCTCCTGCTTTTCCGGCATTTTCTGCTTATTCTTGCTTCTCATTGATACCATCAAGGAGGAGGGCTGGAGCCTGAAGACCCACACTCAACATTTTAGGAACAGCCTCCATCCCTGAGCCATCAGATTTCTGAACGGATAGTGAACCAACGAACCCATGAACACCACCTATTTCTGAAAAAACAGGAGAGAATCTGCAGTTGCTAGAAACCTGAGAAACACACAGAAAATGCTGGAGGAACTCAGCAGGCCAGGCAGCGTCTATGGATAAAAGCACAGTCGATGTTTTGGGCTGAAACGGTTCGGGAAGACTATTTCTGCACACATTTCGCACTGCTTAATTAATTTAATTTCTATATATATTTCTGATAGGAATTCATATTATTTTTTATGTATTGCACTGTACTGCTGTCACTAAACATCAAATTTCACAACATATGTCAGTGATATTAAAACTGATTCTTAAAATATTTTAAGATTTCCAGCATCTTTAATTCATTTGTGTTTCCCAACTCTTCCAACAAACACTTAGTGTTAGAGATGTACATTTGATCTCTCAATCTACCTTGTCATGGTCCTTGCATCTCATTTGTCTACCTGCACAGCACTTCCTCTGCAACTGTCTAGATTCAAGAGCCAAGATTAGATTTAGAACATAGAAGGCTCATTACCAGGCCCTTCAGCCCACAATGTTGTGCTGACCATGTAACTTATTCTAGAAATTGCCTAGAATTTACCTACCGCATTGCCCTCTATTTTTCTAAGCTCCATGTACCTAACTAAGAGGCTCTTAAAAGACCCTATCCTGCCGGCAGTGCATTCCACGCACTCATCACTCTCTGTGTGAAATACTTACCCCTGACATCCCCTCGGTCCCTACTTCCAAGCACCTTAAAACTGTGCCCCCCCCACCCCCCCCCCCCATGATTGCCATTTCAGGTCTGGGAAAAAGCCTCTGGCTATCCACATGATCGATGCCCCTCATTATCTTACACACCTAATTTATTTATCACATACATAGAAACATACAGCAAAATGCATAGTTTTCGTTAACAACCAATACAATCTGATGGTGTTCTCAGGACAAGTGTCACAATGCCTCCCGGCAATAAAACACAGCATGTCATACTGTTTTGCCAAAATATGACAAAACAGACAAAACATCAGCAAAATATACTCCTTTCTACCCCTGACCTCCTCGTCTATTCAGCCCATTGAGTCTGCTCCGCCATTCCATCATAGTTGATTTATTCTCCCCCTCAACCCCATCCTCTTGCCTACTTCCCATACCCTTACTAATCAAGAACCTATGAACCTCCACTTTAAATGTACCTAATTACTTGGCTTCCACGACCATCAGAGGCAATGAAATCCACAAATTCACCACATTCTGGCCAAACAAATCCTTCCTCATCTCTGTTCCCAATAGATGTCCTTGATTTCTCTGGCTATGCCCCCTGACCCTAGACTCCCCCACTATTGGAAACATCTTCTCTATATCCACTCTATCCAGGTATTTCAATATTCTCCAGGTTTCAATGAAATCCTTCCTTATTCTTTTAAACTCCAGCGAGTACAGGCCCAAGGCCATCAAATGAACCTCCCTCCTAAAAAGGGAGGGTGAGCAGTCAGAGGTTGTGGTACATATTGGTACCAATGGCACAGGTAGAAAACGGGTGGAGGTCCTGAAAGCAGACTACAGGGAGTTAGGAAGGAAGCTGAGAAGCAGGACCGCAAGGGTAGTAATCTGGGGATTGCTGCCTGTGCCACGTAACGGAGAGGACAGGAATAGAATGAGGTGGTATATAAATGCATGGCAGAAGAATCGGAGTAGGGGGCAGGGATTCAGATTTCTGGATAATTGGAACTCTTCTGGGGCAGGTGGGACCTGCACAAAAGGGACAGGTTACACTTGAATCTGAGGGGGATCAATATTCCTGTGGGCAGGTTTACTAGGGCTGTTGGGAGTAGTTTAAACTAATATGGCAGGGGGATGGGAACCAGGATGATAGAGCTGAGGATGAGCCAGCAGGTTTACAAGTAGATGATGGATGTAACATGTAACATGGATGAAGGAAAGACAAGCCAATGATTGGGTACAAATGCAAACAGAGCAAAGAGTTAAATTGTACCACAGAGGCAAAATTCAAAAGGGTGAAGAATGCAGGACTGAAGGTGCTGTATTTAAATGCACGTAGGAATAAGGTGAATGAACTCGTGGCACAATTAGAGATTGGTCGCTATGACACTGTGAGCATCACTGAGTCGTGGAGAGGAAGTTTCCTATGGTGGGGTTATCCAGAAATAGAGGGCACAGCCTCAAAATTGAGGGGCAACCTTTTGGAACAGAGGTAAGGAGGGATTTTTTTAGGGAGTAGTAAATCTGTGGAATGCTCTGCCACAGACACCAGTGGAGGCCCAGTCCGTTGATAGATTCCTGATCGGTCAGGCATCAAAAGATATGCGGGAAGGCAGGTGTATGGGGTTGAGCAGAATCTGGGTTCAGCCACGATGGAATGGCGGAGCAGACTCAATGGGCTAAATGGCCTAATTGTGCTCCTACGACTTATGGTCTTGCATTAACCCTTTCATTCCCAGGAACATTATCGCGATTGTCCTCTAATGCATCTCCAATGCAGCTTATCCCAAGACCACTTTCTGTAGGTGAACCTCTTTTGTCATTACATATCCACCCATTTTCCGTTTGCACTTCTGTCATTTCATCATCGTTATTGATCAAGAGATGCAGCATGATAACAGGCCCTTTCAGCCCAACGGCCCATGCCACCCATGTGACCAATTAACCCAATAACAGAACATCTTTGGAATGTGCGAGGAAACTGTAGCGCCTGGGGGAAACCGATGCAGTCACAGGGAGAAGGTACAAACTCCTTACAGACAGCAGCGGGAATGGAACTCGGGTCGCTGCCGGTGTAGTAGTGTTATGCTGTCACTACCATGTCACCATATCACCCATGTCACCCATTTTCTAAGCCGTTACTCAGTTTTCCATGTCACCCATTTTCTAAGCCGTTACTCAGTTTTCCCCTCTCTATCCATTCCTTCTCTCCTGCTTCCCCTGCATCTTTCACTCTTCTCAGTTCTAATGAAAGGCCATCGACCAGAAACACCAAACCATTTTCTCTTTCCACACAGGTGGAATCTGACGTTACTTGCAGCATGTTCTGCCTTAACTTGCGTCACAACCTCTTTCTTTTATATCTGTATTTATTCCTACCTGCTGACAGATGGTCCTGAGCACAAACCTGGCGTACTCGCTCAGGTTGGCTGTCTCTATGGAAACGGTGCGCCGGATTGACTTGGCGTTTTTGTCGGAGCTCAGAAGCTCGTCGTCAGTGATGTCATCGTGGATGCTGATGGGGGCCAGAAAACCACTCACACCAAAGTCATCCGTGTTGGAAGCGTTGACACCACTATTGCCCAATTCTGCATCCCCTGGACACAAAAACAAAACAATTTTAGATAATATAGATCACACATTGTAACTTCAGGCATTTTAACCTGTAAAATCCTCAGAGCCAGCAAGGTCACTGGAACCTCATTCAAACAAGCCCGCAAGGGGAGTCAATAACTATTATAAGACATAAAATGCTGGAGGGACTCAGCAGACCAGGCAGCGTCTATGGAAAGACATAAACAGACGACATTTCGGGCTGAGAGCCTTCATCAGGACCGAGGGAGGAAGCCAGAATAAGAAGGTGGGAGGAGGGGAAAGGAATACAAGCTGGAAGGTGATAGGTGAAGCTAGGTGAGGGGGAAGGTAAGTGGCTGGGGAAAGGGGAGGTTAAGTGAGAAGCTGGGAACTGATGGGTGGAAAAAGTAAAGTGCTGAAGAAGAAGGAATCTGATAGGATAGGAGAGTGGACCATGGGAGAAAGGGAAAGAGAAAGGGCACCAGAGGAAAGTGGTTGGCATGTGAGGAGAGGATAAGAGGTAAGAGGGGATCCAAAGTTGGGAATGAAAGAAGAGGGAAGGGAAGGGGGTAAAAATACCAGAAGTTAGATAAATCATTGCTCGTGCCATTTGGTTGGAGGCTACCCAGACTGACTGACTGACTGACTGACTAATTAACTAACTAACTAAATAAATGAGGTGGTGTTCCTCCAAACTGAGACTGCTCCATCACCTGCGAGTGCCTCACTCTCCCCTTCCTGCTTCGGACTTCTCCAACACCTCATCCTCTAACGGATATTGCCTCTGGGTAGCCTCCAACCTGATGGTTCATCCAGCATTTTGTATGTGTTATTCTGTATTTCCAGCATCTGCAAAATCTCCTGTGCTTACAGTTAATGACTATTGGCAAAATGTTACAATGTGAGGGAAACGCTGGATCTAATACAATGATTGCAAGAATCCGTCATGCATCATTCCAACTATGTATGGCCAGTAACTTAGAACAAGAATAAATATTTTTCTCAATTTCTTCAGCAATGGTCTTAAGCAATGCATTAAAAGCTGACCCATCCAATGGATGTGCAAAAGGAGGATTGGAACCTAAATGGCCTGCCTCAAGTCCATGTCTTTCGCCAATTAAGAGTCAGGGACAGATAAACCATAGAATCGAGACCTTGAGTCCACACTGATCATCCAGCATCAATCCTACACATAATCTCATTTTATTTTAAGTTATTTTTAGAGCTACAGCACAGAACAGGCCTTTCCAGCATATCGAGCCACATCACCCAGCAACCCACTTATTCAACTCCAGCCCAGTAGTACAAGTTACAGTGACCAATTAACCTACAAATTGGTATGTCTTTGGACTGTAGGAGGAAACTGCAGCAACTGGAAGAAACCCATGCTTATGGAACGAACGCACAAGCTTTATGCAGAGGATGCCAGAATTGAACTGCAAACTATAACACCCTGAGCTGAAATAGCTTTGCACCACCTGCTACGCTACTGGGTTAGCATAACGCAATTACAACTACCAGCAACGCGGGTCAATTCCCACAGTTGTCTATACAGAGTTGGTACGTTCTCCCCGTGACTGCGTGGGTTTCCTCCGGGTGCACCAGTTTCCTCCCACATTCCAAAGACATCCCAGTTAGTCGGTTAATAGGGCACACAGGTACAATTAGGAGGTGTGGTGCCATTGGGCCAGTAGGGTCTGTTACTGAGCTGTATCTCTAAATTAAATGCGATTCAATTCAGCTACACTCTACGAACAACTTAGAGCAGCCAAATGCCCAACCAACTCAGATACTTCTGGGACATAGGAGTGTTAGAATAAACCCAAAGCAACAAGCCTATAGAGTTGGCACCAGAGGCCAGGACTGAACCCAGGTCACTGAAGCTGTTCGGCAGCAGCTCTATCAATTGCATCACTGAGTTAGCTGGCAAGAAAATCAGTTGTAATTGTCTGGAACTTTCTTTGTAACTTTTCAGAAACTGTTTTAGCACAGAAACAGGCCCTTTGGGCAATTTAGTCCATGCTGAACAATTATTCAGCCTAGTCCCAATGACATACACTGGGAGTATACCCAACCCATCAATGTACTGATCCAAATTTCTCTTCACTGTTGAAATCAAACCTGCATCCTTCACTTCTGCTCATTCCACACACTCAACAACCTCGAAGTGAAGAAGTTATCCCTCATGTTCCCCTTCAGTATTTCACCTTTCACCCTTAACCCATGACCTCTAGTTCTGGTCTCACACAAACTCTGTGGAAAATGCCTACTTGCATTTACCACACTTATACCTCTCATAATTTTGTATACCGCTATCAAATCTCCACTCATTCTCCTACGCTTCAGGGAATAAAGTCCTAAACTATTTAATGTTTCCCTATAACTCAGTTCCTCAAGTCCCTGCAACCTCCTTGTAAGATTTCCTTGCACTCTTTGACACTTTCCTCTAGGCAGGTAACCAGAGGTGCACACAATACTCCAAATTAGGCCTCACCAAGGTCTTATACAACCTTAAAATAACATCTCAACTTCCGTACTCAATACTTTGATTTATGAAGGCCATTTTGATGAAACGTTTCTTTATGACTCTATCTTCTACAAGCTCTGAAGTGTCTTCTAGTGAAAATATCTTACCCAACATCAGAATAGCTTTCAGTACTGCAAACACAGCCCCCACTTCTATACTGTTGTGTGCGGCAGCTAAAAGGTGCCGGTCGCAGGATGAGCGGATTCCAGGGGCAGATTTACCTGCAGAACAAAGAAATTTATTGACAGAATTGCAGCAATATTGAAATTACATCAAAATATTGCTGTAAATTTTGCTGGATTTAGAGGAGCAAATTTGAAGAGAGATTGCAAGAAACATAAGGTTGTGATATTAGGTGATTTTTTAAAATAACTTTTCACATATTGACTGGGACTCCCATACTGCAAAAGGGCTAGACGGGATAGAGCTTGTCAAATGTGTTCAGAAAGTTTCCTTAATCAGTACACAGAAGCCCCAACTAGAGAAAGTGTGATACTAGCTTTCTTATTACGGAATGAAATAGGGCAGATGACAGAAGATACTGTTGGGGGACATTTTGCATCCAGTGATCATAATGCCATTAGTTTCAAGGTGATTATCGAAAGGATGGGTCTAGTTCTCGAGCTGAGATTCTAAATTGGAGAAACACCAATTTTGATGGTATCAGAACGGATCCAGCAAGTGTGGAGTGGGACAGGTTATTTTCTGGCAAAGCTATACATGATAGATAGGAGGCCTTCAAAAGTAAAATGTTTAGAGTACAGAGTTTGTATGTTCCTTTAGAATAAAAGGTAAAGATAACAGGTTTATGGAACCTTGCTTTTCAAGAGATATTGAGGCCCTGCTTAAGAAACAGGTGCATAGCAGGTATCAACAGGAAGGAACAAATGAGGCATTTGAAGAGAATAAGAAATGCAAGAGAGCATTTAAGAAAGAAATCAGGAGTGCTAAAAGAAGACATGAAGTTGCATTAGCAGACAAGGTGAAGGAGAATCCAAAGGTTGCTACAGAAATATTAAGAGCATAAGAATAGCAAGGGACAAAATTGGTCCTCTGGAAGATCAGAGTGGTAATGTATGCATGGAGCCAAAAGAGACGGGAGATTTCAATGGATTTTTTGGGGGAGACAGACGTAGAATCTGTAGATGTGAGCAAATGCAGCAGCGAGGTGACGGACCCTCCACAGATTACAGAGGAGGAGGTGTTTGCTGCCTTGAGGCAAATCAGGGTAGATAAATCCCCAGAACCTTATAAAGTGTTCCTTTGGACCCTATAGTATGCTAGTGCAGATACTTAAAACATCCTTAGCCATGGATAGACGGGGACTGATTAGGGATAGTCAACATGGCTTTGTGTGTGGTAAGTTGTGTCCAACCAATCTTGGAGTTTTTCTAGGAAGTTACCAAAGCCAAAGCAGTGGATGTTGTTGATATGGACTTTAGCAAGGCCTTTGATAAGGTCCTGCATGGGAGGTTGGTCAAGAAGGTTGCGTTGCTTGGCAATTGAGATGAGGTAGTGAATTGGATTAGACATTAGCTTAGCAGAAGAAGCCAATGAGTGGTTGTAGATGGTTGCCTCTCTGACTGGAGGCCTGTGACTAGTGGTGTCCCACGGGAATTGTTGCTGGGTCCATTGTTGTTTGTCATCAATATCAATGATCTGGATGATAACGCGGTAAACTGGATCAGCAAATTTGGGGTTTAAAAAAGGTATACAAACTTATGAGGGGTAAAGGTAGGGTAAATACAAGCAGGCTTTTCCCACTGAGATTGAGTGAGACTACAACTAGAGGCCATGGCTTAAGGGTAAACAGTTAAATGTTTAACAAGAACATGAGGGGGAACATCTTCACTCAGAAGGTGGTGAGAGCGTGGAGCCAGTGCAAGTGGTGGATATGGATTTGACTTCAACACAAGAAAAATGTGTATAGGTACATGGATGAGGGGTACGGAGGGCTATGATCTGGGTGCAGTCAATAGGACTAGGCAGATTAATGGTTCAGCACAGATTAGACAGGCTGAAGGGCCTGTTTCTGTGCTGTAGTGTTCTTTGACTCTATGTCTCTGCACGTGACCCTCGTGTTACAAGGGGTGGGTGTTACTTCTAGAAAATGAGCCGTATTCTGAAGTTCTGTAACATAAAGCTGGGTCATTGTTAAGAAAAACAATTCGAAAAAAAATCCTTCATGGCGATTTAGTCTTTTTTTTCCCTTATATAAACTCCATGAGAGTAAACTTCTCGAAAGTATCTCAGATGTTTGGGTAGAGATGATTGAATTCCACGAAAGTACTTTTCAGCTGTAATGTGGGACTGCCCTGTGTTCTAGTGGTTACGGGGAGGAGGCAGGAAAATGGGGGTATGAGGGATAATAAATCTGCATTTTCCTCCAATGCCTCGTGCTCTTACAATAACTGGAGGCTGCCTCTGCAAATGTCTTTGGAATAACAATCTGTACAGAGAGGAAAATGTGTTTTACTTTTTGTACAGTACTTTTATAAGTGGCAGCTTAAAGCCGGAGCATTTGAGGACTAAAAGGTTCTGTGGTGTTCAGTACCTTCCCCAACAACTCCCAGATGTCTTGCTCACACACTACATTCTTCCTAGATGTGTTCATCGTGAACAATGGCTGGAAACCTGCTTCGAAGATCTTTGGCCAGATTTATCCTTCACAGAAGGCCTGAAAAACCGTCTTCTGAAACATGTGGCACTTAGGGAATGATGTTATCCCATATGTGGAATCGGGTAGAGATTGCATCACCAGGCAAGAGTCAGGCGTTGGATCACATTGTCAGGAAATTAATTGTTATCACGTTTCACTCTAAATCCAGCCAATTTTAGGACAAATGTGTTGTGCAATAATACTTTAAGTTCAAAGTGCATTTATTGTTAAAGTATGTATACATGATACAGCCACAAAGAAACCTAAAAGAACCCATTTTAAAGAAAACCATCAAACACCCAACATGCAGAAAAATAAACAAATGATGCAAACAATAAACACAAGCAAAAAGCGTTCTGAACTGAAGTCCACAAAGAGAGTCCGTCCACAGGCCCTTTGTTCAGCACAGAGCTGAGTAAACATCGCGGAGAAGCAAGCTGAACCAGCCTTTCCTTCACCTCCAGCCCCGACACGCCGCCCTATTCAATCTGGCCTGGCGATTCGGTTCAATACGCTCTGGGCCCTGAACACCACCGCCTCGATTCAGCCTGTCCCCAGCCTTTGCAATCTGGCTCAGCCCTTAAATCGTCATTCAAGCATCGGGTTCTGATGACCAAGGCAATATATATTCGTTTTGGAAGGTACTGTCAAAACAGCAGAATGCCAATTCCAGCCAAATGCTGTACCATGACAGTTTTCATAAACCCTCTTTCAAACCTTCATCCATGAGATTGACTACTGATCATAATTGTACTGATCCAGTGCTCTAATGCACAGGATCAAAGAGGCTGCAGAGGGTTGTAGACTCAGACTACTCTATCATGGAGTCTCCCCACACTCTAGGACATCTTCAAGAGGCAGTGCCTCAAGTAGGCTGCCTCCATCATTAACAACCTTCAATCATCTGGGACAAGCCCTTTTTCTGATTACTACCATCAGAGAGGAGATACGGGAGTCTGAGGATGCAAACTCAATATTTCAGGAACAGCTTCTTCCCCTCCATCATCAGATTCTTGAATGGTGTATGTCAATGATTTGGACCATGGGATTAATGGATTTGTGGCTAAATTGGCCGATGATTCAAAGATAGGTGGAGGAGCGGGTAGTGTTGAGGAAACAGAGAGCCTGCAGAGAGACTTAGATAGTTTAGGGGAATGGGCAAAGAAGTGGCAAATGAAATACAATGTTGGAAAGTGTACGGTCATGCACATTGGTGGAGGAAATAAACGGGCAGACTATTAATTAGATGGGGAGAGAAAATGCAGAGATGTGCAGGATACCCGAAAGGTTAATCTCCAGGTTGTGTCGGTGGTGAAGAAGGCGAATGCAACGTTGGCATTTATTTCTAGACGTATAGAATTAAAGAGCAGGGATGTGATGTTGTTGAGGCTCTATAAGGCACTCATGAGACCACACTTGGAGTACTGCATGCAGTTTTGGGCACCTTATTTTAGAAAGGTTATACTGACATTGGAGGGGTTCAGAGAAGATTCACAAAAATTATTCCAGGAATGAAAGGGATACCATACGTGGAACGTCCAGCAGCTTCTTGGACTGTGTTCCCTGGAGTTCAGGGGAATGGAGGGGGATCTTATAGAAACTTTAGAATGTTAAAAGACCTGAACAGCTTAGATATGGCAAAGTTAGTTCCCATGGTAGGGGAATCTAGGACAAGAGGGCATGACTTCAGGATTGAAGGACATCCATTTAGAACAGAGATATGGAGAAATGACTTCACTCAGAGGGTGGTAAATCTGTGAAATTTGCTGCCACAAGTGGCTGTGGAGGCCAGGTTATTGGGTGCATTTAAGACAGAAATAGACAGGCTCTTGATTAGCCAGGGCATCAAAGGGTATGGGGAGAAGGCAGGGGAATGGGGATGACTGGAAGAATTGGATCAGCCCATGACTGAATGGCGGAGCAGACTTGAAGGAGCAAATGGCCTACTTCTGCTCCTATATCTTATGGTCTTAACCCATGAACATTACCTCACCCTTCCTCTTCTGCATTACTTATGTCTTGTTGCAACTTATGGTAATTTTTTATGTCTGCCATACAACATATTTCATGACATACATCAGGTACAATAAACCTGAATGATTCTCCCTGCACCAATGGAGAGAGGAAAACTTAAATGAACTCAAACAATCTTTATATATTTCTTACACAGTTGCCAACAAAGGTGATAACAGCCTGCAGATGTCCCTTCATTTTAAGGTGGGAGTATATTCTTCTTCAAGACTGGGTTGAAATCCTGGAACTCTCTTTCCTAAAGCTCTTTGGCAGCACCTTCTCCATAAAACTAGTGTTGTGGCTCAGGTTTCAGCAACTTCGAGTGAGCAATTAGGGTTGAACATGAAGTGCTAGTTGTGATAGTAATGCTCACATCACGTTAGACCATCGGACCAGTATGAGGACGTTCAGCCCATTGATTCTGCTCCACAGGTTAATCATGAGTGACAGTTTTTTAGATTTAAATTGAGATTTATTTGTTTATTTATCACATGTACATCAAACATAAAGTGAAATGTGCCATTTGCGTTAACAGCCACCACACTCTGATGATGTGCTGGGGGCAGCTCACAAGTGCTGGCACACATTCTGGCGCCAACGTAGCATGCCCGTAGGCCCACCATGTTCAGCAGAACAACACGCAACCAACATACAACGAGCAGCAACAGCAAAACAAACTCCTTCCCATTCTCCTCCACCCCTAATGCACACACACGGACGGGTTAGCAACCCCAAGACAGGCCAACTGAGGACATCTGACTTTCATGGCACTGGGCACACAGACATAGGGCCTCCAGCTTTCAGCTTTGCCAGCCTGGGGACTTCAACCTCCCAGCTTGCTGGCTTCAGGGCTTTGATCCCAGGACTCGCCAATCATGGGCATCTGATCTCAGAACCTGTTGAATGATCCGCAGCCTCCATTCAACACCATTCTCCCACCTTCTCCCCATAATCCTTAACCCACTTCCCAATCAACAGCCTATTGATCTCTGCCTTAAACATGCCCAGTGGCGTGGCCTGCACAGCTCTCTGTGCCAATAAGCTTCAAATTCACCCTGTCTCTACCTGAAGAAATGTCTCCTCGTCTCAGTTTAAGACCATAAGATCAGAAGAAATAGAAGCACAATTATGGCATTCAGTAAATCAAGTCTGATCTGCAAACCACCGTGGCTGATTTATTATCCCTCTCAACCCCATTCTCCTGCCTTCTCCCCTTAATCTTCTCCCCAAATCAGCCATGGTGGAACAGACTGGAAGGGCCAATGGCTTAACTCTACTCCTTTGTCTATGGTCTTATCACCTTCATTCTTCTGAACATCATCTAGTACAGGCCGGGAGACATCAAATGTTCCATTAATTAATAATAGATAAAGAAGGAGTAAGCTGCTAACCTCTGACTTAAGGACAAGGGCAGAGAGTACAGTAAATAATACCCACATTTAATGGAAATGTGTTTGTTTACTCCTTCTCCTACTTGTCCAAAATGGGAAGTGCAAATTCAGGTTACTTTTATGGTTGTTGTTCTTCTTAACTTTTCAGATCAGTTGAAAACTATTCAATGAAATGCAAATGTGCATACATAACTTCCAGGTGGAAGGCCACACATGTCATTTAATTCTGAAGACTATGCAGCAGTAATTTGGTCACACCCTGGAGGTGTAGGAATTAAGTTTTGGGAGGAGGTACGGGAAGCTTAGGTCCCGCACCACCAGTTTAGGAACAACTATTACCCTTCAGCACCAACAGGTTCCTGAACCAGTGTGGAGAACTCCACTCACCTCAACACTGAACTGATTTCACAACCTATGGACTCACTTTCAGGTGCAAGTTTATCGTCATTCAGCTGTGCACGTGCTACAGCAAAATGAAAGAACGTTCCCCTGGGACCAAGGTGAAAACTGCAGTATGTACGTAGGTAATGTAATTGGTGGAAATGTCCATAATTCACAACTGCTGACACTGAGCTGGGGTTCACTTTAAGTGGCTGCTCTGACATGATGACACAATTACGTGAGGTTCGGTTACCGCGATTTGCGTTCAGGTTTTGGAGTACAGTATATGAGCTATCACGGTTTTCCTTACACATAAGATGCCTCGCGTTATTTTAGTTGTGGAAACCCACAGATACATCACACACAGCACATAAAATATTAGCACAATAATACTAACATTTTTTTAAAATCTGTAGATATATAAGTTGTCATAAAGTGCATATTCAACATATAGTTAAATATATAAAAGTACACAACGCATGTTCTCAATATTATTTATTTATCACTATTATTCTTTGCATTTGAGTTTCCACAGCTTGTCTTTTTTTGCAGGTTGGTTGTTTGTCTTTGTTTCGGAGGAGCTTTCATTGATTATATTATCTTTCTTTCTATCTGCTGCCAATGCTTGCCAAGTAAATGAATTTCAGGGTAGTATATGGTGACATGCACGTACTCTAATGGTGCGTTTACTTTGAACTTGAAAGCGGTCATTACAGACAGCACTTTCATCATAACAAAACTTGTAAAGGGGAAGAGGGATGCCAGCCAGAAGCTTACCATTAGCCTGGGGGAAAGGGCTCACTTGTGGTGTACGAAACAAATGCAGCAGAAGCCTGCACGTCATCCTGGCGCCTGCCTCAGCGTCCGGATCGCCGCATGCTGCAGGAAACAGACTTGTCAGTTATAAATACTCCAAATGGAGACTCAATCTGCTTTTAACCTTTAAAAAGAAACAGCAGCCTATTTCCGACAACGCTCCAAAGTGGGAACAAATATTCCTGCAAGTTTCTTAGACTTCGAAGCCCTCTTTGTAGTGTCAAGAAAAATCTGCCCATCATAAAAAAGACTCAGTTCTACTAAAATACCTTCATCTTCTCTGCACTTTGACCAATTAAGTGAAAGGTTTGTCCAAAGGTTAACTCTACTACAGAGTGATCTTAGATCATGGGGCCAGTCTCTCTGGTCTGTTGCTAATGTCATCCTTTGATCATGGAATGAAATGGGCTCGACGTGTCCCTTCCAACATTTCAGTTGGCTTTTTCATGTTTTCATTTATTATGAATATCATTGGCAATGCCTGTGGGTTTTTTTTTAACCATTGTCCATTGTCTCTGGACTAACAGAGTAGTCAAACACATTGCTGAGACTGAAGCCCCATTTAAACCAGGTCAGGGATAGATGGCACATTTCTTTACCTGAAAAACAGAAATTCCCTTTTATATATATATAAGATAAATCTGCTTACTTGATTGTTGCCAATCCAGGCTAATTTTAAATTCCAGATTTGTTTATTGGAATATAAATTCCCCAGTTACCATAGTAACACACATGAAATGCTGGAGGAAATCAGCAGGTCAGGAGGCAATAAACAGTTGACACTTCAGACCAGGACTCTTCATCAGAACTCCGTATTACTCTGGATTTGCAGCATCTGCAGAATCTCTTGTGCTTATGATCCCCAGTCACCATGGTGGGACTCCCCATTATGTCTCTGGATCAATTGAGGCAACTCTCTCAACTTGTTCCTTTGGATCTGTAGCATCCGCAGATTTTCTTGTGCTTTGTAATTCTCTCAGCTTTCCTCCCTCAAGAACTCCTTGGTGTGTATTTTCCTTTTATTCACATAACAATCAATGATTTCCAAGAAATGCTTTGCCTGGCAAGCCTCAAGGTGTTTTAGAGCCAAGTCTGTTACTGTACATGAACTCCAGCTGTTCTGTCTGATCTAAATCACTTGCAGGCACCCAAAGATACAACTGGAGTAATGCCTTAGGAAGTTCGGGAGCTCAGCAAGTCAGGCAGCATCTATGCAGGTGAATGAACAGTCAACGTTTGAAGCGGAAGCCCTTCATCATCAGGGCTGAAGAAGGGGGAAGTAGCAAGGATAAGAAAGTGTGGGGAGAGGAGGAATACAAGCTGGCAGGTGATAGGTGAGACCAAGTGAGGGGGGAAGGTAGGTGGGGCGGGAGGAGGGGATGAAGCAACAAGCTGGGAGGAACAGGCGGTAGAGGTAAAGGGCTGAAGAAGAAAGAATCTTATAGGAGAGGACAGTGGACCATGAGAGCACGGGAAGGAAGAAGGACACCAGAGGGAGATGATGGGAAGGTGAAGAGAAGGGAAGAATCCCACCTCCTAGATCTTACTTTCTCTCACTGGCCACAGTTTTCCTCACCTGGAGCGCAACATTGCAATGCGCTTGCTGCATGCAACAGTTTCTCAGAAACTCTTTCAATCTCTTCACAACAACACCAGTGACCATGCGTTAATACACAGGGAAGTATGTGCATTTCAATTGCCACAGTTCTTACTGTCTCCTTGACTACAATATTCAACCATCTCCTCATTAGTGCTTCCACTACCTAGCATGGGTTATGAACAGGGAACAATATGCATTATTTTTTGTAACGGTGAGTATTAGGAGTAAAACTCTTAATGGGCGACAGGTAGCATAGGGGCCAGTGTAACACTTTAGAGTACCAGCAACCCAGGTTCAATTCCCACCCCTGGCTGTAAGGCATTTGTATATTTTCCCGTGACCACATGAGTTTCCTTTAGATTTTCCTGTTTCCTCCCACATCCTAAGGGCATACAGTTAATAGATTACATGGGTATAACTGGCAGCAGAGGCTTATTGGGCCGAAATGGCCTGTACCGTGCTGATATTTTAAAAAATAAATTAAATAATCTTGCAGTTCTGCACAATAGTGGGAACCTCCTTTTTCTGCTGCCATTCCTGGGAGATAACTGCAGATCCCCCTCCAAGTTACACACCATTGTGACTAGGAAATGTATACAATTTGCTTTGGGGATTAGATCTATAAAAAGTTTAAACTGATGACACAATATGTATCAGCTCTCTGGAATCCTGTATGAAGGAAACTTGGATGCATTCGATACAGTTCCTTTCAGACTACATTCAATGACTTTCAACAGAAAGAATATTAGTCGCTTTGTTTTGAGCATTTCATATGGTAACTAGGAATGTTGTCTCAATGCACAAGGAAGTATTTTTCAAACAAAACACACAAAATGCTGGTGGAACACAGCAGGCCAGGCAGCATCATTAAGGAGAAGCACTGTCGACGTTTCGGGCCGAGACCCTTCGTCAGGACTAACTGAAAGGAGAGATGGTAAGAGATTTGAAAGTAGTGGGGGGAGGGGGAAATGCGAAATGATAGGAGAAGACCGGAGGGGGTGGGATGAAGCTAAGAGCTGGAAAGGTGATTGGCGAAAGTGATACAGAGCTGGAGAAGGGAAAGGATCATGGGACGGGAGGCCTCGGGAGAAAGAAAGGGGGGAGAAGCACCAGAGGGAGATGGAGAACAGGCAAACAACTAAATATGTCAAGGATGGGGTAAGAAGGGGAGGAGGGGCATTAACAGAAGTTAGAGAAGTCAATATTCATGCCATCAGGTTGGAGGCTACCCAGCCGGTATTTAAGGTGTTGTTCTTCCAACCTGAGTGTGGATTCATCTTGACAGTAGAGGAGACCATGGATAGACATATCAGAATGGGAATGGGATGTGGAATTAAAATGTGTGGCCACTGGGAGATCCTGCTTCTCTGGCGGACCGAGCATAGGTGTTCAGCGAAACGGTCTCCCAGTCTGCGTCGGGTCTCATCAATATATAAAAGGCCACACCGGGAGCACTGGACACAGTATACCACACCAGCCGACTCACAGGTGAAGTGTCGCCTCACCTGGAAGGACTGTCTGGGGCCCTGAAAGGTGGTGAGGGAGGAAGTGTAAGGGCAGGTGTAGCACTTGTTCTGTTTACAAGGATAAGTGCCAGGAGGGAGATCGGTGGGAAGGGATGGGGGGGACGAGTGGACAAGGGAGTCGTGTAGGGAGCAATCCTTGCGGAAAGCAGAAAGGGAGGGGAGGGAAAGATGTGCTTGGTAGTGGGATCCCGTTGGAGGTGGCGGAAGTTACGGAGAATTATACGTTGGACCTGGAGGCTGGTGGGGTGGTAGGTGAGGACAAGGGGAACCCTATCCCGTGTGGGTTGGTGGGCAGATGGGGTGAGGGCAGATGTGCGGGAAATGGGAGAGATGCGTTTGAGAGCAGAGTTGATGATGGAAGAAGGGAAGCCCCTTTGTTTAAAAAAGGAAGACACCTCCTTCGTCCTGGAATCAAAAGCCTCAATGAAATGGAATGAAAGTATTTTTCCAGTTTGTTTTAAGATATTCACTTGGAATTTCTCTTGTTGCAAGATACACCACATCACAGAAGTGTTTCCAAGCACAGTGGACTCTGGTTAATTGGGACAAGTACATTTTCGCCCAATTAAGCAGCTGCCCCAATTAGCAAAAGTTTCACGGAAATCCAGTAGTTAAAATGGTATAAAAAAGACAAACTACCATTTAAGTGAGTCACAAAATGTGTATTTAAATGAAATACAGAACAAGTTAGAACACTACCATTACTACAGTACTGTAAAACGGTGTATTAGTTCCTGATAGTTACCAATGGAGGAATTCATCCCGGGTAAGCTGCCGTGTTCTTTTGATTGACTGTGACTGAACAGAATCAGAGCAGATACCTAGTACAGTAAATGGACTGCCTTCATTGCCTTGCTGCGTGAAGTAGTGTTACTTTAAGTGGTGTGTGTGTGAAGTATATGTACTGTGTTGTGCAGTTTGGTCCAAAGGAACATTGCTTCATTTGGCAACACGTGCACGGTTGAATGAAAGTAAATTGAACTTGAACCTGAAATTTTCAACTTAAATAGGGTAACTCTGGTAGTAGACATTTTGGCCCTAGGAGAAAGATCCCGCTTTCTACTCTGTCTATGCCTGGCATAATTTTATATGTTTCTATTAGGTCTTCCCTTCATCATCTGCAGCTCCGGAGAAAACACCCCATGTTTGTCACATGCCTTCTAAACCAGCCAGCGTCCAGGTGAACCTCTTCGGCACCCTCTCCAAAGCCTCCACACTTTGAGTATCCTGCCTGTAATGGGGCAATCAGAAATGAATGTAATCCTCCAGGTGTGGCCGTATCAGTTATACACTAGACGGCCATTTTATTAGGTACCTACTGTACCTGTATCTAATAAACTGGCCACTGAGTGTATGCTTGTGGTCTTCTGCTGCTGTAGCCCGTCCACCTCAAGGTTTGACGTGTTGTGCATTCAGAGATGCTCTTCTGCACACCACTGCCGTAACATGTGGTTGAGTTACTGTTGCTTTCCTGTCAGCTTGAACCAGTCTAACCATTTCTTCCTACCTCCCTCATTAACAAGGTCTTTTCTCTCACAGAACTGCCACTCACCGGATGTCTTATTTGTTCTTTGCACCTTTCTCTGTAAACTCTAGAGACCGCTGTGCACGACAGTTCCAGGAGATCAGCAGTTCTGAGATACTGAAACCACCCTGTCAGGCACCAATAATCATTCCACAATGGAAGTCATTTAGTTCATGTCTCCGCATTCTGATGTTTGGTCAGAACAACAACGGAACCTCTTGACCATGTCTGTATGCGTTGGGTTGCTGCCACATGATTGACTGATTAGATATTTGCATTAACAAGCTGGTATACAGGGTGTACCTAATTAAGTGGCCACTGAGTGTATAATGTTTTGACTGTTGCAAATGATTGAATACAACATAACTTCCCAAACCTTATACTCAATGCCTTGACTAATAAAAGCAGGCATGCTGTACAATTTCTTAATCACCCTGTCAAATTATGCAGCCACTTTCAGAGAGTCATGGACTTAAACCTCAAAATCCCTCTATAACATCAAGGAGCTTATCATAGTATGGATGTGAATGGTACTGAGGGTTATAGTCCAGGTGCAGGTAGATAGGACCAGGAAGAAAACCAGGCTGGCATGGACTAGATGGACCAAAGGACCTATTTCTGTGCTGTTGTGTTCTGTGACTATTATCCCCAGTCCATCGAAAGCACATCTAAAAGAAAGTGTATTAGTTTCATCAACACTGTCCAGGGAAGAAGGTAAACCATCCCTATCCCCCCCCCCCCCCCACCCCCTTGGATCAGGCATTCGCTAACGTAGTTGGCTTTCGTTCAATATTTGAGATGGTCACCTGGCTTAAGGTCAATTAGAAATAAGCAATATACTGTACACTCAGTGCCCACTTTATTAGGTACACCTGCTCATTAATGCAAACATCCAATCAGCCAATCATGTGGCAGCAACTCAATACATCAAAGCATGCTGACATGGTCAGGAGGTTCCGTTGTGGTTCAGAACGAACAGCTCAATGGGGAAGAAATGTAATCTCAGTGACTTTGACCATGAAATGATTGCTGGTGCCAGACAGGGTGGTTTAAGTATCTCAGAAACTGCTGCTTTCTTGGGATTTTCACACACAACAGTCTCTAGGAAATAGTGTGAAAAACACAAAGAAATCCAGTGAGCAGCAGTTCTGTGGATGAAAACGACTTGTTTATGAGAGAGGTCAGAGGAGAATGGCCAGACTGGTTCAAGCTGACAGGAAGGAGACAGTAACTCAAATAACGTTGCATTACACCAGTGGTGTGCAGAAGGGCATCTTTAAACACACAACACATCAAGTCTTGAAGCAGAAGCCCAGAAACATACATCCAGTGGCCACTTTATTAGGTATATGAGGTACCTAATAAAGTGGACACTGTGTGTACGTTGGGATTATTTTTAATGCCACCACTGCGTGAGTGAAGGAAAACAGACCAGACTGTGAAAGGGAAGGAGCTTGGGATGTTGTATCTCACCAGTATAGGCAAGGAGATCGACCCTGCCTGCAGATGTCTTAGCAGGACTAGAATGTAGAGGAAGAAAGAGAATGGGATGCAGGGGCACCGAACACAATGAGAAAAAGAGGAATTCATATAGAGACACCAGATACTGGAATCTGGCACAGAAAATACACTGCTGTGGGAACTCGGTGGGTCAGTCAGTCTATGTGGAGGGCACTGGAGTATTGCGAGCAGCTTTGGGCCCCTTATCTTAGAAAGGATATTCTGGCATTGAAGATGGTCCAGAGCAGGTTTTCAAGAATTATCCCAGGAATGAATGGGTTAATGTATGAGAAGCATTTGATGGCTCGGGGCCTATACTCGATGGAGTTTATAAGAATGAGAGGGGGAACCTCATTGAAACCTACTGAATATCAAACTGACTAGATAGAGTAGATGTGGAGAGGATATTTCCTACAATGGAGGAGTCTAGGATGAGAGGGCACAGTCCCAAAATAGAAGGATGTCCCTTTGGAATAGAGATGAGGAGGAACTTCTTTAGAGGGTGCTGAACCTGTGGAATTCATTGCTACAGGTGGTTACAGAGGCCAAGACTTTGGGTATAATTAAAGCAGAGGATGATAGATTCTTGATTAGTCAGGGCATCGAAGGTTACGAGGAGAAGGCAGGAGGAAGGGGTTGTGAGGGATAATAAATCAGCTATGATGGAATGGTGGAGCAGACTTGATAGATTGAATGGCCGAACTCTGCTCTTATGTCTTCTGGTCTAATGGTCCAGGAATGATTAGGAATCATATGAATTCTTATTATTACAAGAGATTCTGCAGATGCTGGGAATCCAGAGTTAATACAAAAAAGTTCTGGAGGAATTCAACAAGTTAGGCAGTAACCATGGAGAGCAAAATAGTCAGTTTGGGGCTGGAATTCATCAACACCATTCATGGGAATTTTTACTCAAGTTTTGGGGTGGAATAGGAGTTTTATTGTGCAAATCTTATACTTTACCACATTGAAGACTTTCCCCACTTTCTGAGCTCTCCTTCACTGTCCTTGCTGAGTATGTGGGATTACGGGAGGGAGCATGAAAAGGGACGCACTCACCAGCTGCCAGGAGAGAAGGAAGTGCCACATGCTGAACCATATCCTCCAGTGGGAAGCACTGACGAGCGATGAGAATAGCAATGAACGTAGCCAAGGAATCATGGAATGACAAGTCGCTGACCTTGGGAAAAATTACAATAAGTAGCAAGTCAGAGATTTGCAAAGGTGATCATTATGTCCTACAGACAGACACAGACCCTTTGGCCTACCATGTGGATGCCAACCACCAAGTACCTATTGAACCAAATCCCAGCTGCCAGCAGTCTGTTCACATCCTACTAGATTCAAGCGATTAGCCAGATACATCTCAATTATGGGAGTTTTTGTCACCATTACCAGTTCAGACAGTGTAATCCAGATTTTAATGATTCTTTGGGTGAAGTAAAAGCTCTTCCTCAGATCTTCTCTAAGCCTCTTACTCCTCAACTTTAAACTATGCCCTCTGGTCTAAAACAACTTTGCCACTGTGGAATGGTTTCTCAGTTATCAATAACTCTCATTAATTTTGTCTACCTACATCACTTATTAACAAGCAAAATACTAAACTACAGTAATGCTTCCATTGGATGTCACAAGGGAAAAGAATGGACAAGAAATGAGATTAAAGAGAGACTATTTGTCATATATACTTCAGAATAAATGGTGAAATGCATTGATTGCTTCAAATCAAATCGGTGAGGATTGTTCTGGAGGCAGCCCGCAAGTGTTACTGTGCTTACTAGCCCTTACCGTACATCTTTGGAATGAGAGAAGAAGCCCAAGCACTCACGGGGAGAATGTACAGACACCTTACAGACAGTGGCAGGAATCGAACCCCAATCTTACAGCTGGCATTGTAAAATGCTGTGCTAGCCACTCTGCTAGTGTGTATGTCCCTTCCATCTGCCTTCCCAGTGAAGCATCCTAACTCACAGAGCTCCACCTCACCCATAAGAAGCCATCAGAGATTGGAACCCTCTCCTCACTTGTTGAAAAGACATCTGGCTTCGCCACGCTAAACACACTTTCAATTCGCAAAGCCATTGTGGTCCTTTCCTCCACACACTGAATTATGTTACAGTTAATGGAATTCTTATGAAGACCATAAGATATAGGAGAAGAATTAGGCCATTTGGCCCATCAAATCTTCTCCGCCATTCCGCCATGGCTGATTATTATCCCTCTCAATCCTATTCTCCTCCCTTCTCCTGTAACCATTGGCATCCTTACAAAACAAGAATCTATCAAGCTCCACGTTAAATATACCCAGTGACTTCACCTCCACAGCCATTTGTGGCAATGAATTCAACAGATTCACCACCCTCTTGTTTAAGATATTCCTCCTCATCTCTGTTCTAAATGGACATACCTCTATTCTGAGGCTGTTTCTTCTGATGCCAGAACTCCTGCACTATGGGAAATATCTTTTCCATGCTCACTCTATGTAGGGCTTTCAATATTCGATTTTTTTTTTAAGCATGTCGCACCAGTCAGCCATTCTTTCTGGTGCGTGGTGTCAAGATTGGTTTCCTTTCGGATTAACCGGGTCACGATATGAATGCTCCTGGCTTGATCCTTGTTTTTTTTTTGTATGAGGCCGAGTGGCTAGCTCGACGCTCAGCCCAGCACAGACGGAAAGCGTGCTCAGGGATGGCCCCACTTGGATTCGAACTCGGGAGTCTTCGCTCCAGAGTCTGGCGCTGATGCCATTCTGCCACCAGCCGGCCCAATAATCGATAAATATCAATGAGATACCCCCTCATTCTCTAGACTCCAGCAAGCACAGGCCCGGAGCCATTAAATGCTCCTCATACGTTAACCCTTTCACTTAAGGGATCATTTTCGTGAACATCCTCTGGATGATCTCCAATGCCAGTATATTCTTTCTCAGGTCAGGGGCCCGGAGCTGCTCACCATACTCCAGGTGTGGTCTGACCAATGCTTTATAAAGCCTCAGCATTACATCCTTGCTTCTATATTCCACTCCTTACTAGTTCTAGTGAGGTACAGTGGCTGTGATAGCACCAGACAATGCAGTATAGGCAAACAGATAAATTACTGGCCATCAACCCTCCCCACAATCCTCATAGAATTTCTACTTCAGACCATGAATGAAATCTTTCAACGCCCTTCAGAGATGAAAGGTTTAATAAAAACGTTAGGGGCATCATTTTCTCACAGCAGGTGGTAGACGTATATACCAGAGGAAGTGGTTGTGGCAGGTTCACTTGATGCATTTAGGAAGTTGAGGTATCTAAAGTAATGACAGGCAGAGATAGGGTAGATAGCTAGAATATTTTCCCAGGGTAGAAAGTCAAATATTAGAGGGTATAGTTTTAAGTTAAGAGGGAAAAAGTTTAAAAGGAAATGCACGGAGAGCACTAGGTGACAGGAATGCTCTGTCAGGGGTTGAGTGGAAGCAGTTACAATAGTGGCATTCAGGATGCAAGGAATGGAGGGATATCGATCATGTGTAGGCAGAAGGGATTACTTCAGTTTGACAGCATGTTTGGCATAGACATAGAGGCCAAACGGCCCTTTTTCTCCATGCAGTATAGCTCTACATAGGGCCCCAGAGGCAGAGTCACAAGATTAAGGGGTTCTCATTCAAACATGAAATTCTTTGTCATTTCTGTTCTACAGGGATGTCCCTCCATTCTAGGGCTGTGCCCTCTGGTCCTGGACTCACCCACTATAGGAAATATCATGTCAAAATCCACTCGATCTAGGCTTTTCAGTATTTGATAGATTTCAATGAGATCTGCCCCTGAATTCTTCTAGATTCTAGAGAGTACAGGCTCAGAGCCGTCAAATGCTTTCATTCCTTTCATTCCAGGGATAATTCGTGTCAATCTCCTCCGGACCCTCTCCAATGCCAGCACATCCTTTATTAGATGAGGGGCTGCAAACAGCTCACAATACTCTAAGTGTGTCGTTTGTGTCAACAACCAAAAGAACTTAAGGGTTGTGCTGGTGGCAGTCCACAAATGTCACCACCCATTCCAGCACCAACATAGCATGTGGACAATTAGCAGTGAAATAATTCTATTCTCTAATTGTGTGGTTCAGAATTGGCTTGCCCATTGAAAGCAGAGGGTGGCAAGTGATGGAGTGTATTCTGCCCAGAAGTCAGTGAACAGCAGTGTTCTGTAGGGATCTGTACTGGGACCCCTGGTCTTTATGACTTTCCCAAATGAACTGGATGAGGAAACGGAAGGGTGAGTTAATAATTTTGCTGATGGCAGGAAGGCTGGTGGAGTTGTGGATAGTGGGGAGGTTTGTTGTAGGTAACAACAGGACATTGACAGGACGTGGAACTGGGCTGAGAAATGGCAGAAGGAGTTCAACCCAGAAAGTCATGAAATGATTCATCTTGGAAGGTTGAATTTGAAGGCAGAACACAGGGTTACTGGCAAGATTCCTAACAGTGTGAAGGAACAAAGGGATCTTGGGGTCCATGTACATAGATCACTCAAAGTTGCTGCGCGAGTTGATAAGTGAGTGCATGGAACACCCCACTGGAAGTGATGGTAGAGGCAGATACATTATAAACACAAGAGACTTTTCAGATGCTGGAAATCCAGAGTAACACAAAAAATGATGGAAGAACTTAACTCCTATGGCGAGGAAGAAAGAGCTGACATTTCATGCCAAGACCATCCATTAGGATTGGAAAGGAAGGTGAAGAAGCTAGAATAAGAAGGTGGAGGACAAGCGAGAAGATGATAGGTGAAACCAGTTGAGGGGGCAAAGGGGAGGTGAAGTGAGAAACTGGAAGGTTATAGGAGGAAAAGGTCAAGGGCTGAAGAGGATGGAATCCGATAGGAGAATTGATTGGACCATGGGAAAATGGGAAGGAGGACAACAACCAAAAGGAGGTGATGGAAAGGGGAGGAGAAGGGGTGAGAGGGTAACCAAAATGTGGAATGGAAAATGAGAAGGAGAGAGAGGGAAGAAACTACTAGAAGTTAGCAAAATGAATGTTCGTGGCATTGAAAGAATATGAGATGTTGCTCCTCCAACCTGAGAACAGCCCCATCATGGCAGTAGAGGAGACCATGGACCAACATGTCGGAATGGGAATGGGAAGTGGAATTAAAATGTTTCGCCAGTGGGAAACCCTTCTTGTAATGTGACAATGCTCGACTCAGTCTCATTGGTGTAGAGGAGACTGCACCGGGAGTACTAAATGCAGTAGATGGCCCCAACAGACTCATGAAGCAGATATATTAGGGGCATTTAAGAAATTGTTAGATAGACACATGTATGATAGAAAAATAGATTGCTATGTAGGAAGGAAGGGTTAGATCAATCTGGAGTAAGTTAAAAGGTTAGCACATAGGTGTGGTCCAAAGGGCTGGTACTGTTCTACATTCTATGTTCTTGATCTCGTCATAACTACTGGACATGGTCATCTTCCCCTCAGGAGAACGCCAGTGGTGAGCAGAGAAATGAGCACACTGTGAGCTTACATCCACACTGCAGAGAAGGTCGTTGAATCCCCAGACATGGTTCGATGAGCAGCAAAGAGCCTTTAGAACACCAAGCCATTCGGAGCTGAGGACAGTGCAGCAGGCCGTCAGCTCTGCACAAAGATTTGCGATGTCATTAATTCTGCAAAACAGCAAAACAGGTCATTAGAGTCATTGAGAGGAGGTATTTCCACTCAGACAACCTGAGATTTATTTCTCCCCTTAAAATACGGAGCTAACCCTTTTTATCTTGCATTGTTGTTAGTGCCTACCTCAAAAATACTTAATAGACTCACACAAGAAGGTTGCTGATTAATGATGGAGCAAAATGGTAATAGCCTATTGGTCGATATATAAACATATACAAAGACTTTACAGGTGCAAACAGTCTCCTTACAGGAGGAAGGATTTTCAAGCTATGGAGAGAATTCACTACAGGTTCACCAGATTAAATCCCAAAATGATGGGATTGATGTTACAGGTCAGATTGGGATTAATTAGGTTCACATTCACTAGTTAATAGGTTAATGGGTGACTATGTTCCTTTTACACTGTTATGTAGTGTCGTCAGTCTGACAGGCTGCCCATTCAAACTAATCTCACCCTATCAGCCTTATCCTATAGCAACACACAAAGAAACTGGAGGAATGCAGCAGGTCAGGTAGAATCTGTGGAGGAAATGGACAGCTGGCTCTTTAGGTCAGGATCCCTCATCTGGAGCTTCATCCTACACGTCCTTCCCATCACCCTCTGTGATTTCAACATTACATTTCAGAATTATATCACCCTCTTCGTAATTCAACATTAAATTTTATTTTGTCTTTCATTCCTGGATTTAAATAATCATTACAGAAATGATTTTGGGATTAAAAGGCTTGTCACATGAGGAGGATTTGATGGCTCAGGGCCTGTACTCACTGGAATTCAGAGGAGTGAGGGCGAGTTCATTGAAACCTAATGAATACTGAAAGGCCTCGATAGAGTGAATGTGGAGAGAATGTTTCCTACAGTGGGGAAGTCTAAAACCAGAGGATGCAGTGTCAGAATAGAGGGGGCAGCCTTTCAGAACGGAGATGAAGAGGAACTTCTTTCGCCAGCGAGTGGTGAATCTGTGGAGTTTGTTGCCACTGGCACCTGTGGAGGCCAAGTCTTTCGGTATGCTTAAGGTAGAGGATGATATGTTCTTGATTAGTCAGGATATGAAAGGATACGGGAGAAGGCAGGAGATTGGGGTTGCAATCTCAAAATGGATCAGCATGGATGAAATAGTGGAGTAGACCAGATGGGCCAAATGGCCTAATACTGCTCCTAGGTTTTATGGTCTTATAGTCTCTGAACTAAAGCACTAACATGGTTTCTCACACTACAGATGTATCTGACATGCTGAGTTTTCCAAGCATTTCCCCTTTTATTTCCGATTCCAGCACCTGCATTTTTTATTCATTATCACAGGTGAGCATGAGCAAAAGCACTAAAACATCCAACAGGTAAACACTTTTCACCTCTTACTACCTATCAGTTAAAATACACTCAGTGGCCACTTTATTCGGTAACCCATTCACCTGCTCGTTAATGCAAATATCTAATCAGTCAGTCCTGTGGCAGCAACTCAATGCATAAAAGCATGCAGACCAAACAGAATGGGAAAGAGATCGTAAATGAATATTTAAATAATAAATGGGGCTCTTATCTGAAGATTTTTTACTGATGGCTCAGTGGACCCAGAGGGCAGTAAGGCCGGATTTGGGATGTACGTGTCTCAACTTAATAAGCTTAATAAGCTGGTAAGGAAGGCGGGCTCTGTCGTGGGCAAAGTACTGGAGAGTATAACATCAGTAGCAGAGCGAAGGGCGCTGAGTAGGCTACGGTCAATTACGGAAAACCCTGAACATCCTCTACATAGCACCATCCAGAGACAGAGAAGCAGTTTCAGCGACAGGTTGCTATCGATGCAATGCTCCTCAGACAGGATGAAGAGATCAATACTCCCCAATGCCATTCGGCTTTACAATTCAACTGCCAGGAGTAAGATATGTTAAAGTGCCGGGGTTAGGACTCAATGTATTTAAGTAAACTACTTAAGAACTTTTTAAAAGCTATTATTAATGCTTTTTGAGATAGTGATTTAGATGCATATCATATTTTTACTGAGTTAAGTATTGTATGTAATTAGTTTTGCTACAATAAGTGTATGGGACATTGGAAAAAATGTTGAATTTCCCCGTGGGGATGAATAAAGTATCTATCTATCTATCTATCAACTTGGAGTTGAGATTGGTCACCAGGTTTCAGATGGTATTTCTGTCTTTGCAGAATTATTAGCAATCCTCTGGGCCTTATGGTGGATAGAAGACTCTCTACCATGCAGGGCTATCATCTGTTTGGATTCTGCTGCTGCCTTAGAGGCTAGAAAAGGGAATAAATCAAAAGCTCGTCCTGACATAGTTATTGAGATTCCCTTAGTTTTGTTTAGAGTAGGGAAGATGGGCTGTGAAGTTCGATTTACATGGATACCTGGGCATGCTGGGGTGGAGGGAAATGAAATCGTGGATGGCATTGCAAAGTCTTCCTTACAGAGCGGGCAAGTGGGAATTAAAATACCCCTAGGTAGAGCAGAATTGAGAAGTAGGATAAAAAAAAGGCATAAAGAAGAAATGGCAAGAGGATTGGAAAAATGAATTAAAGGGAAGGCAATTCTTTTCTAGTCACCCTCTAGTTAAAAAGGTCTCAGACTGTTACTCTTTAAATAATAGAGATATGGTGAAATTAACAAGACTTAGGTTGGGGCATTGTGGATTAACTATTACTTAAAGATAATAGGAAGACATCCTACTGGATTATGTGACTGTCAGCATGTTTTGCTGAGTTGTAATCGATATAAAATTGAAAGAAGAATATTGTTCAAGAGGCTGTCTCACTTACATGTATTTTGTTTTTCTATTATATCTTTGTTTGGCCACCAAGAGGACCATCATCTGAATGAAAAGTTTATTACACTGTTTCTACATGCGACTAGTTTATATTTGAGAATTTCAGTTTCTTGAAATTCTGTAATGAATTGTACATCCTGCAGAGGGCAGTAATATGCCTAGATGTGTCTGAAGAACAAGAAGAAGAAGAAGAAGAACAAGAAGAACAAGAAGAACAAGAAGAAGAAGAAGAAGAAGAACAAGAAGAACAAGAAGAAGAAGAAGAAGAACAAGAAGAACAAGAAGAACAAGAAGAACAAGAACAAGAACAAGAAGAACAAGAAGAAGAAGAAGAAGAAGAAGAAGAACAAGAAGAACAAGAAGAACAAGAACAAGAACAAGAAGAAGAAGAAGAAGAAGAAGAAGAAGAAGAAGAAGAAGAAGAAGAAGAAGAACTGATCTCCAGGGATTTTCATGCACAGCGTTCTCTAGAGATTACAGGGAATAGTGTGGAAAACAAACAAAAATATTTAGTGAGTGTCAGTATTGTGGGCAAAACCAGCTTGTTAATGAGAGAAGTCAGAAGAGAATGACCAAACTGGTTCAACTGGACAGGTAGTAGACAGTAATTTAAATTACTACATGTTACAACAGTGGTGTGCAGAACAGCATCTCTGAACGCACAACACGTTAAGCATTGAGGTGAATAAGCTGCAGCAGCAGAAGATTATGAATATGGTGGTATTAATAAAGTGGTCACTGACTGCATTGTGTGATATGAACATCAGAGTATTGGGCAAATTCTCAGAGAAGATGTGATTCCAAAGTTACAGGGTCAAATGAAAATCAAAATAAAGCTGCAAATGGAAATCTGAAACAAAACATAAGGGGTATAGGCAGGCAGGTTTTTTCCCATTGAAACTGGATGGAACTAGAACTGGAGATTAAAGGTTAAGGGTGAAAGGTGAAATGTCTAAGGAGAACATGAGAGGGAACTTCTTTTCTCAGAGGGTGGTGAGTGTGTGGAATGAGCAGCCAGCAGAAATGGTGGATGCTAGTTTGATTTCAACATTTAGAAGAAATTTTGATAGGTATGTAGATGGCAAGGATATGGAGGGCTGTGGGTTGGGTATAGGACAATGGGACTAGGCAGAATAATGGTTCTGCATGAACTAAATGGGCTGAAGGGCCTGTTTCTGTGCTGTAATGTTCTATGAGTCTATTGCTCTAGCAGAAAAAGACTCAAGCACTTGGCAGGACGAGGGTTTCTCTGAAAAGAGAAAGAGTCAGTTTTCAGTAACAGTGAAATTGGTTAGAATAAAGAAAACATCTCTGATTTTGGAGACCAAATAAGTTATATATATTTTCTTTCTTCCTAATGACAATACCTCCTAATGATCTTATAGAAACATAAAATTATGAAAAGGATAGATAAGATGGAGGCAGGAAAATTGTTTCCACTGGTAGGTGAGACTAGAACGGGGGGGACACAGCTCAAGATTTGGGGGAGTAGATTTAGCACAGAGATGAGGAGCAACTGCTTCTCCCACGGAGTGGTGAATCTGTGGAATACTCTGTCCAATGAAGCAGTGGAGGCTACCTCAGTAAATAATTATAAGACGAGGTTGGATAGATTTTTGTATAGTACAAGAATTAAGGGTTATGGGGAAAAGGCAAGCAGATGGAGATGAATCTATGGCTGGATCAGCCATGAACTTATTGAATGGCAGAGCAGGCTCAATGGGCCAGATGGTCTATGCCTGTTTCTATTTCTTATGTTGTTATGGCACAGCATCTCAGACCCGAATCATTAATTCTGTTTTTTCTCTCCTAAGATTTGGCTGGCTTGCACATTCTGTTGTCATTAGAGTATCAAACATTCTCCACAAAAGTGGCCGATATCAAACCAACCACAGAGGCTTCGGGAGCAAGACTGAGGCAATATGGTCCAGCATACATTTTGCGAGGTCTCCCCATAACTCAATCCTGCTCCCCCACCCACCAATCTCTGTAATAACAATAAGGACTTTTACAGGTGTGGAACACCAAATTCCATGTGTAGCATCTGAATGGCCTTTAACGGAGGGAGAGAGGGGGAGAGGGGGAGGGGAGGGGGAGAGGGAGAGGGAGAAAATGAACGTGTTCCCCAGTGGTACCATTCACTTTCCTCTTCACAAGATTCAACTGCACTAGCCAATTCTACCTATCTGTGTCCTGGTGTCCCATGCAAACGTTCATCAGGGCATTGCAGACAAAGCTGTAGCGGTTGGCTGCGTTGTCGCTCAGAATCTTCCCCAGCATCGAGTAATTGACGTTATGGGCAGACGGATTTTCGATGAAATCCAGCATGAAGTCGGGGTCCCAGAGCAGGTTGGAGTTGGAGGGCTGCACGTTGCTGTAAATCGTCTGCTTGACCTTTGAACAGGCGCTACTGAGGATGAGAAAACACATCTCATTACATTCAATCGTGAAAGAGCAAAAACTTCATAGAGTCCGACAGCATGTAAGCAGTATGTTGTAGCCCATGTTATGGCAGTTGGGTTAAGGGAAATTTGTCCTGATGGAATTACTGCCAAACTTTAGACAAAGAATAGAAGTACACTCTAAACAATTTTGTGTGGGAATGAATGAGCACAAAATGAACAGGGAGAACTGAAACAGTTTACCAGGTACAATAATTGTAGGCTGCCAGTTCACAGCAGGAGGCCACTTAAGGGACTGATTTTGGAAAATGATTCAGCAATCCCTACTATAGAAACCCGTACAATTACCAATCAATGTAACATCCGCTTCTTAATTAAAACAAGAAGCCCTTCTCTTTTGCCTACAGTTATAATTTCTTTGCCTATAGACCAAGTACAAATTGGGATATTACTGTTGAGAGGAAATCTTCCTGTAACAAATAATTGCCTGTTAAAACAAACAAGAGAAAATCTGCAGGTGCTGGAAATCCAAGCAACACACACACAAAATGCTGGAGGAGCTCAGCAGGTCGGGAAGCATCGATGGAAAAGAGTGAACTGTTGATGTTTCATGCGATTCAGTAGTGAAGAGGAAGTTGTATTTTCTAGGAATGCAGCCCTTCCATAATCGATATCTTAGCCTGCTGACCTATTCCATTTCATCATAGTTACATGGGTAGCACAGTGGTGTCGTGGTTAGGGTAACACAATAACAGAGCCAGTGACCCTGGATCAATTCTGCTGCTGTCTGTAAGGAGTTTGTATGTTCTCCCCTTGAGTGTGTGGGTTTCCTCCGGAGGCTTCAATTTCCTCCCACCCTCCAAAGGTGAGTACAGAGGAGATGTCAGGGGTAAGTTTTTTTACGCAGAGTGGTGAGAGTGTGGAATGGGCTGCCGGTGATGGTGCTGGAGACAAATACGATAAGGTCTTTTAAGAGACTCCTGGATAGGTACATGGAGCTCAGAAAAATAGAGTGCTATGGGTAACCCTGGGTAATTTCTCAGGTAAGGACATGTTCGGCACAGCTTTGTGGGCCGGAGGACCTATATTGTGCTGTAGATTTTCTATGAATACAGATTAGTAAATTAATTGTTCACATGGGTAAAATTGGGTGGAATGGGCTCACTAGAGTAGCAGTACCTTTTACTGTGCTGTACCTCTAAATAATAAAGCAAAAAATATAACCAAGGGTGTACTGCGTCTATTTACATTAGACATAAATAGATAAAATTCTGCCATTTTATCCAGAGTTTCAGAGTTCTCAGGCGACTGCTCTGCCAATGAGTTTCCTCACAACTCGAGCTAAAAGTTTACAACTCTGCAACTGCCTAAAGACCATCAAAGTCCTTCCAATGGGCAACCAAACTATTTCAAGTAAATACTGTTTCCCATTGAGGTTGAAAAGCAGCATTATAATGGTGGAACTAAAATGAACCATTTATAGCTCAGCACTCTTTTTGTGGTTTTTTATGCTCGGGTGCTTCTGCTCTTAGTAAGTGCTCAAAAGATTAATCATTGCACGGTAGCATTGTGGTTAGTGTCATGATTTGCTGCACTAGCAACCTGGATTCAATTCCCACTGCTGTCTGTAAGGAGTTTGTACGTTCTCCCTGTGAGCACATGGGTTTCCTCCGGATGCTCTGGTTTCCCCACACATTCCGAAGATGTACGGTGTGATGTGTGCAAGCGATATTGGGGCCGCAGCACGTCCTCAGATTGACTTGGTCTTTGACGCATTTCACTGTATGCTTCGATGTACAGAACTGTGCAAAAGTCTTAGGCACAAGTAAAAAAAATTCTGTAAAGCGAAGATGCTTTCAAAAATAATGAAAACGTTTTTAAACATCAAAAGATGATGATAAAGAGCAGTGAACAGTAAAAAAAACTAAATCAAATCAATATTTGGTGGACCACCCTTTGCCTTTAAAACTGCATCAGTACTCTTCACTGCAGTGCAGTTTTATGAGAAAATAAGGTAGGATATTCCAAGCATCTTGGAGAATTTGCCATGGTTCCTCGGCAGACTTTGGCTGTCTTGCTTGATTCTGTCTCTCCAGGTAATCCCAGACAGCCACAATGATGATGAGATCAGGGCTCCGTGAAACCATATAAAAAATCCACTGTGCCCAAGGCTTTTATACAGTACTGAACATGTGACAAATGAAGCTGATCTCTTTAAGACAAATAATTTCAATTAGAATCATAGTTACACAATGTGGAAACAAGCCCTTCGGCCCAACTTGTCTATGAAGAGCAAGTTGTCCACCTGCGGTAGTCCCATTTGCCCATATCCTTTGAAACCTTTCCTATCCCTGTATCCATACAGATGCTTTTTAAACATTGCAATTGTGCCTAGCTTGACCACTTCCTCTGGCAGCTCATTCCATACACTCACCATCCTCTGTGAAAAAAAAATCAGGTTCCCTTAAGCTTCTTCCATGCCTTATTAAACCTGGTTGGCAAAATCTGCTGAGTTACCAGGCACTTTAACAAAGTCGATATAATGCCTGTGACAGGGAATAGCACAGTAGAGTAGGGGTTAGCATAACACTATTACAGTGCCAGCAACCCGGGTTCAATTTCTGTTGCTGTCTATAAGGAGTTTGTATGTTCTCCCCACTGACCGTGCTGGCTTCCTTTGAACGCTCCAGTTTCCTCCCACACTCCAAAGACATAAGGGTTAGTAGGTTAATTGGTCACATGGATATAATTGGGTGTCACAGGATTGTTGGGCTGGAAGGGCCTATTACTGTGCTGGATCTCTAAATAAATGCAAATAAATAATATGTGCCAAGGTTAATATTTTCATTTCAGCAAATGCAGCAATTAAAGTCCTTGCAGGGAAGGTAACACGATCTGGTTTATTTTCCTCCCATTTTCAAATACACCAGGATCATTTCTCAGGTGTTTTTATTTCAAACTGATGGTTGTCAAATGATCCCTCTGGTTGTTTTAGTGACCCCGATGTGGTTGCAGTCCATGTTAGATGATATCAGGTTGGGAGACGTGGCGGGCAAAAGGTGATCCAACTCTCATAGCATCTCGATGAGGAAACACTGCCATTCTTTCATCACCGTGGAACTCAGCAGTTCATGCGGTTGGATCATTACCGAAACCTTAAGGGCATTAATTAAAAAGGTAGCCAAGTCAGAAAAGGTGTTAATGTTTTAACCCAAACAAGTTACAGGAATAGAAGGTAACCGGATAAGACAGAAAGTCTGGATGGTAAGTGTGGAGGGAGAACAGCTCTCTCCGATTCCTATCTTTGGGAGGCGTTTAAACTTTGCATAACGCAAACAAAAGTATCTACACGCTGTCACCAAGCTATCAACCAGAAAGTGAAGCCAATCTAGACCTGGACAGTTCGTAAAAGAACTTCAGAATCAGAAATGAGAAAACAGATTTTGTCTACTCATGGTATGAACAGAAATGGTTTATCATTTCCCACAAAGTTCTTTCATGCCTGAACACCAGTTCAAGACCATAAGACCACAGGACATAGGAACCGAATCAGGCCATTCAACCCTTCGGGTCTGTTCTGCCATTCCACCATGGCTGATTATCCCCCCCAACCCCATTCTCCTGCTTTCCCCCTGAAACCTTTGACACCCTTACTAATCAAGAACCTATCAATAAATATACGCGATGACTTGGCAATTACAGCCGTCCGTGTCACAGATTCACCACCCTTTGGCTATCGAGATTCCTCGTCACCTTTTTCCTAAAGGGACATCCAGCTTCTCTGAGGCTGTGGCCTCTGATCCTAGACTCCCCCACCATAGGAAACATCCTCTCCATGTCCACTCTATCTAGACATTTCAATATTCAACAGGCTTCAGTGAGATTTCTCCTCATTCTTCTAAACTGCAGCAAGTACAGGCCCAGAGCCATTTCATTAATTCCTGTGAACCTCCTCTCGACCCTCTCCAATGCCAGCTCATCCTTTCTTAGATAAAGGGCCCAAAACCTGCTCGTGATACTTCCTTAAGAACTGAGATGAGCAGGAATCTATTTTGCCAAAGGCTGGTGAATACTTTCCTTAAATCACCTTGAGGTTATGCCCCCTGGTATTATCATTTTCCTCACTGGGACAGGGTTGAACATTAAATCGGTACCCATACAGACAGGCTGAGAGATCCTAGGCTTTATTTTATTTAGAGATATACTTTGGAAAGCACAATTCAATCAACTGGAATGGTTTGAAAAGAATGTATCAACAACCAAGGATCCTTTTAGAATTACAAGGGATTATATTTAATTGTTTAACCACAAATGGATATCAGTCTTTTGTACAAATAACAGATAATATAAAGAAAGAATTGCAAAAATATGGTTCAAAAAGACATCCCAGAATGTTTTACTGTCAATTCCTCCCTTCCCATTTAACCACCACTTCTTTAATAGGGAAGTCCAACTTGTGGGGCATAATCTGCTGACTACACTGGGAAACATAGCAGATAGTGTACTGCTAGGACAGAAGCAGCAACCCAGGTTCAAATCCCGGTGCTGTCTGTAAGCAGTTTGGATGTTCTCCTGTGATTGCGTACGTTTCCTTCAGGTGCTCCAGTGTCCTCCCACAGACCAAAGACACATGGGTTAGTAAGTTCACAGTTATGAGAAAATCTACTGATGTTGGAAATCTAAAGCAACACACGTAACATGTTAGTGGAACTCAGCAGGTTAGGCAGCAACTATGGAAAGGAGTAAACAGTTGACATTTCAGGCCGAGACCTTCATCAGGACTTCCCCTTCCATTCTAGCCCTGATGAAGGGTCTTGGTCCAAAATGTTGACTGTTTAGTCTTTTCCATAGATATTGTCTAACCTGCTGAGTTCGTCCAGCATTTTGTGTGTGTTGGGTTAGTAGGTTAATTGGTCACATGGGTGTAATTGAGTGGCGTGGGCTCATTGGGCAAAACGGCCGGTTATCATGCTGAATCTCAAAGTAAACACTTCAGATAATGACTGAAATCTCTCACATCTCTGTCCATTATCACCAAACACAGCTCAGATATCACACAGGTTATTAATATCAATTATATTTCAATAATTTACAACTGGAATCATTTAGAACAAGATTCTTGTTGCAACAGCATCAGAATAAAGAAGTATACTTTAGTAATAAAGTAGACAATGACAATGACCAGACAATGGTTGTGATTTTTTTCTCTAATTTCCCACACCCCCATTCCCTCTTATTCCATTCCCCACTCTGGCTCCCCTCATGCCTCTCCTCTTTTCCTCACCTGTCTATCTCTGTCTGCTGGTGCCAATCCTCCTTCCCTCTCCCTCATGGTCCACTCTCCTCTCCTATCAGATTACTACTTCTTTAGCCCTTTGCTTTTTCCACCTATCACCTCTCAGCATCTTACTTCACTCCCTCTCCCACCCACCTGACTTCATCTATCACCTTTTTGCTTGTACCCCTTCCCCTCCCCCAGCTTCTTATTCTGGCTTCTTCTCCCTTCCCTCCCTTCCTGAAGCAGGGTCCCGGGCCGAAGCATCCATTTTTATTCATTTCCTTGAACGGTCCCTGACCTGCTGAGTTCTTCCAGCATTCCGTATGCATTACTCTGTATTTCCAGCGTCTGCAGAATGTCTTGTGTTAGTGACTATTTTATTAAGTTCTTTGAACTTGCGATCTTACGTTGAGGGTTGGTTAAAAAAAATTAACCAAAGGAATGCTTCTGCAGCCTGAAAAAAAAAGTGTGCCTTTGCCAGGTGCTGAGGAAGTGTAGTTATTCACCTGAAAAGATCACCAAACTTGCTTCTTAGGTGGCTGCAGGATACGTAAAGGTCGTACAGGTAGGCCAGGATGCACCTTTCAGGAGAGGAGCACTCTGAAGGATTGACAACGTGCTTTACTACCCCACAGAGTCTGCAAGAGAGAAGACGTAGAAGGGAAATTAGACGAATCCGTCTGTGGACTGAAAAAAATCAACCTATTCTTTATTCCTCAACTTAATATTTCAGACCTTTTAGTAGTAAGCACTGGCAGGAAGTGTTAGAAATACTTAGCCATTCAGGTAGCATCTGTGGATTTAGAAAAAAAGGTTAAACATTGGCAAGCTCCATTTGGATCAAGCTCTGAAACCATGAACCTTTCTGCCTCACCACGCACGCCATTTTTAATAAGAATTTGCTTACAGCTGTGCCATCCTGATCACTGTTTAAATCTAAAGGTTCAATGAAAAACTTTGTTCTGCAATGTCATCCAGTTCACCACATTGATACAATAGACAGTAGGTGCAGGAGTAGGCCATTCGGCCCTTCTAGCAAGCACCGCCATTCACTGTGATACACAATCAGTACCCCGTTCCTGCCCTCTCCCCATATCCCTTGACCCCGCTATCTTTAAGAGCTCTATCTAACTCTCTCTTGAAAGCATCCAGAGACTTGAAGTAATACAGGGAAAAGCAATACCAGAATGTAGAATATCGTGTTACTTACAGAGAGAGTGCAGTGCAGGTAGACAATGAGGTACAAGGTTGTCCCTTTAGGACAGAGATGAGGAGGAATTTCTTCAGCCTGAGGGTGGTAGGTCTGTGGGTGGGTATGGAGGTCAAGTCATTGGGTACACTTAATACAGAGGTTGACAGGTTTTTGATTAGTAAGGGTGTTAAAGGTTACGAGGAGAAAGCAGTACAAAGAGGTTGAGAGGGATGATTGTATGGTGGAGCAGGCTCAATAGGCTAAATGGTCTAATTCTGCTCCCATGTCTTCTGATCTGTTATGCTCTAAGGCCATGATAAGGTGGCTTGTGAGGACAAAAGTCCATCTTATTGTTCAAGAGGCCCCTTCAAATGTCTGATAACACGCGGGATAGAAGCTGTTCTTAAGCCTGGTGGAGTGTGCTTTTGTATCTACTGCCAATGGAAAGAGGGGAGAACAGGGAATGTCCAGGGTGGGTGGGGGGGGTCTTTGATCATGTTGCCTGCTTAATTAATGCAGTGAGAAGAGTGGACTGAGAAGCCTAGTTTCCATGATGCAGTGAGCTGGGCCCTCAACCCTCTTCAGTTTCTTGTGGTCCTGGGCACAGTAGTTCCCATTCCAAGCTATGACGCATCTAGATAGGATGCTTTCTATGGTGCTTCGATAAATATTGGTGAGGGTCAACATGGACATGCCAATATTTCTCATCATCCTAAGGAAGTATTCTGCTGTAGTGCTTCCTAATTCTGTTCCTATGCCTTACAGTCTATGGTCTTATAGAAGTAACTGATAGTAGTGGAGACTGACTCCAATCCAAAATCCAAATGCTGCTTAAATAATTCCTCTGTACCTACAGCACATTGAAGATAAGCTTGACTTCTGTTACGAAGTATGAAGTATTAAGCTCTATGAAGCGAAATTTAATGAGAAGGGTATCACACCAAGTGAAAGACTTAGAAACAGACAAAGGGGTGGTTATTGAATCAGTGAGCAGAGGTGAACACATTCAGTGAGTGGTAAGCCATGATTAACACATTGATTCCTTTGGGAGAGTGTCAGAAGAAACAAATTTTTATCAGGTTTCTGGGGGACAGAGGGAAGCATGGAAAATGGTGGGTGGGAGGGGTCAAGGGGGGAATATGGTGGACAGACGGTGACAAGAATGGACAGCTGTGACTGAGGAGCAATATCTTTTTCATAAAAGTTGAGGAGTTCAGTCGGTGTGATGGAGACTGATCCAAATCAGTCGGCATGGTAGCCTAGCAGTTAGTGTAACAGTATTACAAGGCCAGCGACTCAGGTTCAATTTCTGCTGCTGTCAGTAAGGAGTTTGTACATTCTCCCTGGGACAGCGTGAGATTCCTCTGGGTGCTCCAGTTTCTGCCCACATTCCAAAGAAGTTTGGGTTATTAGGTTAATTGTTCACATGGGTGGTGGTGTGGAGTTCTGGGTTGGAAGGGCCTGTTACACGTGTCTCTAGAACAAATTTTAAAATAAACTTGACAATATTGAACTTTTTTTTCTCACTTCATTAGCCGACTGCTGCAACATTTCTAGCTTTTTACATCGTTAACAACTCTAATTGTTTTCTCAGGAACCTAAGAAACTAAGAGGAAGTCGGAGAGGAGCTTAGAAAATTTATGTGAGACGTCAATCTTTTCCAAAAGTTAGAACTGTTGAATTCTGTAATAGTGCGCAGTTAGTATGATGCTATTACACCTGGGGCGTCAGAGTTTGGAGTTCAGTTCCCACTGCTGTCTGTTCGGAGTTTGTACATTCTCCCTATGACCGCATGGGTTCCCTCCGGGTACTCTGGTTTCTTCCCACAGTCCAAAGACGTACCAGTTAGCAGGGTAATTGGTCATTATAAATCATCCTGTGATTAGACTAGGGTTAAGTAGTTGGTTTGCTGGGCGGGGTGGCTCATTGGGCCAGAAGGGCCTGTTCCATGCTGTATCTCTAAAAAAGGATAAAGTGAGGTGGGGAGACGTGTTTAAAGGAGATAAGGAGATGTACGGGACAAGATTTTGTTTCACACAGAGAATGCGGTGGTGATGGAGGGAGATGTAATAATGGTATTCAAAAAGCTATAAGATAGGCTCATGGATGTTGAGGAATGGAGACACGTGGATCATGTACAGGTTAGTTAGATCTGGCATCATGGCACAGATATTGTGGGCCGAAGGGCCTGTTCTTATGCTGTAATGTTCTATAACCAACTTTTGACTGCAACCATGACTGACTTTTGCACACTAAGGAATCTGTAGAAATTTCAGAGATCAGAGAGTCATTCTCACTACAGTGCAGTTTGGCTCATCTCATCCATGCTGGCTATTAATCTGCCTAGTCCCATCGACTTGCACCCAGTCCATAGCCCGCCATACCCCTCCCATCCAAATTTCTCTTCAATGTTGAAATCGCACCTGCATCCACCATTTCCGCTGGCAGCTCACTTCACACTCTCGACCCCTTCAGGGTGAAGAAGTTCCCCCTCATGTTCCCCTTAAACATTTCACCGTTCACCCTCATACCATGACCTCTAGTTCTAGTCTCACCCAACCACGGTGGAAAAAGTCTGCTTGCATTTACCCGATCTGCACCCCTTATACATCATACGGACAACAAAACTGCAAAGCTCACCCTTCAAACACTTGTGCTGTCTGGTCGGGATTGAGCACGAGGCAGGAATGGTAGCGTCGAAGCACAGCCACGATGCACAGACACAGCCCTGTGGTGTAGCTCCCAGCCAGACTTGAAGACTTCAGCAACAGCTCAGCTTCCACCACACTTAATTCATTCAGCAACTGAGGCATTAAACACACAGGATTAGAGCATGTGGTATGCAGTTGACCCAGTTCAAACTTCCAGAGTTCACGGTTCAGACCTCAGCAATAGTATGCAGCCCAGTTGTGGACAGCACACTTCAGGGTATGAAGGTTTTTGCAGGGGAGGAGGGATTGTTGGAATGGGAGAGGGGATGAGGGGTTTCAGTTACGTAGAGAGATGGGGGAAGCCATTTTCTGAAAAAAGCAGAGAAATTTCAAGGGAGAGTTATCAGAGATTTTCAAAACTGTGAAGGATTTTGATGGGGACACAAGAGACTGCAGATGCTGGAATCCGGAGCAACACACTAAACACTGGAGGAACTCAGTGTGTTGGGCAGCATCTATAGAGGGAAATGGACAGTCAACGTTTCAAATGTCCAGATGAAGAGACTCCACCAGAAACATTAACTGTCCATTTCTCTCCATAGATGCTATCTAACCTGCCAAGTTCCTGAAGGATTTTGATAGTATAGATAACAAATCATTTCCAATGCAATATACAAGACACTGGAGGAACTCCAAGACTAACTTGGAGTTAGACCATCTCCAAGTCTAACTCCAACTCCTAGTGTTTAGCCTGTTCCCAATTCCAGGGTCTGCAATCTCCCGTGCCTCTGAAGTACTTCCAATGAGTGGACGGCCAACAACCAGAGAACACAGTTCTGACACTTTGCAGAGGTGAGAGCAAAAGATTTTTTTTTTGTCATACAAATTGGTGACACAGCTAGCAGAACTGCATCCACACAGTTTCAGAGATATGGGTTCAATACTGACCTCTGGTTTTGTCTGCGTGGAGTTGACATGTTCTCCCTTTGGCCACAAAGGCTCACCCCAGCTGTTCTAATTTCCTCTCACATTCCAAAGACATGCCGATTGATAAGTCAATTAGCTACTAGACGTAAGCCACATAGAGTCACACAGAATGGATACAGGCCACTCAGCCCAACTGCTCTAGGCTGACCAAGATGCCTCATTCAAGCTAGTCCCATATGGCCAAACTTGACCCATAAACTTCTAATCCTTTCCAATCTGTGTACCTGTTCAAATGTCTTTTAAAAATTGTTATTAACCCTGCTTCGACCACATCCTCTTCCACATAGATAGAAACACTTGTGTAAAAAGGTGCCCCTCAAGATCTTCTTAATCGTTTCCCCTCCCATCCTAAACCTTTAGTCCTTGATAGCCCAACTTTGGAAAAAAGACCAAGTGTGTTCACTCCACCAGTGCCCCTCATGATTTTATGCATTTCTTTGAGATTACATATCAGTCTCCAACACTCCAAAGAATAAAGACTTAATCTGTCCAACTTTTCCCTATAACTCAGTGCCTCAAATCCTGTCAACATGCTTGTAAGTCTTTTCTTCACTTTTTCCAATTTAATAATATATTTCCCATGGCGGAACAACCAAAACTGAACACAATACTCCACATGTGGCCTCATCAGGGCCCTGTTCAACTACACAATGACCTCTCCACGTTTAGACTCAATGTGTGACTTATGAAGGCCAGCATGCTAAAAGCCTTCCTCACCACTCTATCTAGCTGTGACTCCACTTTATGGGAAATACGTACTTGCACTTACGTCCTACAACACTCACTAGAGCTTTTGCCATTCACTATGGAAGTTCTACCTGGATCTGACTTTCCAAAATGCAATAGTTCACACTTATCTAGGTTAAAATCCATTTGCCATTCCTCAGCCTTCTTATCCAGCTGATCAGGACTTCCCTGTAATTTTGATAACCTTCTTCATTGTCCACTATACCACCTATTTCGTGTCATCTGCAAACTTACCAACTGTGCCTCGTACAATCTTATTCAAATTATTAATATCGATTGCTAACTACGGTGGGCCCAGGACCAGCTGCTGAGACACGCCACTAGTGACAGGCTTCCAGCTGGGAAATAACTTTCTACCATTGCTCTCTTACTTTCTAGCATCAAGCCAGTGTAACTCTACCACTTTAAGGACCTGTACCCCAGGACAATAAGCTGCCAGTGCTGTTCTACCCTTAGCTCTGTTTCCGTAATGGCTATAATTTGCCAGTCCTAGGTCGCTATCCAAGTCCAAAGTTCGTCCACCTTACCTGACAGACATCTTGCATTGAAATGAATGTAATTTAACCCTATTGGCTTTCCCTGTTCCTGACCTTTCTCCTGCCTGTTAAATCTATTCAACTTGCTATCAGTGAATTCTGCATAAATTTCTAGCCTCTTATTTATCACTCTGCTGGTTGGGATCCTACCCTGCTGCCAATTTAGTTTAAACCCACAGCAGTAACACTACCAAATCTATCTGCCATGATAATAGCACCACGCGCACCCCCCCCCCTTCATTCAGGTGCAATCTGTCTCTCTTTTACAAATGATCTCTGCCCCAGAAGCAATCTCAATGCTGTAAAAATCTGAATTCCTGCCCCCTACACCAATTTTTCAGCCACACATTCCTTTGCCATGTCCTCCAACTCTTACCCTCACTTGCACTTGGCACCAGAAGTCGTCATAGAAGAGCCATGCAGCACTACAGCACAGAAACAGGCCCTTCACCCATCTAGTCTGTGCTAAGTTCCATCGACCTGCACCTGGTCAATAGCCCTCCATTCCCTTTCTATCTATGTACCTATCTAAACTTGTCTTAAATGCTGAAATCAAGCAGGCGTCCACCACTTCTGCCGGCAGCTCGTTCCACACTCAATCCAGAGATTAATACACTCAAAGTCCTGCTGTTCCTAAATTCTTCCCTGACTCCCTATAATCACTCCACAGGACCTCATCCCTTTTGCTACCCACGTCCTTCGTGCCTATGAGCGCAATAACTTCTGGATGTTCACCCTCCCTATGAAAGTGGTTTGAAAGGGGGCTTGATACAGAATAACAATTCAGAAACAGCTTCTTCTCCTCCACCGTCATCAGATTTCTGGATGGTCCATGAACCCAGAAACATTATCTTGTTATTTCTATTTTTTTTTTTGCAACTTATCTAACTGAGAGCATTTTACACTCTGTGGCCACTTTATTAGGTACACCTGTAATGCTCGTTAATGCAACTATTTAATCAGCCAATCATGTGCAGCAACTTAAAGCATAAAGCATGCAGACATGGTGGAGGTTCAATTGTCGTTCAGATTAAACATCAGAATGGGGAAGAAATGTGATCAAAGTGACTTTGACCATAATTGTTGCTGCCAGACAGGGTAGACTGAGTATCTCAGAAATTGCTAATCTCCTGGGAGTTTCACACACAAGTTTCTAGTGTTTACAGAGAAGGGTGCGAGAAACAAAAAGAACATCCACTGACTAGGAGCTCTGTATGTGAAATCACCTTATTTATGAGAGAGGTCAGAGGAGAATGGCCTGACAGGTTCAAGCTGACAGGAAGGTGCCAGTAACTCAAATAACCACACGTTACAGCAGTGGTGTGCAGAGGAGCATCTCTGAAAGCACAACGCCTCAATCCTTGAAGTGGATGGACTACAGCAGCAAAAGACCACGAACATACACTCAATGAGGAACCTTATAAAGTGGCCACTAAGTTTACGTCCTTGCATTGCCTTATTCCTGCAAAGCAACAATCTACGTCATGTAGACAGTGAAAACAAACCTGAATACTGAAAGGCTTAGATAGAGTGGATGTGGAGATGATGTTTCCTACAGTGGTGGAGTCTAGGACCAGAGAGCACAGCCTCAGAATAGAGGGGAGTCCATTCAGAACAGAGATGAAGAGGAATTTCTTTAGCCAGAGGGTGGTGAATCTGGGGATTTCATTGCCACAGAGGGCTGTGGAGGACAAGTCACTGAGTATACTTAAAGTGGAGCTTGATAGGTTCTTGATTAGTCAGGGCATCAGAGGTTAGGGGAGCAGGTAGAAGAATGGGGTTGAGAGGGGTAATAAATGGAGCAGTCTCGATGGGCCAAACGGACTAAGTCAGCTCCTATATCTTATGGTATTATCATTTCAGGTCAGAGATGCTCCATAAGGATGCAGATCTACTCCCTGTTCTACTCCCTGCAATACAACAGTGGAGAGATTTCACATGAAGTGCTTTGGTGAAATGACAGAGATTAGCCTGGGTTTATTTATCACAGACAATGAAATGCGCTGTTTGCATCAAATCGAATTAGCGAGGATCATGCTGACAGCCTACAAATGTCACAACTCTTCCAGCACCAGCATAGCATGCCCACAACTCACTAACCATAACCCGCAGGTCTTTGGACTGTGGGAGGAAACCAGAGCACCCAGAGAAAGCTCAAGCAGTCGCAGGGAGAACATACAAATTCCTTACCGACAGCGGCGAAAATCAAACCCCAGCGATGTGCCAACCACTACTCTACCGTGGTGCCCGGAGATTCTTCCAGAGTGAAATCACTCCATCATAAATCCTTGGTTTATCCCCTGAACAATCCAGATTGCAAGCTTACCTGGATAGCAAAGTCTATTAGACCGTTGATGTTAAGGGCACACTCCATCATATCGAAAATAAGCTGGATGTGATGAGCCAAAGGCAGATGGTATGAAGTTCCTGAGGCAAAGCTTGTGATTTGTTCCAGGACATTACTGGAAATCTGTAAGAACATTAGAAATGAATGCAGTGTGGTATCCTAGCAAGAGTTAGGAATTAGAAACAGGAGTTAGAAATTCAGCATATATAGTGCATATGCAGTGCCTCTAGCATTGTCAAAGACCCCTCCCTTCCTTCTCAAAATCTCTTTGACCTCCTACTATCGGGCACACTGTACTGCAGTATAAGAACCAGAACTGTCAGGCTGGGTAACAGCTTCTTCCCCCAGTCTGTTAGACTTCTTAACACCCTGCTGCCCCCCAGCACCCATACACACCGTCTGAATGCCCTACCCCACCTCCCCAACTCACAGACTGACTCTCATCCTGCACTGGCCACTTTTCATCTGTTATTGCTGCTGTTTCCTACATTTAAACGACTGCTTGTTTTATTATAATAGTGTGCAGAACATTATACAGTCTTATATAAACACGCACCTCGCACTTTATGTCACCCTGTCAATCTTCAGGCCATGTCACTCACAGACCTCTGCTAATCATAACTTTGTGACTGTATTTGCTATATCGTAACTAGATATGCTGTGTTTTACACCTTGGCCCAGGAGGAAGGATGTTTCGTTTAGCTGTGTACAAGTGTATGGTTGAATGACAATAAACTTGAACTTGAATTTCAACACAAAACAATGTTTTCAGCACTGGTTAATCTAAGTCCTTCAGAATCCTCCCACTATTTAAGACCTCCGGTATCTGCAACGGAGTGTGCTGGGACCTTTGCAAAAGCAGGTCGTTCACATTCTTCATGAAAGTTTAACACAAACTGAAGTGAACACTGACAGCAAAAGCGGCAGTGAACTCAAGTGCTTTATATGTATCACCCAGACCGAGGTAACCTGAAGCTAGCTGCCGCATTTCAGTAACCCAATCTCAACAAAATGCACATTATTAAAATCATTCTCTGAATCTTCGAGCTGAGAACTTCTACTCCTAAAGCAAGAGATTTTAATTGTAAAGCACACAACATACAGACATAAAACAGTACAGTACCTTAAAGTATAGGCCCCTTTAGTCCATCATGTTGTGATAATCTTTTAACCTACTCCAAAATCAATATAACTGTTGTACTTAATATTTTAATAGTATTTGAGTAATATTGTAAATATATTGTTTGAGTAAGCATTCTTGCTCTCTAAATAATTCATTACAGGTGATGTGGATAAATACGAGTTGCATCACTCTACCACGTAATACATGGGCAACTCACTTAAAACAAAACACAAAGTTAGACTCGCATTCCAGGCTCTCTTGTTTTCCTTTGAATTAGTTTAACATTTTGAAGTCAGGAAGCAGAACAATAACCCTTCCCTCCCACAAACAAGCTGTACTGTGGTCGACTGCAGATTTCTGCGGCATTGATGGTTTGGGTCTGGACTATTTTACTGTGTGGCTGTACCTTACTTTATGTTCTTACTATCTTGTATGTGCTATGTGTGCTTTGTGCTGAGTATGACTGTTGGCACTGTGTTCTGCATCTTGGCCCTGGAGTAACACTGTCTTGGCTAGCCGTATTCAATCATGTATGGTTGAATGACAGTTAAACTTGAATTGATTTTTTTGTCTTTCCTCTGTGTGTCAATCTAAAGCAACAGTTCAATTTTAAAATTCTCTTCACTGTTTTTGAATCATTCCAAGATCTCTCCCCCTCCTTCCTCTTTGTGAACTCCTCTCACTATAAAATCCTCCACACCAACACTCCTTCAGTTATGACCGTATGAGTCTCCCTGAATTCAATTGTTCGATTTCTGGCTGCTAGCCCTACACACATTAGATTCTCTGGAACACCCTCCCTAAATCTCTCCTTGCCTCCAACTTTTCTCCTTTAAAACACAGCCCAAGACTTGCTTCACTACAGGAAGGACATGGAAACCATAGAAAGGGTGCAGAGGAGATTAAGAAGGATGTTGCCTGGATTGGGGAGTATGCCTAATGAGGATAGGTTGAGTGAACTCGGCCTTTTCTCCTTGGAGCAACGGAGGATGAGAGGTGACCTGATAGAGGTGCATAAGATGATGAGAGGCATTGATCATGTGGATAGTCAAAGGCTTTTTCTCAGGGCTGAAATGGCTAGCATGAGAGGGCACAGTTTTTAGGTGCTTGGAAGTAGGTACAGAGGTGACGTCAGGGGTAAGTTTTTTACGCAGAGAGTGGTGAGTGTGTGGAATGGGCTGCAGGCAGCGGCAGTGGAGGTGAAAACAATAGAGTCTTTTTAGAGACTCCTGGATGGCTACGTGGAGCTTAATAAATAAATTATTATATTATTATTCTATTATTTTAAATAGAAAAATATTAAATAGAAAACTAGAGGGCTATTCATAAAGCCTAGGTAGTTCTAAGGTAGGGACATGTTCGGCACAGCTTTGTGGGCAAAAGGCCTGTATTTTGCTGTAGGTTTTCTATGTTTCTATCTGGTCTAATGTCACTTGTGTGGCTCAGTCTCAAATCTTCAGGAGTATCAAATGACCTTTGGGTACACTATAAATTGTTACGTATATGATAGCTGCTGTTACTTAAACACATCGTCCCCATGGTGACTGACTGTGTGAGAGAACAAAAGATAATGAGGTAATTATTATTAATAATGTTCAGGTGTTGCCTCATTGTCCATTCAGAAATCTGATGGTAGATCTTCGCACCATTCAGCTGTTTATCACTCATCACTATATTTATTGTTACATTTATCGTCGTAACGTACACTGTTTAGTCCGTGACCTTCACGCAAGTGAGGTATTTCACTGCAGCCCAGTGTATAGGATAACTAATCTGAACCTAATTCAAATCATTTAACGTGAGTCCTGATTTGCAGTGATGCCTTCGGTAGTGTAGTGATCAGCACGACATTTTACAGTGCAGACGACAAGAGTTCAAATCCCACTGCTGCCTGTAAGGTGTTTGTATATTCTCCCAGTGACGGCGTAAGTTTCCTCTGGACACCCCAGTTTCCTCCTACAGTGCCAGTTGGTAGGTTAACTGGCTATTACAAATTGTCCCTTAAGCGAGGATTAAAGCAGGAGATTGCTGGGCGACATGGATCAAGGTGCGGGAGGGCCTAGTCCATGCTGCAGCTAAATAGATAAATAACATCTCCACAGGAAATGTGATTACTTAAACAAAAACCATCTGATATTTGATCATTATTCAACTGAGGTGGATTAATTTTTTATAGCAAAGAGTGAGGAGACTAATGCAGAAATTGCAGTATAATCCTTCAAGATATAGCTCTGAGCTGCTGCATGATGTGTGATCATCACCAACAGCAGCTGTGGTCACCAGTTTTAATAAAGGAAGTGAAATTGAGTGCACAAGATCCCTCTTATTAAGTTGGAGGATATGAACTGCAGCAAGAAACTGCACAGAGCTCAGCTCATCAGAAAACAGAGCCTCCCCGCTGGATGTATTTCTTGCTGCCTTGGAGAAGCAAGCAGATAGTCAAAGACCCCACCGTAAGACATCTCAGCGGAATTAGGCCATTGGGCCCATCGATTTGTTATATCACTCAGCCACATTCTCCTGGTAACACTTAACACCCTTACTAACCAAATCAACGTCTGTTTTAAATATAACCAATAACTTGGCCTCCGCAGCCATCTCTGGCAATGAGTTCCACAGATTCACCACTCCCTGGTTAAAGAAATTCTTCATCATCTCTCTTCTAAAGTGACATTCTTCTATTCTGAGGCTGTGCCCTCTGGTCCCAGAGTCTCCCCAGCACAGGCATTCTCTCTACTCACCAAGCTTGTTCCACTGAGGACAAGCTTGGGAATTCCTATCTCCAGGCTTACGGGCAGCTTCTATGCCACGGTCATCAAAATCTTGAGCTCTTGATTTCCTGATCTACCTTGTCATGCCCCACTGCACTTCATTTGTCCACCTACGCTGCACTTCCCCATAACTCTTAAGCTATATTCTGTACTTTGTCTACCTAGTTACCACGTATATGTGCTGACATTGGACACGTCTGGCTGGAAGGCAAGCAAAGTAAGCTTTTCACTGTATCTCAGTATACGTGACCATGATGAAATAATACCAATACCAACAGAGGTTTGCAGAAACATCAAGCTTTATTTTTAGACTATGAGACCTTAAGATATAGGAGCATAATTAGGCCATCGGACCCATCAAGTCTGCTCTGCCATTTCTTCATGGCTGATACAATTACCTCTCAGCACCAATCTCCTGCCATCTCCCTGTGGCCCTTCGTACCCTGACGAATCAAGAATCTATCAAGCTCTGTCTTAAATATACCCATTGACTTGGCCTCCACCGCCACCTGTAGCAACAAATTCTAATCAGTCAATACTCTCCGACTAAAGAAATTCCTCCTCATCTCCATTCTAAATGGACGTCCCTCAATTCTGAGGCAGTGTGCTCTGGATCTAGACCCCCCAACAACAGGAAACATATTATCTACATCTACTCTATCGAGCCTCTTAAACATCTGGTAGTTTTCAATGACATCCCCACTTATTCTTCTGAATTTCAGTGAATACAGGCCCAGAGCCATCAAACCCGCCTCATATGATAAGCCTTTCAATCCTGGTATAATTTTCGTGAACCTCCTTTGAACCCTCTCCAGTGTTAGCACATCCTTTCTTAGTTAAGGATTTTGACAGAAGATGTGACTGGATTTCAGCGTTGAGCAGTACTATGAGGTGAAAATCGATAATAATTATATCCTTTATTTATTTATGGAGATTCAGTTCAGAATAGGCCCTTCCAGCCTTTACAGCCATGCGGCTCTGCAACCCCAAAGTAACCCTAGCTCAATCACAGGACAATTTACAACAACCAATTAGCCTGCTAATCCGTATCTCTTTGGACTGCAGGAGGAAACCAGAGCACCTGGAGAAAACCCACACATTCCACAGGATACAGACTCCTTATAGAGGACGCCGGGATTGAACATTGAACTCCGATGCTCCAAGCTGTAACACAGCCTTGCTTTTGTGGCCCCCTGTAGTGTTCCAGTCACCCAATGGAACACAGTTACTTGCCCACACCTCTTAATCGCATCAACTCTAACACCAGGGAGGTTGAAGGTAGCTGAAGTTCAAAGTTCAAAATTCAGAGTATATTTAGTATCAAAATTTGTGTATGTCACTATATACTACTCTGAGCTTCAATTTCTTGCAGGCATTCAGTGTAGAACAAAAAATGCAATAGAATCAATGAAAAGCTACGCACAAAGACTAACAGCCAATATGCAAAAGATGACAAAATGCAAATACAAAAATAAAACAATAGATGAAACAGTAGAGAAATATGTGAATGAATGAATGAATAAATAAATACAACTGAGAACATGAGTTGTAGAGTCCTGAAAAATGAGTCCATAGATTGTGGAAACAGTTGAGAGTTCAGGTGACAGAAGTTCTCCATGCCAGTTCAGAAGCCTGATGGATGAAGGGTAATAACTGTTCTTGAGCCTGGTGGAATGGGACCCAAGACTTCACACTTCCTTCTCAATAGGAGCGGTGAGAAGAGAGAACGGCCTTGATGGTGCGGTTCAGGTGCAGAGTAAAGACTGGGGCAGAGGGACATACAGAGGAGGAGTGGTGAATGAGTGGTAGGGGTAGGATCCAAGGTCTACCAGCATAAAGAGAATCACTAAAAGCTTCCCATCATAACACCATACGACCATAAGACATGGGAGTAGTATTCGGCCATTTGACCCATCAAGTCTGCTCCACCACGCTATCAGGGCTGAGTCGTTTTTCTCTTCCACAACCCCACTCCCCGGCCTTCTCCCTGTAAGCTTTGATGCCATGTCCAATCAAGAACTTATCAAGCTGTGCCTTAAATACGCCCAATGACCTGGGCTCCACAGCTGCCCGTGGTAACAAGTTCCACACATTCAGCACCATCTGGCTAAAGAAATTTCTCTTCATCTCTGTTTTAAATGAATGTCCCTCTATCCTGAGGCTACACCTTCTTGTCCTAAACGCACCCACCATGGGAAACATCCTTTCCACATCTACTCTGACTAGGCCTTTCAACATTCGAAAGTTTCAATGAGATCCCCTCCTCATCCTTCTAAATTCCAGTGAGTACAGACTCAGAGCCATCAAACGTTCCTCATATGATAACCCTTTCATTCCCAGAATCAGCCTTGTGAATCTCCTCTGAACCCTCTCCAATGCCAGCATATCTTTTTTCAGATAAGGAGCCCAAAACTGCTCACAATACTCAAGGTGAGGCCTCACCAGTGCCTTAAGAAGCCTCAGCATAACATCCCTGTTCTTGTATTCTAGAACCTTTTGAAATGAATGCTAACATGCCATTTGCTTTCCTCACCACTGACTCAACGTGCGTTAACCTTTAGGGTATTCTGCACAAGAACTCTCAAGTCTCTTTGCATCATAGATTTTTGCATTTTATCCCCACTTAGAAAATAGCTTGCACATTTATTTCTACCAAAGAGCATGGCCATGCATTTTCCAACACTGCATTTCATTTGCCACTTTTTTGCCTATTCTCCAAATCTGAGTCCTTCTGCAGCCTACCTGTTTTCTCAACGCTACATGTCCCTCCACCAATCTTCATATCATCTGCAAACTTGGCAACAAAGCCATCTATTTCATCATCTGAATCATTGATATACAGCATAAAAAGAGGCGGTCCCAAAAGTGATCCCAGCAGAACACCACTAGCCCCTGGCAACCAATAGACAATAGGTGCAGAAGTAGACCATTCGGCCCTTTGAGCCTGCACTGCCATTCTGAGATCATGGCTGATCATCTACTATCAATACCCAGTTCCTGCCTTGTCCCCATATCCCTTGATTCCCCTATCCATAAGATACCTATCTAGCTCCTTCTTGAAAGCATCCAGAGAATTGGCCTCCACTGCCTTCCGAGGCAGTGCATTCCAGACCCCCACAACTCTCTGGGAGAAGAAGTTTTTCCTTAACTCTGTCCTAAATGACCTACCCCTTATTCTCAAACCATGCCCTCTGGTACTGGACTCTCCCAGCATCTGGAACATATTTCCTGTCTCTATCTTGTTCCATCCCTTAATAATCTTATATGTTGCAATCAGATCCCCTCTCAATCTCAATTCCAGCGTGTACAAGCCCAGTCTCTCTAACCTCTCTGCGTAAGACAGTCCGGACATCCCAGGAATTAACCTCGTGAATCTACGCTGCACTTCCTCTATAGCCAGGATGTCCTTCCTTAACCCTGGAGACCAAAACTGTACACAATACTCCAGGTGTGGTCTCACCAGGGCTCTGTACAAATGCAAAAGGATTTCCTTGCTCTTGTACTCAATTCCCTTTGTAATAAAGGCCAACATTCCATTAGCCTTCTTCACTGCCTGCTGCACTTGCTCATTCACCTTCAGTGACTGATGAACAAGGACTCCTAGATCTCTTTGTATTTCTCCCTTACTTAACTCTACACCGTTCAGATAATAATCTGCCTTCCTGTTCTTACTCCCAAAGTGGATAACCTCACACTTATTCACATTAAACGTCATCTGCCAAGTATCTGCCCACTCACTCAGCCTATCCAAGTCACCCTGAATTCTCCAAATATCCTCATCACATGTCACACTGCCACCCAGCTTAGTATCATCAGCAAACTTTCTGATGTTATTCTCAATGCCTTCATCTAAATCATTGACGTAAATCGTAAACAGCTGTGGTCCCAATACCGAGCCCTGTGGCACCCCACTAGTCACCACCTGCCATTCCGAGAAACTCCCATTCACCGTTACCCTTTGCTTTCTATCTGCCAACCAGTTTTCTATCCATGTCAATATCTTCCCCCCAATGCCATGAGCTCTGATTTTACCCACCAATCTCCTATGTGGGACCTTATCAAATGCCTTCTCGAGGTACACTACATCCACTGGATCTCCCTTGTCTAACTTCCTGGTTACATCCTCGAAAAACTCCAATAGATTAGTCAAGTATGATTTGCCCTTGGTAAATCCATGCTGGCTCGGCCCAATCCTATCACTGCTATCTAGATATGCCACTATTTCATCTTTAATAATGGACTCTAGCATCTTCCCCACTACTGATGTTAGGCTGACAGGACAATAGTTCTCTGTTTTCTCCCTCCCTCCTTTCTTAAAAAGTGGGATAACATTAGCCATTCTCCAATCCTCAGGAACTGATCCTGAATCTAAGGAACATTGGAAAATGATTACCAATGCATCCGCAATTTCCAGAGCCACCTCCTTTAGTACCCTAGGATGCAGACCATCTGGACCTGGGGATTTGTCAGCCTTCAGTCCCATCAGTTTACTCATCACCGTTTCCTTCCTAATGTCAATCTGTTTCATTTCCTCTGTTACCCTATGTCCTTGGCCCATCCATACATCTGGGAGATTGCTTGTGTCTTCCCTAGTGAAGACAGATCTAAAGTACTTACCGGTATTAAATTCTTCTGCCATTTCTCTGTTTCCCATAACAATTCCACCCAATTCATTCTTCAAGGGCCCAACATTGTTCTTAACTAACTTCTTTCTCTTCACATACATAAAAAAGCTTTTGCTATTCTCTTTTATATTCCTGGCTAGCTTGCGTTCGTACCTCATTTTTTCTCCCTGTATTGCCTTTGTAGTTAAGTTCTGTTGTTCCTTAAACATTTCCCAATCATCTGTCCTCCCACTCACCTTAGCTCTGTCATACTTCCTTTTTTTTAATGCTATGCAATCTCTGACTTACTTTGTCAACCACTGTGGCCCCTTTCCCACCCTTTGAATCCTTCCTTCTCCGGGGGATGAACTGATTTTGCACCTTGTGCATTATTCCCAAGAATACCTGCCATTGCTGTTCCACTGTCTTTTCTGCTAGGATATCCATCCAGTTAACTTTGGCCAGCTCCTCCCTCATGGCTCCATAGTCTCCCCTGTTCAACTGCAACACTGACACCTCCGATCTGCCCTTATCCTTCTCAAATTGCAGATAAAAACTTATCATATTATGATCACTACCCCCTAATGGCTCCTTTACTTCAAGATCGCTTATCAAATCCTGTTCATTACACAAGACTAAATCCAGAATAGCCTTGTCCCTGGTTGACTCCCGTACAAGCTGTTCCAAGAATGCATCCCGTAGGCATTCTACAAACTCCCTATCTTGGGGTCCAGCACCAACCTGATTCTCCCAATTCACCTGCATGTTGAAATCCCCCATAACTACTGCGACATTACCTTTGCCACATGCCAATGTTAACTCCCTATTCAACGCACCCAATATCCATGCTACTGTTTGGGGGCCTGTAGACAACACCCATTAGGGTCTTTTTGCCCTTACTGTTCCTCAGTTCTATCCACACAGACTCTACTTCTCCTGATCCTATGTCCCCCCTTGCAAAGGACTGACTCTCATTCCTCACCAACAGGGCCACCCCACCCCCTCTGCCCACATTTCTGTCCCTACGATAGCACGTATACCCTTGCACATTCATTTCCCAGGTCTGATCTCCCTGCAGCCATGTCTCCGTTATCCCAACAACATCATAGTTACCCATTCGCACCTGAGCTTCAAGCTCATCCACCTTATTTCTGACACTTCGTGCATTCAGATATAGAATATTTAGCCACCCAGAAAGGATTCTTTTATTCCCACTTGCTGCCTCCTACCAATCAGCCAATGGTCTAACCATGTCAAGTAACTTTCCTGTAATACTATGGGCTCTTAACTTGGTAAGCAGCCTCATGTGTGGTACCTTGACAAAGGCCTTTTAAAAGTCCAAATATACAACATCCATTACATCCTTTATCTATCCACTTGTAATTCCTCAAAGAATTCCAACTGGTTCGTCAGGCAAGATGCTCCCTTTAGAAAACCATGCTGACTTTGTTGTTTCTTGTCCTGTGTCACCAAGTACTCCATAGTCTCATCCCTAACAACTGACTCCAACATTTTCCTAAACACTGAGGTTGGGCTAACAGAAATTCCTTTCTGTTGCCTCCCTCCTTTCTTAAAGAGTGGAGTGACATTTGCAATTTTCCAGTCCTCCAGAACCTTATCAGAGTCCAATGATTTTTGAAAGATCATTACTAATGCCTCCACAACCTCTACCTCTACCTCTTTCAGAACGTTAGGGTTCATCTGATCTGGGTGACTTATGAACCCTTAGGTCTTTCAGCTCTTTGAGCACCTTCTCCCTTGTAATAGTAACTGCACTCACTTCTCTTCCCTCACACCCTTCAACATCTGGCACACTGCTCATGTCTTTCACAATGACGACTGATGCAAAATACTCATTTAGTTCACCCGCCATCTCCTTGTCCCCCATTATTATTTCTTTGGCTTCATTTTCCAGGGGTACTATATCCAACTCTCATCTCTCTATTATTTTTACATACTTGAAAACGTTTTTACTACCCACTTTGATATTGTTTGTTGGCTTGCTTTCATATTTCATCTTTTCCCTCCTAATCATTCTTTTAGTTGCTCTCTGTAGGTTCCCAATCCTCTATCTTTCTGCTAGTTTTTTCTTTGTTGTATGCTCTCTCTTTTGTTTTTACAAATATCTTTGATTTTCCTTGTCAGCCACAATTGTACTATTTTGCCATTTGAGTATTTCTTCATTTTTGGAATATATCTATCCTGTACTTCCTCAATTTTCCCAGAAACATGTGCCATTGCTGCTCTGCTGTCATCCCTGCCAGCATGTCTTTCCAATTAACTTTGGCCATCTCCTCTCTCATATCACTGTAATTTCCTTTACTCCACTGAAATACTGTTATGTCAGACTTTCTCCTGATCAAATTTCAAGTTGAACTCAATTATATTGTGCTGTCTCCTCAGGGTTCATTTAGCTTAAGCTGCCTAATCGTTTCCAGTTCAATATATATATATCACTCAAACCAGTATAGATGAAGAATGCCTAGAATGCTCAACAACAAATTGTCTAAAAACTCATCTCGTAGGCTTTCAACAAATTCACTCCCTTGAGATCCATTACCAAACTGATTTTTCCAATCGTCCTGCATGTTGAAATCTCCCAAGACTATCATAATATTGCCTTTTGACACTCCTTTTCTATTTCCCATCGTAATCTGTGGTCCACATCCCAGCAGCTGATGGGAGGCCTGAATACAACCGCCATCAGGGTCCATTTTCTCTTGACGTTTATTACCTCAACCCACAAGGATTCAACATCTTCCGATCCTATGTCACATCCTTCTAATGACTTGAAGCCATTTTTTTACCAGCAGAGCCACACCAACCTCTCTGCCGAACTTCCTATCTTTCTGATAGAACGTGTAGCCTTGGACATTCAGCTCCCAGCTACAACCATCCTTCAGCCATGATTCAGTGATGGACACAACATCATACCCAACAATCTGTAAAAGTGCAACTAGATCATCCAGCTTATTTCTTATACTCTGTGCATTGAGATGTAACACTTTGCTACCCTTTTTGATTCTGCATCCCTAATGCACTGATACTCACCTTGCTGGCTGCAATTTTGTCCGATCATCTGCCTGCCCTTCCTGACGGTCAGACTGCACTCTATCTTTCTTACCAGCTATTCTATCCCGAGCCCCTGCACTCTGGTTTGCACATCCAACCCCCGCCAAATTAGTTAAAAACCTCATCAACAGCTCTAACGCACCTGCCCACAAGAATTTTGGTATCTCTTGGGTTCAGGTGCAACCCATCACTTTTGTACAGGTCATACCTCCCCCAGAAGAGATCCCAATGATCCAAGAGCCTGAAGCCCTGCCTCCTGCACCAGCTTCTCAGTCACACACTTATCTGCCAAATCATCCTGTTTCTACCCTTACTGGTGCGTGACTACTACCCTGGAGGGCCTGCTTCTCGGCTTTCTGCCTAGCTCTCCAAATTCTCTCTCCAGGTCCTCATTGCTTTTCCTTCCTAGGTCATTGGTATCAATATGTACCTAGCCATACGGCTGCTCTCCCTCCCTCTCTAAAAGACTGGGGACACGATCCAAGATGTCCCTGACCCTGGCACCTGGGAGACAACAAATCATCTGGGTCTCCTGTTCACATCCACAGAAGCTCCCATCTGTTCCTCTGACTATTGACTCCACTATCACCACCGCTCCCCTTTTCTCTCTTTTCCTTGCGCACCACAGACCCATGCTCAGTTCCAGTAACTTGGTCTCCATGAGGTTTTCCTTATTATTGAGGGGAATGGCAACAGGGGTGCTCTGCGCTAACTGCCTATTCACATCTCCATTTCTCCCGACAGTCACCCAGCTACTCGCCTTCTGCGACTTCGGGGTGACTGCTGCCCTGTAAATCTGATCGATGAACTCCTCACTCTCCAGTACAAGCCGAAGGTCTTCAAGGAGCTGCAGCTGGATGCACTTCATGCAGATGTAGTTCTCTGGGAGACCCTGGATCTGATGCAGCATTAAGAACACACAGTGGCCATTTACTACACTAGCTATAGTGAGAGAGAAGAAACTGACCCAGAGCCAACGCTTCTTTCAAGCTGAAGCCTCCTTGGAGCCAAAGCCAAAGCCTGACACTCCCACTGGTCTACTCCCAACAATAGGCACCCCACTTGTCCTTCCTGTATTTTTACTTAATTCGCTGTTCTCTGCTCTCACGGCCGGAATGAGCCCAAACGCCTATGAGGCTCTCCTTCTGAACAAATGCTAAACCTCCCGGTATTGGTAGTAAACTCCCTCTTGTTAATAGCAAAGCTGCCTGCTGTTCTTTGGAGCACTGGAGTCGGAGGGGCAACAGTATAAAAGAGTACAAAATTATGAGGGGTTTAGCTAGAGCGAATGCACACAGGAATAGAAAACTAGACGGCAAGTTTTGGGAGAGGGGAAAACTTCAAGGGGGACCTGAGGGGCAACTTCTTCATGCAGAGGGTGTTGCATGGATAGAATGAGCTCTCAGAGCAAGTGGTTGAGGCAAGTCTAGTAACAATATACAGGGGTTTTCTCTTTGGAGTGAAGGAGGATGAGAGAACCATAGAATGTTACAGCACAGAAGCAGGCCTTTTGGCCCTTCTTGGCTGTGCCGAACCATTTTTCTGCCTAGTCCCACTGACCTGCACCTGGGCCATATCCCTCTATACCCCTCTCATCCATCTACCTGTCCAAGTTTTTCTTAAATGTCAAAAGTGAGCCCGCATTCACCTCTTCATCTGGCAGCTCATTCCACGCTCCCACCACTCTCTGCATGAAGAAGCCCCCCCAATGTTCCCTTTAATCTTTTCCCCCTTCACCCTTAACCCATGACCTCTGGTTTTTTTCTCATCTGACCTCAGTGGAAAAAGCCTGCTTGCATTCACTCTATCTATACCCATCATAATTTTATATACCTCTATCAAATCACCCCTCATTCTCCTACGCTCCAGGGAATAAAGTCCTAACCTATTCAACCTTTCTCTGTAACTCAGTTTCTCAAGTCCCGGCAATATCCTTGTAAACCTTCTCTGCACTCTTTCAACCTTATTAATATCTTTCCTGTAATTAGGTGACCAAAACTGCACACAATACTCCAAATTCGGTCTCACGAAAGTCTTACACAACCTCACCATTACATTCCAACTCTTATATTCCATACTTTGATTTATAAATGCCAATGTACCAAAAGCTCTCTTTACGACCCTATTGTTTGTAGTTGTGACGCCACTTTTAAGGAATTATGTATCTGTACTCCCAGATCCCTCTGTTCTACTGCACTCCTCAGTGCCCTACCATTTACCTTGTATCTTCTACCTTGGTTTGACCTTCCGAAGTGTAATATCTCACACTTGTCCACATTAAACTCCATCTGCCATTTCTCAGCCCATTCCTCCAACTGATCCAAATCCCTCTGCAAGCTTTGAAAACCTTCCTCACTGTCCACTACACCTCCAATCTTTGTATCATCAACAAATTTGCTGATCCAATTTGCCACATTATCATCCAGGTCATTGAGGTGACTTGACGGAGGTGTATAAGGTGTACAAATCAAATGGACAGCCAGCACCATTTTCCAAGGGTGGCAGTGGCTAAATGAGAGGACGTAATTTTAAGGTGATTGTAGGAAAGTAATGGAGGGATGTCAGGGGTAGGTTTTCTTACAGAATGGTGAGTGATTCGAATACAGTGCCAGGGGTCATGGTGCTGGCAGATACATTAAGAACATTTAAGAGACTCTTGGAAAGGTACATGGATGAAAGGTCAGTGGGGGGCGATGTGGGAGGGAAATATCAGATTGATCTTGGAGCAGGTTAAAAGATCAGCACAGCATCATGGGCCAAAGGGCCTGTACAGGGGCTGTACTTTTCTACGTTCTATTAACAACATTTAAAAGACACGTGGCCATCTACATTAACAGGAGAAGTTTGGAGGGTTATGGATCAAACAAGGGCAAATAGGATGAGGTTAGATGGGCATCTTGGTTGGCATGGACCAGTTGGGCAGAAAGCATGGTAGCATAGTGGTTAGCGCAACACTTTACAATGCCAGAGATCAGCCAGAGATCGGGGTTCAATTCTTGCTGCTGCTGCATGAAGTTTGTATGCTCTCCCCATGTCCGTGTGGGTTTCCTCCAGGTGCTCCAGTGTCCTCCCATATTCCAAAGGCATGCAGGTTAGGATTAGTAAGTTGTTGACTGCACTGTAAAACCACCACACCTCCTCCTCTTGGGCCCTTAGCTCCCAAAGGAGCAACAGCCATCGATGACCTCTCATCTCCATCATCCTCTGTTCTGAGCCAGAACATCGTCTAATTAAGACCACAACGCTAACGCTACCTAACAACGGGAGAGAAAGAAACACCTCCACACCTGAGACGTCACCTGATGCTGGTCAAAGTAGGAGAGTTGTTGAAGTTTAGCAAAAATAGTCTCTAGGGTTAGTGGGGTTTCTTGTTTGATCCTCTTCGATTTCTGTCCTTCGTCTCCGGCTGCACAAACAGAAGATGATGAAAGGTTAATTTAAAAATATCCAAGGAAAATGTTGGAAGCGATCAGCAGTTCAGACTGTATCTGTGGAGAGAGAAGCAGAGTTAAAGCTTCAGCATCAGGACCCTTCAATTGAACATGGAGTACGAGAAGACAAGCTTACCTTAAGTTGTATAGAGGGTATGGGGGGGGAGGGGGGATTATTAGGACAAGTGGTGATGATAAGAACATAAAACATACAATAAGTGTAGAATGAGGCCATTCAGCCCATCGAGTCTGCTCTGCCATTCCATCAAGGCTGATTGATTATCTTGTCAACCCCATTCTCCTGCGCTCTTATGTAATTTTCAAGACCTTGACTAATCAAGACCCTGTCAACCTCCTTTTTAAATATACTCAATAACTTGACCTCCACAGCTATCTGTGGCAAAGAATTCCACAGATTCACTGCTCTCTGGCTAAAGAAATTCCTCCCCATCTCTATTCTAAATGGATGTCCCTCTATTCTGAGTCTGTGTGCTCTGGTCCTGAGCTCCCCCGCGATAGGAGGCAACTTTAAGTATTGTATTATGGATCATCTTATTGATTGATTGACTGATACACAGCACAGAATAGGCTTTTCCGGCCTTTCGAGCTGTACTGGCCAGCAATCCCCTGATTTAATCCTAGATTATTCACGGGAGAATTAACAATGACCGATTAGCCTACCAACCAGTACTTCTTTGGACTGTGGTTGGGGGGGGGAACCAGAGGACTCAGAGGAAACCTACGTGGTCACGGGGAGAACCCGTACAAACTCCTTATAGGTCACGGCCGATATTGAACCCGGGTCGCTGGTACTGCAAAGCATTGTGCTACTGTGCCACCCATCTTTTCCTATACAATTGAGGCTATGGTCACTAATTGTACAAGCTGCTTTATAGAAATAATGGGGGATGTTAGAAAGGAAGAGAACAAATAAAGGTACTTCTTAAATCTTTGAATAATGCAGCTGAGATCGGCTGCTTAACTCAAAACCAAAATGAAAGTAGCGGAGACCCAAATGGACTGCAGACGCTGGAATCTGGAGCAAAAGACAATCCACTGGAGGTTATCAATGGTCCAGGCAGTATCTGTGGGAGGAGAGGAATGGTAACTGTTTCAGGTAGAGATCCTGCATCAGTCCCAAAATGCTGAAAAAGTTCAGCAAATCAGGCAGTGTCTGTGGAGAGTGAATTGAGTTATTACCGGTGGATCACATACTCCATTATTTCCTCGATACGTTCCTCCATCAACCAGAGAAAGTGAGTTTCCTGAAAATGTTGAATTCACAGCAGCCTAGTGGTTAGCATTACACTATTACATCACCAGCAACCCGGGTTCAATTCCACCACAGTCTGTCAGGAGATTGTACGTGACTGCGTGGGTTTCCTCCGAACGCTCTGGTTTCTTCCCATGTTACAAACATGTGCAGGTTAGAAAGCTGGTGGGTGTAATTGGCGGTGTGGGTCATCAGGTGGAAGGGCTATTACGTCGCTGTGTCTCTATATAAAAATAAGCATCGAGTCCCAAAGGCTTCAGAAGAAAGACAAGATGGTATTCCTCATGCTTGCATTAGGTTTCATTGGAACGGAAGCCTCAATATAAATAGGGTGGTTCTGTGGAAACCTTCTACAAATGGGCACTGTGATCAATTTGGTCTCTCTAACGTAGCAGATGAAATTGTTGCCACTGAGTACCTGTCACTTTCATTCTCCATCCACTCTTACCTGTTACTTTTTGCTTGGTTACAAAGATGATCACTGTAAGCTGAGGCACTGCACTGTTCCTTCAGTCTGGACACGTGTTGAATTCAACACCTTCTGATTAGTTGCAGCTCTGAATGACTGTTTTATGCACCCCTATTTGCTTTCTCTCCTTTCAATTTCCCCTCACTAAATCTATCAGCCAGAAGGCCTTGTGAACAGCAGGATCACTCCACAATCTTGGTCTTACCCTGTCAGAGATATTCCCTTTGTTCTATCCATCCCCTACATGGTTGGAAATAAGGACATAAGAATATAAGAAACAGGAGCAGGAGTAGGCCAGTCGGCCCATCGAGCCTGCTCTGCCATTCAATAAGATCATTGCTGATCTGTCTGTAAACTCAGCTCCATCTGCCTGTCTTTTCCCCATAACCCTTAATTCCCTTACTATGTAAAAACCTATCTAACTGTTTCTTAAATATATTTAGTGAAGAAGCCTCAACTGCTTCCCTGGGCAGAGAATTCCAAAGATTCACCACTCTCTGAGAAAAACAGTTTCTCCTCATCTCTGTCCTAAATCTTCTCCCCTGAATCTTGAGGCAATGTCCCCTAATTCTAGTCTGTTTCCACAGTTCTGATGAACTGAAAATACTAGATCTTCCAGTGACGCTGCCTGACCTGCAAAGTGTTATCGACTTTTTTTATTTCAAATTTCCAGCATCAGCAACTTTTTCTGTGGTTTCCGTGTACTTGCAAATGGTAATTCTTTTCTAGTCGATAAAAATAGCAAGAGTGCAAGCTGCTGCCGTCTCTGACTCACCGGTTTCTGCTGTACTTTTCTTGTTCAGGATTTTCAGGATATCTTTGGTAATCCTCTTCAGCTGGTGCCGGGCTTCATCTCTCTGCTTCCCAACACCATAAAGAAGAATCATTCGCTGGTTACACTCATGGCTTGAGGTTTCATCCTGCAATTGAAGATAAAGGCACATTAACTAAATCCAGAGAACGTTACTCTCTAGTAAAATTGTGTTTCGATCTTTTGGTGTACATGCGACAAGTAAAGCCAAGGTTTTAAAAATAACACAAGAGGTTCTGCAGATGCTGGAAACCCAGAGTAATACCCACAAAATGCCGGAGGAACTATGGTCTGGTCAGGTCAGGTCAGGTCAGGCAGCAACTGTGGAGAGGAATAAAAACTCGATGTTTTGGGACAAGATCCTTCATCTGGACTGCTTGAAACATCTTTATTTAATTTCAATTTATCAAAAACTGCTGAGATTCCATCAGATTCCATGAGGAACAGTCCATAAACCCATGAACATTACCTCATTACTTTGCTCTCCTTTTGCACAATTTTTAAAAAAGTATTTCTTCTGGTAACTTATAGCACTTTTTAAATTATATATTGCACTGTACCACTGTGGTAAAACAACAAATTACACAACAAACGCTTGTGATAACAAATCTGATGCTGATTCTGAAGAAAAAACATGAAAGACCTCTGTGAGCAATTTTAACACAGTTGAGAACACCAAACCCACTTGAAAGAGATTAAGTCTGATAGGAGAGGAGAGGGACCAAGGGAGAAAGGGTAGGTAATAGGCAGGTGAAGAGAAGAGCTGAGGTAAGAAGGGACCCAGAGTGGGGAAAGGAAGAGGAAGGGGAGGGGGAAAATTACTGGGAGTTAGAGAAATTGATGTTCATGCCATCAGGTTGGATGGATGGAATATGAGGTATTGCTGCTCTAATCAGAGAGTGGCTGATCAGTGGAAGAGGCCATGCAGCAACACTTCAGAACAGGAATGGGGACTGACTGAGCTACTATCCCTTCCTTTCCAGTCCTAACGAAGGGTCTCAACCTGAAATATTGACTGTTTATTCCTATCCATAGATGGTGCCTGAGCTGCTGGGTTCCTCCAGCATTTTTGTGCGTGTTACTCTCAATTTCCAGCAGTTGCAGAAACTTGTGTTTACAATTAACCAGGCGGGTTTGATTTAGCAGTGATGAGAATCTGAATCAAATTGGCTGTCGCATTGAAAACATGCACTCCAGTATTGGGGTCTATCAAGCAATGTAGAACACTGGCAGCAATAGCTTGTTCACTGAAAAACAGGGGAGATCCAGTCAACTACTTCCCATCCAACCGATCACTTAAGTAATGAGTGGTGTCTATTACTTTAAACACAAGAGTGTTCGACACACAATTCTGCAGATGCTGGATATCAAGCCTAACACGTACAGAATGCTGGAGGAACTCAGTAGGTCAGGCAGCATCTATGGAAGTGAATCAAAAGACAACATTTCAGGCAGAGACCACTCATCAAGACTTTGATGGTTGAGAGTTGATCGGTTGAATGAGAAAGATACCAATGGTGGTGAAGAATTAATTATCCCAGTCCCAAGGCATAAGCTTTCAATGCAATGTCCTAAGTTCAAACATCTTCTGCTGTTCTAAACAACACTCCAGCACAAAGCCAGAAATAGGGTGTTCACTGACAATTGCTCAATTACATCCACATTTCCTCAGAGATCAAAGCAGCCAGTGTCTGAATAGTTGGACCTAAAGATTATAAGATCAGCTTTATTGGGTGCCAGGGTGGAAATACAACTCTGCTAAAGGAGGTGTATAAGGCACTCTGTCCCTCTGCTAGCCTGCGTACCACCTTTGGGTGCACCATAGAATTGGCTTAGCCCTCTTGATCAGAATCACATGAAGCCATGAGAGCAGGTACTGGATGGTCATATGAGCAGCCAGTGCAAATCACAAGTCCTGGTCATGTGACCATTGACACCAGGCAGGCAACCCCTGAAGAGTATTGATAATGGCTGGGGTCACCTGCCTTAGAGTCATAGAGCAATACAGCACAGAAACAGGCACCTTCGGCCAATAAACTGGTCTGGTCAAAGAACACTGAGGCTGTCTACAAGAAGTGTCAGAGCCGTCTCTATTTCCTGAGGAGACTGAGGTCCTTTAACATCTGCCGGACGATGCTGAGGATGTTCTACGAGTCTGTGGTGGCCAGTGCTATCATGTTTGCTGTTGTGTGCTGGGGCAGCAGGCTGAGGGTAGCAGACACCAACAGAATCAACAAACTCATTTGTAAGGCCAGCGATGTTGTGGGGGTGGAACTGGACTCTCTGACGGTGGTGTCTGAAAAGAGGATGCTGTCCAAGTTGCATGCCATCTTGGACAATGACTCCCATCCACTCCATAATGTACTGGTTAGGCACAGGAGTACATTCAGCCAGAGATTCATTCCACCGAGATGTAACACTGAGCATCATAGGAAGTTATTCCTACCTGTGGCTATCAAACTTTACAACTCCTCCCTTGGAGTGTCAGATACCCTAAGCCAATAGGCTGGTCCTGGACTTATTTCCACTTAGCATGATTAATTTATTATTATTTAATTATTTATGGTTTTATATTGCTATATTTCTTCACTATTCTTGGTTGGTGCGGCTGTAATGAAACCCAATTTCCCTCGGGATCAATAAAGTATGTCTGTCTGTCTAATCTATGCTGAAACCACTGTAAAGACACTGCCCAGAAGAAGGCAATAGTAAACCACTTCTGTAGAAAAAAATTGCCAAGAACAAGCTTAGCCTGGCGTCGGTGGTTGCATAACCAGGAATTGTGATATACACCACCTGTCCCCATGGCATCATGTCACCCTGATCGGGGGCTAAGCAGGTGCTACACCTTGCCCAAGGGTGACCTGCAGGATAGCAGAGGGAAGGAGCACCTTACACCTCTTTGGTGGAGACGTATCTCCACCCCACCACCCAGGTTAGCAAAACACCATGAGAGCAACTTGAAGTAATCTTCCTCAGGTGATGCTCTGTCTAAGCACCAGTTGGCATTTATGGTCTGAGGCAGACACCTTACAAAGCCACCCATAGATCAACTTGTAATGCTTCCATTTTCACTCCCGAAAGACCGATCACCACAGAGGGAATTTTGACACCCAGCAAAAGTTCACATCTTCTTTTGAAATTAGATGTACTCAAAACTTGACAAGGGATGTGGGATAGGAGGGGAAGAGAAATACTTCCTTCTGATATGGCCCTTGAATAGAATTAATCATAGCGAGATGAAGCGTGGAAACAGGTCAGGTCTATACCAACTATCTTGCTTTCACTTACGCCAATTCTACATGAATTCCATTTTTTATTCTCCTCAGCTGCCGTAGATCTCACATGCTAAATTGTGGGTCAGCATGGTAGCGTAGTGGTTAACACAATGCTTTACATACCAGTGACCTGGGTTCAATTCCTGCCCCTGCCTGTCAGGAGATTGTATATTCTAACCATGACCTTTGTGGGCTTCTTTCAGGTGCTCCAGTTTCTTCCCACAGTCCACAGACGTACCGGTTGGTAGTTTAATTGGTCATTGTAAATTTTCCTGTGACTATGCTACGGTTAACTCGGGGGCCACAAGTCAACACAGCTTGGAGGGCTGGAAGGGCCTACTCCACACTGGATCTCAATAAAATAAATGGTTTATTATTACCAGATGTAACAAGTTACAGTGGAAGATTTGGATTCAAAACTTCTGTTTTGCAACTTAGGGTATCAGAGTTTGGAGTTCAATTCTGCCCTGTCTGTAAAAAGTTTGTACGTTCCTCCCATGAGCACATGGACTTCCTCCAGCTGCAAGATTTCCTCCCACATCCCAAAGACCTACCAATTAGTAGGTTAAATGGGTCATTGTAAATTATCCCATGATTCATCATCATCATGTGCTGTGTCACATGACATAGGTGATCACGGTCTTTGACTTACCAATAACAATGTGCCTTTCCATACCTTCAAAATAAGGGGGGGGGCACTTTTCAAACATAGTCTGACCCCAAGCAGCACAGGGAGATGACAGAACAGATAATAAAACCCCACAAGGATTTAGGGAAGGAATTCCAGAGCTCAGGACCTTGGCAAATGGTTGCACGGCTGCCACCATGGGGTGATTAAATGTGCGAATAGTTATGAGCCCAGAAAGCTTGTAGACATCTCAGAGCCCTAATGTGATGGCTGAAGAAATGAGTGAGTTGCAAGACAAAAAAATGAAGTTGAGCAATCTAAAAATGAGGGTAATTTCACTGAAATAACAGCATTATTTATTCAGGGACCCTTGTTGTCTGGTGAGCAGTATACCATCACTGAACTTATTCATTAGTAATTGCACTTTCATTTTTTTTCACAAACTTAAAGTAGAAACACCTCCCCTTCATTTCATCCATTCACCAAGCCCCACCTTAGCAATAAAGACCTCAATTTGATCATCCCAACACTGTTCGACATACAGTATATGGAAGTCGCCACGTGGCTAATTACATTTTGAATCCCTAATAAAAATAAGTAGCGTGGACCTTCTTGGATAGATCATCTTTTGACTCATATTCAAACAATGTGCACTTCAATATTTTTGTAAGGATCTATTACAATGTTTTGCCTAATTAAATGAATGCAAGAGCTTTAATTATTTCGGTATTGAATAGTAATAGTTGTAATGTAACTAATCATAAACAGGGTGTCGGTCCCTCCATATATGTGTTTGGGTATCTACTAAATTCAAAGTAAATTTATAATCAATGTACAAACACTCGATGGTCACTTTATTAGGTACACCTGCTCGTTAATGCAAATATTTAATCAGCCGATCATGCGGAAGCAACTCAATGCATAAAAGCTGCAGACATGGTCAAGAGGTTTCAGTTGTTCAGACCAAACATCAAAATGTGGAAGAAATGTGATCTAAGTGTTTTTGTGGCCGTGGAAAGACTGCTGGTGCCAGATGAGGTGGCTTGACTATCTCAGAAACTACGGACCTCCTCGGATTTTCACACGGTACAGTGTCCAAAGTTTACAGAGAATGGTGTGAAAAACAAAAAATAACATCCAGTGAGCAGCAGTTCTGTGGCTGAAAGTACCTTTTTAATGAGAGAGATCACAGAAGAATGGCCAGACTGGTTCAAGTTGTCAGGAAGGTGACTGTATCTCAAATAACCACACATTACAACAGTAGTATGCAAAAGAGCATCTCTGAATGTACAACACATTGTACCTTGAAGTGGATAGGCTACAGCAGCAGAAGACCATGAACGTACACTAAGTGGCCATTTTATAAGGTGCAGGAGATAACTAATAAAGTAGTCACTGAGTGTATACGTAACCACATATTACACTAAGGTTTTGTCTTGTGGGCGCAAAGAAAGACTCAGCAGCTGAGAGGACTGACACATATTTTTAATTGTTTTGCAAGAGAGAAGGCGCCTTCTTGCTCAACATCCTTACTAACGGAAATCTACATTGAGTACAAACAAGATAAATTTGGTAACAGACATTCCTCTTTCATGATGAACTAATGTCTGAACTGTACCTATCACTGTCCTGGACATTCTTTCTTCTCTCCTCTTGCAATGGGCAAAAGATTTTAAAAAAACCCTGAAAGCACATAAAACCAGACTAAAGTACAGCTTCTATCTAGCTGTTATCAGAGGCAACGCAAACAAATTGCCGCAGGAACTCAGCAGGTCAGGCAGCATCTATGGAAGTGAATAAACAGTCAATGGCTCGGGCTGAGACCCTTCTTCAGGACTGAGAAGGAAGGGGAAAGATGCCTGAAAATAAAGTTGGGGGGGAGGGGAAAGAGGCTAGCTGGAAGATGATAGGTGAAACCATGTGGGTGGGAAAGGTCAAGGGCTGGAGAAATAAGAAACTAATTGAAGAGGTGAAAAGGGGGATGAGGAACACATTGGCATGTGGCAAAGGTAATGTCGCAGTAGTTATGGGGGATTTCAACATGCAGGTGAACTGGGAGAATCAGGTTGGTGCTGGACCCCAGGATAGGGAGTTTGTAGAGTGCCTACGGGATGCATTCTTGGAACAGCTTGTACGAGAGCCGACCAGGGACAAGGCTATTCTGGATTTAGTGTTATGTAATGAACAGGATTTGATAAGCGATCTTGAAGTAAAGGAGCCATTAGGAGGTAGTGATCATAATATGATACGTTTTTATCTGCAATTTGAGAAGGATAAGGGCAGCTCGGAGGTGTCAGTGTTGTAGTTGAAAAGGGGAAACTCTGGAGCCATGAGGGAGGAGCTGGCCAAAGTTAACTGGATGGATATCCTAGCAGAAAAGACAGTGGAACAGCAATGGCAGGTATTCTTGGGAATAATGCACAAGGTGCAAAATCAGTTCATCCCCCGGAGAAGGAAGGATTCAAAGGGGGGAAGGGGGCCACAGTGGTTGACAAAGGAAGTCAGAGATTGCATAGCATTAAAAAAAAAGGAAGTATGACAGAGCTAAGGTGAGTGGGAGGACAGACGATTGGGAAATTTTTAAGGAACAACAGAACTTAACTAAAAAGGCAATACGGGGAGAAAAAATGAGGTACGAACGCAAGCTAGCCAGGAATATAAAGGAGGATAGCAAAAGCTTTTTTAGGTATGTGGAGAGAAAGAAGATAGTTAAGAACAATGTTGGGCCCTTGAAGAATGAATTGGGTGAAATTGTTATGGGAAACAGAGAAATGGCAGAAGAATTTAATAAGTACTTTAGATCTGTCTTCACCGAGGAAGACACAAGCAATCTCCCAGATGTATGGATGGACCAAGGACATAGGGTAACAGAGGAAATGAAACAGATTGACATTAGGAAGGAAACGGTGATGAGCAGACTGACGGGACTGAAGGCTGTCAAATTCCCAGGTCCAGATGGTCTGCATCCTAGGGTACTAAAGGAGGTGGCCCTGGAAATTGCGGATGCATTGGTAATCATTTTCCAATGTTCCTTAGATTCAGGATCAGTTCCTGAGGATTGGAGAATGGCTAATGTTATCCCACTTTTTAAGAAAGGAGGGAGGGAGAAAACAGAGAACTATTGACCTGTCAGCCTGACATCGGTGGTGGGGAAGATGCTAGAGTCCATTATTAAAGATGAAATAGTGGCATATCTAGATAGCAGTGATAGGATTGGGCTGAGCCAGCATGGTTTACCAAGGGTAAATCATGCTTGACTAATCTATTGGAGTTTTTCGAGGATGTAACCAGGAAGTTAGACAAGGGAGATCCAGTGGATGTAGTGTACCTCGATTTTCAGAAGGCATTTGATAAGGTCCCACATAGGAGATTGGTGGGTAAAATCAAAGCTCATGGCATTGGGGGGAAGACATTGACATGGATAGAAAACTGGTTGGCAGATAGAAAGCAAAGGGTAGCGGTGAATGGGTGTTTCTCGGAATGGCAGGTGGTGACTAGTGGGGTGCCACAGGGCTCGGTATTGGGACCACAGCTGTTTACCATTTACATTAACGATTTGGATGAAGGCATAGAAAATAACATCAGCAAGTTTGCTGATGATACTAAGCTGGGTGGCAGTGTGACATGTGATGAGGATGTTAGGAGAATTCAGGGTGACTTGGATAGGCTGGGTGAGTGGGCTGATACTTGGCAGATGATGTTTAATGTGAATAAGTGTGAGGTTATCCACTTTGGGAGTAAGAACAGGAAGGCAGATTATTATCTGAATGGTGTAAAGTTAGGTAAGGGAGAAATACAAAGAGATCTAGGAGTCCTTGTTCATCAGTCACTGAAGGTGAATGAGCAAGTGCAGCAGGCAGTGAAGAAAGCTAATGGAATGTTGGTCTTTATTACAAAGGGAATTGAGTACAAGAGCAAGGAAATCCTCTTGCATTTGTACAGAGCCCTGGTGAGACCACACCTGGAGTATTGTGTACAGTTTTGGTCTCCAGGGTTAAGGAAGGACTTCCTGGCTGTAGAGGAAGTGCAGCGTAGATTCACGAAGTTAATTCCTGGGATGTCTGGACTGTCTTACGCAGAGAGGTTAGAGAGACTGGGCTTGTACACGCTGGAATTAAGGAGATTGAGAGGGGATCCGATTGAAACATGTAAGATTATTAAGGGATTGGACAAGATAGAGACAGGAAATATGTTCCAGATGCTGGGAGAGTCCAGTACCAGAGGGCATGGTTTGAGAATAAGGGGTAGGTCATTTAGGACAGAGTTAAGGAAAAACTTTTTCTCCCAGAGAGTTGTGGGGATCTGGAATGCACTGCCTCGGAAGGCAGTGGAGGCCAATTCTCTGGATGCTTTCAAGAAGGAGCTAGATAGGTATCTTATGGATAGGGGAATCAAGGGATACGGGGACGAGGCAGGAACTGGGTATTGATAGTAAATGATCAGCCATGATCTCAAAATGGCGGTGCAGGCTCGAGGGGCCGAATAGTCTACTTCTGCACCTATTGTCTATTGTCTATTGAAACTCAGCGGGAAGTAATCAGATACATGAATGGACCTCTTGGATGATAAGATATACTCTTAGCCCACAATCTACCTCTTTATGATCTCGTACTTTATTTTTATTTTTCTACATTGCTATTATATCTTTTCCTACCTTAGTCCACTGTGTACTGATTTGATCTGTATAAACAGTATGCAAGACAGGTTTTCAATGTATCTTGGCATGTATGACAATGATAAACCAATATCAATACCAAACTGACAGAAATCATATTTTAAATTAATGAACCAAAGTTTAAAATTATGAACCAAGTACAAAAATGTTAATATATACTACGTTGACATTCATTTTCTTGGCATGAAAATGAACATCAAACAGCATAGCACAATATACAACACACACAAAATGCTGGTAGAACACAGCAGGCTAGGCAGCATCTATAGGGAGAAGCGCTGTCGACGTTTCGGGCCGAGACCCTTCGTCAGGACTAATGGAAAGGAAAGATAGTAAGAGATTTGAAAGTAGTGGGGGGAGGGGGAGATGCGAAATGATAGGAGAAGACCGGAGGGGGTGGGATGAAGCTAAGAGCTGGAAAGGTGATTGGTGAAAGTGATACAGAGCTGGAGAAGGGAAAGGATCATGGGACGGGAGGTCTCAGGAGAAAGAAGGGGGGGGGGGGAGCACCAGAGGGAGATGGAGAACAGACAAACAACTAAATATGTCAGGGATGGGGTAAGAAGGGGAGGAGGGGCATTAATGGAAGTTAGAGATGTCAATGTTCATGCCATTTGGTTGGAGGCTACCCAGCCGGTATATAAGGTGTTGTTCCACCAACCTGAGTTTGGATTCATTTTGACAATAGAGGAGGCCATGGATGGACATATCAGAATGAGAATGGGACGTGGAATTAAAATGTGTGGCCACTGGGAGATCCTGCTTTTTCTGGCGGACCAAGCATAGGTGTTCTGCAAAACGGTCTCCCAGTCTGCGTCGGGTCTCACCAATATGTAAAAGGCCACACCGGAAGCACCGGACGCAGTATACAACACCAGCCGACTCCCAGGTGAAGTGTCGCCTCACCTGGAAGGACTGTCAGGGGCCCCGAATGGTGGTGAGGGAGGAAGTGTAAGGGCAGGTGTAGCACTTGTTCCGTTTACAAGGATAAGTGCCAGGAGGGAGATCAGTGGGAAGGGATGGGGGGGACGAGTGGACAAGGGAGTCGTGTAGGGAGTGATCCCTGCGAAAAGCAGAAAGGGGGAGGGGAGGGAAAAATGTGTTTGGTAGTGAGATCCCGTTGGAGGTGGCAGAAGTTACGGAGAATTATACATTGGACCCGGAGGCTGGTGGGGTGGTAGGTAAGGACAAGGGGAACCCTATCCCGAGTGGGGTGGCGGGTGGATGGGGTGAGGGCAGATGTGCGGAAAATGGGAGAGATGCGTTTGAAAGCAGAGTTGATGGTGGACGAAGGGAAGCCCCTTTGTTTAAAAAAGGAAGACAACTCCTTCGTCCTGGAATGAAAAGCCTCATCCTGAGAGCAGATGTGGCAGAGACAGAGGAATTGTGAGAAAGGGATAGCATTTTTGCAAGAGACAGAGTGGGAAGAGGAATAGTCCGGGTAGCTGTGAGAGTCTGTAGGCTTATAGTAGATATCGGTAGATAGGCCATCTCCAGAGATGGACACAGAAAGATCAAGAAAGGGGAGGGAGGTGTCGGAAATGGACCAGGTAACTTTGAGGGCAGGGTGAAAGTTGGAGGCAAAGTTAATGAAGTCGACGAGCTCAGCACGCGTGCAGGAGGCAGTGCCAATGCAGTCGTCGATGTAGCGAAGGAAAAGAGGGGAATGGATACTGGTATAGCATTGGAACATGGACTGTTCCACAAAGCCAACAAAAAAGCAGGCATAACTGGGACCCATACGGGTGCCCATGGCTACACCCTTGGTTTGGAGGAAGTGGGAGGAGCCAAAGGAGAAATTATTGAGAGTAAGAACTACTTCCATTAGATGGAGGAGAGTGGTGGTAAAGGAGATTTGGTTAGGTCTGGAATCCAAAAAAAACCGAAGAGCTTCGAGACCATCTCGGTGGGGGATGGAGGTATATAGGGACTGGACGTCCATGGTGAAAATAAGACGGAGGGGGTCAGGGAACATAAAATCATTGAAAAAATTCAAAGCATGAGAAGTGTCACAAACATAGGTGGGAAGAGATTGAACAAGGGGGGATAAGACAGTGTCAAGGTATGCAGAAATGAGTTCAGTGGGGCAGGAACAAGCTGAGACAATAGGTCTACCTGAACAGGCAGGTTTGTGGATCTTGGGTAGGAGGTAGAAACGGGAAGTGCGGGGTGTGGGAACTATGAGGTTTGTGGCTGTGGATGGGAGATCCCCAGAGCTAATAAAGTTGGTGATGGTATAGAAGACAATGGCCTGGTGCTCCTTAGTGGGATCATGATCAAGGGGTAAATAAGAGGAGGTATCAGAGAGTTGTCGCTGTGTCTCGGCCAGGTAGAGGTCAGTATGCCAGACAACAACAGCTCCCCCCTTATCAGCAGGTTTTATAGTGAGGTTGGGATTGGTGCGGAGGGAGCGGAGAGCAGAGCGTTCGGAAGGAGTGAGGTTGGAATTGGAACAGGGTGTGATGAAGTCCCTCTTATTCCCTCCCCCCCCCTCTGCTTTTCGTAGGGATTGCTCCCTACGCGACTCTCTTGTCCACTCGTCCCCCCCATCCCTTCCCACCGATCTCCCTCCTGGCATTTATCCTTGTGAACGGAACAAGTGCTATACCTGCCCTTACACTTCCTCCCTCACCACCATTCAGGGCCCCAGACAGTCCTTCCAGGTGAGGTGACACTTCATCTGTGAGTCGGCTGGTGTGGTATACTGTGTCCAGTGCTCCCGGTGTGGCCTTTTATATATTGGTGAGACCCGACGCAGACTGGGAGACCGTTTCGCGGAACACCTACGCTTGGTCCGCCAGAAAAAGCAGGATCTCCCAGTGGCCACACATTTTAATTCCATGTCCCATTCCCATTCTGATATGTCTATCCATGGCCTCCTCTACTATCAAGATGAATCCAAACTCGGGTTGGAGGAACACCTTATATACCGGCTGGGTAGCCTCTAACCTGATGGCATGAACGTTGACTTCTCTAACTTCCGTTAATGCCCCTCCTCCCCTTCTTACCCCATCCCTGACATATTTAGTTGCTTGTCTGTTCTCCATCTCCCTCTGGTGCTTCCCCCTCCTCCTTTCTTTCTCCTGAGGCCTCCCGTTCCATGATCCTTTCCCTTCTCCAGCTCTGTATCACTTTCACCAATCACCTTTCCAGCTCTTAGCTTCATCCCACCCCCTCCGGTCTTCTCCTATCATTTCGCATTTCCCCCTCCCCCTACTACTTTCAAATCTCTTACTATCTTTCCTTTCGGTTAGTCCTGACGATGGGTCTCGGCCCGAAACGTCGACAGCGCTTCTCCCTATAGATGCTGCCTAGCCTGCTGTGTTCTACCAGCATTTTGTGTGTGTTGTTGTTTGAATTTCCAGCATCTGCAGATTTCCTCGTGATAGCACAATATAGGTGCCTCAGCCCACAATGTTGTGCTGACCTTTAACCTATTTTACAATCAGCCTAACTCTTCCCTTCCAGAAACTCCATTTTTCCTTCATTCAATTTTGAAATCCCGATGCAGGATCCAGACACGAAGTGTCAGCCATTTCTTTGACCCTGCAGATGCTACTGTATCTGTTGAGTTCCTCCAGCAGTTTATTTATAACTTGTGAAAATGTCTTATCTCCCTCATGTTCAGAAAAAAAACACTGAAAAAATTCATCAAAGCATAGCCACAGCATTTTACTAAAAATGGAACATATGCAACAAATTATCAGAGCTCTTTCTGTTAATAACAATGCAGAGGCAAATCCTATACAAATACAACTCTGTCAAAACAATTTATTATCAAAATAATGCACTCAGTGGCCACTTTATTATGTACGCCAGAAATATCTAATCAGCCAATTGTGTGGCAGTAACTCAATGCATAAAAGCATGCAGACATGGTCAATAGTTTCAATTGTTGTTCAGTCCAAACATAAGAATGAGGAAGATATGTGATCTAAGTGACTTAGACCGTGGAATGATTGTTGGTGCTAGATGGGGTGGTTTGAGTATCTTGAAACTGCTGATATCCTGAGAGTTTCTTAGACAACTTTCTCTAGAGTTTACAGAGAATGGTGCATAAGTCAAAAAAAAAATCTAGTGAGTGTCAGTTCTGTGGGCGAAATCACCTTGTTAATGAGAGAGGTGAGAGGAGAATGGTTACGTTGGTTCCAGTTGACAGAAAAGTAACCACACGTTACAACAGTGGTGTGGAGAGGAGCATCTCTGAATGCACAACATAGAATCATAGAGAAGAACCACACAGAAACAGGACCTTTGGCCCATCTAGTCCCTGTCAAACAATTTAAACTGCCTCATCCCATCGACTTGCACCTGGTCCATACTCTTGCCATCCATGTACCTGAGCAAACTTCTTTTGAACATTGAAATCAAGTTTGCATGCACCTCTTGCACTCTTGAACCTTAAAGTGGACGGGCTACAGCAACAAAAGGCCATAAACATACACTCAGTGGCTACTTTATTAGATACAGCAAGTATGAAATAGAGTGGCCCCCCGAACGTTGTTATGACCTAACACATACAGTCACAAAATAAAGTTAACACAATTCCTGAGTAGCAAGACCTGAAGATGGACAGGTTGCCATAAGTTGTAAAGCGCTTTATCTACAACAAAATAAAGAAATACAATAGAATTGAATAGAATAAGTAGATGCAAAAAAAAATGTGACCATGAGTCAATAAAATTACAGTATAACCTGCACAGTTCACTTAACATCCTGCAGTACTAACCTAGTTGTGTACATCTTTGCCCAATTCGGAACCATATCAATGTAGTTGGCTCATAAGTACTAGTCCGAATGAATAAAAACATAAAGTAATTGACAAAGCCAGCAATCAGCAGATTCCCGTCCAAGAGTGGGATTGCAGTGGCTAAGCAGTGAGTAGGTAGAAACTTTAGTAAAACTAAACTTTAAGCACAAATCAAATGAGAGCTTATATAGAGGTTTTAATTAGATGGCATGCCTGAGAAAGATGATTATCAGTGGTCACAAGTTCAAGAACGGAGGGACAAAAAAAGTATTTCCTGCAGCACTTCTCTTCTTCTTGAGATCTAATGAAGCTTTTTACAGCCAAGGGAGCTTCTTAGAGGAACTGCCTTTGCAATGAAGAGACTGCAGCAATCCGCTTGTGGACGGTAAGCTCTAAGAAACAGCACTGTGATGTAGGCCTGATTAGTTGTGTTTCGATGACTGAAAGATAAATATTGCCCAGAATACAGGCAATAATTCCAATTTTCTTCTTCAGAAAGGGATCTTCTGGGTCAGAAACACAAGAGTTTCTGCACATACTGATGAAGGGTCTTAGCCTGAAAAAAATCGACTCTTTCTCCTTTCCATAAATGCTGCCTGACTTGCTGAGTTCCTCCAGCATTTTCTGTGTCAGGCTGAGAAAGACAGGCAGTTAGTTTAAAAGTGTATTGGAAAAAAGACACCTCCAACAATGAGAACAGTTTTCCTTTGAGAACAGGAAGTGAATAAACTCAATGTCTGAGGGAGTGAACAGCAGACCCTGGGACCGGGAACCAGCTAATACTGCTAATTAGCACTGAAAGTGTTTTTGAAAAACTTCGCTTAACTTTAAAACTGCAACTTAGTTGACTGTAACTCTCAACCAGAAGTAGGCCGCTGACTGATAGCTGGACATTACATTGGACCTGAATATACTGTTAAAATTTTATAGCGGTCAGCATTCTAAATTGGTCAGGCAGCTGGTATCTTGTGAGAAGGAAGGAGAATCGCATCAATTGTGAATCATTACAAGTTGCTGATGAATTGCTGTGTTCTGAACGATGAATCAGTTCCCTGTGAATTTTGTGGCTGCTGCAGCTGTACATATACACTCAGTGGCCATTTTATTAGGTTCCTCCTGTACTTAACGAATTGGACATTGAGTGTATGTCTGTGGTCTTCTACTGTTGTAGCCCATTCATTGCAAGGTTCGATGTGTTGTGGGTTCAGAGATGCTCTTCTGCACACCACTGTTGTAACATGTGCTTATTTGAGTTACTGTCACCTTCCTGTCAGCTTATATCAATCTGGCCATTCTCCTATGACCTCTTGCATTAGCAAGGCATTTTTGCCCACAGATCTGCCACTCATAGATGTCTTTTTTGTTTTCCACACTATTCTCTGAAGGCTCTAGGGATGATTATGCATGAAAATTCCAGAAGATCAGCAGTTTCTGAGATACTCAAACCACCCCATCTGGCACCAACAATCATTCCATGGACAGTTACTTAGATCATATGTTTTCCCCATTCTGATGTTTGGTCTGAACAACAACTGAACCTTTTGACCATGTGTTCATGCTTTTATGCATTGAGTTGTTGCCACATTATTGGCTGATTAGATCTTTGCATTAGCACGCATTAAAGTGTATGGGTTTAGCTAATTAGATAGATAGATAGACATCCAGGTGCAGTAAGCGGGCAGCCCGCTCGCGCCATGAGAGTCCGAAAGTCCTTAGGAGCAGGGCTTTGAATTCCGTGTACTTGCCGTCCGCCGGGGGAGACTGTACGAACTCCGCAACCTGGGCTGCTGTGTCCTGGTCGAGGGAGCTCACCACGTAGTAGTAACGTGTGTCCTCTGAGGTTATCTGCCGAACGTGGAATTGGGCTTCTGCTTGCTGGAACCAGAGGTGAGGTCGCAGCGTCCAGAAGCTTGGCAGTTTCAACGAAACTGCTTGAACAGATGCAGCGTTGGTCATCTCTGGTCCAAAAATCGTTTGGACCATCAGGGTCACCAATTGTAGCGGTGTGCTACACGCAGCACTAAAATAACGACACGGAGTCGGTAAACTGCAATTAAAGATGATTTTATTCGAACTTCACAGCCTTGCTTTAAAGCCTCCCTCATCCCGCCCTCCCCGGGCACGGATGCTCTGAGGGACACGTACTCACAAACACCCGCAGGCTTTTTCCCTTTGTTGCGGACCTGGCCTTTGTGCCTGCGCGCTGGCTAATTGTGAGCCGGTTCGAGTGCGCTAGGAAGTGGGTCGCCACAATACTCTATTATTGCTTAACATTCTCAGTTAAGCAACAAGGGTTCAAGAACAAACAGTGAAAAAATAAATAGTTCGCTCCAAAGGCAAGCAAAAACATCTGCAGCATGTTAGAAATTTGAAATAATGCTGGAAATACTCAGCAGGTGAGCTGGCATCTCTGGAGACAGAAACAGAGATAACATTTCATATTTTTAATTCAGATTTTATTTATTATTGTTAACCACACTGGATCCCAAAAGAATATTCACTTAAATCTTGTGGTTTTATAATCTAAATAATTTTGGAGTTTATCCTTTATTCTAAATTCTCAAGAGCTTTAGTCATCTCTTGAACATTTTTACCCCCAACTTTCATTGGCCTTGAATTGAGCCGTAAGCCAGTGTGGATAAAGAAAACAGCTTTCTTTCTCAAAAGGAGTTCAGATAACCAGATAGATCTTTCTTAACTACAAGACCAGAAGGCTATAAGGCATCAGAGAAAAATTAGTCTGTTCAGCCCATTGAGTCTGCTCTGCCATTCCTTCATGACTGTTTTATCATCTCTCTAAACCCCATTTTCCTGCTCTCGCCCCATAACCTTTGACACCCTTGAAAATCAAGAACCTAACAAACTCCAGATTAAATACATGTACATCCAATGATTTGGCTTCCACTGCCATCTGGGGCAATGAATTCCACAGATTCACCACCCTCTGGCTAAAAGAAGACTTCCTCATTCTGGAGAAATGTCCTTCTATTCCGAAGCTGTGCACTCTCCTCCCTCCCCTTGGAAGATCAGATCACAACCTGGTTCACCTCCTGTCCTTGTATAAACTCAAGGTACAACAACAGCTAGTTACCACCAAGGCAGTAAAGAAGTGGTCTCCAGCGGCCATTGAGGCCTTGAAGAGCTGCTTTGAGGTTATTGACTGGAATGTACTTTGTGAACCACATGTGAAGGACATTACTGGATTTACTGATTATATCACTGGCTGCAGCAACTTATGTGTAGACACTGTAACTCCATCAAGGACTGTTCGTTGCTTTAGTAACAACAAAGCATGGGTCACCAGTGATCTAAAGACTCTTCTCAACCACAAAAAGAGAGCCTATAGATCAGGAGGCAGGGAGGAATTGAAACGTGCAGAGGGAGCTAAAGGTGAAGATCAAGGTGGCTGAAAAGGAGGCAGCTGGAGAACAAGCTTGGGCAGAGTCGCACACGGGAGCTGTGGGGATGCATGAAAAACATCACTGGCTTCAATCAGTCCAGCTGTAGAGCCTGGAATGGGCTAATGAGTTAAATTGAAATTCTCTGACGACTCAATAATAGTTGGGTGTGTAGAGTGAGGACAGGAGGATGATTGCAGGGCCCTGGTGGAGGACTTTGTCAAATGGTGCAAGGTGAATTATCTGCAGTTCAACATCAGTAAGACAAAGGAGATGGTGATGGACTTTAGGAAGGCTAGCCTGCATTGCTCCCTGTTACTATTGATGGTGAGGACATGCATGTGATGAGGACATACAAGTACCTGGAGGTGCACCTAGGTGACAGACTTGAGTAGAGCACAAACACAGAGACTGTGTACAAGAAGGACCACAGCCACCTCTATTTCCTGAGGAGTCTGAGGTCCTTTGGAGTATGAAGTCCTTTCCTTCACATGTTCTACCAGTCTGTTGTCGCCAGTACAATCTTCCATGAGGTGGTGTGCCGGGGCAATGGCATCAACATGGGTGATGCCAGCAGGCTCAATAAACTGATTAGAAAGACTTGCTCTGTTCTAGGAGTCAAACTGGACACAGTGGAGATTGTGGTAGAACAAAGGACCCTATGGAAAATCCTGGCAACTCTGGACAATGTTTCTCACATTCTGCATGTCACCTTGGCTGAACAGAGGAGCACTTCCAGTGACAGACTAAGACAACTGTGCTGCTCCAAAGGCTCTAAAATGAGTCAACCTATAGCAAGGGAAGTGACCTTGTAATCTTTGATTAGTAAACCTTGTAAATCTTATCTTTAAGGTAACTTAGCTTTATTCTTACTTACCTCTCTTCTGATATTTATATCTGTACAGTTGGAATCCTAATGTGACACTGTAATTTCCTTTGCAATCAATAAAGTATCTATCTATCTGGTCTGAGAATATCCCACTATATAAAACATCCTTTTCAATTCAAGGTCCAACGCGGTCATTCAGAAATACCCTCCTGCCCACCACTGCTGTTACATATGGTTATTTGAGTTACTGTCACCTTCCTGTCAGCTTGAACTAGTCTTCCCATCCTCCTCTGACCTCTCTCATTAACAAGTTCACCCACAGAACTGCTGCTCACTGAATGATTTTTGTTTATCACACCACTCTCTGTAAACTCCCAGGAGATCAGCAGTTTCTGAGAGACTCAAAGCACCCCGTCTGGCACCAATAATAATTTCACGGTCAAAGCCACTTAGATCACATTTCTTCCCCATTCTGATGTCTGGTCTGAGCAACAACTCAACCTCTTGGCTATAAAGTATCTGCATGTTTGTATGCACTGAGTTGCTGTCACATGATTGATAGATTAGATATTTGCACTAATGAGCAGGTGTACAGGTGGCCAATGAGTGTATAATCTGTTGGAGGGACTGAGGAAGTTAAGCTCCTCCAGCAGATTGTGTTTCCAAATTCCAGCACTACAATCTCTTTAATTACTAAGATCTGAATGTGTTCAACTGCTTTGTGTCCACAGCTTTCTGGAATACAGAATTCTTAACTTCCTTTCTTTCTAATCTCAGTTAACCTGAATCTACAATATGAAGTCTTTCAGCATCAGACTCACAGTCAAGTTTATTGTCACCGACATTAGCCGTGAAATTTGCTGTTTGTGGCAGCAGGCATACAGATGACTATAACTTACCATCAATCAATCGATCAATAAACAGTGCAAAAGAGGAACAGCGGGGTGTTCATGGGCCATTCAGAAATCTGATGGCAGAGAGGAGAAGTTATTCCTTCATCAATTTGGATGTTTATAGGCCTTTTTATAGAATGACTTGCTAAGGGTGTACAGTCATGTGTGCCTGCATGGGAAATGGAGACCTCAATATTTTCAACAGATTGGTAGTTAAGGAAATGATCACAAAATTATGTAAAAGGCAAAATCAGTGACTCATCTGACAAATCTCTAACAATTGCCAACACATTAACCAATACCCCAATCTTTCATTCTAAGTCCTTTACATTTATCCCACATTACACAGTCAGGCCAAAAAGCAGAACTAGTAACAAAATCGCAACTTGCAAGATGATAGAGTTTCTGTTCTATTGGCATAATATGCATCTCCTCAGAGGGACAGTTTCCTGAGGGCTCCGAGTACCACAGACACTTGTTCATTCAGACATAGTGTTAGGCAATTTGCTGCCAGTAACAACCCCGTCCAGTGGAAACAACATCAGGAACCAAACAGGTAATGAACTTGAGTCTTAGAGTTAATTGGATCAATGGATGGATTTTCAATGTACAAATTGCTGTTTTAATTTCCAGGATTTTTCAGACAGAAACATGAAGGAGTGGTGAAGCAACAGTAGTTACTATAGCGACGCATTATCACAACTTCGATTTAGAGATGAATTTGAAATATTTGCTCTGCTTCTCTTGTTACAAATGTGGTCTGAACTGCAGAGGGTTTGCAACGTATCCTGTTTTTATCTTAGATTTCTAGTATCTGTGGGGTTTTTTAAAAATTCTTTCTCACAATAATTAGATACGCTTAGTGGCCACTTTATTAGGTATATCTATTCATCTGCTCATTAATGTAAAGATTCAATCAGACAAACATGTGACAACAACTCAATGCGTAAGAGCATGCAGACATGTTGTTGCTCACACCAAACATCAGAATGGGGAAGTGACTTTGACTGTGAATGATTGCTGGTGCCAGACAGGGTGGGTCGCGTATCTCAGAAACTGCTGATCTCCTGGGATGTTCCAACATAGCAGTCTCGAGAGTTTACAGAGAATGGTGCAGAAAACAGAAAATATCCAGTGAGTGGCAGTTCTGCGGTCGAAAATGCCTTGTTAATGAGAGAGGTCAGATGAGAATGACAAGAGTGGCTCAAGCTGAAGGGGGGCAACAGTAACTCAAATAACCATCTGGTACAACAGAGTTGTGCAAAGGAGCATCTCTGAATGCACAAGATGTCGAACATTGAAGTTGGCTAAGCACAGTTCCAATGTCATATTCAACTATGCTAACTACACCACTGTCTTAGGCCAAATCAGATGTGGTGACAATTCAGAATATGGGAGGGAGATTGAAAATCTGACTGAGTGGTGCCACAACAGCAACCTCCTTACTCAATGTCAGCAAGACCAAAAAGCCGATTATTGACCAGGAGGAGGAAACCAGATCTCCGTAAGCCAGTCCCCATTGGAGGATCAGAGGCGGAGAGAGCCAGCAACTTTAAATTCTTCAGTGTTATTTCAGAGAACCTGTCCTGGGCCCCGCACATATATACAATTATGAAGAAAACACAGCAGTGCCTCTGTGCCACTTCCTCAGGAGTTTGTGTAGATTCGGCATGACATCTAACACGTTGACGAACTTCTATAGATGTGTGATGGAGAGTATATTGACTGGCTGCATCACAGACTGGTGTCAGGGTTTCTGTTCGGATCCAGATGCAGGAAATCAAGGAGATTTGGAATAACAGAGTTACACTAAAAGTCCAATGAAACTAATAAACTAAAGCAGAGCTTGAGTAATACAAGGACAAGGAGAACAGAAAACATTGGTCAGAAGCATTCTGAACCACGATCAACGACTGAGCTCTGAAGAGATAGCATTGCCCCTTTAAAAACATGAAAGGATATGAAAGAATTCATGCCCTGCAAACTGACGCCCAAAAACGAGACAGAACAATAAAACCCAATTTTCAAACAAGAGTACAAGTTAACGAAGGCCCAATGCCAGGCAAACGCCCCCAGCTAGATGCAAATTATAAAAAGACATTAGAACATCTTCCAAAGCAAAACAAAGCCACTAAATTTAACACTTTCAAGGTCACGGCAAGCGTTCATAGAAAACAAAATCAGAAACCATTACTAAAATAGCCACAGCCCGAAGCAAGACAATAACTAATTCTCTAATCAAGAAATAAAAAGCAATGAAACTGAAAAAAATGAAGCCTCAGAAACCATAATTAACAACCTGAGGTTGTGTCAGCCTGGTATGGAAATACCAATGCCCTTGAATGGAAAATCCTACAAAAAGTGGTGGTTACAGCCCAGTCTGTCAGGGTAAAGCCCTCCCCACCACTCAGCGCATATACTTGGGAGCGTTGTCGCAGGAAAGCAGAATCCATCATCGAGGATCTCCACCACCCATGTCATGCTCTCTTCTCACTGCTGCCATCAGGAAGAAGGTACAGAAGCCTCAGGACCCACACCACCAGGTTAAAAAACAGTTATCACCGTCAGGATCTTGAGTCAGAAGAGACAACTTCATTTACCCCATCACTGAACTGTTCCCACAAACTATGGATTCACTCTCCAGGACTCTTCACCTCCTGTTGTCGATATTTATTATTTATTTGATGCAACCAGTCAGGATACTTTCACAGGACATCTAGAAAAATTTGTAAGAGTGTCCGGTAACATGTTAAATCCCCTTAAACTTTTACAATGGAAAGTCCTTTTCCACTGAGGTTGGCTGAGAACTAGAGATCAAAGGTTAAGAGCGAGAAGTAAAATACTTAAGGGGAACCTGACAGGGAACTTCTTCACTCAGAGGAAGGTGTGCGTGTGGAATGAACTGAGTGTGGATGCAGGCTCGATTGCAGCATTTAAGAGAAGTTCAGATAGGTACATGCATGGAAGGTGTATAGAGGGCTATGGTCCAGGTGTGGGTCGATGGGACTAGGCAGAATAGCAGTTTGGCATGGACTAGATGGGCTGAAGGGCCTGTTTCTGTGCTGTAGTTCTCAGTGACTCTTTCTATGTGCTGGGCTCAGGACAGGTCATCCAATATGTTAATACTGAGGGATTTAAAACTGCTGACCCCCTCGCTGCAGGTGTCACGGGAATTGTACCCATTGTACAATCAAAATTACTGAAATACGTTATTGACCTTGTTGCTCTATCTGGAACCTCCTGTGCTCAATTGGTTGTGCTTCCTACTGCATACGTTAACTGGACATCAATGGCACTCATTAGCTGTAGACTTCTCTTTGAACAGAAAATCCGACAAAAGGTAGAGGATTCGGCCCAGTACACCACAGGTAAAGCCTTCTCAACCTTTGAGGACATCTACATGAAATGCTGTCGTAGGAAAGCAGCATCCATCATCAGAGACCCTCACCACCCAGGCCACGGTCTCTTCTTGTTGCTGCCATCAGGCAGAAGGTTCAAGAGCCTCAGGACTCTCACCACCAGGTTCAAGAATAGTTACGACTCCTCAACCATCAGGCTCTTGTACAAAAGGGAATAGCTACATACACTTGCCCACAACCAATGATCTCACTTTAAGGACTCTTACAGTTATTTCATGCTTTCATTATTCATTGCTATTTATTTATATTTGCATTTATTTACAGTTTGTCGTCTTCTGCACACTATTTGATCTTTCATTGATCCTGTTAGTTACTATTCTAGACTTTCTGAGGATGCCCACAGGAAAATGAATCTCAAGGTTGTATTTGATGACATATATGTACTCTGATAATAAACTTTACATTGAACTTTCAACTACAACATTCCAAACTAAGAACATAGAAGTTGCTGTATCAATACAGCCTTAAAATGTGTTTTATTTTCCAAATTACTCTTCAAACACAACTTTCACAATTACAAATACTATTCAGGTTCTGCATTCAATGAACCTTTTATGCTTCTGCATATTCATAGTGTACCATCATTATGACAATAAGAACATGTTGTATTCAATAACATTAGACGTTAGCACTCTCCATAGCATTCACCTCCCCTGCTGCTGTAAAGCACATGACTTAATGGCTTCAGTAAAATAGTTTTAGAATGTTCCTAGGCTCTTCTTTGAAGTGGTCAGAACATTGTTTCAAAGAGCAGATGTGGCCCACAATTTATAACTTATCTTTATTTGTCATATACACAGTGAAATGAGACGTTTGCACCAAATCAAATCTGCAAGGATTGTACCGGTCAGCCTGTAAATATTGTCAAGCTTCCAGAACCAGTATAGCATGGCTTCATTTATTTATTAAGATAGAGTGTGGAATAGGCTTTTCCACCTCTTTGAGCTGGGCCTCCTAGCATTCCCTGATTTAACCCCAGCCTAATCACAGAACAAATTACAATGACCTATTAATCTATCAACCGGTACTGTGGGGGGAAAACTTGACACCCAGAGGAAACCCACGCAGTCATGGGGAGAACGGAGAAACTCCATACAGGCAGCAGCGAGAGTTGAATGCTGATCTTGCAGTAGGTGCTGTGGGAGGGTTATGTTAACCACTACGTTGCCATGTCACCCCAAATTTAAATATCACCCAACAGATGGATGTTGTGACTGTGTAGCTCACCCTCACTAGTGCATCACAGTGTCAGTCTGTATCATGAAGGCAGCATAATTCTATTGTGAACATCAACACAACTAGCTGTTGCCATATGAGATAGTGACTGCATCCAATCAACAAAACTAAGCCAAATTATGGCTAAATACGGACATAGAGCAGTCTATCACAGGAACAGGCCCTTCTATGCAGTAGTGCACCTACCAGGTGATGCCAACAGGCTCAATAAACTGATTAGAAAGGCTGGCTCTGTTATAGGAGTCAAACTGAAAGCTGCGGTAGAACAAATGACCCTACGGAAAATCCTGGCAACACTGGACTATGTTCCTCTCTCCATGCACACCACCTAGGCTGTTCAGAGAAGCACTTTTACTAATAGACTAAGACAACTGCTCTGCTCTAAAGAGCACTATTATATGAGGTCATTCTTACCCTTGGCCATTTGGCTGTATAGTGAGTCCACCTGTAGCCAGGGAAGTGATGATCCCCTTCAGTTAGACTGTGTGAGGTAACTTTTTTTTTATTCTTTCTCCTTCTCTTCTAATATTTATACCTGTGCACTTGTATAAATTAATTGACTTTATTTCTTACATCCTTACAGTAAAAGTCTTTACATCTCCCTCTAAATGTGCAATGTGCAATCATAGTAATTTATAATAAATAGAACAGTCAATGTGACATAGAAATAGACTTAAATCAGAGTGAGTTAATCAGTCTGAAGGCCTGGTGGAAGAAGCTGTCCCAGAGCCTGTTGGTCCTGGCTTTTATGCTGCGGTACTGTTTCCCGGATGGTAGCAGCTGGAACAGATTGCGGTTGGGGTGACCCGGGTCCCCAATGATCCTTCGGGCCCTTTATTCACACCTGTCTTTAAAAATGTCCTGAATGTGTTTGTAAATGTACTGCTGCTGTAACACTGTAATTTCCTTTGGGATCAATAAAGTATCTTCAGCCCATAATGTCTGTGACAACTATAACAGAACTTAGAAAACTGAACAATACTGGCCATTCACTCCTTGACGTTGCTCTTTTACCTACTCTGCGATCTAAGACTTTCGCTCTTACATAGGCACATAGATGAAAGAAAAGTGGAGGGCAATCTAAGAGTCTCTCAAATATCCTTAATGGATCTGCCTTTACCACCACTCCTGGCAGATTTCATGCACCCACAACTCTCTGTGTAAAAAGCCTACGTTTGACATCCCCCATTATACTTTCCTCCAATTCCCCTTAAAATTAAGCCCCCTGGTATTAGCCATTTCCACCCCAGGAAAGAGTCTCTAGCTGTCCACTCTGTCTATGCCTCTTGTCATCTTGTACACATCTACCAAGTCATCTCTTAATCTCCTTCGCCCAGGCTTCGCTCAAACGTTCCTCATAAGACACATGCTCTAATCCAGGCAGCATCCAGGTAAATCTTCTCCGCATATTCTCCAAAGCCCCCACATCTATAATGCTAAATTAACCAATACAGTCTGCCTAGTAGAGCAGCAGTTTCATTGCTACAGAAAACCAGCTCCAATCCTAAACACTTGTGCTGTCTATGTGGAATACCCATATGGGTTTTCTCTGAATGTTACTGTTTCTTCCTACATCCCAAACTGGTAAACTGGCCAATGTCAAGTATCCCTGGTACATGTTAGTTCTGAATGAATCAATCAGGACATCAGGGGCGCCTAATTATTAAGACTTCCATTTACATTCAATGTCAACTTTATTAGGTTCACTTGTACCCCTGCTCATTAATGCAAATCAGCTAATCATGCGGCAGTAACTCAATGCATAAAAGCATGCAGGCCTGGTCGAGAAGTTCAGTTGTTGTTCAAACCAAATGTCAGAATGGGGAAGAAATGTGATCGAAGTGACTTTGACTGTGGTATGATTGTTGGTGCAAGACAGGGTGGTTTGAATATCTCAGAAACTGCTGATCTCCTGGGATATTCATGCACTAGTCTCCAGAGTTTACAGAGAATGGTGTGTAAAAGAAAAACAAATCCAGTGAGTGGCTGTTCTGTGGGTGAATACGCCTTGTTCATGTGAGAGGTCAGAGGACAATGGCTAGACTGGGTCAAGCTTTCAGAAAGGTGATAGTGATATAGAGTAGAGTATCTCTGAATGCACAATACGTTGAACTTGAAGCGGATTGGCTACAGTGGCAGAAGACCACATTCATGTACCTAATAAAGTGGCTGTTGTATGTGTATATTCTATTCCCCCTTACTGAGCCACAACTCTAGCTATTAAAATACTCTTACAATGCAGATACTGTGGTTCTGCAGGAAGTGTACCATTCAGTATATGCACAGCTAGCTCCCTCAGTTGGCAGCATAATTATTAGCAGACAGGCTGTTTGGATGTTGTTTGAATAAATACTGAACAGGACAATGGGAATTACCCTCAAAACTATAGAATCTTTCAAAGTGACAGATTCAATATCTAAATCACAAGTCAACACTTCCAATATGCAGCAGTTCTTTGGTACTGCACTGACATGTCAATTTAGAAGTTAATGCTCAAGGTCCCAGACTGGGACTTGAACCCACAATTCTCCGATTGATGTACTTTCGGCATGGTACGTAGTTTCAATAACCGTAAGCATTTAGCTGTTGTTATTCTGAGAGTGCAAGCTGAGTACAATTAGTTTCAATGCTCCTCATATCTGGGATATCAGCCCTCTTCTCAGGCAAGAGGTACAGGAGCCCGAAGACACACATCCCAAAGTTCAATAATAGCTTCTTCCCTACTTCCATCAGGTTCTTGAACCGACCTGAAAAACCATAACACTACTTCAGACAATTTGCATTGTATTGAGATACTATATACATATATTTCTGACAATAAACTTTATGTTAATTTGCTTATTTAGAGATGGCTCAGAATGACACAGGAGGAAGTTTCTTCAATTATTCAAACAACACAGCGGAAATCAAGTGCGCACCAGACCGTAGGAACAGCCAAGTGATCTTCTCAGTGCTTTACACCGTTCTCTTCATTGTTGGCCTGTTGATGAGCAGCCTGGCCATTTGGGTGTTCTTTGAAATACCAAGCAAGTCAAACTTCATTGTGTACCTTAAGAACACAGTCGTGGCTGATGTTCTAATGATCGTAACATTCCTGTTTAAAATTATTGTTGAGTCGCAGTTCAGAACACCCAAGCTCCAAGTCTTTGTCTGTCAAGTTAGTTCAGTCATTTTCTACTTTACCATGTACATCAGCATAATTCTTCTAACGCTGATAAGTATTGACCGCTACCAGAAGGCAGCAAGGCCATTTGGCAATTCAGGAATCTGCAAACCCAGAACCGCAAAATTTGTCTCAGCAACCATATGGGTGTTCATGTTTCTCCTGGTGTTGCCTAACATGCTGCTGTACAAGGGGAGCACCATGCCCATAAATGAGCGCAAATGCTCCTCGCTCAAGACCAACCTGGGACTGAAGTGGCACGAGTTGGTGAACTTCATCTGCCAGATCATTTTTTGGGGCAGCTTGGTAATAATCGTTGTGTGCTATGTCCTGATAAGCAGGGAGCTTTATAAATCCTATCTGAAAACCAGAGGCAACTCCACCAAAACAAAGAAAATCAACCTGAATGTTTTTCTTGTGTTGGCTGTGTTCTTTATCTGCTTTGTGCCTTTTCATTTTGCCAGAATCCCATACACCCTTACCCAGACCCGAGATGCTTTCAGGTGTTCAATCCAGGTTGCCCTGTACTACATAAAGGAAAGCACATTGAGCATGATAGCATTAAATGCTTGCTTTGATCCATTAATTTACTTCTTTCTTTGTCGATCGTTCAAGAACATGCTGTTCACAAAACTGAGGCTCTGCACAAAGAGACTGGCTAAAACAAGTACCAATGCAAACTCAAGCATGGACACTTCTGTCTAAAGTAGGCCAATGTAACACTGACAAATTCCAAACATTCTCAGTAAGGGATGGCCAACCCAAAGAAACGGCACAGGTGTAGGTTCAATTCTGCCTCAAGATTTAAAGTCAAAGTCAAATTTTTTTTGTAATTTCCACCTGTTTTCATTGCAAGGAAGCAAGGCTTCAAAGTCAAGTTTTGAACTATGAACTTTGAAGAAAGCACGACTTGCACTTGCATGAACACTCATCATGACCCAAAGTCAAAGTAAAATTTATTACCAAAGGATGTACATGTTACCTTGGGATTAATTTTCTTGTAGGCATTTACAGGAAAATAAATAATTACAATAGAATTTATGAAAAATTATACATAGACAGACAACCAAAGTGCAAGAGAAGACAAATTGTGCAATTAAAAAATAACATCAATAACATGAGCTGCATTATAAATGCAAAATGCAAGTAAACAAAAATGGCAAAATTAGACCTAAAGTTGAAAGTTTGAATGGATTTATTGAATGATCTGAGTGTAGATGTTGTTCTGTAGAACTGGTTCATGTAAAATGTTTCAAGCTGTGATACAGCAAAATGTATCTACTTATACCTTCAAAAATATCTACTATCTTCAATGCAGTGAAAAATCCCAGTGAGATTTAGATGTAAACCCTTCTACAAGAAGTGTTGAACGCCTTCTTTTTTTGACTGGATAAAATGCATGCAATCCAGAAGTACAGTATTGTGCAAACGTCTTATGCACACATATATAGCTAGGGTGCCGAGGACCTCTGCACAGAACTGTAGTAATTTTACATATTGCACTGTACTGCTACTGCAAATAAAAACAGATTTCATGACATCAGTGAGTGATGATAAACCTGATTCTGATATGTATCTCTACTGTGGACTGAGAGTGGGAAGGGGGGCATGGAGAGGGAAATCATGGTTGGGAAAAGGGGAAGGATAATGATTAATGATTAATAAGCAAACTGTTTGGAATTGAATGACCTTATTTGGTACCTCAGAGATGGGTGTGTCTACAGCCACATCAACCTCTACCCTGGCACTCCTCTACAATACATCCCACAAGATTTGCACAGTATTGTAGAGTCCTGACTTGAAATATCAACCTGCACTGTACACATTTTGTCTCCAGAGATGCTAGCTGACCCACGTAGTGTTCTGCTTATCATTCCAGATTGGAGTATTTTCACTCTCTTTTAACTTGTCCGTATATCTATGTTCTAGCACGATTCAAATGGAATCAGTACATTGATCTTGGGTGGTGGCTAAGAGTAGAAATACAGAGAGGAGAGCTGACACACACTGACCTGAAAAGTGCCACAGAATTTGGCAAGGGAAGAGTGCAAAGGGCTTCACAACAAAGATCAGAGCGCCAAGGTAGACCAATGCTCCACAAATGAAGGTGATGCTGTTGAGGCAGGAAGGACATTTAAGAAACTAATTATAGAGATTAGGGTTACCAGATGATGAGGTAACTTTAACAAGATGAAGGAAATACCAATAACAGTCAGAATATGGGTTTGAAATTGGTCAGGAAGTTAAGGATTACACAGAAAGGACTGAACAATGAGGCTGAAGACAAATTAGCTTCGATGGAACTGTGAGCAGACTCAATGGGCTGAATGGACTAATTATGCTTTTATACAGTATCTTATGGTATCATGAAACTCAGTACAGAAGAGCAATAGAAAGCTGAGTGTGCAAGAATCTTCCAGCTCAGTCTGAGTGAGCAAAAGGGACGAAGCACTGAACAATGCAGTATTTGATGGAAGCTCATAAGGCTGAAGTTGGTCTTTGCCCAAAGGATCCATGATCCATACCCAACTATTGCCCAGATATTTATCTGTCTACCTAAAAACCTTTTAAACACTACCGTCTTATCTACCACCCTGGCACCTACCACTCTTTGTAAAAACACTTGCCCTGCATATCTCCTTTAAACTTTCCTCCTCTCACCTTAAAGCTATGCCTTCTTGTCTTCGACTGTTCTATATTGGGAAAAAAACAACTTGGCCATCCGTAAAATTTCACCTTATTGTGTATATTTTGAAAAATGCATCCTATGTCCTTCATAGGTCAGATGTTTTCCCATTTCACCATGCATTAGAGTTGGGGGGGAATCTCACTGAAACGTATTGAAAGCCCTAGATCGAATGGACGTGGAGATGATGTTTCCTACAGTGGGTGAATTGATGATCACAGTTCACAGCCTCAGAATAGAGGGCATGCCTTTAGATCAGACATAAGGAAGAATTTTTTTAGCCAGAGGTAAATCTCTGGAATTCTTTGCCACAGACGGCTATAGAAGTCAAGTCATTGGGTATTTTTAAAGTGAAGGTTGATTGATTCTTGGCTAGTCAGAGTGTCAAAGTTTATGAGGAGAATAGGGTTGAGAGGGATAACAAATCAGCCATGATGTAATGGTGGAGCAGACTTGATGGGCCAAATGATAATTCTGCTTCTATGTCTTATGGTATTAATACTGGCCCATGGAAAGTATTACTCTATCTGCCTGGAAAAACAGTGCTCTGCTTTCTATCTTTTGGCTAATCCCCACTAAAAAGTTCTTCTTGCATTTAGATATGTCAAATAATACTTGACAAAAAACCCACGTTACAAGAATCGAAACCCACTTCCTAAACTGCAGATGTCAGAACATTCAGAGTTCCAAAGACAAAGGAAAAGGACCCATGATTATATTAATATCTGCCAAATTTAAGCCAACAGAAAAAATTATAAACTCATTGAGGCACGTGAATGTTGATGTCTACTGTAATTTTTAATTAACCAACATTATTAAATAAAATTAACAAATATTAAATCAAATTTTAAAGAGTTTGTTGAGAGTATTCATTTGTAAAGTGTAAAGTTGTTTCATTTTTGGAAAATACTGTCAGGCAACTCGATGATGACCAACCAACCAACCTTAAATAAACAAAACTGTCTTATGGGTGTCACACAGTTACGTAGTGGTTAGTGCAATGCTATAACAGCTTGGAGCGTTCCAGAGTCCGGGATTCAATTCCAGCACCGTCTGTAAAGCGTTTGTATGCTCTCCCCATAACCATGTGGGTTTCTTCCAGGTGCTGCAGTTTCCTCCCACAGTCCAAAAAGTGTATCACTTAGTTGGTTTATTGGTCATTGTAAATTGTCCTGTGATTAGGCTAGGGTTAGATAGGTGTGTTGCTGGCCAATGCGACTCGCTGGGCTGTATCTCTAAATAAGTAAATACATTTCCAATCCTTTGGGTAGAAATTAACCCGACTGTGGTTCCTAATAAGAACATAAGAAATAGGAGCAGGAGTAGGTCACCCAGCCGATCGATCCTGCCCTGAAATTCAGTAAGATCATGGCTGATCTGCCCGTAAACTCAGCTCCAACTACCTGCCTTTTCCCAATAACCCTTAATTCCCTTACTACGAGGGGTGATTGATATGTTCGTGGCCTAAGGTAGAAGGAGTCAATTTTAGAAAACCTAGCACATTTATTTTTCACCATAGTCCCCTCCTACATTTACACACTTAGTCCAGCAGTTGTGGAGCATACGGATCTTGGACCTCCAGGAAGTGACCACAGCAGGGGTGATTGATAAGTTTGTGGCCTAAGGTAGAAGGAGATGAGTTATACAGCTCTTGTTACATGCACATGCTCTTTGAATGATTATGCATAAAATTTGAAGTTAATAACTCATCGGGGTGATTGATAAGTTCATGGCCTAAGGTAGAAGGAGATGTTATTAACTTCGAACTTTCTGCATAATCACTCAAAGAGTTGAACTGCATGTGCATGTAACGAGAGCTGTATAACTCATTTCCTTCTATCTTAGGCCACAAACTTATCAATCACCCTCATATGTAAAAACCTATCTAATTGCTTCTTAAATATATCTAGTGAGGAAGCCCCAACTACTTCCCTGGGCACAGAATTCCACAGATTCGCCACTCTTGGGGAAAAACAGTTTCTCCTCATCTCCGTCCTAAATCTTCTCCCCTGAATCTTGACGCAATGGGATACACTGTAAGAACCCAGCCATTCAGAATTAAATAACCCCCTGAGCCATCACACTGTGGTGATGGGGCTCCACTCATTATGCAATTCAAAGAAAGCATCTCACAAAGATATATTAGGAAGAGAAGCAATGGATGAAGTGAATTCACTTCAGGAATGGATGAAGTGGGATTTAAACTCACCATCGCACTCACTGTAAGTCTAAGACTCTGTGTTACTGGGTTAGAAATCTATATGCAAACCCCGTGTCCCTAGGCAGTATTCTGATGTTGCAGCCTTGCAAGCTACCTGTAGTCCAGTCAAAGGTTAAAATGAAGTTTAATAAAAATATTCCAAATTATGAGGCTTTGACAGACAGGAAGAAACTACTTGCTCAGACAAGAATGGATAAATAAAAAGATTAGATATAAAGTCAGTGTTAATGAATCAATGCAACATGAAGATGGCTGGACTTTGCTTGGAGAATTTCGTCAAGCAAGAGGCATTTCACGGTCATGAACAAGGCTCTGCTAGCGACTGACAGTGCAGATGCAGAGAGATTTTGCCTCCAGTTATGGCCTGGAATGATGGGTGACAAGAACCTCATGAATCAACTATGAGGGACGAGGATGAACTGCCTTATGTAGGTGGTGCCAAATATCCTCAGGCACTTGAGGATACTCCGGCAGTAAGTGCATTCAAAGTTGATAACAATTGAATTCTGAACACTAAGGAAATCAGAAGCTATGTGGTATGGGTGGCAAGTGTAACTTTTAAAGTTCATTTTTCAGGCTTTTGAAATCACTAGAAAAGCCAACGCTCATTGCTCATCCCTAATTGGTTTTGTAGCAAGCAAAATTTAAAGCTGAAGTGGACAACTTCAGCTTTATTCACAACAGTGAACCAAGCTTGGTTGCGCGTGGTCTATTCCTGCTTCCATTGCTGTGAGAAGGTATCCCCTAATGTGAAAACACCAGGTTGTAAAACCTCAAAACCTTACTGGAACAGAAGGGGCACTTACGGTGAATCGAATTTCTCATGCAGGAATACTATGTATGAGTGTGAGTGTGTGAGTGTTTACCTTTGTATATACTTTAATCTCCTGTTCTTCTGCACATCACTGTTTTAGCATGTGGTTATGTGAGTCACCACCGCCTCCCTGTCAGCCTGAATCAGTCTGGCCATTCTCCTCTGACCTCTCACATTAACAAGGCATTTTCACCCACAGAACTGCCTCTCACTGGAATGGTTCTTGTTTTTTGCACCATTCTCTGTAAACTCTAGAGACTGTTGTGCATGAAAATCCCAGGAGATCAGCAGTTTCTGAGATACACCAAAAATCATTCAACAGTTAAAGTCACTTGATTACATTTCTTCCCCATTCAACAACTGAACGTCTTGACCACACCTGCATGCTCTGGTGTATTGAGTTGCTGCCACATGATTGGCTGATTAGATATTTTGCATTATAGACCAGGTGTACCTAATAAAGTGGCCACAGAGTGCATAGTGTGTGATCCTGGTGCCAAACGACATGCATCTCGTGCACATTTCTTTCCAGCATCAATGGCACACGTCAAACCTGAACTGCTGATCAAATTCATGAAATATCAACAGATAAATCTATCAAACAAAATAACGGTAAATCAGTTTACACAGAGATCTTGCTTGGGGATTTCTGGCACATGCAGTTAAAAAAGTTCCTGTCATGCCATAGTAACAAACCGCAACTTCCATAATGAAATATTACTTAAGATACCATCAGCCAGTTGGTTCAGTTGCACCGCAGAAGAGAAATTGAAAGTGGCTAATTTATCAAAAACAGACACTGCCACGTTGTATGCACTAAGTGTGCACTCTATTAGGTACACCAGCATGAGAGTGCAAATATCTAATCAGCCAATCGCGTAGCAGCAACTCAATGCATCAAAGTTTCCAGAAATGGTCAAGAGGCTTGGCTATTGTTCAGACCAAATATCAGGATGGGGAAGAAATAACATAAAATATAGGAGAGATTTAGGCCATTCGGCCCATGTCTGCTCTGCCTTTTCATCATGGCTGACTAATTTTCCCTCTCAACTCCATTCTCATGCCTTCTCTCTGTAACCTTTCATGCCTAGAGTAACCAAGAACCTATGAACCTTGCATTACTATCACATGCACACCAGCACATGGAAGATTAAATCTCAGCATCTGTGTACGCTTGGTGGACAGGTTAGACTTAGTGTCAACCAGAGAAAGACTGAGACCATGACCCTCAATGTAGAGTCTCCTCCGCCCATCAAGGCATACGGTGTCAACTTATACAGCACCAGCAGATTCACCTACCTGGGCAGCATCATTTGGCAGGATGGTGGAACCAAGGTTGACATCTAGTGCAGGCTCAGCAAAACTAGAAATGTCTTCAGATCAATGAGCAACATATGGGGATCAGCCAAGTACAGCCTCGACAGCAAGGTGAAGCTGTACTAGAAATGTATCTGTCCGCTCACTTGTACGGGTCAGAAAGCTGGTGCGTAACAGAGAACAACCTTGCCAAGTTGTCGTCATTTCACACGTGAGCCTCCAGAAGATCCGCCATATTTTCTGGCCAATGGAGAACTCCAATCATGCCCTACTCGTTCAATGTCATCAAGAGGACATGGCCACAACCATCATGAGGAATCATTGCAGAGGACTGGGCATTTGATGGGCAGAGAGACCAACTCCATCATCAAGGCAGCACTTCACCAGACTCCCGAAGTGTGGAGGAAATACGGGAGAGAAAAAACAACTTGACACCATAGCACAGAGGCAGAAATGAGGACCACGAACTGCACCTGGGGGGCACAATACAGAAGATGCCCAAGGACACTGTTACGTACCCCGTAACTGGGTCACTTACCAGCAAAGATAGAGAGGTCCGTTGAAGTCTGATGGTACTATTTTTAACAGTATTTATTGATAAAACTACACAAAAAATAATATCAATGCAAACATGCAGATAATATACGTCGTCAATACTAAATCTAAAAGCGCGGGTATAATAATAATCAATAAGAAATAGCTCTATCGTTGTCTAGGGGATAATGTATTGTCCGATGGAAATATAAAAGTCACTCAAGTTCATTCAAGCTGCAGCTTTTGGTTGGAGAGAGAGACGGATTAAAACTTGCCCATTCCTTTTATGATGTCGATCCTTCGAGAGTCGTTGGGGCTGATTTCTCCTTTAGCTAAGCCGCCTTCCGTGGTAGGGCCTCAATCCCGGGGCAACGGGAAAGGACACACGCGGACTCTCCACCGGCTATCGCTATTAAACACCGTCACAGACTTCTAGCGTTTCTCCTGGTGCGTGTGTCAAGGGCTGTTCCCCAGACCCTCTTTTATCCTGACTCACAGGGTCTCAGATGTCAATCAGGGTGGAATGATGCCATCCCCCAACCAGCCCACGTTGCCTGAGGGCTTCCATGAAGTACAGTATTCAATACACAATTCCGTCTCCAAGAGACAATGACCTGTTCCGTGGCTTTGTATCGCTGGGGCCAGGACATTCCAAACGTCTCTCTCTCATTTCCTGGGTCTCCTGACCTGACTTAATAGCGATCTTGCGATTCTCAAAAAGGAGGGGGGGGGCACAGGCGTATCAACACACAGAGTTAGAGGACCTTCATTACTGCCCTAAGCACCAGCAGGATAATGGGCAGTAAGTATCAACCTCCACCTTAAATACACTCAGTTACCTGGCCTCCACAGCTGCCTGTGACAATGATGACAACGAATTCCAGAGATTCTCAACCCTCTTGCTAAAGAAACTTCTCCTCATCTCCATTCTAAGTGGATGTCCCTCTATTCTGAGGCTATTCCTTCTGGTCCTAGACTCCCCACTATAGGAATCATCTTCTATATAGATCAGGAGTTCCCAACCTTTTTTATGCAATACACAATACCATCAAGCAAAGTGTCTTTGGACCCCAAGTTGGGAAACCTTGATCCAGGCCTTTTAACATTCAATAGTTTTCAATTAGATCCCCCTTCATTCTTCTAAGTTCCAGCAAGTACAGGCCCAGAGTCATTAAACATTCCTCATACAATAACCCTTTCAGTTCAGGGATCAGTCTTGTAAACCTCCTCTGAACCTACTCCAAACCTTTTCATTTCCAGAATCATTTTTGGGTTCCTCCTCTGAACCCTCTCCAGTATCAGCACATCTTTTCTTAGATAAGGGGCCCAAAACTGTTTACAATTCCCCAGTTGACACCTCACCAGTGCCCTATAAAGCCTCAGCACAATTTCCTAGCTTTTATATTCTAGTCCTTTTGAAATTAATGCTAATATTGCATTTGCCTTCCTCTATCCAACCTGCAAATCCTGCACGAGGTCTCCAAAGACCCTCGGCACCTTGGAAAATAGTTTTTGTTGTCGATCCTTCTACCAAAATGTGTAGACACTGTATTCCATCTGCCACTTCTTTGCCCATTCTCCTATTCTAAGTCCATAAGACCATAAGATCTAGGAACAGATTCAGGCCCATTTGGTCCATCAAGTCTGCTCCACCATTCAATCACTGATCCTTTTATTCCCCCCTTCCCAGCACCAGTCCCTGGCATTCTCCCCATATCCTTTGATTCCATGCCCATCAAGAACCTATCAATCTCCACCTTAAATACACCCAACGACCTGGCCTCCACAGCTATCTGTGGTAACAAATTCCACAAATTCTCCACCCTTTGGCTAAAAAAATTCTCTTCACCTTGGTTTTAAATGGACTTACCCCTATCCTGAGGCTGTGTCCTCTTGTCCTAGACTCTATTACCATGGGAAACATCCTTTTCACATTTACTCTGTCTAGGCCTTCAACATTCAAAAAGTTTCAATGAGATCCATTTGTCCTTCTAAATTTCAGTGAGTACAAGCCCAGAGCCATCAAATGTTCTGGGTATGATAACCCTTTCATTTCCAGAATCATTCTTGTGAACCTCCTCTGAAACCTCTCCAATGCCAGCACATCTTTTTTCAGATAAGGAGCCCAAAACTGTTCACAATACTCAAGGTGAGGCCTCATCAGTGCCTTTTAATGCTTCAGCATCACATCCCTGCTCCTATATTAGAGACCTCTTGAAATGAATGCTAATATTGCACTTGCCTTCCTCACCACTGACTCAATCTGCAAGTTAACCTTTAGGGAATCCTGCACAAGGACTCCCAAAGCCCCTTTGCATCTCAGATTTTAGGATTTCCTTCCCATCTAGAAAGTAGTCTGCACAGTTATTGCTTCTTCTGAAGTGCATGACCATGCATTTTCGAACATTGTATTTCATTTGCCACTCTCTTGCCCATTCTCATAATCTGTCTAAGTCCTTCTGCAGCCTACCTGTTTCCTCAACACTACCTGCCCCTCCAACAATCTTTGTATCATCTGCTAACTTGGCAACAAAGCCATCTATTCTGCCATCTACATCATTAATATATAGCATAAAAAGAAGCGGTCCCAACACCAACCCCTGTGGAACACCACTGGTCACTGGCAGCCAACCAGAAAAGGATCATTTTTCCCCCACTCGCTGCCTCCTATGAATCAGCCAATGCTTTAACCATGCCAGTAATGTTCCTGTAATACTATGGGCTCTTAACTTGGTAACCAGCTTAATGTGTGGCCCCTTGTCAAAAGCCTTCTAAAAATCCAAATATACAACATCCACTACACCTCCTTTATCTATTCTACTTGTAATTTCCTCAAAGAATTCCAGCAGGTTTATCAGGCAACATTTTCCCTTAAGGAAGCCACACTGACTTTGCCCTGTGTCACCAAGTACTCCATAACCTCATCCTTAATAATTGACTCCAACATCTTCCCAACCTCTGAGGTCAGGCTAACTGGTCTATAATTTCCTTTCTGCTGCCTCCCTCCATCCTTTAAGAGCAGAGTGACATTTCCAATTTTCCAGTCCTCTGGAACCATGCCTGAGGTGAATGATTCTTGAAGGATCATTATTAATGTCTCCACAATCTCTACAGTTACCTCTTTCACTACTCTAGGGTGCAGTTCATCTGTTCCAAGTGACATAGGCACCTTTAGGTCTTTCAGCTTCTTGAGCACCTTTTGCCTTGTTATAGTAACTGCACATATTTCTCTTCTCTCACATGCTTCAAAACCTGAAACACTGCTAGTGTCTTCCACAGTGAAGACTAATGCAAAATACTCATTTAGTTCTTCTGCAGTCTCACTGTTTCCTCAACACCACCTCTCTCTCCAGCTAGCTTTTGTTTTGTCTGAAAGCCTGGCCACAAAGCCATCAAGTCCCTCATCCAAATCATTGACATATAATGTGAAAATTAGTGGTCTGAACACAAACCTGAGGAATTCCACTAGTCACCAGCAGCCAATGAGAAAAGGTTCCCTTTATTCCTTCTCTTTTCCTCCTGCCAGTCAATCTTCTGTCCATAGCAGTATCTTTCCTGTAATATCATAAGCTCCTATCTTGTCAAGCAGCTTCATATGTGGCAACTTGTCATACGCCTTCTGAAATTACAAGTACACAACATCCACTGACTCTCCTTCACCTATCCTGCTTGTTATTTCCACAAAAAATCACAAGTTTGTCAGGCAAGATTTTCCTTTGAGGAAACCATGCTGACTTGGTCCTATTTATCAGGTGCCTCCAAATACCCTGACACCACATCCTTAACAATTGACTCCAACATCTTCCCAACCACTAAGGTCAGGCTAACTGGTCTATGATTTCCTTTTTCCTGCCTCCTACTCTTTTTGAAGACTCAAACACTTTTTGAAGTGATATTTGCAGACTCAAACACCCATTCCAGAATCTAGCGATTCTTGAAAGATTATTAATCTCTACGATCTCCCCAGGCACCTGTTTCAGAACCCTGGGGTGTAGTCCATCTAGTCCAGGTGACTTATCCACCTTCAGAACTTTCAGCTCCTCAAGCACCTTCTTCCTCATAATAGCAACGACACTCACTTCTGTCCCTCGAACCTCTGGCATTCAGCTAGAATCTTCCACAGTGAAGACTGACGCAAAATACATAATTAGTTCATCTGCTGTTTCTTGCCCCACCCTTCAGCATTATTTTCTAGCAGTCCAGTATCTACTCTCGCCTAAATCACTTCGACTGTACGGATGTTTGTTGGTGCTAGATGGGTGGTTTGACTATGTGGAATTTCTGGGATTTTCATGAAAAGCATTCTCCAGTGTTTACAGAGAATGGTGCAGCACAAAAATCATCTGGGGAGCAGCAGTTCTGTGGGTGAAGATATCTTGTTGAGGAGAGAGGTCAGAGGAGACTGGCCTGACTTGTTCAAGCTGACAGAGAGGAGACAGTAACCATGCATAACAACAGAGGTGTAAAGAGGAGCATTCCTGATTGCACAAAACGTCAAATATTGAAATGAATGGACTACAGCAGCAGAAGACCACAAACATACATTCAGAGGCCACTTTACTAGGTACAGGAGGTACCTAACATCAACAGGATACTACAATTGCCACAATGAATCCAATGCAGATATCACTTCCACATCAGCTTCTCTTCTCATTCTTTGACATGGTGTGGATATCACTTATACCCATCCCCAAGTATCAATGGAAGGAAATGCTGACCCACTGTCCTTGGGGTAGTCTGTCTACACCCTGAAGTAGGGGAATCACAAACTGCTGAGAATGAAGAATGGCAAGATGGTTCCAAAAAAATACCTTCTTGTATAGCAAGCCACAGGACCTGGTATTTCATCACACACTACCCTTGTCCTTCTTGGTGATAGAGGTATTCAGTTTGGGAGATGTAGTTGGATCGATTTATACAATCAACATCCATCCATGCTGTCAGTGTGGAGTTTGCAAATTCACAGTAAGATCTCCTGGGCTTTCTCCAACATGAGGCTTTGTCAGTTAAGTGGCCACAGCAAATTATCCTCGGGTGTAGCATTCTCCCCGCACTCCTCTGTGAGGAGTTGAGAGGGTTGCGGGGAGAATGGTACGGGATCAGCACAGGATTAGTGTAAATGGTTGCTTAGTAACCAGCAAGGACTTCATGAGCTGAAAGGGCCTGAGTCTATCAATTATATTTTGTAGATGGGGCACATTTCCTTAGGTGCTGCATGGTAGCATAGCACCATAGCAGTGCCACTGATCTGGGTTCGATTCCGCCGCTGTCCTTAAGGAATATATATATGTTCTCTCTGTGACTGTGTGGGCTTCATCCAGGTGCTCTGATTTCCCCCTAAATTCCAAAGGCAGATGTACGGGTTAGTAGGTTGAATGGTCACTTGGGTGTAATTAGGCAGCGTAGTCTCTTTGGGCTGGAAGGGCCTGTATCTTGCAATAAATAAATGTCACGGGATCATTTCAGAAGGCAGCGGAGGTAAGTACAGTATAAGGCACATACAAAACACTGGAGGAGCTCAACAGGTCAGGCATCATCTACAGAAAAGAATAGACAATCGAAGCTTCAGGCCAAAACATTGACTGTTTACTCTTTTTCATAGATGCTGCCTGACCTGCTGAGTTCCTCCAGCATTTTGAGTGTGTTGCTCTAGATGGTGTATGTGATTCTAGAACAGTATAGGAGTTGGGATGTTATGTTAAGTCATATAAGACGTTGGTGAGGCCAAATTTGGAGTATTGTGTGCCCTTCTGCTTTACAGAACTCTTGTTAGGCTGCACCTGGAGTGCTGCATACAGGTCTGGACCCCCATTGTAGGAAGAATGTCGAGGCTGTGGAGAGGGTATAAAAGAAGTTTGCTAGGATATTGCATGGATTAGAGGGCATGTGCTGTAAAGAGATGTTGGACAAACTTGAGTTTTCTTCCCTGGAGTGGTGGAGGTTGAGGAGAGATCTGACAGAGATTTTTAAGATTTTGAAAGGCATAAACAAAGTAGATGGACCGCATCTCTTTACCAGGTTTGAAATGTCTAATACCAGAGGGCATGCATTTTAGGGGATAAATTTAAAAGAGATGTGAGAGGCAAGTGTTTTTTTTTAACACAAAGAGTGGTGAGTGCTTACAATTCTCTTCCTTTAGTCATGTTAGAAGCAGATACATTAGGGACTTTGAAGAGACATTTAGAGATGATGAATGTGAGGGAAATGGAAGGATATGGACATTGTGAAGGCAGAAGGGATTAGTTTAGTTGGCTATTTGATTACTAATTTATTTGGTTTGGCACAACATTGAGGGCCCAAGGGCCTGTTCCTGAGCTGTACTGTTCAATGTTCTAATGTTTAGACTCCTTGCAGACATCAGGGGAATTGAACCTAGACCGCTACTGCTGTAACCCATTACGTTAACTTCTATGTCAGCCTCCCAGATGGAGCAGGAGGCATCTAATGAAGCAGTCCTTAGGACGTACGCTCTGACTGTTTCTGCTCGAGTGAAGATAATGCATAGAAATAGTGGGGGAACTGCTCGACCTTTGCCTCCTCCATCCCGAAAGCAGGATCACCCAAGCCTCATGTTTTTGAGTTGCAGTCACAAAAATTATGACTGTGTCTGTGTGCACTCAGAGACCAAGCAACAAATTATGTCAATTTGTTCACCAACACATGAGAAAGAAAGGATCTTACATTTAAACCACTTCTTCTGTTAAAATGCCACACAGTGCAGCCCATTATCAAAGTTTCACAGCAGGTTCCTTGAAAATGGACCATTTCCTGTAACCTTCCTATCAGCACCTTCAACATACCAGCAGAGTCTTTGCCATTTCAAAGATTCAAAGTATATTTATTATCAAGGAATGTATAAATTATACAACTTTGAGCTTTGTCTGCTTTCAGGCAGCCACAAAGCAAGAAATTTGAAAGGACCCAATTTTTAAAAAGACCAACCACCCAGTGCACAGAGAAAGAGAAAAAAAACAAATCACGCAAACAATAGAAGCACGTAACAGCAGCATTCTGAACCAGATTGAGTCCTTAGATCCAAATCCCTGGAGGAGCCCAGAGTAGCCCAAAGCCTCGGTATTCAGTTCATCATATCAGCTGGGAGATTAACTATTAACTCTCTCTGAGTTCAAGTTCAAGTTTATTGTTTTTCATCCATACACATGTATAGGGCTATGCGAAACTACTTTCCTCAGGGATAAAGGAGCAAAACACAGCACTTATAATCCAAACAACACATAAAATAACATTAACACAATAATATTAACAGATAAAAAAGTATTATGTAGATATATAAATAATATGACATAGATATACAACAGTATACTTCTATTGGTGGTGTGATAAGTAATGTGTACTAGGAATGGGGGAAAGTGTGAAGGATGCGTAGGATCCTGGCATGAAATTAGGCATCAGAGATCTCTGGCCTCCTTTAGCACATCTGACTTACTAGCTCTCTAATTAAGCCATGTCCCATTACATTCCTATCCTAATTTTCCTCAGCACCTGATTGGAAAGCTGAAACAGACAGACAGAATGACAGACATACTTTATTGATCCCGAGGGAAATTGGTTTTCATTACAGCCGCATCAAGAATAGTGAAGAAATATAGCAATATAAAACCATAAATAATTAAATAATAATAAGTTAATCATGCCAAGTGGAAATAAGTCCAGGACCAGCTTATTGGCTTAGGGCAGTGGTTCCCAACATGGGGCATACGCCCCACAGGGGGGTAATTTGATTTTTAAGGGGGGCAATTCGAGAATGAGTTATTAACAGTGAATTTTTTCTAGTAAGTCTGTGTGAGTATGAGTGTGTGTGCGAGTTAATACGTATGTGTATATACAGTATGCATACATAAAAATACTTGTGTGTATGTATGTGTGTAATTGCGTACGTACTGTATATATAGTGTATCACCATCATTACAACCATCAAATGGCTTTCATAATTAAATTAATGAATTGACTGATGTAGGAAGGAACGAATGAACAAGTCCAAACGCGTAAGAAACTCGTACGAGGTCGCGCCAATGCTGCTTTTTGCAGTAGCTTTCGGTTCTTGGTGGTGTGAAGGTGTGTACATTGCGTCATCTCTTTTAAACGGTGTATCTGTCTTTGTATGCTGTAGAAACGAATCAGCATTGTTTTATTTATTTATTATTATCATTATTTTAATATCACTTAATTTTTTTTTACAATTTCGTAGTAATTTCTTCCTCAGAACTTTAACAGTCCTTTGGTTCTTTTATTTTTCTCTTTCATGAATGCCATGTTCTTTGGAAGCTTGTTTAAACCAAGTTAATGGTCTTTTAGGCTTCCTCCAGGTGAATAGGAGTTCACTTTTTGAATAATAAGAATTATATATCACCACAGGGGGCATCAGGATTTTAGAGGTGATTAGGTGGGGCATGGCCAAAAAAAGGTTGGGAACCACTGGCTTAGGGTATCTAACACTCCGAGGGAGGAGTTGTAAAGTTTGATGGCCACAGGTAGGAATGACTTCCTATGCCACTCAGTGTTACATCTCGGTGGAATGAGTCTCTGGCTGAATGTATTCTTGTGCCTAACCAGTACAAACTGCTGGGCCTGAACACCTCCCTCTGCAACTGGATCCCAGACTTCCTGACTGGGAGACCTCAGTCAGTCCGGATCGGGAGCAGCATCTCCAACACCATCACACTGAGCACGGGGGCTCCCCAGGGCTGCGTGCTCAGTCCACTGCTGTTCACTCTGATGACCCATGACTGTGCAGCAACACACAGCTCGAACCACATCATCAAGTTCGCCAATGAGACGACCGTGGTGGGTCTCATCAGCAAGAATGACGAGTCAACATACAGAAAAGAGGTGAAGCAGCTAACAGAATGGTGCAGAGCCAACAATCTGTCTCTGAATGTGAACAAAACAAAAGAGATGGTTGTTGACTTCAGGAGACCACAGAATGTGCAGATAATAAGGAACTTGTATTGGAAACAGAAAGCAGCGGTCAGGGTAGAAAATGAGCTATCACCATGGGCATGTATTAAACGAGGCGTAAGGCAAGGCTGTGTTGGCTCGCCGGATTCGTTCAACCTCTACGGAGAATAGATTTTTCGGGAATGATAGATAGATAGATAGATAGATAGATAGATAGATACTTTATTCATCCCCATGGGGAAATTCAACTTTTTTTCCAATGTCCCATACACTTGTTGTAGCAAAACTAACAAACAATACTTAACTCAGTAAAAATATGATATGCATCTAAATCACTATCTCAAAAAGCATTAATAATAGCTTTTAAAAAGTTCTTAAGTCCTGGCGGTTGAATTGTAAAGCCTAATGGCATTGGGGGGTATTGACCTCTTCATCCTGTCTGAGGAGCATTGCATCGATAGTAACCTGTCGCTGAAACTGCTTCTCTGTCTCTGGATGGTGCTATGTAGAGGATGTTCAGAGTTTTCCATAATTGACCGTAGCCTACTCAGCGCCCTTCGCTCAGCTACCGATGTTAAACTCTCCAGTACTTTGCCCACGACAGAGCCCGCCTTCCTTATCAGCTTATTAAGACGTGAGGCGTCCCTCTTCTTAATGCTTCCTCCCCAACACGCCACCACAAAGAAGAGCCCATCAGGAGACAGATGTTCCAATTGGAGGCCGGAAGGTGGATAACATCAGGTATGCAGACGACACCGCGTTGTTAGCTGACAGCAAATGTGAACTGCAAATTATGTTGAATAAAGTGAATGAGAAAAGCCTCTCTGCTGCACATTGATGGCTCCTCCATTGAGATCGTTAAGAGCACCAAATTTCTTGGTGTTCACTTGGCAGAGAATCTCACATGGTCCCTCAACACCAGCTCCATAGCAAAGAAAGCCCAGCGGCGTCTCTACTTTCTGCAAAGGCTGAGAAAAGTCCATCTCCCACCACTCCCCCCCATCCTCACCACGTTCTACAGAGGATGCATCGAGAGCATCTTTACTTTACTTTATTGTCACCAAACAATTGATACTAGAGCATGCAATCATCACAGTGATATTTGTTTCTGCGCTTCTCGCTCCCTGAAGTATAAATCGAAGTAAATATAAGAAAATTTTAAATTATAAATCATAATTAGAATAATAAATCATAATCCTGAGCAGCTCCATCACTGTCTGGTTCAGGAATTGCACCGTCTCGGATCGCAAGACCCTGCAATGGATAGTGAGGTCAGCTGGGAAGATCATCGGGGTCTCTCTTCCCGCTATTACAGACATTTACACCACATGCTGAACCCGCAAAGCTAACAGTATTGTGAAGGACCCCACGCACCCCTCACACAAACTCTTCTCCCTCCTGCTGTCTGGGAAAAGGTACTGAAGCATTAGGGCTCCCATGACCAGACTATGCAACAGTTTCTTCCCCCAAGCCATCAGACTCCTCAATACTCAGAGTCTAGACTAACATCTACATCATTTATTATTATATTGTAATTTGTCCTCTACTATGCCTATTGTCTTGTTTATTCATTATTGTACTGCCCTACACTGTTTTGTGCACTTTATGTAGTCCTATGCAGGTCCGTAGTCTAGTGCATCCTTGTGCTGTCTCACATAGTCAAGTGTAGTTTTGTGTTGTTTCATGTAGCACCATGGTCCTGGAGGAACATTGTTTCATTTTTACTGTGTACTGTACCAGCAGTCTATGGTCGAAATGACAATAAACTTGACTTGACTTGATTTTCCCTCTGCAGTTTGACCTCTCTGAGTCTGCATGATCTCCTCTGGCTCTACAACCAGCATTTCTGCTCTCTTTCCAAAACTGTGATTTCTGCAGATGCTGGAAACCTTGAGCAACACCCACAAAATGCTGGAAGTCTTCAGCAGCACACACAAAGTCTTGTGCAACACACACGGAATACTGGAGCAACCCATCAGGTCAGGTCTATGGAAAAGAAAGGAGCTGGCGCTTAAAGGTGGTGAGGTAACATTCCAGCTCATGTTAATCAAATCACAATTTAGAGGCCAGCTTGGAAATTAAAGAAATTAATCAAATAAATGTGGAATCAAAAAGCTTCACTAATGATGGCCACGATACAAACAAATCATTGTAAAATAAAAGATTTTAGGGAGGAAACCCTCTCCAAAGCCTTGACGTCCTTCCTAAAACAGGGTGATTTGAACAGATCTAGCCTAATTAAAGTTTGATAAAGCTGCAACATAACTTCCTGACTTTTGAAATCAGCGTCTTGACTAATAAAGACAAGCATGCCACTAAACCACTTTTTCTGTTAAAATGCCACACAGTGCAGCCCACTGTCAAAGTTTTACAGCAGGTTCCTTGAAAATGGACCATTTCCCGTAACTTTCCTACCAGCACCTTCAATGTACTAGCAGAGTGTTTGCCATTTCTAAGATTCAAAGCACCACCCTATCAATCTGTGTAGACACTTTCAAGGAGTCACAAACAAGGATTCCAAGATCCTTCTGCTCATCAGCACTCTTAGAAGTCTTGCCCTTAAGGGTATACTGTCTCTTTACACTTCACCTACCAAGCTGTAGCACTTGGCATTTGTCTGAGTTAATCTCCATCTGCCATTTCTCAGCCCATATCTGCAAGTCACCTATGCTATCCACAACTCCACCAATCCGGGTGATTTATATACATCACAAGCAGCAGAGGTGCCAGCACAGATCCCCATGGAACACCACTAATCACAGACCTCCAGCTGGAATAAATACCTTCAACCACTACCTTCTATATTTGATGGATAAGCCAGTTCAGAATCCAAATAGTCAATTCGCCTTTGATCCCATGCACCTTATTCTGCTGGATGAGCCTCCCATGAGAGACCCTGTCAAATGCCTTACTAAAATCCATGTAGACAACTTTCACAGCTCTTCCTTCATCGATTATCCTTGTCAATTCATCAAAAAAACTCAATAAAGTTATTAATACATGACTTGCACTGTACAAAGCCATGTTAGGTCTTCCTAATTAGGCCATGTTTTCCCAAATACTCATAATTCTACCCCTAAGAATTCTCTGCAGTAAATTCCCAAATACTTACGTGAGACTAACTGGTCTATAGCTAGTTTATATGTACTTCTATAATAAATGTACTTTGAACTTTGAAGAATGACATCTTTCTCACTTATACAGCACAACACTCCTCAAGATAATTTCACAAACTTCAGAGTGTTGTTTTCCTCTCACTGAAATCTGACTGAATAACTATTAAATAGTATTTTTCCCATCAAGTTACACGATACACACCAGCCAACTTGTTCTGAGGTTTTTCACAAAGGCAGCAAATACTACTCTGAAGTTCCCATCACATCTTCCAAGAAATGCACACGTTTTAACAAAATCGTGCAAGCATTTCAAAACTATGGACAAAAAATAAAAGTAACCTTCCTCGAGTCAGCTGTTTCCCACAAGCAAATTTCCCTTACTTTGCAAAACAATGATTTTAATTTCTCAACCAAGGCAACGGACATGAGGCATTCCGAATCCATTATTGAAGCAGAAACGGTCAGTGTATCTTGAGGGTGATTTATGCCACAAGTTATTTATTTATTTATTGAGAATGAGCTCCTCTGGAACTTCAAGCCATGCCAGCAGCCCCCAATTTAACCCTAGCCTATTCATGGGAAAAATTATAATGACCAATTAACCTATTAACCAGTACAACTTTGAACTGTGGGAGGAAACCGGAGCACCTGGAGGAAACCCATGCAGTTCACAGGGAGATCTACCATGGAGGGAATTGAACCCAGGTTCGCTGGTACCATAAAGTGCTATGTTAACCATTCTGCTACCATGCCACCTTACTTGTTTAAAAAGGTACATTGGATGACTGCACAAGTTAGAGAGGAGACAACTTGATCAGAATTCAATGACAAGCACCTTAGTTGCTTGGTAAATCACTTCAACGTTTCAGAAACAGATGTGGGAAGACTTGTGAATCCTGCAACAAAATATGAAAGCTAAGCACTGCAGCCCACTGTGATGTTGTCGTGACAGCCAACAGGAAAATGGGAAACCACAGTATGAAACAAGAACCTACAAACCAATCAGGAGATAACATTGGTGCTAGGGGTGGCGGGGGAGGGGGGGCATTATATTGCCATAGCTCTTAGGGACTCAAGAAATAAGGAACACTCTCGACTCTCACACGAATTGTAAGTACAATTTATTAACATTTATATATTTAATAAAGAGGGATCAGAAGAGAAGTAAGGGAAACATCTAATTCTCAAAAAGCAGAACAATTATAACTGTTAAGGGAATGGAAAAATAAACAAGACTTACTCAAATTCTGCATTTAATTGACATTGAAGGAACTCAAATGCAAATATGGCTTATTGGCATTGGAAAATTCTTTATAATGTGTGATAGTCAAGTTCTGATCAGTTTACCACTGAAATGCTGAAGGCTAAAGCTCTATGATTTTTTTTCTGATTCACATTAATCACCTCGCGCTAAACAGGATATAATTTTCAAATCTACAGATGGTGCAAGATTAGTTACTAGCAGGCAGCAAGGAGGGGAACAGTAGACTCTTGGCGAGCACTGACAGACTGGAAATGTGGGCGGACAAGTCTGGTGACAACTGAGTGCAGAAGAATCAAAATGTGGGATCTCCGTGGAAAGGGTGGAATGTACAATAAGGGGCTAATCAGTACAATTTTAAAAGAAATGCAGGAACAGATAGAGCAGGGGCTATTGCACACAGACTGAGATAGTTCTTATAAACACCTGTGAAACTTGCATGCCCACACTGTGATTTATGGAAGTAAAGTTTTCCCCTTTAGCTCTATTAATAAATTCAAAAAGGGAAATTACACACCCATTAAACACAGTATGGGCACAAGAAAAATCAAAATATGCACGTGCTGGAAAATTCCTTTTATTGGGGGAAGGGAAAGATAGCATAATGTTACTGCAGCTCCAGTGACCTGAGGTCATTCTCTCTGACCGTAAGGGGTTTGTATGTTCTCGCCTTGACCGCGTGGATTTCCTCCAGGTGCTCTGGTTTCCTCCCTTATCCAAAAACTGTACAGGTTTGGATTAGTAAATTGTAGGCATGCTACGTTGGCGCTGGAAGCATGAGGACACTTGTGGGGCCTGCCCCCAGCACATCCTTGGACAGTGCTCTTCCTTGACGCAAATGGCATATTTCACTGTTATGCCTCCATGTAAATATGACAATCTATTTTTATTTGAGATTAGAGAGGTTAGAGATTAGTTTAATATTCACACGTATACTGGAGAGAGATTTTATAGAGGTGTACAAAATCGTGAGAGGTACAGATCGGGTAAGTACCTGCAGGCTCTTCCCCCTCTGTTTGTGTGAGCCTAGAACTAGAGGTCATAGGTTAAAGGTAAAAGGTGAAATGCTGGAGGGGAACATGAGGGGAACTTCTTCACTCAGAGGGTGGTGAGTCTATGGAATGAGCTGCCAGCGGAAGTGCTGGATGTGGGCTCGATTTTAATACTTAAGAGAAGTTTGGAAAAAGTACATGAATGGTTGGGCTATGGAGGGCCGTTTTCCTGCTATGGGTACTTGGGACTAGGCAGAGAAACAGATTGGCAAGGACTAGGTAGGCTTCAGGGATTATTAGTGCTGTAAAGTTCTATGAATTAAACGCTGAAAGTGATTGGAAGTAAATACAAGAAATGTCCTCATTTACCCACCACACAATTGTCCGAGCTTTGCACCAAACAGGAGCTAATCAATTATCCAGAAGCATTGTGAAGCCTTATGGGGTTACTGGTGTAAACAGGCTTCAATTCTTTTCAAGTGAATTAGTCCAGTTATAGAGTCATAGAACAGTGCAACACAGAAACAGACCCTTCAGCCCATCTAGTCCATGCCAAACTATTGTTCTGCCTAGTCCCATTGACCTGTACCTGAATCACAGCCCTCAATACCTATCCCATCCATGTGCCTATCAAAATTTCTCTTAAATTTTGAAATTGAACCCACATCCACCTCTTCCACTGGCAGCTCGTTCCACACTCTCACCACCCTCTGACTGAAGAGGTTACCCCTCATGTTCCCTTTAAACATTTCCCCTTTCAACCTTAACCCATGACCTCTAGTTCTAATCTCACCCAACCTCAGTGGAGAAAGCCAGCTTGCATTTACCCTGTCTATACCCCTCATAATTTTGTATACCACCATCAAATCTCACCTCATTCTTCTATGCTCTAGGAAACAAAGTCTTAACCCATTCAACCTTTCCATATAACTCAGGTCCTCAAGACCCAGCAATCTTCTTGTAAATTTTCTCTGCACTCTTTCAACCTTGTTTACTTCTGTCCTGTAGGTAGGTGACCAAAACTGCACACAGTACTACTAATTAGCCTTCACCATCATCTTAAAGAATTTCATCATAACACCCCAACTCCCAACTTGATGCTTAGATTTATGAAGGCCAATGTGCCAAAAGCTTTCTTTACATATCTACCTGTGACACCACTTTCAAGGGATTATGAATCTATATTCCCATATCCCTCTGTTCTTCCACACTTCTCAGTGAGTTACCACTTGTCGGGTAATTCCTACCCTGGCTTGTCCTCCCAAAATGCAACATCCCATATCCTCTATCTTCAGTTAGTGAAATAGGAAACAGCAAGCAACTTATTCAAAAGTTGGAGCTGTGTTAACAAAAGGAATTGAAAGTTACAGCAATAACAAGCTTGATCTCAACCTGAAAGCATGTAGCAGCTGGCTTACCACTGATGTAAGCTATTAAATAGTTTTCTAGTAGTCTTAGACTCTTGACTTCACAAGCCACCTTGTTATGATCACGTACCCTATTGTCTGTTTGCACTGTAGCTGCTACATTTGATTCTATACTGTTTTGTTTTATCTTATTCTACCTCAGTGCATTGTGTAATGATCTGATCTTTATGAACCATATGCAAGCAAGGTATCCTGGTGCATGTGACAATTCCAATTTCAATTCATCAAATACATTTGACTGGGTGATAGCTCAAATCAATTACAACAGTGATATCCCAACCCAGCTCTTTTGGTAAGCAGTTCCGAAGAAGGGTCTCAGCCCTAAACGTCGACGGTTTATTCATTTCTATTTCCATAGGCACAGCCTCACCTGCTGAGTTCCTCCAGCATTTTGTGTGTGTTGCCATGGAAGGATTTGGCATTTTTAAACAAATGGAGAAACACACTATTGTAGCCAAGGAAGTAAAGTATTTCCATCAAACCAACTACAGAACAAATCATATTTGAATCTGCATGTAAGTAAATACTTGGGATGATGTATTGTCACAACCCATTTAATATTACTCTGACTAAAGAAATGTCTCTCTAAAGCTAAATGCAGAATCAAAGCTCTCTGCCAACACAAGCATTGGCACATTTGAAAGCATAGTTTTTCTAGAAATCTAGCAGAAGCTAATGTATATATGAGGAATATTTGATACCTGTACTTGATGGAGTTTAGAAGAAGAAGGGAGAATCTCACTGAATTTTTTGAATATTGTTTTTGAACATGGTTGAGTGAACTTGGCTTTTTCTCCTTGGAGCGACGGAGGATGAGAGGTGACCTGATAGAGGTGTATAAGATGATGAGAGGCATTGTTCATGTGGATAGTGAGAGGCTTGTTCCCAGGGTTGAAGTGGCTATCATGAGAGGGCACAGTTTTAAAGTACTTTGAAGTAGGTACGGAAGAGATATCAGGGTGGTGAGTGCATGGAATGGGCTGCCGGTAACGGTGGTGGAGGCGGATATGATAGGGTCTTTTAAGAGACTCCTGGACAGGTCCATGGAGTTCAGAAAAATAGAGGGCTATGGGTAACCCTAGGTAATTTCTAAAATAAGTACCATGTTCGGCTCAGCATCATGGGTCGAAGGGCCTGTATTGTGCTGCAGGTTTCCTATGTTTCTAATGAAAGGCCTAGATAGTGTGGATGTGGAGTGGATGTCTCCTGTAGTTGGCCTGTCCAGGACCAGAGGGCACAACCCCAAAAAAGAAGGCCTTTAGAACAGAAGTGAGGAGGAATTTCTTTCGCCAGGGTGTTCAACGTTCAAAGTAAAATATAGTATCAGAGTACATACATGTCCCCACATACAACCCTGAGATTCTTTTCCTGCTGGCATACTTAGCAAATGTGTAGGACGGTAACTGTAAACAGGATCTGTAAACTGAAAACATACGGAACTGTAAACTGTAATCAAACTGTGCAAATGCAGATAGTTAATAAATAGCAATAAATAACAAGTATGAAATAACAAGATAAAAGGGTCCTTAAATGAGTGGAGTTACCAAATGAATGTGGTGCATCTGTGGAATTCATTGCCCCAGACAGCAGTGGAGGCCAAGTCACTGGGTATATTTAAAGCGGAGGTTGATAAGATTTTGATTAGTAAGGCTGTCACAGTTTACTGCAGAAGGCAGGAGAATGAGAGGGAAAGCAAATCAGCCATGGTGCAGCAGATTCGATGGCCAAATGGCCTAATTCTGCTCCTATATCTTAGGGTCTTAAGTTGCTGGATAACGATAATAGAACAATGTATTGCTGTATGTACGAAGAAATGAGAAAAGTAGAAACATCTGAACCATCTCACAGGTTTTATTAAACAATTATACCATCCAGACAATACCTGATAATCAAGGAAGCACCATAGTTGTGTAGGATTGAGCACAACTAGGCTGAATGACCTAATTCTGCTCCTCTGTCTTACCATCTTTCCACTCCATTCTCCTCAGCAGAGACTTACTTTTATAATTCGTAACAGAAATTGGCAACACTGCCATTTCTTTGCCCATAATTTTGCACAAATAAGTGTCCTTTATTTACGGGTGTGGTTACAAAACCTGGGCGTGCCTACGCTCCATGAGGGAAGACAGAACATGGAACACAGAACAGTACAGCACAGGAACAAGCCCTTTGCCCATGATGTTGTGCCAGTCAAGTTAAACACCCAACTAATTCCTTCTGCCTACACCCTATACCATGTCCAAATCCCCATATTCTCTACACACCAAGAGCCCCTTAAATGTTTCTGTCCCGTTTGCCTCCACCACCACTCCTTCGAACACAGACCAGACAATGTCTGCTCATTGTAGAAAAACATTCCCCGCACATCTCCTTTGAACTTAACCCCTCTCACCTTTAATCTATTCTCTCTAGTATTATATATGGTGACTCTGAGTAAAAGATACTGGCTGTTTACTCAATCTCTTCTTTTCATAGCAAACACGAGGAAATCTGCAGATGCTGGAAATTCAAACACCAACACACACAAAATGCTGGTGGTACACAGCAGGCCAGGCAGCATCTATAAGGAGAAGCACTGTTGACGTTTCGGGCTGAGACCCTTCGTCAGAACGCATAGTCTTATAAACTCTTAGATCTCCCCTCAGCCCCCACCACTCCAGAGAAAACAACTTATGTTCACACAACCTCTTAACCGGCTGGTGGCGCAGTGGCATCAGCGCCGGACTTCGGAAGCGAAGGCTCCCAAGTTCGAATCCAGTCAGGCCCCCCCCCCCCCCCCCCACGTGCACGCTTTCCATACGTGCCGGGGCTGGGAGTCGAGTTAGCCACTCAGCTTCGTAAAGAAACAAGGGTCGAGTCAGGAATGTTCATACCGTAATCCGGTTAATCCGATAGGAGACCAATCCTGACACTACGCGCCAGACAAGAATGGCTGGCTGACTGTCTGGTGTGACAACTATGAAAATGAACCCAACCTCTTCTAATAGTGCATGCACCCTAATCCAGGCAGCATCCTGGTAAATCTTTTCTCTACCATCTCCAAATCCTTCACACCCTTCCCATAATGGAATACTCCAGCTGTAGTCTATAAAACTTTGACGTAACTTCCTGATGCTTGAACTCAATGCACAACTAATAAGAGCAAGCATACCACATCCTGTCTTTGCCACCCTATCAGCATATGCGGTTTCTTTCAGGAAATTGTGGGCTTGCACCCAGATCGTTCTCTGCATCAATACAGTTAATTATGTACTGTGCCTTTATACTTAATCTTCCAAAGTACAGTATCTCACGCATTTGGCCGGATTTTAAAATAAATTGCTAAAAAGTCTGAGGATGTGCTGGGGGCAGTCCACAAGTGATGTCATTCTTCCAGCACCAACATAGCATACCCATGACATAGTAACCCTAACTTAAGAATGTAAGAACATAAGAAACAGGAGCAGGAGTAGGCCATCCAGCCCATCAAACCTGCCCTACCATTCAATAAGATCATGGCTGATCTGTCCGTAAACTCAGCTCCATCTACCTGCCTTTTCCCCATAATTCCCCTACTATGTAAAAATCTGTATCTCAGATATATTTAGTGAAGAAGCCTCAACTGCTTGCCTGGGCAGAGAATTCCACAGATTTGCCACTCTCTCGGAAAAACAGTTTCTCCTCATCTCCGTTCTAAATCTTCTCCCCTGAATCTAGAGGCAATGTCCCCTAGTTCTAGTCTCACCTACCAATGGAAACAACTTTCTTACTTCTATATTATCCACCCCTTTCAAAATTTTGTATGTTTCTGTAAGATCCCCTCTCATTCTTTTGAACTCCAGAGAGTATAGTCCCAGGCGACTCAATCTCTCCTCATAGATTAACCCCTTCATCCCTGGAATCAACCTGGTGAACCTCCTCTGCACTGCCTCCAAAGCCAGTATATCCTTCCTCAAGTAAGGGGGTCAGAACTGCACACAGTACTCCAGGTGCGGCCTCACCAGTACCCTGTATAGTTGCAGCATAAAGCCCCTGCTCTTGAATTCAATCCCTCTGGCAATGAAGACCAACACTCCGTTTGCCTTCTTAATAACCTGTTGTACCTGCAAGCCAACTTTTTGTGATTCATGCACAAGCACTCCCAAGTCCCTCTGCACAACAGCATGCTGCAATCTTTCACCATTTAAATAATAATCGGCTCTTCTATTATTCCTTCCAAAGTCGATGATCTCGCATTTACCAATGTTGTATTCCATCTGCCAGACCTTGATCCACTCATTTAACCTATCTATATCTCTCTGCAGACTCTCCACTTCCTCTGTACAATTTGCTTTTCCACTCAGTTTAGTGTCATCAGCAAATTTTGCTATGCTATGCAGACTCAATCAATCAATGTAAATGGTAAACAGCTGTGGGCTCAGCACCGACCCCTGAGGCACCCCACTCACCACTGACTGCCAACTGGAGAAACACCCATTTATACCAACTCTCTGCCTTCTATTGGTTAACCAATACACTTCCTCTGACTCCATGCATCCTTATTTATAAGTCTCTTCTGCGGCACCTTATCGAATGCCTTCTGGAAATCCAAGTATACGACATCCACTTGTTCCCCTCTATCCACTGCACTCATTAGGTCCTCAAAGAACTCCAGTAAGTTTGTCAAACAGGACCTGCCCTTTCTGAATCCATGCTGCATGTGTGTAATGGAACCACTCCTTTCTAAATGTTTTGCTATTTCTTCCTTAATGACAGCTTCAAGTATTTTCCCAACTACAGATGTTAAGCTAACTGGCCTATAGCTGCCCGTCTTTTGCCTACATCCTTTTTCAAAAAGTGGCGTGACATTTGCTGTCTTCCAATCTGCCAGGACCTGCCCAGTCTAGAGAGTTTTGATAAATGATTACCAATGCGTCTTCCAAGGGACCTACGATGACTTTAGCCACCCTTTTCCACTTCATAAATTTCTAAAAACATTTTCTATCTGTTTTTATATTTTGTGCTAATATACTTTCATACTCTATCTTCCCTTTCCTTATTTCTTGTTTAGTTGTCCTTTGTTGCTTTTTAAAGTTTTCCCAATCCTCCAGTCTCCCACTACTCTTTGCGACTTTGTATACATGAGCTTTTAATTTGATACTATCTTTTATTTCCTTAATTATCCAAGGCTGGCTCTCCCCACACTTACTGTCCTGGAATATACTATTGTTGAGCACTGTGAAAAATCTCTTTGAAAGAATTCCACTGTTCCTCCACTGTCCTACCAAATAGCCTGTGCTCCCAATCCACATTAGCCAACTTTTCCCACATTAACTTGTACGTCTTTGGAATATAAGAGGAAACTGGTGGACTGGTGGCCCTGGGGAAAATCCACAGAGTCATGAGGAGAATGTACAAACTCAGAGACGGGGGGGGGGGGGGGGGAAATCGAACCCCGATTGCTGGCACTATAAAGCATTATGCTAACAACTATAATACTATGTCACCATAACCCCATCTGCAATTTCTTTGCCCATATCTGCAACTGATCTAATATTTACCAATATCTAATTTGGTAAACTTCTGCAGCTTCCACAATATCACCAACCTGTGTGGAAACTAGTGAATTGTCAGGGGTATCACTGCATCACTTAGACAAATGAAAGGAAACTGCAAGGCTTTCATTGTTATCTTACATTTTAATTTTCTTTGGGTGGCAAGCATTATTCCTGGGAAATCAGGGCAAGTAGCTTCAAAACCTGGTCCTCTGTATCTTGCTCTGCAACTGAATTCTTGACTTCCTCTTTGGGAGACCACAGCCTTTGCAGATCAGAAATAACATCTCCTCCTCACTAACGATCAGCATTGGTGTACCTCAAATGTGCTTAGCTCACTGCTGTATTCTCTCCAAGACCACGAATGCATGGCTAGGTACTGCTCAAACACCATCTATAAATTTGCCAATGACAGAACTATTGTTGGCAGAATTTCTTATGGTGATGAGGAGGTGTGCAGGAGTGGGCTGGGTCAGCTGGTTGGGTTTAGTGGCGTCACAACAACAACCTTGCACTCAGCATCAGTAAAACCGATGTCCATTCATTATGGACATTAGGGAGGGGGAGTCAAGGGAACCTACACCAGTCCTCATTGAGGGATCAGCAGTGGAAAGAGTGAACAGTTTCCACTTCTTGGGTGACTACATATTAATGTAGCTACAAATAATGCATAACAATGGCTATATTTCATTAGGAATTTGAGGGGACTTGGTATGTCACTAAATACTCTTGCAAATTTCTACTGATGTACCTTGGAGAACATTCTAACTGGTGCATCAGTGTCTGGTATAGAGGGCCGACTGTACAGGATTGGAAAATTTATAGGAAGTTGCAGACTCAGTCATCTCCAAAATAGGCATTAGTCTCTCCAGCATCAACGACACTTTCAAAAGGCAAACCCCTCAAAAAGGCCACATTAAGGACCACCGTCACCCAGGACTTCTCACTGCTACCTTTAAGGAGCTGGTATGGGGGCCTGAGGACGCACACTCAACAATTTAGTACCAGCTTCTTCCCTTCCACTGTCAGATTTTTGAATGGACCTTGATGCCATGTACACTACCTCACTATTTCTTCTTCTTTTGCTCTCCAAGTATATTGGATGGCATGGTGGAGATACGTCTCTACCAAAGGAGGTGTAAGGCACTCCTTCCTTCTGCTAGCCTACAGGCCACCCTTGGGAAAGACCCCCGATCAGGGTCACGTGGAGCCATAGGAGCAGCTGGTGGACGGTCGTATGAGCAGCTGGTGCATATCACAAATCCTGGTTATGCGATCACTGACACTAGGCAGACAATCCCTGAAGGGTATTGACAATGGCTAGGGTCACCTGTCTTGTAAAGACACTGCTCAGAACAAACAAATGGCAAGCAACTTCTGTAGAAAAATTTGCCAAGAACAATCATGGTTGCCATGATCATCTATGTTATATGACACAGTATATAATGATGATGATGTTTTAATTATTCATACATTTTTATTGTAATGTTTTTTAAAATTATTATATATTGCAATGTTCTGCTGACATATAACAACAAATTTCATGACGTAGGCCAGTGACATTAAAATTAATTCTAATTTTGATTCAAATTTTTTAGCTCCAGGAAGTCCCTGAGCAACAATATCCAAAGTCAATTCACACTGTTTAAAAATGCATTGATGTCACTGTCAAGAACAATAGACAAGTTATTTCTTCTATTTGTTTTGCAGCATAAAAATGTATGCCACTATTGACCCCTTCAACATGAATACCTCCCATTACAACTCCAACCTGAATAAGTCCTCTGCAGGCAAGTGCATACGAAATACACAGATCACCCGGATTGTGTTCCCTGTACTCTACACCATCCTCTTCATCGCCAGTATTGGCCTAAACAGTCTAGCCATCCGAATATTCTTCCAGATACCGAGTAGCTCCACCTTCAACATTTTCCTGAAAAACATTGTTGCTGCCGACTTTCTCATGACTCTAACACTCCCTTTTAAGATCCTCAGCGACACCCAACTAGCTCCCTGGCAGGTGAGGTGGTTTGTATGTCGCTTTTCGTCAGTGATCTTCTACTTCACCATGTATGTTAGCATCATTCTTCTGGGTCTGGTAAGCTTGGATCGCTTCCTCAAGATCACCAAGCCCTTTGGGAGATCTTGCTTGCATAAGACTGGATTCAGCAAGATTCTGTCAGTGGTAATTTGGGCCACCATGTTTCTTTTATCTGTTCCCAATATTATCTTGTCAAATAAGGAGCCAACAGCAAAGTTGGTAAAAAAGTGTGCGGATCTGAAAGGCCCGGCGGGATTAAAATGGCACAGCATTGTAAATTACATCTGTCAGATCATCTTCTGGGTGGTGTGCATAACTATGGTTGTGCTGTACACCATAATATCCAAGAAAGTCTACAAGTCCTACATAAAGTCCAGAAGCAAAGATGGCCAAACCCAGAGGAAGACAAAAGCCAAGGTGTTACTCATTGTGCAGGTCTTCTTCACTTGTTTTGCACTATTCCATTTCGTCCGACTGCCATACACATTCAGCCAGATGGGCAAAGTGAGGGACTGCGGGACACAGAACACCCTGTACTACATTAAAGAGACGGGGCTCTGGCTTTGTGCCTCCAACATCTGCCTGGATCCTTTAATTTACATCTTCTTGTGCAAGGCCTTCAGAAGCAAGATATGCAAAAAGCAGGAAAACAGCACAGGCATAAGGATGACGTTAAGAATGACCCAAAGCACAGTAAATGAAGATTGAATGCTGTAAGAACATCTTCTAGAATAGAGCTCGAATGAAGATCGAATGGCATAAGAACACCTTCTAAATGAAGTTTAAAAGGATTTTTCTTCACTTATTTTCTACTTAATGTTGGATTTTGATTTAAGATCATAAGACTTAAGAGCAAAATTAGGCCACTTGGCTTATTAATTCTGCTACTCTATTCCATAATGGTTCCATTTAATAACAGAGAATGTCTGATTTATTATCCCTCACAGCCCAATTCTGCTACCTTCTTCCCCTAACCTTTAACACCTTTACTAATCCAGAATCTATCAATCTCTACTTTAAATATAACCAGTGACTTGGCCCTGACAGCCATCTGTGGCAATGAATTCCAGAAATTCACCAAGCTCTGACTAAAGAAATTCCTCCTCATCTCTGTTCAAAAGGAACATCCTTGTATTCTGAAGCTGTGGCCTCTGGTCCTAGACTTCCCTTACTGTGGGAAACATCTTCTCCACATCCCTCCATCCAGACATTTCAATATCCGATAGATTTCAATGAGATACCCTCCCCCAGTCTTTCAAACTCCAATGAGTACAGGCCTAGAGCCATCAAATACCCATCATGCATTAACCCTTTCATTCCCAGGATCATTCTTTTGAACCTCCTCTAGACTCTTTCCAACGCCAGGACATTCCTTCTTACATAAGGGGCCCAAAACTGCCCACAGTACTCCAAGTGCAGTCTGACACCTTATTCCATCTCAATGGAATCAGTGGAGAACAGCTGTGCAACTGGTGGTTAATCTTCTTGCATTTTTTTAACACCAGCAATCAGAGACAAATTTCTCTAACCAGGGTATATTATTTTAATTATTATGCTAAGAAGCCATTGTAACAAGCAATAGTTTGTTACTAACAGGGATTATTCATAATCTCATTCAGTGTCTGATGCTTAAAATGGATATTTATGCTCAAAACTAATACTTGTTCCCTTACAAAATTTCATTTCTTGTGTACTATGGATAGAAAATTATTGCACTGATCTATGAGCATGTAACTGTGATGCTACATTAAAATACTGCTGCTGCATTTAAATTTGAGGTCATACATAAGGGAAATGTGTACCATTAGTCAGATTTGGAATGTGGATCTGATAAGGGGAGAAGTACCACACACAAAATGCAGGAGGAACTCAGCAGTAAGGCAGCATCTATGGAAAAAGGGGTGTCTATGGACTTTTTTCCATAGATGTTGCCTGGGCTGGTGAGTTTCTCCAGCATTTTGGGTGTGTTGCTTGGATTTCCAGCATCTGCAAATTTTCTCTTGCTTGTCAGGGAAGCAGTACACTCAGTCCGCTTCATTAGGTACTGGTGGTCTTCTGCTGTGGCCCATCCACTTCCAGGTTTAATGTGTTGTGTGTTCAGAGATGCTCCTCTCCACATCACTGTTGTAATTCAGTGTGACATTTGAGTTACTGCTGCTTTCCTGTTAGTTTGAACCAGTCTAGCCACTCTCCGCTGACCTTTCTCATTAACAAGGTTCTCTTGGCCATTGAACTACTGCTCACTGGAGTTTTTTTCTGTTTTTTGCACCAGTTTTTGTAAACTCTAGAGACTATTGTGTGTGACAACACCAAGAGATTAGTTTCTGAGATACTCAACCATCCCGTCTGGCAGCAACAATCATTCCGTGGTCAAAGTCACTTAAGTCAAATTTCTACTCATTCTGATGCTTGGTCTGAACAACAACTGAACCTCTTGACCATGATTGCTTGCTTTTATGCATTGAGTTGCTTCCATATGATTGGCTGATTAGGTATGTGCATTAAAAGCAGACGTACCTAATAAAGTGGCTACTGAGTGTAAGTCTACGAAGAAAGAAAAGGGGAAGCTAAACAAGATTGTTTGTTCTTTCAAAAAGCTAGTGCAAGTATGATGGGCCAAATGGCCTCGTTCCATGCTATTGTAGCATTTAAGAGGTATTTAGTAAGGTGCTTGAAGATGAAGGATGAGGATCATAAGCTGGCAGATAGACTTAGGTTAACCTGGCATCACAGTCAGACAGACACCATGGGGAGATGGCCTGCGCCTGTTCTATCATTCTGAGAGTTCATTTTAACAACTCAATATTTATGTATCACAAAAGAGCATTAAATGCTCCATTTGACTAGATACTGTAGGAACAGAATTAGGCCACTTGGCTCCATCATTTGATCATGGTTGATCTATTTTGCCACTCAACCCCATTTTTCCTGCCTTCTCCCCATAACCTTTGACTATATGACCCTTACTAATGAAAAACCTATCAAACTCTATTTGAATATGCCCAATGACTTGTCCTCCATGGCCGTCTGTAACAATGAATTCCACAGACCACTGGCTAAAGAAATTCATGCTCTCTGATCCTGGTTAATGTCTCCTGCACCCTCTCTAAAGCTTTGACATCCTTGCTAAAATGAGGTGAACAGAAATGAACACAATATTCCAAGTGTTGTCTCACCAGGGTTTCACAGTGCAGCTTCTGAGTCATGGTGTGCCTTTGCCTTTCCTTATCAATTTGTTAGAGGTCTGATCATGAACGTTGATATGCTGGCATAATATCCTTGAAGAACGTTACATACCAAAGGAGAAACAGCTGGAGAACTGTCCAACGCTAAATGTTCCCAAGTAAAAATGCCAAACCTCTTAATGAATAAAAGATGTATATTGCAGGGAAGTTTATGGAGGAATATGAGACATATACACATAACCACAGCAATTAAATGTTTACAGTAAATAATTAATCATGTATTTTCAGTTTCTGTGGAGAGACTTTTAATTTAATCCAGTAAACAAACTTTTGGTAGAAAAAAACATCTCCAAGATATTCTAATCACTAACAAGAGAAAATCTACAGATGGTGGAAATCCAAACAACCCGCACAAAATACTGGAGGAACTCAGCAGGCCAGGCAGCGTCTATGGAAAAGAGTATAGTCCACGTTTCAGCCCAAATACTGATGAAGGATCTCTGCCCGAAACATCGACTATACTCTTTTCCATAGATGCTGTCTGGTCTGCTGAGTTCCTCCATTTTGTGCGCATTGACTGGACTGAGTATGAATCTGAATCAGATTTAATATGTCGTGTATTTTCTTGTTTTCCAGCAGCAGTAGAGTGCAATACATAATTGTTGTGTATTTGATATCTGAATAATCTTGTATATATATTGTTTGATTAAACATTCTTGTTCATTTATAAAATTCATTACAGTTTATATATATAAATATTGGAAATGCATACATCATCACACTACCATGCGATTCGTGCATGCCTCCCCACTTAAAGTAAACACGAAGTTAGACTCCCATTTACAGTTCCCATGCCTTCCTTTGATTTAGTTTTCTGTTTTAAAACATAACGTGGCAATGATGTATTTTAAAATAAACCTGATATGACTACTGACCTGTTGAGGCGCAGTGAGGAATGGTGAGTGAAATGAAAAAGCACAGCACATGTTCTTTGGAAGGTAAGACACCATCAAGTTTTTTAAAAAATGTCAGAAAATGGAAGAACTCACAGGTGCCTAAAGAATGAGAAACAGGTGATAATAGTCATTAAAATAAAATGAAATAGCTGGCTACATCAGAAATATGGATGAGTTTGACTATACCATGGTAACTGGCTCAAGTATACTGAGCTAAATGAACAGTATTTTGAAGCAAATGAAAAGCCAATGAGAAATGAGTGCCAATTTTGTTTTAAAGGCATATACTTTGCTTCAAAGTTTGACTGCTCCAACCTCACCAGCAGAAATGAGTTTTGCTGATATTGTGAAAGTAATACAAAGATACTTAAAACCAAAGCTGTTGTTGATTGCAGAATGCTTTAGGCTTCATAAATGGAATCAAAAAGAAGGGGAATCCATTTTAGCATATGTGGCTGAATTGAAGATATTATCAGAGCATGGTTAATTCAGTGCTGGGCTTCATGATGCTCTGAGAGAGTGTTTAGCTGGTGGAATCTTATAAGAAAGCATTCAAAACTGGTTCCTAACTGAAGCATATCTGACATTTAAAACAAGTTGAAATTGTTCTATCAATGGAAATCAAACAGAGATGCAATTGAGTTGCAGTCAGGAATGAAATTAAACATGAACAAAATCACACCATCTAAACAGAAACCACCATGGCTGAACAAATTCTGTTCCGTTGTGGCAGGGGCTCACACAAACCAGACCAATTCCGGCTTAAAGGCAAAATTTCCAGAAAATGCAGCAAAGTAGGGCACATACAAAGAGCATTCTGGGCAGATAAAAATAGATAGTTCTGCACAGGGAAGAGAAAAGGCTAAAACGTCAAGTTGCAGTTTCAAAAGGAGCACTAATCTGCATGCTGGATGAAAAATCTGCTTATGATGAGAGTGGCACAGGACCGTGTAGACTTGAGACTTACAATGTGAAAACTAGCAACAGACAACCAATAAAAATTACACCAGATGTGAATTTAAAAAAGATTAAAATGAAATTGAACACTGGTTCAGCTGTTCCCGTCATTCCACAGAATACGTTTGAATAGCATTTCAGGTACTTATCTAAATTCTGCAGACATTCAACTAAGAGCTTATACTGGAGAAAAGATAAACTCCTGTGGGAATGACGTTCAACAACCAACAAGTCACATTGGGCTTGTATAAGGTAATAAAATAGGAGGACCTGTATTGTGGGGTCATGATTGGCTGAGACAACTACAACTTGATTGGAGATCCAGTCAGAATTTGCATGTCACCTTCCCTGCAATGAAGCCATCTGAAAGCACACTAAGAAAGGTACAGAATGGTGACACAACTGTCTCTGTATCAAATACCAACAAAGGGCAAACAGATGTTGGTGCCAAACTCTGTACTTCTGTGCATATTGGACCAAGGAAAGACCATGCCACTCAGAGGAACTGGGAAAATGACAAAAGCAGTGGTCTGACTACAACAGTTTTTATAGGCAACATCCAAGAAAGCATCTGATGTGTTAATCAGGCAGTCACTATGGAAATGCGGCTTTGTTTTAAACTGGAAAAGAGTTCAAGAAACTTCAGGAAAGTTGCAAGCATTTGGCTTTTGTGAATATAAAGAACCAGAATCCATTCTAGGTGCATAAAGGTTATTGCACGAACTTCAAGTGGGTGATAAAAACCTTCTTGTAAAGATAGATGCAAAGACCAAAGCCCAGCGGGATGAATGGAAGGCCAAAAAGAAAGGGGAAAATAGAGATACAAAAACAGAGGACTTGTCAGGTGATGTTGTGGGTGAGGAAGCCAAGAGGAGAGATCAGATTGTAAAAGGAGCAAGAGAAGGATTAATTAGCGAATACTCCAGCAAACTAAATGCACCTTCCCAAGATCAAGATGCACAACCCAGAGGGAAACAAAAGGAAAAGAAAGGTGTCCAGAGCGGTCAGAACCTCTTACTGCAGGGTCAGAGTCAACTACTCCCACCATCATGGAGGAGGCCCCAGAAACTACAGCCAGGCAGAATGATGCCCCCTTGTCAGGAAAGACATTATCCCACAAGAGTAAGAAAGCTTCAACAGCGATTAAATCCTTCAGTCTGAATATGCTCTGGATGTCTCAATATGATAGTTGTATTATATAGTATACTCTATACATGGTTGATGTGTGATCTATTTAGTTGAAGTTTATAGGCAAGCAGGGAGGAGTTCTGTGTATCTAATTCATATTCACACACACACACACACACACACACACACACACACACACACACACACACACACACACACACACACACACACACACACACACACACACACACACACACACACACACACACACACACACACACACCTGGCCCTAGTGTAACTGGTGGTGGTACAGGGTTTAGCTGAGGGTTAATTTCAGAATATATCTCAGCAAATGGGTGGCAGGGTGCAGATACGTCTCTACCAAAGGAGTTGCAGGTCACCCCTGGGTAAGAAGTAGCACCTGTTTAGCCACCCCCGTCCCCCGATCAAGGTCACAGGAAGCCATGAAAGCAGATGGTGGACGCTGGTTTATATCACAAGAGCTGGTTATGCAACCATTGACACCAAGCAGTCAATCTGTGAAAAGTACTGACTACTTCAGGCTAGTGTCACCCTTCTTATAAAGACGTTGCCCAGCAGAAGCAATGGCAAACTACTTCCGTAGAAAGATTTGCCAAGAACAATCATGGTCAACGGAAAGACCCATGTCATACAACATGTCACACAATGAATGATCACAGGAAAATGTGGATAACTGAGATTGATATGAATCATTCCAGACCTAGTACAGCCTCAGTGGGCCCAATGGTCTTGTATAAAATATAAGAAAATGATATGAAATTTCATCTTCTACATTAATCTCAAATATGTGGTCCAACTCCTTACTGCAATCTGTAAAGCAAGACTTTTCTAGTTCTTTTTCATAATTTAGTTCCGCTTTACATCACCAGCTGTAAGATTGGGGGTTCAATTCCTGCCACTATCTGTAAGGAGATTGTACATTCTCCCTGTGACCAATTGGGTTTCCTCCAACATTCCAAACACGTACAGTTAGGATGAGTAATTTGCAGGCATGCTATGTTGGTGCCAGAAACGTGGGACGCTTGCGGGCTGATCCCAGCACATCCTCGGACCATGACATAAAGCGACGCATTCCACTGTATCTTTCGATGTTTCAATGCAAATACAGCGAGTCTTTTTCTTTATCTATTTGTTTTACTCTGTCGTGAGAACTGTATTTTGCAAGTGACTGCTGATTCAGCATAATTATCCTACTGTTGCTGGCTGCCAAACATCCATTTGAGCAATGGACATGACATTGGAAAAAGGGAAACTCACACCACTGAGATACACGATCATTGTACACAATGATTTACTCATCTTAGAGAGTCCCGAGCTACAAATATCAATTTAAGAACCCCTGTACAGAAAAATCAGCTCCCCCAGAATCAGTAAATTTAAAAGTCCATTGCACATACACGCTTGTTCCTGTGAACCTAGTTTAGCAATTGTTCTTTGGTGATATGCAACACTGCACCACATAAACAGGCTAATCAGCCCATCTAGTCCAAGCCGAACTATTCATCCGTTAGTCCCATCGACCTGCACCTAGACCATAGCCTTCCGTACCCTTTCTATCCATGAACCTATCAAATTCTTCTTAACTTTTGAAATTGAACCGGCATCCATCATTTCCACTGGCTGTTCGCTCCACAGTCTTACCACCCTCTAAGTGAAGAAGTTCGCCCTTTTGTACACCTTAAGTATTTTACCCTTAACCTTTGACCCCTTAAGCCTTTTATCCTTAACCCATGACCTGCAGTTCTAGTCTCACTCAATGTTAGAGGAAAGAGCAAACACGAGGAAATCTGCAGATGCTGGAAATTCAAACAACAACACACACAAAATGCTGGCGGAACACAGCAGGCCAGGCAGCATCTATAGGGAGAAGCACTGTCAACGTTTCGGGCCGAGACCCTTCGTCAGGACTAATGGAAAGGAAAGATAGTAAGAGAATTGAAAGTATTGGGGGGAGGGGGAAATGCGAAATGATAGGAGAAGACCAGAGGGGGTGGGATGAAGCTAAGAGCTGGAAAGGTGATTGGTGAAAGTGATACAGAGCTGGAGAAGGGAAAGGATCATGGGACGGGAGGCCTCAGGAGAAAGAAAGGAGTGGGGGGGGGAAGCACCAGAGGGAGATGGAGAACAGGCAAATAACTAAATACGTCAGGGATGGGGTAAGAAGGGGAGGAGGGGCATTAACGGAAGTTAGAGAAGTCAATGTTCATGCCATCAGGTTGGAGGCTACCCAGCCGGTATATAAGGTGTTGTTCCTCCAACCTGAGTTTGGATTCATTTTGACAATAGAGGAGGCCATGGATAGACATATCAGAATGGGAATGGGACGTGGAATTAAAATGTGTGGCCACTGGGAGATCCTGCTTTTTCTGGTGGACCAAGCGTAGGTGTTCCGCGAAACGGTTTCCCAGTCTGCGTCGGGTCTCACCAATATATAAAAGGCCACACCGGGAGCACTGGACGCAATATACCACACCAGCCGACTCACAGGTGAAGTGTCGCCTCACCTGGAAGGACTGTCTGGGGCCCTGAATGGTGGTGAGGGAGGAAGTGTAAGGGCAGGTGTAGCACTTGTTCTGTTTACAAGGATAAGTGCCAGGAGGGAGATCGGTGGGAAGGGATGGGGGGGACGAGTGGACAAGGGAGTCACGTAGGGAGAAAAGCAGAAAGGTGGGGGAGGGAAAAATGTGTTTAGCAGTGGGATCACGTTGGAGGTGGCGGAAGTTACGGAGAATTATACGTTGGACCTGGAGGCTGGTGGGGTGGTAGGTAAGGACAAGGGGAACCCTATCACGAGTGGGGTGGCGGGTGGATGGGGTGAGGGCAGATGTGCAGGAAATGGGAGAGATGCATTTGAGAGCGTAGTTGAGAGCGAAGGGAAGCCCCTTTGTTTAAAAAAGGAAAACATCTCCTTCATCCTGGAATGAAAAGCCTCATCCTGAGAGCAGATGCGATGGAGACGGAGGAATTGTAAGAAGGGAATAGCATTTTTGCAAGAGACAGGGTGGGAAGAGGAATAGTCCAGGTAGCTGTGAGAGTCTGTAGGCTTATAGTAGATATCAGTAGATAGGCAGTCTCCAGAGATGGAGACAGAAAGAACAAGAAAGGGGAGGGAGGTGTCGGAAATGGACCAGGTAAATTTGAGGGCAGGGTGAAAGTTGGAGGCAAAGTTAATGAAGTCGACGAGCTCAGCATGCGTGCAGGAGGCAGCGCCAATGCAGTCATTGATGTAGCGAAGGAAAAGAGGGGGATGGATACACGTATAGAGTTGGAACATGGACTGTTCCACAAAGCCAACAAAAAGGCAGGAATAACTGGGACCCATACGGGTACCCATGGCTACACCCTTGGTTTGGAGGAAGTGGGAGGAGCCAAAGGAGAAATTATTGAGAGTAAGAACTACTTCCATTAGATGGAGGAGAGTGGTGGTAAAGGAGATTTGGTTAGGTCTGGAATCCAAAAAAAACCGAAGAGCTTCGAGACCATCTCGGTGGGGGATGGAGGTATATAGGGACTGGACGTCCATGGTGAAAATAAGATGGTGGGGGCCAGGAACCTTAAAATCATTGAAAAAATTCAAAGCATGAGAAGTGTCATGAACATAGGTGGGAAGAGATTGAACAAGGGGGGATAAGACAGTGTCAAGGTTTGCAGAAATGAGTTCAGTGGGGCAGGAGCAAGCTGAGACAATAGGTCTACCTGGACAGGCAGGTTTGTGGATCTTGGGTAGGAGGTAGAAACGGGAAGTGCGGGGTGAGGTAACTATGAGGTTAGTGGCAGTGGATGGGAGATCCCCAGAGCTGATAAGGTTGGTGATGGTATAGGAGACAATGGCCTGTTGCTCCTTAGTGGGGTCATGATCAAGGGGTAAATAAGAGGAGGTATCAGAGAGTTGTTGCTGTGCCTCGGCCAGGTAGAGGTCAGTACGCCAGACAACAACAGCTCCCCCCTTATCAGCGGGTTTTATAGTGAGGTTGGGATTGGTGCGGAGGGAGTGGAGAGCAGAGCGTTCGGAAGGAGTGAGGTTGGAAATGGAACAAGATGTGGTGAAGTCGAGACGGTTGATGTCCCGTCGGCAATTAGCAATAAAGAGATCCAGAGCAGGCAGAAGACCAGAGCGGGGTGTCCATGAAGAGGAGGAGGGTTGAAGATGGGAGAAGGGGTCATCGGTGGGGGTAGGAGAGTCCTTGTCAAAGAAGTAAGCTCGGAGAAGTAGCCAGCGGAAGAAGAGTTCAGCGTCATGGCGTACGCGGAACTCACTGAGGCGTGGGCGAAGGGGGACAAATGTGAGGCCATTACTGAGGACAGAGCGCTCTGCCTCAGAGAGTTGAAGGTCGGAGGGAATGGTAAAGACCCGGCACGGATGAGAGATGGGATCGGAGGGGGGAGGGAGGCTGGTAGTGTCAGTGGAGAGGGAAGGGTTGGGCTGAGAGGAAGATGGAGCCTCTGAGGGCCCAGGAGCTGACAATGGGATCTGAGGGAAAGGGGATTGCAGAGTGGTGGTGGGGGAAGGGGAAACGGGAGTCACAATCGCAGCATGTGAAGACCCGGCCTGGAGTTCAAGGCTGGAGTCGCAGTTGGTGGTTGCACAATCGCTTTGAAGCTGTCCATGGTCGTTGGAACCCGCATTGATGGTGCTGGAGTCCAGATTTTCAAAATGCCCTGGGTTGCTGGGGCAGCCCAGATCGACAGCCGGGGCCAGGGACGCGATACAAAGACCATGTTCTGGGGTCTGTAGATGGAAGATCTTGCGATCCTTGCAGGACGTGATAAAGTCAAAGAAATGGCGATTGCACGCATGGATCCGACGGAGGATGAAATAACGGACAGGTCCATTGCAAACGGAGAAAAAGGTGTCCCGGAGACATGGAAGGGATTGTGATAGGTACGCCAGGTACCTTCTCATGGCGGAGAGTGTCGCCCTCAGAGCTCGACGGGAGAAACAACGGGAGGCAGAGTCAATTAAATTCATTGTAAATTTTCACTACACTCTTTCAATCTTATTAACATGGTTTCTGTAGGTAGGTGACCAAAAGTGCACACAATACTCCAAACAACACACACAAAAAACACTGGTGGAATGCTGGTGGAGACTCGGCTTGAAACATCGACAGCGCTTCTTCCTATAGATGCTACCTGGCCTGCTGTGTTCCACCAGCATTTTGTGTGTGTTGTTTGAATTTCCAGCATCTGCAGATTTCCTCGTGTTTGCTTTTTAAACAATACTCCAAAGTAGGCCTCACCGATGCCTTATACAATTTCAACATATCATCCCAACTCCTGTACTCAATACTTTAACCTATGAAGGCCAACTTTCTTTGCCACCCCATCTACCTGTGATACCACATTGAAGGAATTCTGGATCTGTATTCCCAAATCCCTCTTATTAGACTCACGGGTTTTTGATGCCATTCATTACAATATAGGGATAGGATGAACAGGTTAGAACTATATATCCTGGAGCATATAGAGAAGGAGAGAATCCCTTATACATATATACAAAATCATGATGAGTATAGATGATGTCCCCAAACTTTTAAGGTTGAAGCAAGGGTAACACCAACTCAGCCTCGGTAAGGTGGAAATTGAATGAACAGGCCAGTACTGATGCAGCAGCAACTGAACCACACTTGACCTATTTCACATTTTGATATGCTTGCTTGTGGTCACTCACCAATCTCAGTGAGCAAATTTCTAGCTTATAACTGACCAGAGCCAGGCATGCTCTCGTGCCTTGGGCTGACCACAATCGTGCCACTGAAGCTGATGGCTAAAAAAACTCCGTTGGAGAAGAACTGAAACAAGGCAATTATTTCAATGATGTCGATGTTTTCTTTTATGCATCAACTTTAACCGCCATATAAAGTACTGTGCAAACAGCACACATAAATAGCTGGGGTGGCTGAGACTTTTGCACAGTACTGTAACTGTCAACGTGCAGCAGAGAGCGAGTTTGTAAATCTGGCGGGAGCAAAGGATGTTGGGAATAGCGAGGCTGGAGAGCCGCAGGAGTTGGTGTGGAACAGGTGGCAGAGAAGGAATGCCGGAGACAAGGGGTGACACAAGTATAGCCACACCCGGCCCTGGAACACCAGCCAAGTTCATTTGATTCCAAACAATTGTTGTACAGATCATTTCAGAATGTCTCCCTGGTGCTTCCCACTCCCTCTCCTCTCCCTTCCCCTTTTCCCAATCATGAACCAAGGTACCAGTAAAGACAATTGACAAAAGCAAGGTGCTGTACAGGGTCACCCGTAGAGACTGCACCAAGAACAACGGCAGCTCAACGCGTTTATGGGAACACAAACTGACGGTGCGGAGGCATGATCCACTGTCACTGATCTCAGTATATGGTGATCGAGAAGGACACCACTTTAACTGGGATAATAGACAATAGACAGTAGGTGCAGGAGTAGGCCATTTGGCCCTTCTAGCCAGCACTGCCAATCACTGTGATCATGGCTGATCATACACAATCAGTACCCCATTCCTGCCCTCTCCCTATATCCCTTGACCCCGCTATCTATAAGAGCTCTATCTAACTCTCTCTTGAATGCATCCAAAGACTTAGCCTCCACTGCCTTCTGGGGCAGAGCATTCCACATATCCACCACTCTCTGGGTGAAAAAGTTTTTCCACATATCTGTTCTAAATGGCCTACCCCTTATTCTTAAACTGTGGCCTCTAGTTCTGGACTCACCCATCAGCGGGAACATGCTTCCTGCCTCCAGCGTGTCCAATCCCTTAATAATCTTATATGTTTCAATCAGATCCCCTCTCATCCTTCTAAATTCCAGTGTATACAAGCCTAGTCGCTCCAATCTTTCAACATATGACAGTCCCGCCATTCTGGGAATTAACCTTGTGAACCTACGCTGCACTCCCTCAACAGCAAGAATGTCCTTCCTCAAATTTGGAGACCAAAACTGCACACAGTACTCCAGGTGGGGACTCACCAGGGCCCTGTACAGCTGCAGAAGGACCTCTTTACTCCTATACTCAATTCCTTTTGTTATAAAGGCCAGCATGCCATTAGCTTTCTTCACTGCCTGCTGTACCTGCATGCTTGCTTTCATTGACTGATGTACAAGAACACCTAGATCTCGTTGTACTTCCCCTTTTCCTAACTTGACTCCATTCAGATAGTAATCTGCCTTCCTGTTCTTGCCACCCAAGTGGATAACCTCACATTTATCCACATTAAACTGCATCTAGATAGATAGATAGATAGATACTTTATTCATCCCCATGGGGAAATTCAACATTTTTTCCAATGTCCCATACACTTATTGTAGCAAAACTAATTACATACGATACTTAACTCAGTAAAAATATGATATGCATCTAAAATCACCCTCTCAAAAAGCATTAATAATAGTTTTTAAAAAGTTCTTAAGTAGTTTACTTAAATACATTGAGTCCTAACCCCGGCACTTTAACATATCTTACTCCTGGTGGTTGAATTGTAAAGCCGAATGGCATTGGGGAGTATTGATCTCTTCATCCTGTCTGAGGAGCATTGCATCGATAGCAACCTGTCGCTGAAACTGCTTCTCTGTCTCTGGATGGTGCTATGTAGAGGATGTTCAGGGTTTTCCATAATTGACCGTAGCCTACTCAGCGCCCTTCGCTCTGCTACCGATGTTATACTCTCCAGTACTTTGCCCACGACAGAGCCCGCCTTCCTTACCAGCTTATTAAGACGTGAGGCGTCCCTCTTCTTAATGCTGCCTCCCCAACACGCCACCACAAAGAAGAGGGCGCTCTCCACAACTGACCTATAGAACATCTTCAGTATCTCACTACAAACATTGAATGACGCCAACCTTCTAAGGAAGTACAGTTGACTCTGTGCCTTCCTGCACAAGGCATCTGTGTTGGCAGTCCAGTCTAGCTTCTCGTCTAACTGTACTCCCAGATACTTATAGGTCTTAACCTGCTCCACACATTCTCCATTAATGATCACTGGCTCCATATGAGGCCTAGATCTCCTAAAGTCCACCACCATCTCCTTGGTCTTGGTGATATTGAGACGCAGGTAGTTTGAGTTGCACCATATCACAAAGTCCTGTATCAGTTTCCTATACTCTTCCTCCTGTCCATTCCTGACACACCCCACTATGGCCGTGTCATCAGCGAACTTCTGCACATGGCAGGACTCCGAGTTATATTGGAAGTCTGATGTGTACAGGGTGAACAGGACCGGAGAGAGCACGGTCCCCTGCGGTGCTCCTGTGCTGCTGACCACCGTGTCAGACCTACAGTCTCCCAACCGCACATACTGAGGTCTATCTGTCAAGTAGTCCACTATCCAATCCACCATGTGAGAGTCTACTCCCATCTCCGTTAGTTTGTGCCTTAAGATCTTGGGCTGGATGGTGTTAAAGGCACTAGAGAAGTCCAGGAATGTAATCCTCACAGCACCACTGACCCCATCCAGGTGAGAGAGGGATTTGTGCAGCAAATACATGATAGCATCCTCCACTCCCACCTTCTCCTTATACGCAAACTGAAGAGGATCCTGGGCGTGCCTGGTTTGTGGCCTCAGATTCTGTATTATCAGCCGCTCCATGGTCTTCATCACGAGCGACGTCAAGGCAACAGGTCTGAAGTCATTCAACTCCTTTGGTTGTGGTTTCTTCGGTACCGGGACAATACAGGATGTTTTCCACTGTCTGGGTACTCTTCTCTGCTCCAGGCTCATGTTGAAGATGCGCTGTAGGGGATCTACCATCTGCCATGCATGGGGGTATTAGATAGACAGCGGTGGGGTAGCTAACTAGAATGGTTGATCAGATTAATTCCCAGGGGAGGAAACATTTAAGATTTAAGTTTTTAATAGACAGAGGTTCTGATGCAGGCAAACACAAAGCAGGCACGAGAATTCTTAGAAGTGTAGTTCTCTTCTGATAACCCTGTAAACAAATGTATCGAAATTAACACCATCTCTGCACCCCTAAGAGCTAATGAAATGCAAGCCAATAGAACTCAAAGGACAACTGAAGGGGTAGCCAATCAGGACAGGGGCAAGTGAATGGGGGCCTATCTAAATGTGAGCAGTCCCAGAGGGAAACACCGACAACTGTGCACTGAGGATGTCACCGCGACTGACGATGAAACGTCTGCAAGTTAATTGCCAAGCTCAGCAAACACAGCAACATCAAATGATTCCCCTCTCCCTCCCCACTTCCCACTCTCAGACCACAATAGGGATCTATATCAGAATCAGGTTTATTATCCCTCACATACGTCATGAAATTTGTTTTAACGTAAATAACAACAGTACTGTGCAAAAATCTAAGTCACCCTAGTTCATATATATATATATATATATATATCTAAGACTTTTTTGCACAGTACTGTATCTTTACATGTATTCGCGACTTACTGTGGTGTGTTGGTAAGGGACATGGCTTGCAACAAATCATCAAATATAAAGAATAAAGAAATGTATATAAATGGTGTTTGGTCTGAACAACAAATTGCTTGAACAAGTCTGTATGCTTTCATGCATGCCACATGATTGGCTGATTAGATATTTGCATTAATGAGCAGGTGTCCCTAATAAAGTGGCCACTGAGTGTACTTGACACACTTGGACAGATAAGGACAATGGGCAGATGGAGAACAGCGTTGAGAGATGCATGGTGCTGTGGTAGAAGGAATAAAGGTGTGGCCTATTTTCAGAACAGCATACACAAAATGCTGGAAGAACTCGGCAGGTCAGGCAGCATCTATGTAGAGTTGTTTGAGTTGAGACCCTTCATCATAACTCATTAGGAATTCAGAAATTGGACCTGCAAAGGGACTTGGGAGTCCGAGTACAGGATGCCCTGAAGGTTAACTTGCAAGTTGAGTTGGTAGTAAGGAAGACAAATACATTTATTTCTAGAGGACTAGCATATAAGAGTAAGGATGTAATGCGGAGCTTTTATGAGGCATTGATCAGACCACATTTAGAGTACTATGAGCAGTTTTAGGTCCCATATCTAAGAAAGGATATACTGGTATTGAAGAAGGTCCAGAGGAAGTCTACGAGAATGATTCAAAGAACATAGAATAGTATAGCACAATATAGGACCTTCGGCCCACAATGTTGTGCCCACGCTTAAACCCTGCCTCCCATATATCCCCCCCCCCCCACCTTAAATTCCTCCATATACCTGTCTAGTTGTCTCTTAAAATTCACTAGTGTATCTGCCTCCACCACTGATTCAGGCAGTGCATTCCACGCACCAACCACTCTCTGAGTAAAAAACGTTCCTCTAATATCCTCCTTGAACTTCCCACCCCTTACCTTAAAGCCATGTCCTCTTGTACTGAGCAGCGGTGCCCTGGGGAAGAGGCGCTGGCTGTCCACTCTATCTATTCAACATGCACAAACAAGCTGGATGAACTCAGCAAGTCAGGCAGTATCCATTGAAATGAGCAGTCAACGTTTCGGGCTGAGACCCTTTGTCCTGCTCATTTCATTTCACTTCGTTGACTGCTCATTTCAACGGATGCTCCCCAACCTGCTGAGTTCATCCAGCTTATTTGTACGAGTTGATTTGACCACAGCGTCTGCAGTGTACTTTGTGTTTACCACTCTTATCTATTCCTCTTAATTCTCTCTTATTCTGGGAATCAAAGGGGTAATGTTATGAAGAGTGTTTGATAGCCCTGTTCCAATGCATGATGGAGTTTAGGAAAATGAGGGAGGATCTTATTGAAACCTACTGAAAATTGAAAAGCCTTGATAGAGTGGATGCGCAAAGGATGCTTCTAATAGTGGGAGAGTGTAGGACCAGGGGGCACAGATTCAGAATACAAGGATGTCCCTTTGGAACAGATATAAGGAGGAATTTTTCTAGCCAGAGGCTGGTGAATCTGTGGAATTCATTGCCACAGGCTGCTGTGGAGGGCAAATTATTGGATAGATTTAAAATGAGGCTTGAAAGGATGTTGATTAGTGTGAAGGGTGCCAAAGATTACAGGAAGAAGGCAGGCCAAGGGGATTAAGAGGGAAAACAAATCAGCCATGATCGAATGGTTGCACAGACTCAATGGGCTGACTGGCCTAATTCTGCTCCTATGCCTTATGATCATGCATCCAACACGGACAAGGAAAGCCTCATTTGATTATCACTTCCCATCGTCCCTCAGCTGGAGAATCAGTGCTCCTCTCTGTTGAAACTCAAAGGCAGCAAGGGCCCAGAATGTCCTCTGGCTGGTGGGGGGAGGGGGCTATCACCAAGAGGAACCTGGCAGCACCACCTCGGATTCAGCTGACTACAGCTACCCGACTGGAGGAAGTGAACCAACATAGAACTATTACAGAGGCTACTTTGCTGGCAGCTAAATATAATAAAGGTCTCATGCACAAAATCTTTCCTTTTAAACCTGGAAACCAGTGCAATCTAAATGATGCACTTTAAAGCTACTTTAATGAATTCATAGTCCTATAAACATTAAACAGACCTGACAGATTGGCACAACGTACCATTCGGAAGGTCAGTGAGGATTGTAAATGACATCTGCTCACAGACAATCAATCGGATGATTGCTTAGCCCACTGCTCTACTCTCCATACATGCATGGTTGTGCAGCTAGGCGCAGCTCAAACATCATCTATAAATTTGCCGACAACACAACTATCACTGGCAGAACTTCAGATGGTGATGAAGAGGCACGCAGGAGTGAGACAGATCAGCTGGTTGAGTAGTGACGCAGAAACAACTGTGCAATTGATGTCAGTAAGACCAAGACCATCGGTTGTGGGAACACCAAAAGTAGAATGAGTCTAGTTATCCCCTTTTGTTCAACAGACTGATGGTCAGGGGCAGCAGCTGTTCCTGAACCTGACGGCAGAAGCGAGGAACGAGCCTGAACTGGGTGGTGAGGATCTTTGATGTTGGATGCTGCTTTCCTACAGCAATGCTTCATCTCAGAATGGAAATGGGAAGTTGAAAGGAATTGGGTGATCACCCGGAAATCCCACATTTTGTAGCAGATGAAGTGAATGTGCCCAACAAAGTGGTTCCCCCAATCGATGTCGGGTCTAACCGATGTAGAGGATGCCGTTTTGGGAAGCACCAGATACAACAGATGAACCTGACAGATGCACAGGTGAAATGTTGTTAGAACTGGAATGGGGCCCTGAATGTGTCAAGAGCACAGCCAGAGAGTGGGCACAGCCTTCATAAATAAACCTGCAAGATATCATTATCTAACCTGCTGAACTAAACTGCAATGCATTGGACAAGTGTTGCTGCAAGCAATCCTGCGCTGGCCACACTGAATGGTCTGTGAAATTCCACAGATTTGCGATTGTGTGCCTGTTAATGGCTTCTGGGGGATCCTCGGCCTCAATAAGAACAAGACCCAGAAAGTGAGAGAGAGGTTGAAGCATCTGCTACCATGTTCAAACAACCATAAACATTCAGTCCCTACACATCCTGCCCACAAAAGTTACAGTGTGTTTTATCTACAAAAAGTACTATAGTTCTAGAGCACATAGAACATAACCACACTGTACTGGCCTTTAACTCGTGATGTTATGCCAAACCTTTAACCAACTCCAATTTGTACTCCACATAGCCTTCCAATGCTCTATCATCCATTTACCTATCTAAGAGTCTCTGAAATCTCCCCAATTTATTTGCCTCTACTCCCACCTCTGGCAGGGTGCAGATACTGCTCTCTTGTGCAAAAAATGTTCTTCGCATATACTTTCGTCCAATCACCTTAAAAACAAAGATGTCGTGTAACTTGACAGTGTGGTTAAGGAGGCAGATGGTGTTGGCTTTCATTACTTGTGGAACTGAGTTTGAGAGCCGTGAAGTAATATTGCAGCTCTAACCAAACTGTTGTGGAAATTACCAGGTTAGTTGATGAAGGCAATGGCAGTGGATGTTGTCTACATGGACTTTAGCGAGGCCCTTGTCAAGGTCCCACATGGGCGGTTGATCAAAAAGGTTGAGTCGCGTAGCATTCAGGATGAGATGATAAATTGAATTAGGCATTGACTTTGTGGGAGATGCTGAAGAGTGATAATAGATGGCTGCTTCTCTAATTGGAGGCCTGGGAACCTGTGGTATACTGCAGGGATTGGTGCTGGGTCCGCTATGATGACAACGTAGTTAACTGGATCAGCAAACTTGCGTATGACACCAAGACTGGGGGTGTAGTGTACAGCAAGTTAGACTATCAGAACTTGCACTGGGATCTGGAGCAGCTGGAAAAATGGACTGAAAAATGGCAAGTGGAGTTTAATGCAGACAAGTGTGAGGTCTTTGGGGGAGACAAGCCAAAGTAGGACTTACACAGTGAATGGTAGGGCATTGAGGAGTGTGGTAGAACAGAGGGATCTGGGAATATAGTCCATAATTTTTATGAATGTGGTGTCATAGGTGGATAGATAGGTGGTAAAGAAAGATTTTGGCACATTGGCCTTCATAAATGAAAGTATTGAGTACAGGAGCTGGGAAATTATTAGTACAGATCTGGCAGGACACCCAGATGAAATCAGGGAGAACTAATGTTTATTTTTATTTGTTTAGAGATACAGTGTGTAAGAGGCCTGTCCGACACCATCCAGTAACCCACCTACTTAATACCAGACTAATCACAGGACAATTTACAAAGACCTATTAACCTACTAACCAGTACATCTTGGTCTGTAGGAGGAAACCGGAGTACCTGGAGGAAATCAACACGGTTCATGGGAAGAACAAAGGTTCAAAGGTACAATTTAATGTCAAAGAAATGTATATACATCCTGAAATGCTTTTTCTTTGTAACCATCCACAGAAACAGAGGAGTGCTCCCAAAGAATGACCAACAGTTAAATGTTAGAATCCCAAAGTCCCCCACAGCTCCCTCTCTCCCGCGTATAAGCGGCAGCGAGCAACACCAGCATAAAGAAGCATCTGCACTGCCACCGAGCACTCAAGTGTGAGCAAAGCAACAGCAAAGACACAGACTTGCAGTCACCACAAAGTGTTCAGTACTTGACATACCACGGGTTCCCTCTCTCTCTAATAAGGGAGAAAGAGCTGTCTCCATTTTCCCAGCAAGCGGAGAGACATAACAAACAACTCACTGGTTTACGATGTTAAAAGTCTGTTACGTCGCTTTTTTCCAGCACCGTGCCTGAAGATCACAAAGATCCCGGGTCTCCAGGCACAAAGCCGTAGATATTTCAACTCCCCTGACGACACAGGGGTCACCTGTCGTGACACTGACCCTCCATCTGCCCATCTCCAGAGCCCTGGCATCCTAGGCTTCCGAATCCAAGCCGGATTGTTAGGCCGAGCCTTTGGCATGCGAACAATGGACTGTTACGGAACCCCGAGAGCTGGTCCCATTCCCACAAAGAACCGTAGTACATGTAGACAATGTCCACCGCATTGCCTTCATCAACTATCCTGGTAATTTCCACAGAAAACAAAGTCCTTACAGACAGCACCAGAATTGAAGTTCAAACCCCGGGAAGCCCCAAGTTGGAATAGTGCCATGCCAAGAGCTACTCTACAGTGGCACTCCACGGAGACTTTGTATAGACAGACCAGAGATCGATTTGCATCTGGGTCACTGGAACTATGAGGGATCAGTGCTATTACCTGGGAAACTGTTTTATCACCATTATGTACTGTATCATATGACGTAGGTCACCATGACCATGATTGTTCTTGGCAATTTTTTCTACAGAAGTGGTTTGCCATTGCCTTCTTCTGAGCAGTGTCCTTACAAGACAGGTGACCCTAGCCATTACTTATACTCTTCAGTGGTGTCAGTGGTCTCAAAACCAGGACTTGTGAGATGCACCAGCTGCTCATATGGCCATCCACCACGTGGCTTCACGTAACCCTCATTGGAGGTGTTGGAGAGCTAAGCAAGTGTTACATCTTGCCTAAGGGTGACCTGCAGGCTACCAGAGGGAAAGAGCACCTTATTTCTCCTTTGGTAGAGATGTATCTCCACCCCATCACTGTTTCACTCCTTTTAAACCTGCCTCACATTTCTTCTTGGGTAGTGTATGCCAAATCATCGCAACGTTGACCTGAAACAGTAGTTCAGCTTAACTCTCTACAGATGCTGCCCGACCTGTTGCATCTTCCTAGCATCATCTGGTTTTTTTTTCTGAATTTTTGGCATCTTCTGGCTTTATTTTCTGATTTTGAATTACTTGTGAGCACACATACCCAACCCTAGTGTGCACTGGATGGCAGAATTTGATTGCGTTATGCACTGAAGTCAGGAAATTACTAACTTCCTCAAAATCTTCACAACAGCTTGAGGGTAACTAAATTGCTACATATTCGCTCAGTAACTTCTCTGAAGGAGAACAGGCACCTGATATTTTATATGTATCCACTAGTTTTAGGCTGAGTTGCACAGGCTGGAATTTACACCGCTGGAAAGAAAACTTTGGAAAGGATATCTCGATCCAAGGACTGAAGTAAGTGATGATTTTCAACTGTTCTTATGTTAAAATTTTAAATAAATGTGTTATTATAAGAGGGAAAGTTAAAATCTTTACAACTTGCTGTATCATGTGTGACACAAAGTATAGGGACCGAACATCAGTCCCTTTACAGAGACGACACTGACAGATGCAATTTTGCAATTAGTCAACTGAAAGCGTGCATCAGTAGGCTTGAAAAACAGAAACTGAAGAAGCCCTTATAACTTGAAAGACATAAAGCAGGAACAAAAAATATAGAATTCAGCAGATTTGGTGGAACAAATTCAAAATGCATAAAGGCGTTCATTGATTAGGATATTGGGCTTCCTTGATTCAAGAAGTTGTATAAGATGTTGATGAGGCTGAATTTGGAGTATTGTGTGCAGTTTTGATCATCTACCTACAGGGAAGATGTAAATAAGGTTGAAAGAATACAGAGAAAATTTACAAGGACTTTTCTGGCTCTGGAGACATGAATTATAAATAGGTTAGGACTTTATTCCTTGGAACATAGAAGATTGAGGAGGGATTTGATAGAGGTATACAAAATTAAGAGAGGTTTTAGATAGGGTAAATGCAAGCAGGCTTTTTCCACTGAGGTTAAGTGGGACTACAACCAAAGGTCATGGGTTAAGGGTGAAAGGTGAAAAGTTTAAAGAAAACCTGAGGGGGAAACTTCTTCATTAAGAGGGTCATGAGAGTGTGGAACGAGCTGCGAGCACAAGTGGTGCATGTGAGCTCGAGGTCAATGTTTAAGAAAAGTTTGGATAGGTAGATAGATGGGTAGGGGTATACAGAGCTATGGTCCCAGTGCAGGTTGATGGAGTAGGCAGTTTAAGTGGTTCAGCACAGACTAGATGGACTGAAAGGTCTACTCCTATGCTGTACTACTCTGTGGCTCAAACTGTTGTACTCATGAGGACAACAGGTTCAGTGTTTAGCCAATGCAGAACTGTTTGCCTGCACACTCTCTGTAACTGTTGTTGAATCAAATGTGATAAGAATAAAACAAAGAAAACAAAGAAGGGAAGTTTCCAGAATAGAGAAGCTATGAAAAAAATTATCGCTTGGATCTTAAAAACTATCTCAATGTAAAGGCTTGTAACTGGGTTGCAGTGAGTTCGGAGCTAGGATGGGGAGGAGAAGGGAGAAGTGAACAATGTCACTACCGCTGAGGGTCAGGAAACTAGTAGACACCACCCTGCAAGAGGAAGGGAGAAGATGGTCCATTTCCGGAAACTATGTGGACTGGTGGAACATTGCGGAGATGAATTCTGATTTGGTTCCATCAGACAAGGTTCTTGGATAATTGGGATCTTTTCTGGGGGAGGTATAACCTGTTCAAAAGTGATGGGTTGCACCTAAACCCAAGGGAGATCAATATTTTCGCAGGCAGGTTTGTTAGAGCTGATGGGGAGGGTTTAAACTAACTTGGCAAGGGGGTGGGAACCGGAGTGAAGGGACTCAAGATAGGATGGATGGTAAACAAGTAAAGATAGCGTGCAGTTAGATTGTCAGGGAGGGCAAGTAGATGATGGGACTTAGTTGCAGCCAACAGGCTGAGTTTCAAATCATTAGGGATACAGAATCAGAAAGTATAGCAAATACAGTACTCAAGGTGTTGCATCTAAATGCGTGTACTATAAGAGAAATGAGGTGGATGATCTTGTTGCAATATTACAGATTGCCAGGTACGATGTTGTGGCCATCACTCAATCGTGGCTCAAGGATGGTTGTAGTTGGGAGCTGAATGTCCAAGGTTAGGGATAGGAAGGTAGGCAGAGGGGGTGGTGTGGCTCTACTGGTAAAGAATGACATGAAATCAGTAGAAAGATGTGATATAGGATTGGAAGATGTTGAATCCTTGTGGGCTGAGTTAAGAAACTGCAAGGGTAAAAGGACGTTGATAGCAGTAATATACAAACCTTCCAACAGAGGCTGGGAGTGGACCACGGGTTACAATAGGAAATAGAAAGGGCAATGTTATGGTAGTCATGGGAGATTTTAACATGCAGGTCGATTGGGAAAATCAGGTTGCTAATGGATCTCAAGTGAGTGCATTTGTTGAATGCCTAAGAGATAGCTTTTTAGAACAGTTTGTTGTTGAGCCTACTAGGAGATCAAGGGCTATACTGGATTGGGTGTTATGTAATGAACCCGAGGCAATTAGGGAGCTTAAGGTTAAAAAAAACATTTAGGAACCAGTGATCACAATATGATTGTGTTCAACTTGAAATTTGATCGGGAAAAGTAAAGTCTAATGTAATAGTATTTCAGTGGAGTAAAGGAAATTACAATGGTATGAGAGAGGAGATGGCCAAAGTAAATTGGAAGGAGCTGTTGGCAGGGATGTCAGCACAGCAGCAATGGTATGCACTTCCAGGAAAAATGAGGAAGATGCAGGACACATATATTCCAAAAATGAAGAAATACTCAAATGGTAAAATAGTACAACTGTGGCTGACAAGGGAAGTCAAAGCTATTGTAAAAGCAAAAGAAACGGCATAGAACAAAGCAATAATTAGTGGGAAGATAGAGGATTGGGAAGTTTTTAATAAATTACAGAGAGTAACTAAAGAAGTCATTAGAAGGGAAAAGATGCAATATGAAAGCAAGGTAGCAAGTAATATAAAAGGTGATAGTAAAAGTTTTCTCAAGTACAGTATGCTAAAAATAAAAGAGAAATGAGAGTGGATATAGGACCACTAGAAAATGAGGCAGGAGAAATAAAGCAGGGGACAAGGAGATGGCTGATGAATTAAATGTGTATTTTGCATCAGTCTTCACTGTATAAGACATTAGCAGTGTGCCTTATGTTGAAGGCTGTGACGGAGGAGAAGTGAGTGCAGTTACTATTACAAGGGAGAAGGTGCTCAAAAAGCTGAAAGACCTAAGATACCCAGACCAGGTGAACTGCACCCTAGGGTTCTGAAAGAAGTAGTGGTAGAGATTGTGGAGGCATTAGCGATGAGCTTTTAAATATCATTGAATTTCGGCATGGTGCCAGAGGACTGGGAAATTGCAAATGTCACTCCATTCTTTAAGAAAGGAGGAAGGCAGCAGAAAGGAAATTATAGACCAGTTAGCCTGACCTCAGTAGTTGGAAAGATTTTGGAGTCAATTGTTAAGGATGAGTTTATGGAGTACTTGATGACACAGGACAAGATAGGACAAAGTTAGCATGGTTTCTTTAAGGGAAAGTTTTGCCTGACGAACCTGTTGGAATTCTTTGAGGAGATTTCAAGTAGGATAGATAAAGGGGATGCAGTGGATGGTGCTTGTTTGGACTTACAGAAGGCCTTTGACAAGGTGCCACACATAAGGCTGCTTACCAAGTTAAGACCCATAGTATTATAGGAAAGTTACTGGCATGGTTCGAGCATTGGCTGATTGGTAGGAGGCAGCAAGTGGAATTAAAAAGATCCTTTTCTGATTGGCTGCCAGTGACTAGTAATGTTCTGCAGGGGTTGGTGTTGGGACTACTTCTTTTTATGCAGTATATAAATGATTTAGATGATGGAATAGATGGCTTTGTCACCAAGTTTGCAGGTGATGTGGTGGAGGGGGCAGCTAATGTTGAGAAAACTGGTAGGATGCAGATTAGGAGAATGGGCAAGAAAGTGGCAAATAAAATACAATGTTGGGAAAAAGCATGGTCATGCACTTTGGTAGTAGAAAAAAATGTGTGGACTATTTTCTAAAAGGGGATAAAATCCAGGAATCTGAGATGCATAGGGACTTGGGAGTCCTTGTGCAGAACACCCTGAAGGTTAACTTGCAGGTTGAGTCAGTGGTGAGGAAGGCAAATGCTATGTTAGCATTCATTTCAAGCAGTCTAGAACACAAGAGCAAGGATGTGATGCTGGGGCTTTAAAAGGCACCCTGAGTATTGTGAACAGCTTTGGGCCCCTCATCTTAGAAAAGATGTACTGGCATTGGTGAGGGTCCAGAGGAGGTTCACAAAGATGATTGCCGGAATGAAAGGGTTATCATACGAGGAACGTTTGATGGCTCTGGTCTGTACTTGCTGGAATTCAGAAGGATTCCCCCCTCACCCCCAGATCTCACTGAAACATTTTGAATGTTGAAAGGCCTATAGATGTGGAAGGGATGTTTCCCATGGTGGGAGAGTCTAGGACAAGAGGGCATAGCCTCAGGATGGAGGGGGCGCCCTTTCTTAGCCAAAGGGTAATGAATTTGTGGAAATTGTGGAATTGTGCACAGAGTCTTGCCATGTTCAGAAGTTTTCTGATGACTCTGCCATAGTTGGATACATCAGCAAGGGAGATGAGGCTGAGTACAAGGCTATGGTGGGAAACTTTGTCACATGGTGTGAGCAGAATCATCTGCAGCTTAATGTGAAAAAGACTAAGGAGCTGGTGGTGGACCTGAGGAGGGCTAAGGCACCGGTGACCCCTGTTTCCATTCAAGGGGTCAGTGTGGACATGGTGGAGGATTACAAATACCTGGGGATACGAATGGACAATAAACTGGACTGGTCAAAGAACACTGAGGCTGTCTACATGAAGGGTCAGAGCTATCTCTACTTCCTGAGGAGACTGAGGTCCTTTAACATCTGCCGGCCGATGCTGAGGATGTTCTACGAGGCTGTGGTGGCCAGTGCTATCATGTTTGCTGTTGTGTGCTGGGGCAGCAGGCTGAGGGTAGCAGACACCAACAGAATCAACAAACTCATTCGTAAGGCCAGTGATGTTGTGGGGGTGGAACTGGACTCTCTGACGGTAGTGTCTGAAAAGAGGATGCTGTCCAAGTTGCATGCCATCTTAGACAATATCTCCCATCCACTCCATAAAGTACTGGTTAGGCACAGGAGTACATTCAGCCAGAGACTCATTCCATCGAGATGCAACACTGAGCGTCATAGGAAGTCATTCCTGCCTGTGGCCATCAAACTTTACAACCCCTCCCTCGGAGTGTCAGACACCCTGAGCCAATAGGCTGGTCCTGGACTTATTTCCACTTGGCATAATTTACTTATTATTATTTAATTATTTATGATTTTATATTGCTATATTTCTACACTATTCTTGGTTGGAATAGTAAACCAAGTAGAGGAATACTTGGTTCGTAATTAAAAAAAACCCAGTTTCCCTCGGGATCAATAAAGAATGTCTGTCTGTCTGAATTTGTTGCTACGTGCAGCTGTGGAGGGCAGGTTGTTGGGTGTATTTAAAGCAGAGGTTGACAGGTTTTTGATTGGACATGGCATCAAAGGTTACGGGGAGAAGGCCAGGAACTGGGGTTGAAGAGGAAATTTGAAAAAAGGATCAGCCATGATTGAATGACAGAACAGACTAGATGGGCCAGATGGCCTAGTTCTGCTCCTATGTCTTATGCTCAGTATTGAGAGACTGTTGCAATGTTTATGGAAAGCCCTCATTGGCAACAAAGGTGAATCATTCCACTTATTTACATCTCAACATGTTCTGTTTGCAGGTGTTCCAAATGAAAACACTAGAAACATTCAGTTTGGCAGGCAGCAGCTGTGGAAAGTAAATCAGCATCAAGTAGCTGGAACTGGGAAAGAGTGAAATCTAGTCTGAACTGGTACGAAGGTATATAGGATTCAGAGCGGGGTGCTCCACAGGGATTGCTATGGGGATCTCTGTTGCTTGTGAAATAGATAGCTGGACAAAAACATATATGGACTAATCACTTTGATTGGCAGAGTTGTAGTGAATGAGGAAGGGTAGAGACCAGTTGGAAATCTGAGCAGAGAAAAGGCATGGAGTTTAATCTGGACAGCTGTGAGGTGTGGGAATTTGTGAAGTCCAATGTAAGAGTAAAGTACTTCATAAGTGGCAGCTTCCTTAGGAAACCAGATATATAGAGCAGGGGTTGCAACCTGGAGCTCACAGACCCCTTGTTTACTGGTTTTGTTCCACGGCATAAAAAAAGTTGGGAACCCCTAATATACGGGATCTTTGGGAGGAAATCCAAAACTTCCCGAAGGGGGCAACACAGAAAACAGGCTGTTAAAGGCAGCTTATGGCCTGGGTGCCTTTCTCTGTTGGGCCGCTGGGTGGAAATGTTGACTGGTCAGGCTGCAGCCACATAAATCCTTGTTGAGGCCATATCTTCAGAACTGCATCCAGTTCTGCTTTCCACACTGCAGGAAGAATGTGGACGTTTTGTAGGGGTTCCAGAAGAGATTCACCAGCGTGTCGCCTGAATACGAGACTGTTAGCTAAAAGGAAAGATTGGACAGGCTTGCACTGTTTTTGCTGGAGGTTCAGACTATCGGGAATGGCCTGACAGATGCCTATATTATGTGAGGCAGGCATACTGTAGGGAGTCAGACTATTTTACCCCCTGAGTGGAAATGTCAAATGCTAAATGGCACAGTCTGAAAGGTCTCAATAGAATAGATGTGGAGAAGATGTTTCCTGTGGTGGGGGAGTCTAAGACCAGAGAACACCACATTAAAATAGAGAGTCATCCTTTTAGAACAGAGATGAGGAAGAGTTTCTTCAGCCAAAGAGTGGTGAAACTGTGGAATTCATTTCCACAGGTGGCAGTGTAGGCCAAATCATTGAGTATATTTCAGGCACAGGTTGATATATTTCAGATTAGTCAGGTCATGAAGGTATACCGTAAGACCATAAGATATAGGTATAGCATTAAGCCATTTGACCCATCGAGTCTGCTCCACCATTACATCATGGCTGATCAATTCTTTCCTCTCAGCCCCAATCTCCTGCCTCCCCCCCCCCCCCCCACCCACCCAACCCTGTATCCCATATCCCTTCATCCCCTGACTTGGCCTCCACAGCTGCATGTAGTAATGAATTCCACAGATTCACTACTCTCTGGCTAACAAAATGCCACCTCATCTCCATTCCATCACAACCAAGCTTCTATTCTGAGGCTGTGCCCTTTGGTCTTAGACACTCCCACGATCGGAAACATCCTCTCCACATCCAGTTTACACACCATTGGATAGGTTTCAATAAGGTCAACCCTCACTCTTCTGAATTCCAGTGAATTCAGGCATACGGCCATCAAACAGTCTTCATAGGACAAGCCATTTGACCCTGGAATCATTTTTGTGAATCTCCTTTGGACCCTCTCTAGTTTCACCACATCCTGTCTAAGATAAGGGGCCCAAAACAGCTCACAATACTCTACATAAGGCCTCACCAGTGCCTTATAAAGTCTCAACATTACATCCTTGCTTTTATATTCTAGTTCAGTTAAAATGAATGCTAACATTGCATTTGCCTTCCTCATCAAATACTCAACTTGCAAATTAACCTTTAGGGAATCCTGCAAAAGGACTCCCTAAGTCAACCCTTTCATTTCTTCTACCAAATGCAAGACCATACACTTTCCAACACTGTATCCCATCTGCCACACCCTTGCCCATTCGCCTAATCTGTCTAAGTTCTTCTGTAGCCTCTCTTATTTCCTCAAAACTACCTCCCCCCACCTATCTTCCTATCATCTGCAAACTTTACAACAAATCATCAATTTCATCGTCCAAATTATTGACAGAAAACATAAAAAGAATCAGTCCCAACACTGACCTGTGGAACAGCACTACTTACAGGCAGCCAGCCAGAAAAGGCTCCCTTTGCCTCCTGTCAATCAGCCACTGCTTTATCCATGTGGGGATCTTTCCTGTAATACCATGGGCTTATGGCTTGTTAAGCAGCTTTATTGACGATACCTTGGCCTTCAGAAAACACAAGTACACAACATCAACCAAATCTCCCTTGTCTATCCCGCTAATTATTTCTTCAAGGAATTCCAAAAGATTTAGACCATAAGACAAAAAGACATAGAAGCAGTATTACGCCATTAAGCTCACCAAATGTGCTCCACCATTCCATTATGGCTGATCCCGGATCCCACTCAACCCCATACACCTGCCTTCTCGCCATATCCTTTGGTGCCCTGGCCAATCAAATACACCCTTGGACTTGGCCTCCACCACAGTCTGTGGCAAAGCATTCCACAGATTTATTACCCTGGCTAAAAGAATTCCTCCTTACCACCTGTCAATTTTGAGGCTGTGCCCTCTTGTTCTGGATACCCCAACATAGGAAACATCCTCTCCACATCCACCTAATCTAGTCCTCTCAATATTAAGTAGGTTTCAATGAGATCCCCCCAACATTCTGCTAAATTCCAGAGAGTACAGGCCCAAAGCTGCCAAATGCTCCTCCAATGTTAACCCCTTCATTCCCAGAATCATCATCATCATCATGAACCTCCTCTGGACTCTCTTCAATAATAACACATCTTTTCTGAAATATGGGGCCAAAAACTGTTGACAATATTTCAAATGCAGCCTGACTAGTGTCTTATAAAGCCTCAGCACTATCTCCTTGCTTTTATATTCTATTCCACTTGAAATAAATTCCAACATTGTATTTGCCTTCTTTACAACAGCCTTAAGCTGTAAGTTAACCTTCTGGGAATCTTGCAAGAGGACTCCTAAGACCCTCTGCACTTCTGATGTTTGAACTTTCATCCCATTTAGATAATAGTCTGCACTATTGTTGCTTTTACCAAAATGCATTATCACACTTTCCCAACACTGTATTCTAGCTGCCACTTTTTTGCCCATTCTTCCAATTTGTCAAAGTCCTGCTGAAATCACTTTGCTTCCTCAGCACTACCTACCCCTCCACCTATCTTTGTATCATCCGCAAACTTCCCAACTTGCAATTTTCCAGTCCTCCAGGACCATGCCAGAATCAAGTGATTCTTGAAAGATAATTACCAATGCATCCGTTATCTCTCAGCAACCTCTTTCAGGACTCTGGGATGTAGTCCATCTGATCCAAGTAAGTTACCCATCTTAGAAGCTTTTGAGTTTGCCCAGCACTTTTTCCTTTGTAATAGCAAAGGCACTAACTCCTGACACACACGCAAATCTGGCACACTGTTAGTGTCCTCCGAAGACAGATACTAAGTACCGTAGATTCCGTACTACAGAGCGCACCTGATTAAAAGCCGCAGGCTCTAATTTTAGAAAGAAAATCAATTTTGTACTTGTACAAGCCGCACCGGATTTTAAGCCGCAGGTGTCCCACGTTGTAATATGAGATATTTACACAGAAAGATATTACACGTGAGGATTTTTTAACTTTTAATTAAATCCGTATGGTAACATAAACAAATACATATTGCAAATGCTTTTTTTCGAACCGTGCCTGTAACACGGCTACTTTTAAATATACATATGTATCGGTAACACACAAATTACGTTGCGTATACTTTTTTACTGAACAGTGCATGAACAACATACCAATATCTCCTAACGACTGGTAAAAAAATATATACTGCAGCCTACCAGGAAAAGTTATTGATCGCCTTTAACTTAAAAGCTGCATCATTGCGCGGGTCTAATGCGCTCGCCCCCTCCTTTCTGTTTATCGCAAACCGGTATTTTCCCCACAAGACGCGGCGAAACCGGATGTGACGTCATAGCATCCCAGGATGTAGTACAGAAAACAAATATACTTAAAACACTTCTAACTTTAACTAGAAAATACTAACAAATGAATTACTAAGCAAAAATATTATAAACTAAATAACTGCCATAAAGGCAGCACAATGCTTTTCTTCGAGTGTTTTCCATGTTGATGAGGGTGAGTACAAATGACTGATTTACAATAATTTAATTGTGAAAGTGCGCTTGATTTATCGTACAATTTCATTGGACCTCTGTGAACTACTCATCAATTTTATTGGTCTACTGTTACGAGGCAAAATGTTTTTGGCGGCATGAAAAAAAAAACATGCATTAGCCGCACCGTAGTAAAGGCCGCAGTGTTCAAAGCTGTTCAAAGCGTGGGAAAAAAGTAGCGGCTTATAATCCGGAATCTACGGTACTCATTAAGGTAATCTGCCATTTATTTGTCCCCTATTACTACCTCACCAGCATCATTTTCCAGTGGTCCAATATCAACTCTCACCTTCATTTTGCTCTTTGGATAACTGTAAAAACTTTTAGTATCCCACCCTATATTATTGGCTACTTTGTCCGTATATTTCATCTTTTCCCTTCTCATAGCTTTTTAGTTGCCTTTTGTTGGATTTTAAAAGGTTCCCAATCATAGAACATAAAATAGTACAGCACAGTACAGGCCCTTTGGCCCACAATGTTGTGCCGACCCTTAAACTCTGCCTCCCATATAACCCCCCACCTTAAATTCCTCCATATACCTGTCTAGTAGTCTCTTAAATTTCATTAGTGTATCTGCCTCCACCACTGACTCAGGCAGTGCATTCCACGCACCAACCACTCTCTGAGTAAAAAACCTTCCTCTAATATCCCCCTTGAACTTCTCACCCTTTACCTTAAAGCCATGTCCTCTTGTACTGAGCAGAGGTGCCCTGGGGAAGAGGCGCTGGCTGTCCACTGTATTACTCTTAATATCTTGTATACCTCTATCATGTCTCTTCTCATCCTCCTCTCCAAAGAGTAAAGCCCTAGCTCCCTTAATCTCTGATCATAATGCATACTCTCTAAACCAGGCAGCATCCTGGTAAATCTCTTCTGTACCCTTTCCAATGCTTCCACATCCTTCCTATAGTGATGGGACCAGAACTGGAAACAGTACTCCAAGTGTGGCCTAATCAGAGTTTTATAGAGCTGCATCTTTTCCTCACAACTCTCAAACTCTATCCCTCGCCTTATGAAAGCTAACACCCCATAAGCTTTCTTAACTAACCTATCTACCTGTGAGGCAACTTTCAGGGATCTGTGGACATGTACCCCCAGATCCCTCTGCTCCTCCACACTACCAAGTATCCTGCCATTTACCTTATACTCTGCCTTGGAGTTTGTCCTTCCAAAATGTACCACCTCACACTTCTCCGGGTTGAACTCCATCTGCCACTTCTCAGCCCACTTCTGCATCCTATCAATGTCTCTCTGCAATCTTCGACAATCTTCTACACTATCCACAACACCACCAACCTTTGTGTCATCTGCAAACTTGCCAACCCACCCTTCTACCCCCACATCCAGGTCGTTAATAAAAATCACGAAAAGTAGAGGTCCCAGAACTAATCCTTTTGGGACACCACTAGTCACAACCCTCCAATCCAAATGTACTCCCTCCACCATGACCCTCTGCTTTCTGCAGGCAAGCCAATTCTAAATCCACAGAGCCAAACTTCCCTGGATCCCATGCCTTCTGACTTTCTGAATAAGCCTACCGTGTGGAACCTTGTCAAATGCCTTACTAAGATCCATGTAGATCACATCCATTGCACTACCCTCATCTATATGCCTGGTCACCTCCTCAAAGAACTCTATCAGGCTTGTTAGATACGATCTGCCCTTCACAAAGCCATGCTGACTGTCCCTGATCAGACCATGATTCTCTAAATGCCTATAGATCCTATCTCCAAGAATCTTTTCCAACAGCTTTCCCACCACAGATATAAGGCTCACTGGTCTATAATTACCCGGACTATGCCTACTATGTTTTTTGAACAAGGGGACAATATTTGCCTCCCTCCAATCCTCCGGTACTATTCCTGTGGACAACGAGGACATAAAGATCCTAGCCAGAGGCTCAGCAATCTCTTCCCTCACCTCGTGGAGCAGTCTGGGGAATATTCCGTCAGGCCCCAGGGACTTATCCGTCCTAATGTATTTTAACAACTCCAACACCTCGGGTGCCAATCAATATTAGGGAAGTTAAAGTCACCCATGATAACAACCCTGTTATCTTTGCACCTTTCCAAAATCTGCCTCCCAATCTGCTCCTCGGTATCTCTGCTGCTACCAGGGGGCCCATAGAATACTCCCAATAGAGTAACTGCTCCCTTCCTGTTCCTGACTTCCACCCATACTGACTCAAAAGAGGATCCTGCTACATTACCCACCTTTTCTGTAGCTGTAATAGTATCCCTGACCGGTAATGCCATCCCTCCTCCCCTTTCCCCCTCTCTATCCCTTTTAAAGCACTGAAATCCAGGAATAATGTGAATCCATTCCTGCCCTGGTGCCAGCCAAGTCTCTGTAATGGCCACTACATCATAATTCCATGTATGTATCCAAGCTCTCAGTTCATCACCTTTGTTCCTGATGCTTCTTGCATTGAAGTACACACACTTTAGCCCTTCTACCTTACTGCCTTTACACCCTTTATTCTGCTTCTCTTTCCTCAAAGCCTCTCTATATGTCAGATCTGGCTTTACTCCATGCACTTCTTTCACTGCTCTATCGCTCCGGGTCCCATCCCCCTTGCAAGTTAGTTTAAACCCTCTCAAACCATGCTAGCAAACCTACCAGCAAGGATATTGCTCCCCCTCCAATCTGTACAGGTCCCACCTTCCCCAGAAGAGATCCCAATGGTCCAAAGATCTAAAACCCTTCCCCTCGCACCAACTCCTCAGCCATGCATTCAACTGCCATCTCCTTCAGTTCTTACCATTACAGTACTATCACGTAGCACTGGTAGCAATCCTGAGAACACCACCCTTGAGGCCCTGTCCTTCAGCCTTCTGCCTAGTTCCTGAAACCCACACTTCAGGACCTCATCCCTCTTCCTGCCTATGTCATTGGTACCAACATGTATCATGACTTCTGGTTGCTTTCCCTCTCATACCGGGATGTTGTTCACCAGGTCAGAGACATCCCAGACCCTGGCACCCTGGAGGCAACAAACCATGCGAGTGTCCTTCACACGTCTATAAAATCTCCTGTCTGGTCCCCTGACTATAGAGTCTCCAATGACGACAGCTCTCCTCTTCTCCGTCCCACCCTTCTGCACCACAGGGTCAGACTCAGTGCCAGAGGCCCTGCCACCGTGGCTCACCCCTGGTCGTTCATCCCCACCAACAGTATCCAGAACGGTATACTTGTTATTCAGGGGAAAGGCTACAGGGGTGCTCTGCACTACTTGTCTACTCACCTTCGCTCTCCCCCCTCTGACTGTCACTTAACAACATGCTTCCGGCAGCCTAGGTGTGACTACCTCCCTGTTGTTCTCATCTATGACTGCCTCATTCTCCCTTGTGAGTCGAAGGCCATCCAGCTGCTGCTCCAGATTCCTCACACGGTCTTCCATATCGCTCAGCCGCAAGTACTTCTAGCAGATGTGACTCTGTGGGAGAGGTGAGATCCCCCAAGACTGCCACATCTCACATGAGAGGCACATCACCGTCTCAGGAGACATTGTAAAGCCTAACTGTGAGCAAGCTCGTCCTCTGCCTCTTCTCATCAAAGCCTCAAAAGCTCCACTACTTTACTGGCCTACTCACTCACTGGCCGCTCCGCTTGAGCTACCCCTCTATTTATTTGTTTGAGCTTTTCAAACTGCTTGGTCACCTGACCTTGATTGCCCAATCAGCTGCTTTCCTATCAATGTCCCGCTGAAACTTCTGACAGCCTTCCACACCACAACACCCCTAACCTTTGTGTCATCAGCAAATTTATTAACCCATCCCTCCACTTCCTCATCCAGGTCATTTATAAAAATCACGAAGAGTATGGGTCCCAGAACAGATCCCTGAGGCACTCCACTGGTCACCAGCCTCCATGCAGAAGATGACCTGTCTACAACCACTCTTTGCCTTCTGTGGGAAAGCCAATTCTGGATCCACAAAGCAATGTCCCCTTGGATCCCATGCCTCCTTACTTTCTCAATAAACCTTGCATGGGGTACCTTATCAAATGCCTTGCTGAAATCCATATACACTACATCTACGGCTCTACCTTCATCAGTGTGTTTAGTCACATCCTCAAAAAATTCAATCAGGCTCGTAAGACATGGCCTGCCCTTGACAAAGCCATGCTGACTATTCCTAATCATATTATGCCTCTCCAAATGTTCATAAATCCTGCCTCTCAGGATCTTCTCCATCAACTTACATCCACTGAAGTAAGACTCACTAGTCTATAATTTACTGGGCTATCCTTATTCCCTTTCTTAATAAAGAACAACATCTGCAACCCTCCAATCTTCCGGAACCTGTCCTGTCCTCATTTATGATACAAAGATCATTGCCAAAGGCTCAGCAATCTCCTTCATCGCTTCCCACAGTAACTTGGGGTACATCCCATCCAGTCCCAGTGACTTATCCAACTTGATAGCTTTCCTAAAGCTCCAGCACATCCTCTTCCTTAATATCTACATGCTCAAGCTCTTCAGTCCACTGAACGTCATCCCTACAATCGCCAAAATCCATTTCTGTAGTGAATACTGAAGCAAAGTATTCATTAAGTACCTCTGCCATCTCCTCCAATTCCATACACACTTTTCCACTGTAACGCTTGATTGGTCCTATTCTCTCACGTCTTATCCTCTTGTTCTTCACATACTTGTAGAATGCCTTGGGGTTTTCCTTAATCCTGACGGCCAAGGCCTTCTTATGACCCCTTCTGGTTCTCCTAATTTTATACTTAAGCTCTTTCCTGCTAGCCATATAATCTTCTAGATCTCTATCAACCATGCTGACTATGGCCTATTTTATCATGTGCCTTTAAGTACCCTAAAACCACATCTTTAACAATCAACTCCAACAGCTTCCCAACCACTGAGGTCAGACTAACTGATCTATCATTTACTTTTTTTCTGCCTCCCTCTGTCTTCTTGAAGAGTGGACCAATTGCAATTTTCCAGTGTTCCGGAACTATTTCAGTTCCAGTGTTTCTGAAAGATCAAGGATACAGGGGAGAAGGAAGGAGACTGGGACTGGGAGGGAAAATGGATCAGTCATGATGAAATGGCAGAGCAGACTCAATGGGCCAAATGGCCTAATTCTGCTCCAGCACCTGATAGTCTTTAGGTGAGAGTTCGGAGCTTTGAAGGAGTTTCACAAACAATCATCTTAATTTACGGAGTGTTGGATGCCTGGAATGCTCTACCAGGGAACACACAGGATGCAATTATGGCAACAATGTTTAAGAGGCACTTAGTAAGACATATGAACAGGATTAGGATTACTGACTGTTCTGGCAGATGGGAGTGCTTTACATTGGCAATGTGATTGGCACAGATATCAGGGCAGAAGGGTTTGTCTCTGCTGTTCCGTTCTGTTTTTTAACGTCCAAAAAAAAGAAATCCTGGAAATACTGAACAGGTCAAACCACATAAAATGGGATGAATGTGGATGAAATGGAATTTGGTTGATCAAAGATCAGTGTAGAATCTCAGAACCAGAATCAAGTTTAATATCATCGGCATGTGTCGTGAAATTTGTTAACTTAAGCGGCAGCAGTTCAATGCAATAGATAGATAGATAGATACTTTATTCATTCCCATGGGGAAATTCAACTTTTTTTCCAATGTCCCATACACTTGTTGTAGCAAAACTAATTACATACAATACTTAACTCAGTAAAAAATATGATATGCATCTAAATCACTATCTCAAAAAGCATTAATAATAGCTTTTAAAAAGTTCTTAAGTCCTGGCGGCAGAATTGTAAAGCCTAATGGCATTGGGGAGTATTGACCTCTTCATCCTGTCTGAGGAGCATTGCATCGATAGTAACCTGTCGCTGAAACTGCTTCTCTGTCTCTGGATGGTGCTACGTAGAGGATGTTCAGAGTTATCCATAATTGACCGTAGCCTACTCAGAGCCCTTCGCTCAGCTACCGATGTTAAACTCTCCAGTACTTTGCCCACAACAGAGCCCGCCTTCCTTACCAGCTTATTAAGACGTGAGGCGTCCCTCTTCTTAATGCTTCCTCCCCAACACGCCACCACAAAGAAGAGGGCGCTCTCCACAACTGACCTATAGAACATCTTCAGCATCTCACTACAGACATTGAATGACGCCAACCTTCTTAGGAAGTACAGTCGACTCTGTGCCTTCCTGCACAAGGCATCTGTGTTGGCAGTCCAGTCTAGCTTCTCGTCTAACTGTACTCCCAGATACTTGTAGGTCTTAACCTGCTCCACACATTCTCCATTAATGATCACTGGCTCCATATGAGGCCTAGATCTCCTAAAGTCCACCACCATCTCCTTGGTCTATACTTGATAATATAGAAAAAAAATGGGAATTACATTATATATAAATAATGATTAAATGAAACAAGTAACGCAAAAATAGAAATATAGAAGTTGTGAGTTAGTATTCATGGCATCAATATCCATTCAGAAATTGGATGGCAGAGGGGAAGAAGCTGTTCCTGAATTGCTGAGTGTATGTCTTCAGGCTTCTGTACCTTTGTCCTTAAGGTAACAATGAAAACAAGGCATGACCTAGGTGATGGGGGTCCTTAACGATGGATGCCGCCTTTCTGAGTCATCACTCCTTGATGATGTCCTGTATACTACGAATGCTAGTGCTTATGATGGAGTTGTGGGGCAAAGAGCCTGCTTCATTGTTGTAAACCTCAATGACTCCTCCATTCACTGTGATATTCTGAATTTTGGATGGAATTAATCCATTTCCTCCATTTTCATTCCCTTTTTCTTTCATTGATTCAGAAATGAACACCACAGGCTCGTCAAAGAATCTGAGCTGCCGCGATTTGCGTGACCCCACTGTGACCAAAGTGCCCATTCCTCTCTTATACTCCTTGGTCTTCATCGGAGGACTCCTGCTGAACGTATTGGCTGCCTGGATCTTCTGCCATGTTCCAAATAAGTCCAGCTTTGTGATTTACCTCAAGAACATTGTGGCAGCTGACCTGCTATTGGTAGTTACACTTCCATTTAAGATCCTCTCTGATACACCTATTGGGACCTGGCAGTTGAAAGCCATTGTGTGTCGTTACACAGCTGTTCTGTTCTATAGCAGCATGTATGTCAGTATAATCTTCCTTGGCCTGATCAGCCTCGACCGGTACCTTAAGATTGTTCAGCCTCAAAAAAATCTCTTCATGCAGAAAGTAACGGTTGCCAAGGTGATCAGTGTGGGCTGCTGGGTTTTTATAATGAGCTTTGCTCTGCCGAGCATCATTTTGACCAACAAGGACCCCACACCCGAAACTGCAGGTGCCTGCATGAAGTTGAAAAGTGATATCGGGCGTATTTGGCACAAGTTTATAATTATCAAATGCCAAGTTATTTTTTGGGCTGTTTTTCTCCTTCTCACTCTGTGTTATTTAGCCATCCTAAAGAAATTATACTGGTCCAAACAGAAATTTCAGAAGGACTCTAGCACCGTGGTAAAGAAAGCAAACCGTAACATTTTCAGTATCCTGGCTGTCTTCTTCATCTGCTTTGTGCCGTACCAATTTATCAGGATCCCGTACGACAAATACCGATTGGCCAACAAAAACTGTGTAACAAGTAACAGTCTGTACTATGCAAAGGAGTTCACACTGCTCCTGTGTGCGTTCAACGTTTGCCTCGATCCAGTCATCTACTTCCTCCTGTGCAAGGCCTTCACCAAACAACTGTGCAGAAAGTTGAGAGCGAAGAGAAGACTGACAATCAAAATGAGTGAAGGGAGGAACAAGCCACACTCAAGCGCCACCTCCAACCAAACCAGTGTCTACAGGAAAGCGACAGCTGAACAGATCAATTCTAATTCTCTCCAGCTCACCTCCGACACAAAGGAATCTATTGAGATGAACCTACCATGGGACTCATCAGAAATCTGAATGCTACACTTCTCAGGATGAACAAAATGATAGGAACATCAAAATCGTGAAATATCTGTCACTTTGTCAAATACACATTTGGAGAATTTTTCCTCCAAAATTCCTCTGGCAACAATTCATCATTTATTTCCTGTATTAATTCTTCCCATTTCTCAAATAATGATGGAGAAAGGTACAAGTCAGTGGATCACCATCTACTGTTAAATAAACAACCCCATAAATGGACTCCTGTTTGCCATTGAGAGGAAATTGCCCCCCAACAACTTCACCAACAGGTCTTTACAACAGAAAGCAAAGTGATTTGATAATTTTACACATCATTAATCCAATGTCAGATACCACCAAAAATTCAGGATGAAAAAGGAACCAGGAATTTGTCCCATTAGCACTTTCTCATAATTCTCTGATCTGATCTTGGCCTGACCTGAACTTCCAAGTGGTGGTACAATAAGGAATCTGGACCTTCTGCCTGATTGCTCCTTGCTGAACAAGATATCCATCTCACCTAGTCCCATTTTCCACTGCTTGGCTCATATGCAAATCTTTCCAATCCACATATCTGTCTAAGTAAATGTCATTAATGTACCTGACTCATTCTATATAACAACCATGCTCTGGATGAAAAAAATTGCCCTCGTGTTCCTATTAACTCATTGCCCTCTCAACTTAATCTATGCTGTTTAGCTCTTGCTTCCCTAACCCTGAGAAAAACATTGCATGCATTGATCCTAATAATGTCCCTCATCTCAATAAGATCACTCCTCATTCACCTGCAGTATTGAAAAAAACTTTCTGGATAGCTAAATCTCTTGAGGCTCGGCAACATCCTCGTAATTACCTTCTACACACTTTCTCGCCTCAAAGCCATCTTTCCATTAAAACAGGGTGACGCTGTGGCGTAGTGGTTAGCATAACAACACGACATTGCCAGCGACCTGGTTTCAATTCCTGTTGCTGTCTGTAAGGAGTTTGTACCTTCTCCCTGTGACTGTGTGGGTTTCCTCACGGTGCTCAAATTTCATCCAAAGATATACAGGTTAGCAAGTTAATTGGCCATGTTGGTGCAATTGAATTATGAGCCAGAGGGATCTGTACTGTGCTGTATCTCTAAAGAAAACTGAACACAATATTTCAAACGTGGCATCACTGGTCTTTTATGTCAGTTTCAAAGTTCAAAGCAAATTTATTATTAAAGTACATAAATGTCTCCATATATTAGCCTGAGATTCACTGTCTTGTGGGCATTCACAGTAGATACAAAGAAACACAGCTGAATCAATGAAAAAGACACACACAGCAAAGATGGTCAAATGACCAATGTGCAAAAGACAACAAACTGCAAATACAAAGAAGAAAAAAAATCATAATAATAAATAAATAAACAATGAATATTGAGAAAATGAGTTGAAGAGTCCTTGAAAATGGGGCCACAGGTGGTGGGAACAAGTGATGGGACAAGGAAAGTTGAGTGAAGTTATCTCCTCTGCTTTAAGACCCTGATGGTTGAGGGATAATAACCGTTCCTAAATCTAGTGGTGAGAGTTCTGAGGGTCCTGTACTGACTTCCTTATGGCAGCAATAAGAAGAGAGCATGTCCTGCTCCTTGTAGATGTGCTCAAAGGTGGATCTATTGAACCCTCTCTTTTCAGTATAGAAATGTTATTAAACGATCCAAGATAGTGCCTTTGTCTGAGTGGGGAAGGTTGAGAAATTAAGAGACTTTGACATGTAAACTTCAGTGACTCTGAGGCAGAGCTGCAGAGGGCAAGGCACACGTTCCAGCACAATACGAGCTCATTTTGCTTGAAGATCATGAAAACCATGAGAGAAATCATGACTCTGATGTTTCAGTGCAAAACAGAGGAAGAGGACTCAAGATGGGAAAACCAAACAACACCAGATACATATGCAGAAGGAGAATAAGTTTGTAAATTTTGATATAACTGCATTAAAGTTGGAAGATTGCATGAAACCTTTGATATTCAGTTAACACCATTAGAAACTGTACAGAGGTGTTTTTCTCAAAGAAGTAGTTCTTTATGATAACCAAGTATTAAGAAATATATGAACCCAGTTTGCAACTCTAGTTATAGAGAAATGAAAAGAAAATAAGGCCATTTACTTTTATCTTTTTCTTAAATTTAATATTTTTATTGAGTTTAGTTTGTTCCCTCAGCACTATCAGAGTACTCAACGCAGTTCAGCTTGGGCAGCAGCTGGACAGTTCCCATTTTCGGGAATCTCAAGGTCGAAAGTGTCAACTCAGGCAGACCTCTGTTTAGCCAGACCACTGTCAATCAACACTTGGCCCACCAAGTTCATGCCAACCATTAAGTACTCAGTTACATTAACCATAACCAAATACCACTTTATTGTTCCCATATTTTCAAAGTTCAAAAGTTCAAAGTAAATTTTATCAGAGAACTTATATGTCACCACATACAACCTTGAGATGCATTTGCTGCAGGCATACTCAGCAAATCTATAGAATAGTAACCGTAATAGGATCACTGAAAGACCCACCAGAAGACAAACTGTGCAAATGTAAATATAAATAAATAGCAATTTACTTATTTAGAACAAAAATAATAATAGAACAAAAAGAATTTTTTTATTCTTTCTTACTTCTCTTCTAATATTTGTATATCTGTGTACTTATAATGCTACTGTGACACGTTAATTTCCTTTGGGATCAATAAAGTATCCATCAATAAATAATGAGAACCTGAACAACATAAAGACTCCTTAAAGTGAGATCATAGGTTGTGGGAACGGGCAAGTGATTGCAGTTATCCCCTTTGTCAACAAGCCCAATGGCCAAAGGGTAGTAACTGTTCTTGAACCTGCTGCTTCCAGTGCTGAGGCTCTTGTACCTTCTATCTGATGGCAGCAGCGAGAATGGGCTGGGTGGTGTGGGTTTCTGTTGCCTGGTGACGCTTTCCTGTGACAGTGTTTCATGTAGATGTCCTCAGTGGTTGGGAGGGCTTTAGTTGTGATGTAACTGGGCCTAATCCACTACCTTTTGTAGGGTTTTCTGTTCAAAGGCATTGGTGTTTCCCTACCAGGCCGTGATGCAGCCAGTCAGTACACTCTCCGCTACACATCTAGAGAAGCTTGTCGAAGTTTTAGATGTCATATCGAATCTTCACAAACTCCTGAGGAAGTAGAGGTGCTGTACTTTCCTTGCTGGGTCCAGGACAGGTCCTCTGAAATAGTAACACTCAGGAATTTTAAGTTGCTAACCCTCTCCACCTCTGATTCTCCAATGAGGACTGGCTTATCAACCTCTGGTTGCTCTCTCTTTAAGTCTACAATCAGTTCCCTGGTCTCAACGATACCTGCCGGATTCCACCACTCCCCTCATAAAGCAGCTTTCCTCAGACTGCCTTAAATTATTTGAATTCACATTCCGTCTGCAGTAGTTATATTTTCACACACACCTGGATATAGGGACAATTTACAGCGGCTAGTTAACTATCAACCAATCCCACTTTGGGATGCATTAGGAAACCCAGGAGAACACAAGAGTATGAATGAATAGAGTGGACGTGAACAGGATATTTCCTACAGTTGGGTAGTCTAGGACCTGAGGGCAGAGCCTCAGAATACAAACAAGTCCCTTTAGGACAGAATGAGGAGGAATTTCTTTAGTCAGACGGTGGTGAGTCTGTAGAATTCATTGCCACTGACGGCTGTGGAGGCCTAGTCATTGGGTATATTTAAAACAGAGGTTGACTGGTTCTCGATTAATAAGGGCATCAAAGGTTATGGGGAGAAGGCAGGAGAATGGGGTTGGCAGAGGTAATAATCAGCCATGATCAAGTGGCAGAACAGACTGGATGGGCCGAAAGGCCTAATTCTGCTCCTATGCCTTATGGCATTATCTATATACTACTAAAACTCTCATGCTCTGTTTGTCTGTTTTGTGACCTCTAATTAGTGCAAACGGTACATTACAGCGGCACTATTTTTGGCTAAATCGACTTAAAATGCGCTAAGTTACAGAATGCAGGCAAAGTTCAGGGTTTTATATTCATATAAAATTGCTCACTCGTCAAAATCAACAGCCCCACTTTCACCCGAGAGCCGATGTCAGCCATGATGGAAACCGCAACGCGACACCACGACGCATGCGCAAGGCCAGCCTCAGAAGCAACTCCCGATACTCACAGCAGCAACACCAAACGGAGCAACAGGGCAGGGCAGCTCTATTTTGAGCGGTCACATGCTGCTAATCACCATCAGCATGTGCAGGATTGGGACAGATCTAACTGTCACCCATCAGTAAGAGATTATTAAATCTTATTGTAATGACGTACTTCCAGGCACCCGTTAAACCCTTCGCTGCAGTCAAAGGACAGCGGTGACTATATCACGTCCATTTAGGACAGTGCCAACCTCATCATCAAGAATAATCATCATCCTGGAGGCTTTGGTGTTACTGCTTCGTATCTTCTATCCAGCATTAGGGTAAAAAAAAATATGGTCAGCCTAATTATGCCACGTGGAAAGAGAAGGGGAACATTATGGTCAAGAGATGATGCCAAACGAGAGAGAACAAGAATCGGATGAGACCAGGGCCGCATGACTCTAGGATCAAAGAGTCAGGACAAAAAAGATGAGAGAAGAAGAGACAGAGGAGGAGAGGCATGCACGTCTCCAGAATGACAACAACAGGCATAGGAGGAGGAGAGAGGAAGAGAGAAAGGAGCTGAGAAATGCACGTCTCCAGGATCAGAGACAAAGAACAAACAGCAGAAGAGATGAAGAACCAGGGAATGAAAGGGCTGCACGTCTCCAGAATGACAACGAGAGGCACAAGGATGGCAGATCAACCAGAAATGATGCCATCAAAAGTGTCCCTCGTTAAACGAGGAGGAGCTATATTTGCCTTGCTACACGTCCTTCTTCTTTAATAAACTGAGGCTTTCTTCTTCAATTTCCAAAGCAAAGCGATACCAATAGCATTCGGGAAAATATAATGTTCATTCTGGTCACAGACTGCACTATCTTTCTCTCAAAGGGTTCCCTAATGAGTCACTGCATTGCCTAGTGGTCAAATAAACTTTGTATGGACAACACAAGAAGTCAGGTTTATATCCGGACACCCAGTCACGAGATTGCTGAGTTTGATTTTGCTACACACAATGCTGATATAGTAACAACTTCCCCAAAATCTTCATGACTGTTTGAAGGTGACAAAATTGCCACACATTTTCTGATGTTCATCTGCTCAGTAACTTCTCTAAAGTACAAGAGACCACATACTTTCCAGGAGGCCATTAGTGTTAAGACTAACTTGCATGGGCTAGGATTTACACCACTGGAGAAGGAAACTTCAGAAAGGATTCCTTGACACCAGGACTGAAGTAAGTGATGGGCTTTCGATTGGTTTTCATGTAAAAAAAACAAATCGGTTATCGTCAGAACAAAAGTTAAAAACACAACAAGGAAACTATAATTTGCTGGCTTACGTGCACGCAAAATACTGGGACAAAATCAAGCCTCTTATGAAGATGACACAATTAGATCTACATTCATAATCAGTAAACTGGAAAAACATGTTAGTCGGTTTTAAATAGAAAAGCAGAAGTTAAAATAGCATTTTATTACTTTGGAGACACAAAGCTGGTCAATAGAAAACAGAATTTAACATATTTGGTAGAACCCTTTCAAGAGGCATAACAACATCCAAAAGCAGCACATTTAGACATGTAAGGAACCAGTTCAAAAGCTTCCAGCTTGCAAAACCTATGGTTAAAAACTATACTGTACAAGGATCCTGGTTATGTGGATTTAGATTTGCATATACTGTATTGCAAACTCAGATCTTAAAATACTGTTTAATGCACTTGTTGGTTTATTGAAGCAATTCAATACAGGGTGCAGTGCAGGCTGTGGTGTGGGACAGGCTCAGGAAAGAGAAGATCATGGAGGTGAACAGAACTTGGGGGTAGAACCTGTGGGTTCTTTATAGTTAACTAATTATTTGATACTTTAAGAATCATTAGATGCAGGTTCCATTTCTGTCCCAAATGCATAATGGTGTACTTTAGTTTTCTTGACTAAAGCATTGCTGGTTATGTCAGACAAGGTTTAAGGTCCAGTCAATGCAGAGCTGCCTACCTGAACCGTACTTTCCCTGCAACTGTAACACTGTATCTGCCATTCTTACAACTTCAAGGTAATTACATTTTGCAAGATCTGTCTGGATGGCACAGGAAGAAAAGGTTTTTCACTCTTTTCTGAGCACATGCGGTGTGACAGCTACTGTATAATCCAATAAATGGACCCAAGATGATCCAGGCTTGTAACTGGGTTACGGTGAAGTCACGGTTGGGATGGAGAGGGTATGTGAAGGAGGAAAAGGGAGAAGTGAGTTGTGTCATGACTGCTGAGGAACTAGAAATCATCCTTCAAACAGAGGTGCGGAGAGAGGGGAGAAAGGTGGATAGTGTAAGAGAATTATGTAGACGAATGAAACATTTGGAAAATGATGAGGAGATGTCTATGCACTTGTTTCTGTTGGTCAATATTGGGAGACTGCTACCTCACTCAAAACAGACTAGGAAGTAAACTCATTGAACACGGCAGAAAGAATATAGAATAGAACATGGCAGCTGATGGATGGAAGGTGAAGACCAGGAGAATGCCCTCCTTATTCTGACCAGGGGAGGGGTGAGAGCAGGATCTAGATGAAATGTGCTCAAGAGTTCCATTCACAGTTCAGGAAGAAGAAAGACTTTTCCAGTTCTCATGGCCTCAGCCAATATAGTCTGCCTCTCCTTCTTGACTAGCTGAGTTTTTCCAATATTTTCTGCTTTTTTTAATTTCAGAATTCCAGCATCTACAGAATTTTCTTGACTTCCTTGGTTCGGACAGCAAGAAATAGGCCACTTAGCCCATCAAGTTAATGTCAACCATCACTGAGTCATATTTCTATTCACAGAGTCATAGAGTGCTACAGCATGAAAACAGACCACTTCATCTATCTAGTCCATAAGAACTCTATCTTCTGCCTAATTCCGTCATCTGCTTCTGGACCATTTTACTAAAAACTTTAATCAAGCTTCTTTTAAATGTAACAATTGAACCAGCATCTACGACATCCATTGGCAGCTCATTCCCCACTCTCACCACCTTTAGAGAGAATACATTCTTGATACATTCCGAACACCATTCAGATTCTACCAACTACCCACAAAGCCATGGTAACCTGTGGTAATTAATGCACTCACTGTCCTATTTGTCTTTGGGATATGAGAGGACTCAGATGAAATCCTCCCTTGCACAGGTAGTGCGAGGGAAGGAACCCCTCAGGACTCTTTCAAATCTCTCTCTCCTTATCTTGCAACAGTACACTCTATTTCTGGATCCCTGATTCCTGAGGATAAAAACCAACCGTCCACCTTATCCATAAACTTCTATGAGTTCACCTCTCTTTTTTCTCCATGCTAAGAATGTGCAAATAGATAGAATAGTTTGAGTTGGCATCACGTTCAGCACTGATGTCCTGTGCTGTTTTGTTCCATGTTCTAAGTTCCGTGTTTTAAGTCACAAACAAGAGAAAATCTACAGATGCTGGAAATCCGAGCAACAAGTGCCACACCTGCCTCTACACCTCCATACTCACTACCATTCAGGGCCCCAAACAGTCCTTCCAGGTGAGATGACACTTCACCTGTGAGTCTTTTCAGGTCATATACTGTGTACGGTGCTCCCTGTGTGGCCTCTTGTAAATTGGTGAGACCCAACATAGATTGGAAGACTGCTTCACCGTGCATCTATGCTCCATCTGCCAGAACAAGCAAGATCTCCCAGTGGTCACCCATTTTAATTCCACTTCCCATTCCCATTCCGATATGTCCAGCCATGGCCTCCTCCACTGTTGTGATAAGGCCACACTTAGGCTGGAGGAACGATACCTTATCTTTCGTTTGGGTAGCCTCCAACCTGATGGCATGAACATCAATTTTTCAGTAATGCCTCCCCCCACTTCACCATTTCCCATTCCCTTGTCCCTCTCTCATGTTATCTCCTTGCCTGCCCATCACCTTCTTCTGGTGCTCCACCCCACCCCCCCCTTTTATTTTCTTCCATAGCCTTCTGTCTCTTTCACCAATAAACATCCCAGCTCTTTGCTTCATCCCACCCCCTCCAAGTTTCACCTATCACCTGGTGTTTCTTTCCCCTCCCCTCACCATTCAAATCTACTCCTCAGCATTTTTTCTCCAGTCCTGCCAAAGGGTTTTGGCCTGAAACGTTGACTGTACTTTTTCCTTAGATGCTGCCTGGCCTCCTGAGTTCCTCCACATTTTGTGTGTGCTGCTCCATGTTTTAAGTATCGTGTTCAGAGTAGGTTCCATGTTCCAAATTTCAGATTCCATGTTCCAGATCCCAAGCTCCATGTTCTAAGCTCTGAGTTCTAAATTGTAAAACTAAAAAACAAGTGGAAATGCTCAACAGGTCAAGCACATCAAGCCACATGAAATGGAATTAATGTAAGAGAGATGTAAACAGTTCCATGATAGTCAATGTACACTCTATGGATAGAAGTGCCTATCTCCTTTCTGCGTTACTCTGACTTCTTCAATTCTATTCTTAAATTCTCTAAAACATCAACCACTTCTATTTTTTCATTGTTCAGGAATGGACAACAGCACAGACTCTTCAAGGAATCAGAGCTGCCACAGTTTCCGTGACCCCACTGTCACCACAGTGGTCATTCCTCTCTTATACTCCTTGGTCTTCATCGGAGGATTCGTGCTGAACGTACTAGCTGCCTGGATCTTCTGCCAAATATCAAATCGGTCCAGCTTTTTGATTTACCTCAGGAGTATCGTGGCAACTGACCTGCTTATGGTGGTTGCACTTCCATTTAAAATTCTCTCTGATACACCTATTGGGATCTGGCAGTTGAAAGCCATTGTGTGTCGTTACACAGCTGTTGTGTTCTACAGTAGCTTGTATATCAGCATAATCTTCCTCAGCCTGATCAGCCTCGACCGGTACCTGAAGATTACTCAGCCTCAAAAAAAACTCTTCATACAGAATGCAACGGTTGCCAAGGTGATCAGTGTGGGCTGCTGGGTTTTTGAGATGAGCTTTGCTCTGCCAAATATAATTTTGACCAACAAGGACCCCACACCCGAAACTGCAGGTGCTTGCATGAAGTTGAAAAGTGATATCGGGCGTATTTGGCACAAGTTTATAATTATCAAATGCCAAGTTATTTTTTGGGTTGTTTTTCTCCTTCTCACTCTGTGTTATTTAGCCATCCTAAAGAAATTATACTGGTCCAAACAGAAATTTCAGAAGGACTCTAGCACCGTGGTAAAGAAAGCAAACCGTAACATTTTCAGTATCCTGGCTGTCTTCTTCATCTGCTTTGTGCCGTACCAATTTATCAGGATCCCGTACGACAAATACCGATTGGCCAACGAAAACTGTGTAACAAGTAACAGTCTGTACTATGTAAAGGAGTTCACACTGCTCCTGTGTGTGTTCAACGTTTGCCTCGATCCAGTCATCTACTTCCTCCTGTGCAAGGCCTTCACCAAACAGCTGAAGCTGAAAATGAAAAGAAGCCTGGCCTTCAAGAAGCGAAAAATGAGGGGAAACCCTCAGTCAAATGAAACATCCAACCAGACCCCTGTTTACAACAAACCAACGTTCAATGAAAATTTATCCACTCTCTCCTCTGACCCCACTACCAAAGAACTTATTCAATTGAATACACCACGGAACTCAGCAGCCACTTTAACATTACCTTCTCAAGCTGAAGAAAAAAGGGCACAATAGCAGAACTATCTCCCACTTTTTCGAATCACACACCCAAGACAGCCAGTCTTCTTTTTTTCTCCAAAATTCCTCTGGCGATAAATCATTGTTTAGTTCCAACACTGAATGTGTTTAGTTAATCCATCCAATTTCTCAAATGATGAGGCTCCTGTGACCATGTTTGGCCCGGCCCACCCAAACTTTTCCATGTACCTGTTAAATGCTTTTAATGTACCTGCCTGAGCCATTTTCTCCAGCAGCTCATTAGTAATATAGACTGCCCTCCCGGTAAAAAAATTGCCCCTCATGTTCTTATTAATCTCTCACCTAACACCTATGCCCTCTAGTTCTTGTTTCCCCACCTCTGGGAAAAGAATCTGCATATTAATCCTATTTATGCCATTGATGAATTAATTTAACTCCATAAGATCACCCATCATTCACATGCATTCTAATGAAAAATATTCCAACCAGCTCAACTCTTTATATGCAGTAACTCAGTCCATTAAATCCCAATGACATCCCTGTAAATCTCAGCACTCCTTCCAGCCTCATGGCATCTTTCCTATAACAGGAAGACCAAAACTGATCACGGTATTCCAAATGTGGCATTACTAGCCTGTTACGTCTGGTTCGTTTATTCCTCGCTTCCACTTCAGCCCAGGAATTTATGAACTAATCCAAGGCAGCAACTTTGACAGAGCAGGGAAATCAAAAGACTTTGGTACATTTCCAATCAAGATGGTACCTACATACAATGCTCTCACAGTTGACACCTTCTGCATGGACCGTGAAATTATTTATTTCTCTTCTTTTACGTCGGGATCACTTTGCTGCCGGAGAGGGAAGGCTGTGTGGCCTGCCCCTGTGCCCACAGAACGTTACCCAGGTTTCCTGCATTTTGGATATGGATGTGGACTTGGACTATGGACATTTTTTTTTCAGTTTTAAGTGTTTTTATATTCTGTTTTTTGCTCGATCTTCCTCTTTTTTTGTGCAGTGGGGGATTTGGGGTGGGGGTCAGTGTGCCTGGTTCTTTTTTTGTTTTTTTTATGTGGGGGGGATTTGTGGGTTGAGCATTGTGCTGCCGTTCTTTTCTTTCTTGGTTTTGTGGCTATCTGAAGAAGAAGAATTTCAGAGTTTTATACTTTGATAATAAATAGACCTTAGAACCTCGATGACTCTGAGGCTGAGCTGCAGTTGTGCAAATGTTTCTGGCACAATATGTTAAAATGAGTGGATTCTGTTTCCTGAGCAGGGAAGCCATGAAGGAAATCATCATTTGGATGTTACAGACTGTTTCAGTGCAGAGGCGAGGGGTGGCTGCCTGCCTTTTGATCGCTGGTGGGATCACTCTGCTGCTGGAGAGGGGAGATAATGTGGCCTGTCCCCGTTCAGGGGGAGAGCACTCAAAATGGGCAGATCCTAGCCACCCTCGACACATTTGCACAAAATTACATACAAATGGAAAACAAGAATTTAGGTTTCCAATAATAAGGTTGGAACATTGCATACTTTCTATATTAAATTACTGTCATTAGAAATTGTACAGAGTTGTCTTCTTCATATTCATCGATAAAGTAAGTTTCTATGAGAAACAGATATTAAAAAGTAACACACATAAAATGCTGGAGGAACTCAGCAGATGAGATGAAATAGATATGAAATAACCAGTAGCAGACAGAAAGGAAATAAAATATCAATGCTGAAAAAATGAAATACTAAATATAGAAATGCTGATTATACAAAGTTGTTTAACTCAATGCTTGAAGTTGTTTAACTTCAATCCCGGGGATTGAAGAGTTAATATACTGTATGAGGAACATTTGATGGCCCTGGGACTGTACTCACTGTTTAGTGATAGACATGAGGACTGTTTAGAAAAATGAGGTGAAACCTACTGAATATTGAAAGTCCTAGATAGAGTGGAAGTGGACAAGCTGTTTCATACAGTGAAAGGACCTCCCTTTATAACAGAGGAAGGAGAGATTTCTTAAGCCAGAGGGTGGTGCATCTGTAGAATTCATTGCCACAGACAGCTGTGGAGGCCAAGATCAAAGTTCAGAGAAAATGTTATAATCAGAGTACATATATGTCACTACATACAACTTTGAAATTCATTTTGCTGTGGGCATACTCAGCAAATCTATAGACTAGTAACTGCAAGAGGATCAATAAAAGATCAAATAGAACATTGAACCACAGTGGATTTAATTTGGCTATTTTTGATACTTATTTTGTGTCAGAGTAAAAACAGACCTCTACAAAGTAATCGAATTTAATTACAAATTTAAAACAAAAAATTATTGATTGTACAAGTATTCACCCCTTAAAGTCAGCATTTAGTAGATGTACCTTTGGCAACAATTATAGCCTTGAGTCAGTGTGGATAGGTCTCTATCAGCTTTGCACATCTGGACACTGCAATTTTTCCCCATTTTTCTTTACAAAACCGCTCAAGCTCTGTCAGATTGCATGGGGTTTGTGAGTGAACAGCCCTTTTCAAATCCAGCCACAAATTTGCAATTGGATTTAGGTCTGGGCTCTGACTTGGCCGCACTAGGACATTAACTTTGTCGTTTTTAAGCCATTCCTGTTTGCTTTGGCTTTCTGCTTGGGGTCCTTGTCTTGCTGGAAAACAAATCCTCTCCCAAGTCTCAGTTCTCTTGCAGCCTGTAACAGATCTTCCTCCAGGATTTCCCTGTATTTTGCTGAATTCATTTTATCCTCTACCATCACAAGCCTTCTAGGGCCTGTTGCAGTGAAGCATCTCCACAGCATGATACAGTCACCACCGTGCCTCCAGATAGACATGGTGTGCTTTTGATGATGCATGGTGTTTCCTTTATGCCAGACATAGTGTTTAGTCTGATGGTTCCATCAGACCACAAAACCTTCCTCCAGCTGACCTCAGTCTCCCACATGCCTTCGGGCAAACTCTAGCTGAGTTTCATTTGAACTTTTTTTCAACAGTGGCTTTATCTTTGCCACTCTCCCATAAAGCTGTGACTGGTGAAGCACCCGGGCAACAGTTGCTGTATGCACAATCTCTCCCATCTTAGCCACTGAAGCTCGTAACTCCTCCAGAGCTGTCGTAGGTCTCTTGGTGGCCTCCCTCACTAGTTCCCTTCATCTATGGTCGCTCAGTTTTTGAGGATGGCCTGCTCTAGGCAGATTTACAGCTGTGCCATATTTTTTCCATTTCTTGATGGTTGACAACTGTACTCCGAGGGATAGTCAGTGACTTTGAAATTTTCTTGTATCCTTCTCCTGACGTGTGTTTTTCAATAACCTATTCGCAGAGTTGCTTGGAGTGTTCTTTTGTCTTCATGGTGTAGTTTTTGCCAGGATACTGACACACCAGATAGAGATGTATTTTTACTACAATCAATTGAAACACCTTGACTGCACACGGTGATCTCCATTTAATTAATTATGTGACTTCCAAAACCAATTGGCTGCACCAATGATGATTTGGTGTGTCGTATTAAAGGAAAGGAATACTTATGCAATCAAGTATTTTGTGTTTTATATTTGTAATTAATTTAGATCACTTTGTAGAGATCTGTTTTCACTTTGACATGAAAGAGTCATTTACTGTTGATCAGTGTCAAAAAAAATCAAATTAAATCTACTGTGATTCTATGTTGTAAAACAACAAAACATGAAAACTTGCGGGGTGGGGGTATAGTGAATTCTTTTTATAAGCAGGATATGGGGATAGGTTAATTGAGCAGGGGCTTTTCTCTTTGGAGAGGAGGAGGGTCACTTGATAGAGGTGTACAAGATGATATGAGGCACAGATAGCATTTTAGCCAGGATGGACATGGCTAATACAAGAGGGCATTACTGTCAGATGATTAGAGAGAAGTATAGAGGGGATGCCAGAGGTATGTTTTTTACCCATAGAATGGGGGGTACATGGAACACACTGCCAGGGATCTTAGTGTAAGGCAGATGCATTAGGAATATTTAAGAGACACTGGGATAGGCGTATGGGTGAAAGAAAAATGGATGGCTAGAGGGAGGAAAGGGGTAGATTAAACTTAAAGAGTAATCTAAAAGGTTGGCACAACAACGTGGGCTGAAGAGCCTGTACTGTGCTCTATTGTTCTTTGTCCTACCGTTTATTATATGTCTCTTAAATTTATCCCCTCACACCTTAAATGCTATCTTCTAGCATTAGACATCTTGACCCTGGTGGGAATATATCAGCTGCCCACTCTATCTATGGCTCCCGTAATCTTATAAAACTGTAATAGGTCTCCTTTCAGCCTCCACCACTCCAGAAAAGAAAACAAATCAAGTTTATCCACCCTCTTCTAATCCAGGTTGCATCCTGTTAAATTTCTTCTGCACCCTCTCCAAATCCTCGATATCCTTCCCATAACTGAATGCAATATTTCAGATGCGGCCTAGCCAGTTTTTTTAGAACTAGAACATAACTGCTTGACACTTGAACTCAATGCCTTGACTAATAAAGTCAAGCATGCATTACGCCTTTTTTTTTAAATACCCTATCAACCTGTGCAGCCCTTTCAGGGAGCTCTGGACTGGGGACCCCAATATCCCTCTGCGAATCATTGCTGTCCTGCTTTGAACTTGAACATCAAGAGACAGTGTGGTAGTGTCACGGTTAGCATGATTGTGTTACTGATGGGACTTTGATTCCTACTGCCCTCTGTTTGGAGTTAGTACATTCTCCCCACGACTGCGTTGGTTTCCTCCCATATTCTAAGGTAATATGATCAGGGAGTTGCGGACATGCTATTTTGGAGCTAGAAGTGTGTCAACACTTGCAGGCTGCCCCTAACCCTACACAAACAACACATTTCACTGCAGGCTTCGCTGTCTGTGTAGTAAATAAAAGCTAATCTTAAAAAGATTAATCTTAACCTCATCTTAAAACGGAACTGATGCAACAGGATCATTACGAATGTAATGCGGCCATCTTGAATTTCAGCAGAGAAATAGCCAAACTTCAAAATATAAGTTTAGTCACTCGCCCTCTTCTTCTCTTAAGTGCAAACCATAAAAAAATTCTGACATGCAAACTTACGTTATAACATTGTTGCACTATGAATGCTTAAGAAAATATCTGCACGATAGAATTTTCAGACCATAACATTGGAGAGACCCCATGTGCAACCTTCATTTCAGATTAATGATTGTGAAAATGTGCTGTTTGCAATAAAAGAAGTTTGTTTTAACTAAAGAGATTAAGATTGCGCTGATGCAATCCATTAGATCAAATCAGTCTGAGAAAATAGAAACATGGTTTCTCAATTTATACACTTATTTTACCGAAAGTTTCAACATAAATTAAAGGTAAAAGCAATTCCTTTTTGGTTTTGAAAACAAATGCATTTTGAGATCTCTCTCCTCCCAAAGAGATGAGAACAGGACTACACCACTTCTGGAAAAGTTAATGGCTAGCATCAACCAGTGCAGATTCACAGCACTGAAACATAATTAACCTCACTGACTTGGAAACACTTTAGCAAGAAGGTGGTGAATTCGTGGAAGTCATTGCCACAGATGGCTGCAGAATCCATTGAGTTAGAAGGTACCGCAGTAGAAGAACAAGGACTCGCAAACACGAGGAAATCTGCAGATGCTGGAAATTCAAGCAACACGCACAAAATGCTGGTGGAACGCAGCAGGCCAAGTGCCATCTATAGGAAGATGCACTGTCGACGTTCGTCTCGGCCCAAAATGCCGACTGTGCTTCTTCCTATAGATGCTGCCTGGCCTGCTGTGTTCCACCAGCATTTTGTGTGTGTTGTAAGAACAAGGACTGGTAGGCCGGGTAACAGCTTCTTCCCCCAGGCTGTGAGACTTCTGAAAACCCTGCTACCATCCAGTACACATTTTTTTATGTTGTATATTTAACTATACGTTATATGTTATCTTTTTGTCAACTTGTACATCGCAAGAATATTTTTATTATCTATGAATATTATTGTGTTAATATTATTTTATGTGTTGTATGTGTTATATGTACTGTGTTTTGCACCTTGGTCCCAAAGAAACGCTGTTTTGTTTTGTTGTATACATGTGTATGGTTGATTGACCATAAACTTGAAGAAGAATGTGATAACTAAAGAGGTTCTTGATTAGTAAGAACATTAATAAGGAAAGAAGGCAGGAGAATGGGTTTGAGAGTGATAATAAATCAGCCATGATCGAACAGCAGAGCAGACACAAGGGGCTGAATGGCCTAATTCTGCTCCAATGTCTTAAGGTCTTAATGAACAAACCATCCAAAACTGAAGTGAGTACATACAAATTTAGCAAACTGTAAATCCCCACTCTACAACTGGCTGGAGTATATGAACAAATAAAAACTTTGACTTTTAACAGTATTGACAGATCTTGGTAAAGTAAACAAATGTACATTACTTTCTGGTTTATGCAAAGTAATAGCTGCTGTTGGTTACTTTTTCCAAACAACCTCAGAGCCCAAAACTGTTATCTCTTAATCTTGCAAACAGCACTTGAACAAGTTGCATTAAAATTCCTAATTGCATCATTCACCACTACTTAAAGCCGATTCTTTGACCTACAGGCTCAAATTCAATGACTCCTTATTACTCATATTCTCAGCATTATTTTTATTTCCAGTTTCAATTCTAATGTAATGGCCTCTCTGTAATGTTTCACTGCTAAAGTAATGGTTTCTCTGTAGCAGCAATGCTTGGGTTATGACTAGACATAATGGGGATTTGGAACGAAAGGCATGTTGTTTTTTCTTGTGAGTCTGGGAACATGGATTTTGCAGTCTTTGGTCAGGGAGAGATGAAGAGAGAAGAAGCAATTGGAGCGAGTTGGTAGGCTGCCAAAGTGGACTTGGAGCGAGGGTCCGAGGGTCGGCTACGCTCGGAGGTCAACGAGGAACAAATGGACAGAAGAATGAACTCCAATGTTGTACATTAGACTGTTTCATGAGAATGGGCCCTTTTCTTTTTTTGTTTCTTTACTAACCATTTAGTCAAATTAAAAATTATAAAGCTCAATCATTTAATTGCATATTGTTTACTATTTGTTATTTCGTGGTACTGATTTGTAACAGGGGAACTCATCACGCAGCATCCACCCAACAAGATTTCTTAAGTTTGGCCGGGCCGGGGGCTGTCTTCTCCTAGATTAAGCCGCTAGCTGAACCAAGGGTTACAATTGTGGGGGCTCATCTGGGATTGATTGTGTTGCAAGCTGTGTGATTACCCTGAGAATTGAAGCAGTGGGGTAGATATTCGTACTCCAGATGAATTGTTACTTCGCCTGTTAAGTACTGTTGAAGTTGCCATTGTGGGGCAGAGATTTGATAAGATGGTGGGCACAACTCTCGTTTTAATGCAGACCAGTGTTGACGTAGAGGTAGCTAGGGATGGAGATTTCAAAAACAGGGTTCTAACGTTTCTGAGGAGTGAGGGGAAGGAGTGGTCGGATATGGAATATATTATTAATCCCCATCCCCCAGTGAAGGGTGAGAATTCTGAGTTAGTATCCTTACCTCTCTGGCAAATAAATGGAAAAATGCCCAGGTTCAAAGTCTCAGCTATGATAGGCTCCGCCTATTTTCTGGAATAACACCCATCCCTAAAGGGGAAGAGGAGCATGAGACTTGGGCGGGGCAAACCTCACAGTTGTTAGATGAGTGGCAGTGCTTTGGTGATGTAAAGTGACAGAGATTGGTTGAGAGTCTGAGTGGGCGGGCTGCCGACATTGTGAAAGCTGTGAGGTTGTGATATCCCATAGCAACAGCTGTCAATTACATGCAAGCACTGGACAACGCTTTTGGCCCGACAGGAAGCCCAATGGTGCTCATGGCGGGGTTTCAAAACATGCATCAGGGAAAGGGTGAGAAGCTTTCTTTTATATTTTTCAGCTAGAGAGGCAGCTAAATTGCTTGTGGCGCAGAGGGCTCATTCAGGCGGCCGAGGTGGATCAGTTAAGAATGGACCAGATAGCCAAGGTCACCCAGTCCCAGGACCTAATTGCTTGGGGTCTCCGACAGTCTCATAAGATGCAACCCCTCCATCTTTTGTTGAGCTTATCAGGGAGGTACGGGAAGAGGAGAACACATTGGAGGCACGGGAGGCCTCTGTCAACAAGGTACAGTCCTTGGTAGTAGTCCCCTGAGGTGAAGTGACCACGGATAGCCTACCCCGGGGAGCGGTAGAGAAGATTGAGGCAGAGTTGAGACCAGAGATATCTCAGCTGTTATCAGCGGGTATGACCCTTACCTCCGTATGATGGAGCTAATGGGGGGGGGTGGGGGAGATCCCCTAAGGGGATGAACAATGTGGAGAGCTGCTGGCAGCAGGTGTCACACGAGAAGAAGAGTGAGCCCCCAGGTACTTAAACAGACAGAGTCATTGGGAAAACATAGCGGAGACCCAATCAGAGAACGGCCTGGTGTCTCTGGAGGAACATGTTCCCAGAAATATACCAAGGAACCCCCAAAAGCGTAGGGCCCTATTTCTGAAGGCTTAGTGTGTTGCTACACATAGGGGGTATTTATGCTAAAGTCATACTCGACACCAGGTCACAGGTCATGTTGTTGTACCATTCGTTTTACAACCAGTGTCTGATGCATTTACCATTGACCCCATTGAATCTAGGGGCTCAGTGCTAGTGATTATCTGTACGATGTCCGTGAAGTTGGAGTTCTTGGAAGCCAACGAGGGAGTGTCTGAAGTCCTTAATACATTAGTACTAGTTTGTCTGCACCATGTTGAGAAGGGCAGTGTTTCAATGCTGGTGGGGACCAATAACAACCTTGTGAGGAGGCTCATGGGGGCCTGCAAGGAGAAGGCTGGCAAGACCTTGCTGGGAACATTGTCTGTGCACCCACTGTTTCGAGCTGCTTTTGAGGAAGCGCGTGACTGCATTGGGCCAAATACCGAATTTAGACGAGGGACTGTGTGGTTCACCCAGTCGAAGCCAATGGAAGTACAGCCCGGGGAAGTAGTGACAGTGATGGGGACCCCCAAGTATCCTGGAGTGCCTGAGGGGGGGACCCTCTTAGTGGACACTCTGGAAAACCATGAGGGGGAGTTGGGATTTCCTGCTGGGATACTGGTGAGGCCCAAACTGCAGAAGCCCTCGGTTGTACAGGTGAGCAGGATGGCTGAGATTGTCAGGAACACTAGGAAGAGGGAGGTCACCTTCAAGCGGGGGGATGCCCCTGGCGCATCTGTTCCTGGTGACGGTAATGTCTGGTGCCCCTGTGAGGCACGCCGGGGAGAAACTATTGGATAAAGGGGGAAAGTTGACCACTGAGTCATTCAACTTCTGGGACTCCCCGGTTCCTGCGGGTTGGAAAAGGAGGCTGGTAGAGAAGATGTTGAAACTGGAAGGTGTCTTTACCACTGACGAGTTTGATGTGAGTTGTCCCAAGAGCACACGTCACACTATCCGGGTGACCGAGGACACACCGTTTAGAGAGAGTTTGTGGTGACAGGCTCCTGCAGAGGTGGAAGACGTTCAGCAACATTTGTGTAAGTTGAGGAAGCTGGAATCATCACCGAGTCCCGAAGCCCCTATGCGTCCCCAGTGGTAGTGGCTCGAAAGAAGAATGGGAAGATATGGATGTGTGTGGACTATAGGACTCTGAACAGGCACATCGTCCCTGACCAGCATACGGTCCTGAGGATGAAGACGCGCTGTCCTGTCTGAGTGGTGCAAAGTGGACTTGAGGAATGGATATTACCAGATCCCCATGAGAGCGGCCAACAAAGCGAAGATGGCATTTATATATCCCCTGGCATTTTTCCAGTTTGAAAGAACACCCCAGGGCATATCAGTAGCCCCTGCAACCTTCCTGTGGGTCATGCAGAAGACTTGCTTGAGGTTTTGGTGTATCTGGATGACCTTGTGGTATTTGGATCCACCCTGGAAGAACATGAAGTGAGGCTGCTGAAGGCGCTGGGCTGCCTGAAAGCTGAAGAGTTAAAGTTTTCCATGGGCAAGTGCCAGTTCTGCCGAACGTCTGTTAGCTATGTTGGGCACATAGTCTCAATGGATGGAGTAGCTCCAGATCCGGCTAAGATCGAGGTGGTCACCACTTGGCCAAGACCCCAGACTGTGAGCGCTCTGCACTCGTTTCTCGGGTTCTGTGGTTACTATCAGAGGTTTGTGAAAGGCTGCGTGAAAGTGAGTCACCCATTGAATCAGCTTCTGTGCGTTTACCTCCCTTGGGGAGGGAAGGGAGGGGGAATAAAGGACAGGAGGGTGGAGCCCTTTGGACTGAGGTGGGATGTAAAAATGTGAGGAGGCTTTTCGGTCGCTGATGGAGCCACTGACCCAGGTGCCAGTGCCTGGCTTTTGCGGACCCTCAATTGCCATATGTACTGCACACGGCTTGAGGGGTGTATGTATCAGGATCAGGACACTGGGTTGAGACCTGTTGCATTTGTCAGCCGGAGTCTGTCACCCTCCGAGAAAAACTATCCCACGCACAAGTTGGAATTTCTGGGGTTGAAATTGGCAGTGGTAGATAAGCTGAATGAGTACCTTTACAGGGCCAAGTTTGAGGTGAGGACAGACAACAACCCCCTAACTTATATTCTGACCACTGGGAAGTTGGACGCCACAGGCCATCGGTGGCTGCCCATGATTTCAGCCTAAAGTGCCAGCAGGGAAGCAGGAACATTGAATCTGATGCTTTGTCCCGATGTGCTCATGAGGGGCGGGACAGGGACAAAGAGTGGGAAAGCATTCCTGCCCCAGGAGTGAAGAGCATGTGAAGGCAGAGGGAAAGGAGGAACAGGATCGAGTGGTGGATCAATTGGGAGCTTCTGATGACGCCATTCCCCAAGTTTACTGTAACCTGACTGCTCTGAAGACAAATCAGCTGCCGGAGTTGAGTTCTGGGGAAGTGGCTGCTGCTCAGTGAGATGACTTGGGCATCGGTACCATTTGGTCGGCGGTCAAAAAGGGAGACGTGGCTCAGGCAGAGAAGATGGATCACGCGGCAGTGCCTCCGTCACTGAGAGAATGATCTGGTTGGAGTTGCGGAACCAGGTCCTATTCCGGGTCATGTCACCCTGGACCGACCTCGGCGTTCCCAGCTGGGTCTGCCCGAGAAGTATCGGCGGACTGTGCTGAAGTCACTTCATGATGATTCTGGACATTTGGGGGTGGAAAAGACTCAAGAGACCGGTTCTACTGGCCCCGAATGAAGTTGGAGGTCGAAGAATACTGCAAGTCATGCATTCGCTGCATACGACAGAAGACGCTGCCTACACAGGCAGCTCACTTGTCCCACTTGCAGAGTGTGGGGCCTCTGGACCTGGTGTGTATGGATTTCCTGTCAACAGAACCCGATACCACTACACCAGATATGCGCAGGCTTTTCCTACCAAGGACCAGCCAAAGTGTTATGAGAGAAGTATTTCATTTATTATGGCCTCCCCAGGCGGATACATAGCGATCAGGGACGGGATTTCGAGAGCAGGCTCATCCATGAGTTACTGAGCATGCTCGGAGTCGAGAAGTCGAGGGCCACACCCTATCACCTGCAGGGTGATCCCCAGCCAGAGAGGATTAATCGGACCTTGCTAGATATGCTCGGGACCTAGGAGATCAGCAAGAAGAGCAGGTGGAGTCAACATATTGGACATTTGGTTCACTGTTACAACTGTACACAAAATGAAGCTGCCGGGTACTCGCCATACTATCTGATGTTTGGGCTCCAGGCGAGGTTGCCCACTGACCTTTGTTTTGGGACTGACACCCTGACTTACCACCGGAGACTTATCTGAAGTATGTGTCTGACATGAGAAGAGAGCTGAAAAGGGCTTATTAATTGGCTGGGATCATGGCTGCCAAGCAGAATCAAGAAAATATGAGGAGGTATGATCAAGAGGTGAGGTTCTCCCAACTCCTGCCGGGAGACCGAGTCCTCATAAGGAATTTGGGGCTAAATGGGAAGCATAAGTTAGCTGACCACTGGGTGGCTAAGCCCTATGTGGTGGAGAGTCAGATGCCAAACCTACCAGTTTTCCGGGTGAAACCAGAGGATGGGAACGGGCCTGTCAAGGTTCTTCATCGGAACCACCTGCTGCCCCTGGGACAAGAGGTGCAGGTAGACCCAGAGCCCAACCTGGAGCCTACACCTAGTAAGAGTACTCTGTGGAAACGCGGGGTGACTGCAGGGCCCACAGCAGGAGAGGTTTGGTCGGCCCCCACCCCCGAGAGAGATACTGATTCGGAAGATGAGGACCTAGATGTGTGGTACATGCTGCCTTTTACTAACTCCCCATTGATTGAAGAAGAGACTTCCAGTCCTTCTCCCACTGAAGTGGGGGGGGGGGGGCTATCTGTGGACAGCCTGGGTTGCAGCAGGGCTCTACAGGGGGGAAGCAGGGCTTGGCCACAGGACGGAGGGGTCTGAGTTGCAGGTGGGCATGAGTGATAGGTCAGGAGGAGGCCTTAGACCGGAAGGTAGACCGGAAGTATCCCAGTACTGTCTGAACCTGAAGAGTTAGGAGACCATCAGATAGGTTGGCCTGCGTAGCACCAGGAAAACAGAGTGCGACCCCCCACTGTTTTGGGGAGCTATGTCACTGTCATTTACACCTGGATTGAGCTTTGTGTTTTGCAGGAAGGGTTGGCGAATTATCTCAACGTCATGAGGACATGACTAAGTTTGGTGGGGGAGGGGGGGTGTAACACGCTGTAATGTTTCACTGCTAAGGTAATGGTTTCTCTGAAGCAGCATTATGACTAGAGATAACAGGGCTTTGGAATGTGGGCTAGCCAATGAGAGGCATGTTATTCTTTCTTGTGGGTCTGCGAGCAGGGATTTCATGGTATTCTGTCGGGGAGAGATGAAGAGAGAAGACACGAATGGAGAGAGTTGGTAGACCGCCAGACGGAGTGGACTTGGAGTGAGGGTCCAAGGGTTGGCTACGTCAGCGGAGGTCGATGGGGAACAAATGAGCTCCAACATTGTGCATCAGACGGTTTCATGAGAATGGGCCCTTTTCTTTTATTGTTTTCTTTACTAACCCTATAGTTAAGAGCTATAAAGCTCAATCATTTGATTGCATATTGTGAACTGTTTGTCATTTCGTGGCATTGATTTATAACAGGAGAACACCTCACGCAGCATCCACCCAAACAACATTTCTTAAGTTTGGCCAGGCCGGGGGCCGTCTTCCTCTAGGTTAAGCCACTAGCCGAACCGAGGGTTACACCAGTTTGCCTTCTTCTGCACACTGGCTGTTTGTCGGTCTCTGAGTCTCAAGGTAGTATATGCTGACGTACATTCAGTGGCCACTTTCTGAGGTACATCTGTACATTAATGCAAATATATAATCAGCCAAAGATGTGGCAGCAAATTAATGCATAAAAGCATGCTGACATGGTCAAGAAGTTCAGCATGCGAATAGGGAAGGAATGTGCTCCATGTGACCTGGTCCCTGAAATGATTATTAGTGCCAGAGAGGATGGCTTAAATATCTCAGAAACTGCTGATTTCCTGTAACTTTCACAGACAACATTCTCTGGAGTTTACAGGGAATGGTGTGAAAAGCAAAAAAAAAACAGCTAGTGAGCAGCAGTTCTGTGGGAGAAAACGGGTCCTCAGGTGCTTCACCAGTCGCAGTTTTATTGCAGAGGGGTAAAGAGAAAGCCACTGTTGAAAAAAAAACTCACCGGAAATCTCAGCTAGAGTTTACCAGAAGAAATTTGGACAACTCTGAAGTTAGCTGGAAGAAGGTTTTGTGGTCTGATGAAACCAAAGTTGAGCTTTTTAGCCATCAGATTAAATGCTATATTTTGCAGGAGCCAAACACCACGTCAAATCATCAAAAACACATCATCCCTACTGTGAAGCATGGGGGTAGCGGCATCATTATGTGAGGATGCTTCATTGCAGCAGGTGCTGAAAGGCTTGTGAAGGTAGAGGGTAAAATGAATGCCAAGAATCTTTCAAACTCTGTCTTAAATTTACATACAGACTTGGCCTCCACACCTACCTGTGGCAAAGAATTCCAAAGATTCACCACTCTCTTGCTAAAGAAATTCCTTCTCATCTTTGTACTAAAAGGACGCCTTTCTATTCTGAGGCTGTGTCATCCGGTCTTGGACTCTCCCACCAAAGGAAACATCCTCTCCTCATCCACTCTGTCAAGACCTTTTGCCATTTTATAGGTTTCAATGAAGTCACCACTCGTTCTTCTGAATTCTAGAGAATACAGACCCAGAGCAGTCAATCACATTCCATATGACAAGCCACTGAATGCTGAAATCACAAGAAGACAATGGTTTTTCTTTGCCTTTAAACCTAGTAGTTTGCTAAAGGGGCAGTGATGGCAGTCAGTGGAGTGACATGTTCTTTCTGTGAGACAAGGGAGATCAGGGAGTGTTGAAATGTCTTACATGTCTGCAGGAAATGGATCCAGTTGCAGGTCCTCTCAGACTACATGGACTGTTTGGTATGAAGCTCAAGGGTACAACCCTCCATATCATCAAGCACATCTTCAAGAGAAGGTGCCTTGAAAAGGGAGCAATTATCAGTAGGGACCCTCACCATCCAGAAAGTGCCCTCGTCTCAGTCTTCCAATACAGATGAGGTACACAAGCCTGAAGATGCACGCTCAGTTTGGTACACTTATCTAAGAAACGATGCGCTGGTGTTGAAGAGGGTCCAGAGTAGGTTTAGAAGAATGATTGCAGAAATTAAAGAGTTAACACATGAGCGTTTGATGGCTCCAGGCCTGTACTCGCTAGGGACTAAAACAGTGAGGGGGGATCTTGCTTGAACCTATTGAATATTGAAAGGGCTAAATTGAGTGGATGTGGAGAGGATGTTTCCTATTGTGGGGGAGTCTAGGGCCAGAGGGCACAGCCTCAGAATGGAAAGATATTCCTTTAGAATAGAGATGAGGAGGAATTTATTTAGCCAGAGGTTGGTGAATCTGTGAAGCTCATTGCAACAGACAGCTTTGAAGGCCAAGACTTTGGGTACATTTAAAGCAGAGCTCAACAGGTTCTTGATTAGCAAGGGCATCAAAAATTACTTGGAGAAAGGAGAACGAGATCGAGAAAATAAACTAGCCATAATGGAATGGTGGCGCAGACTCAGTGGGCTGAATGACCCAATTCTGCTCCTCTATGGCTTTATGATGAATGATTCAGACACCGTTTGTTCCCCTCCACCAACAGATTTCAGGGACCCATGAGTACCACCTCAATACTCCTATTTTTCTTCGCACTATTTGTTTTGTAACTTATGTAAATGTTACGTGTTTTCTCTGTGTTGCTGCTGCAAGACAGCAAATTTTATGTCATATGTGAGTGATGGTAAATTTGAATCTGAGCTGGACTCACTGGTAAGCATACAGAGGATGTTATAGCTAGGAGTTTCAGGAAGGTGATCACACCAATGATCCAGTCACAAAATCAGGTACAGTGAGGAGACAATGCAGGAGTCCAGCTGTTCCCTTCTCAAACAAGTATATGCTCTAGGAGTAATGCACAAAATGTTGGAGGAAGTCAGCACGTCAAGTAGCATCTATGGCAGGGAATAGACAGCCAACATTTTGGGCCGAGGTCGTTCATCAGGACTTCATGTGTTGCATTTTTTTTCCAGCATCTAGATAACATCTTATATTTTTACATACTTGAAGACTGCTGAGGAGGTTAGTCCAGGCAGAAGAACCACATGATCTTATGTACAGGAACGTAGGGCAAAATCTATTGTCAGGGGCACAGAGACAAACCAGCAAATTACCGTCCAGAGAACCATGCATCAGTACTAGGGAAAGTATTAGAGGATATTGTTATGGATAGGATCTACTTGCACGTGGAATAGCATAGACTTGTTAGGGGTAGTCAGCCTGGCTTTGTGCAGGGGAGGTCATCTCTTACAAACTTAACTGAGATTTTTGAGATGTTATCAATGATAGAAACATAGAAAACCTACAGCACAATACAGACCCTTCGGCCCACAAAGCTGTGCCGAATATGTCCCTACCTTACAACTACCTAGGCTTCCCATAGCCCTCTATTTTACCAAGCTCCATGTACCCATCCAGGAGTCTCTTAAAAGACTCTATCGTATCCGCTTCCACCGCACCACCAGCAGCTCATTCTACATGAGCTCACCACTCTCTGTGTAAAAAAAAATTTACCCCTGACATCTCTTCTGTACCTACTTCCAAGCACCTTAAAACTATGCCCTCTTGTGCTAGCCATTTCAGCCCTGGGAAAAAGCTTGTGATTATCCACACGATTATTGCCTCTCATTATCTTGTACACCTCTATCAGGTCACCTCTGATCCTCTGTCACTCCAAGGAGAAAAGGCCAAGTTCACTCAACCTATTCTCATAAGGCATGCTCCCCAATCCAGGAAACATCCTCGTAAGTCTCCTCTGCACCTTTTCTATGGTTTCTGTGTCCTTCCTGTAGGATGAGGTGACCAGAACTGAGCACAGTACTCCAAGCGGGGTCTAACCAGGGCTACAACTTTACTTCTCTGATGACTGTTGTAGATGGGGAAAATTGTGGAGAATGGTGTGTTAGATGTGGAGGCTCATGGGATGGTAGATGAGGACAAGGGGATCTCTAGCTCTATTTAGGGGGTGAGATGATGGGTGAGGGTGGATGTTAGGAAATGGAGGCGATGCAGGTGAGAGCAGCATCATTGATGGAGGAAGGGAAAACCCTTCTGTGAAGGAGGAGGATAACTTTGATGCCATGGAAAGACTCATCTTGGGAATAAGATGCAGCAGTGATGAAGGAACTGAGAAAAGGAAAAGGCAGTTTTACAGGAGACAAGGTTGGAAGAGATATGGAAAAGATGGAGGGGTTGTCTATGGAGTCTCTGTGGGTGGAAGTTAGGAACAGGAAGGGGTCAATAACTCTACTGGGTGTTTTCTATAGACCACCCAATAGTAACAGGAACATTGAGGAACAGATAGGGAGACAGATTCTGGAGTAATAACAACAGGGTTGTTGTGGTGGCAGATTTTAATTTCCCAAATATAGATTGGCATCTCCCTAGAGTGAGAGGTTTAGATGGGGTTGAGTTTGTTTGGTGTGTTCAGGAAGGTTTCTTGACACAATATGTAGATAAGCCTACAAGAGGGGAGGCTGCACTTGATCTGGTATTGGGAAATGAACCTGGTCAGGTGTCAGGTCTCTTAGTTGAAGAGCATGTTGGAGATAGTGATCACAATTCTATCTCCTTTACCATAGCACTGGAGAGGGATAGGAGCAGACAAGTTAGGGAAACACTTAATTGTAGTAAGGGGAAATATGAGGCTATCAGGCAGGAACTTGGAAGCATAAATTGGAAACAGATGTTCTCAGGGAAAGTAATGGAAGAAATGTGGCAAATGTTCAGGGGATACTTGCATCCAGCAACTTCCCTGTAAGTTTTCTCTGCACACTGCACTTTACACGTGTAACAATATGAAGCCAATAAACAAATTAATTTACCAGATCTGATTTTTTTTTTTACCATCACTTTTCTAGAATATTTGCAATGCTAAATTTTCATTTGACAGTGCTCTCAACTCCATCAAAAGCTGGTGGCAAATCCCATTCAAGAAGATCACAGTCAGACAACACAGCAATACAGTGCTGTGGGAGTGTCAGGTTGTTAAACTGAGATTCTGTTTTTCTCCATAGTTAGATGTAAAAGGATTTCAAGTTAGCTGTAGGATTTTATCTGGGGCTTTCCTGGCTGCTATTTCACATTTTATGATCAATAAAAATGCTGTCAATTTCACATGGCTATGACAAGAAATGGCCATCAGACCACACAACCAACCGCTCAAGTCTATTTTGCCATTCAACAAAGTCATGACTGACGTGGTAGGGTCACAGCTCCACTTTCCTCTGATCAAAACAGTTAATTCAAGTCCAATCGTCCATTATGGATGTCCTGGGAGGTGGGGGTCCTCCATGATGTTGTTAGCTTGAGGCATCGCTCCTTGAGGATGTCGTAGCATCCAAGACATCTTCGAGGAGCGGTGCCTCAAAAAGGCAGCGTCCATCATTAAGGAGCAGCATCACCCAGATCGTTCCTTGGTCTCATTGCCACCATCAAGAAGGAGGCACAGAAGCATGAAGGGCGTATATACATGCACTGTAATACAGTTTTTTCCCTCTAATCTATATTATCATGTTTTGCATTGTACCACAACCGCAAAGTTAACAAATTTCACAACTTCTGCCTGAGGTATTAAACCCGACTCTGATTCTGGTTGATTCTTCAGTCATTTGTGGATAGAAAATTGCAAACCTTCTTGTGCAAGTTCTGGGTTTCTTTGTAATGCTCAAATTTCCCATCACAACATGTAGGCAAGCCGGTTGAATAATTGGCTACTGCACATGCTCTTTAGTGTTAGAGTTAATGTCAAGAAAGATCAAGTGGCAGTGGGTGGGTTTCTGTGAAACACAGTAAGTTTACAGGGATACAGGGAAGTTTTAAGGGAGGGGGTGGAGTTGGTGAATCTGGCATGGATGCAATGGACAAATATCCGCCATATTTGTCATTACAAGGAATGACTGCTATTTATTTATTTACTTGCTGCCCGTTACACCACTGGCATTTAAGGCAGGAATGAAGGTCCTCCCTCCATCTGTGGCAGTGTTCAGGGTTTCCTCCACTGTGTCAGTAGCTTCTTCTCTGTTTTCATGACTCCCAGTCAGGCAAGTCCTGGGTGGAGGCTCAGGAATACAGTCACACTGAGATGTCGGATTCTTCATTGATGTTTCCTTAACAGCTTTGTTTTACAGTCAGAGTTGTTAGCCCTGAGCTGAACCCCCAAACCTGGAGGTTTGTGGACCACTCTTAGTCTGTCTTCTGGTAGTGTGTCAGGTCTTTGACCTGGTTGGCATGGGTGACACTATCAAGAGTCAAAACATAAAGCCCTGACACCAGCCAACATAGCTCTCCGGGTCATTGAGGCGTGAGGCGACAAGATTGTGGTCATCTGGAATATTTATTTATTTCCGTGTGTCGCACAGAACGGGCTCTTCTGGCTCAATGAGCTGCACAGCCCTGCAACCCACCTATTTAACTCCACCCTAATCACAGAGCAATTCGCCGACTAACCCATACCTCTTTGGACTGTGGAGGAAACCAAAGCAACGGAGGGAACACATGCAATCACGGTGAGAATATAGAAACACCTTACAGACGGTACCAGAATTATTTTGCAAGTGCCCAGAGGCCAGGAATGCTGTGATAACAAATGCACCTTTTCTTTCCCCCCCCCCCCACTACAAAACAGCCTACACCATGATCTACGGATGGTGGTGGACACAACCCAATCCATCACAGGCAAAGCCCTCCCCACCATCAGCATATTTACAGGAAGCACTACCACAAGAAAGCAGCATCTGTTATCAAGGCCATGCTCTCTTCTCACTGCTACCATCTTAGGTCCCACACTACCAGGTTCAGGATCTGTTGCTCTTCAACCAACAGGTTCCTGAACCAGCATGGGTAACTTCACTCACCTCTACTCATAACCAATTCCACAACCTATGGACTCACTTCCAAGGACTCCACAAGTTTGTTTATTTATTTATTTATTCCAAAATTTGCCTTCTTTTGGGTGTATGTTAGTCTTTGACTTCTATAGTTTCACTTCCACCAATTCTATTGTATTTCTGTTTTTTTGTGTAAATGCTTGCAAGAAAATGAATTTCAAGGTTGTATATGGTGACGTGTGCATACTGCGATCATAAATTTAACTTTGCATTGACTTAGGGCCATTACTATTAACTGCCTGTAGAGCATGTATTGAAATGTAAAGTCATTAGTAATTCACTCACAGGTGATCCCAAAACTTTAGCCATCACCATCAGTGGATTCCATACTTGAATCTGCTTTATCATAAAGGAATTATCAGCCAGAACTGAAGAGTTGTGCATAGGTTGGTGTGAAATGAAGAAGGAGTAGTATGGGATGTAGGTTTTTGAAGTTTACCTCACAACTCATGTTGTGATTACCAATTTGCTTACCAAAAATGAAAACAGCTTTTGCAAAAAACAAGGCAGGATGTGGCCCCATTCAATTCAAGATTGGTCTGATATCAAATATCACATCTGCTTGATTTCACTGGTCAGCACAATACACATCACAACCTGCCTGCAAAAAGTCATTCAGCCATCCACCAAATCAGCACCAATCTGCACAAACAACTTCAGCAAGCTGACTGAGCCGAATTGCGCCGCTGTCAAAATTGCGAAATGGACCATTAAGAAAGCATAACTTCAGGACGTAGAGTAAGTCTTCATTTTTATCTTAGTCAATGCATTAGATTGGAACTTCAGGACGTGGGCAGGAGAAGAAAAGGAACAAAGTACAGAAAGTCAAGAGGGTGGCAAAAGCGCCAGTTATTATGGTAGAGAGAAGCCGAGGGGTTTGAGCAGACAGCTTGGGGAGATAATGTCGGCAACAGTGTAAATATAAAGTTTAACAAAGTGCAGAAGGAATATAGTCTGCTAAAAGACCAAAGGTAATGTTTATGAAAGCCTGTGTATGAAAAAGGACCCTAACTAAGGGAAAATAAAAAGGTAAACATTAAGAAGAGCTGACATGAAAAAAGAGCAACACATACAAAATGCTGGTGGAACACAGCAGGCCAGGCAGCATCTATAGGGAGAAACACTGTTGATGTTTCAGGCCGAGACCCTTCGTCAGGACTAACTGAAAGGAGAGATAGTAAGAAATTTGAAAGTAGGAGGGGGAGGGGAAAATGCAAAATGATAGGAGAAGACCGGAGGGGGTGGGATGAAGCTAAGAGCTGGAAAGGTGATTGGTGAAAGTGATACAGAGCTGGAGAAGGGAAAGGATCATGGGATGGGAGGCCTAGGGAGAAAGAAAGGGGGAGGGGAGCACCAGAGGGAGATGGAGAACAGGCAGAGTGATGGGCAGAAAGAGAGAAAAAAGGAGGGGGGGGGAAACTAAATAAATCAGGGATGAGGTAAGAAGGGAAGGGGCATTAACTGAAGTTAGAGAAGTCAAAAGAGCACTTAGTTCTGTTTGCCTCATTATAGAAAGGATTTGGAAGCTTTCGAGAGGGTGCAAAAATTTACTCGGATGTTGTCTGGATTAGACAGCATATCTTATAAGGAAAGGTTAAGTGAGTCAAGGCATTTCACTTTGAAACAAAGGAGGTTGAGAGATGATTTGGCAGAGGTGTATAAAATGACAAGAGGCATTGATTGAGTAGACAGGCAGCGCTTTATTCCCAAGGGAGAAATGGCTAATATGAGAGGGCTGGAGGAAAATATGGGGGCAATGTCAGAGGTCAATTTCTTACACAAAGAGTGGTGCGTGCCTGTGGTGAACTACATATACCTGTCTGGACACGCCCCCTGCTGACTGCTCCTGTGGCTCCTCCCACTGACCCCTGTATAAAGGTGATTGAGGTCTGAGCCCGGCCTCTCAGTCTCCAGGATGTAGTATGGTGGTCAACCACTGCTTGTTCCTTCTTCCAGTCAATAAAAGCCGATATCTCACCTTTACATCTCAGAGAGAGTTATTGATGGTGCATCAGTGCCCTACCTGGGTAGTCGCAGATACACCGACTACATTTAAGAGACTCTTAGGGACATGGATGAAAGAATAATACAGAGCTATGTGGGAGGCATTGGTTAGTTTGATCTTGGAGCAGGTTTAATGGTTGACACAATATCTTGGACAGAAGAGCCTGTACTGTACTGGGCTGTTCTACACTCTATATACATCAGTAGTAAAGTTCAACAAAAGGTAACAATGAAATTGGAATGACAAGATATGAAGTATTGTACAAATATAAAAAGGAAAGAGGTGGCAGTCGAGAGATACGTCTCCACCAAAGGCAGTGTAAGGTGCTCCTTCCTTCCGCTAGCCTGCAGGTCATCCTTGGTACAGTGTAGCATCTGCTTAGACCCCAGCCAGGGTCATGTGAAGGCATGGGAGCAGGTGGTGGATGGTTGTATGAGCAGCTGATGCATATCACAAGTCCTGGTTATGCGATCACAGACAACCTCTGAAGAGTATTGATAATGGCTAGGGTCAGCTGTCTTGTAAAGATACTGCCCAGAAGGAGACAATTGCAAACTACATCAGTGGAAAACTTAGTCAAAGACAATCATAGACAAGACCATGACTGCTCCACATCACACGACACAGCAAGTAATGCATGAAAAGAGGAAGATTAGGATAGGAATAGGTCAAATGTCTACAAGTATCTGGGAGTACAGTTAGACGAGAAGCTTGACTGGACTGCCAACACAGATGCCTTGTGCAGGAAGGCACAGAGTCGAATGTACTTCCTAAGAAGGTTGGCGTCATTCAATGTCTGTAGTGAGATGCTGAAGATGTTCTATAGGTCAGTTGTGGAGAGCGCCCTCTTCTTTGTGGTGGCGTGTTGGGGAGGAAGCATTAAGAAGAGGGACGCCTCACGTCTTAATAAGCTGGTAAGGAAGGCGGGCTCTGTCGTGGGCAAAGTACTGGAGAGTTTAACATCGGTAGCTGAGCGAAGGGCGCTGAGTAGGCTACGGTCAATTATGGATAACTCTGAACATCCTCTACATAGCACCATCCAGAGACAGAGAAGCAGTTTCAGTGACAGGTTACTATCGATGCAATGCTCCTCAGACAGGATGAAGAGGTCAATACTCCCCAATGCTATTAGGCTTTACAATTCTACCGCCAGGACTTAAGAACTTTTTAAAAGCTATTATTAATGCTTTTTGAGATGGTGATTTAGATGCATATCATATTTTTTTACTGAGTTAAGTATTGTATGTAATTAGTTTTGCTACAACAAGTGTATGGGACATTGGAAAAAAAGTTGAATTTCCCCATGGGGATGCATAAAGTATCTATCTATCTATCTATCTATCTAAATGGAACAGATAAGATAATGAAAACGGAAAAAGTAGCAATGCCAAGTCAAAACAAGAACTAAGAATAGGACTGGAGTTCACAGTTGCACCTAGATACATAAACAAGAGAGCAGCTACACCATTCCAAGTAAAATGCCTCCCCTGCCAAAAGTTTGAAACTGCCTCCCTTTCTGAGAATAACAATTTATGACGCAAGCAATCATGAGAAAGGGGAAGAGAAAGAAATAAGTACTGTGATGGTCACAAGCACTCAGCTGCTAGAACAGACTGATGCTCTTGCAGGGTGCATAGAGAGGAAAGGAAGAATAGAATGCTGTTCAAATAAGGAAAAAAGGTCTATCTAAGCGTCTTTTAAGAGACTCTTAGATAAGTATGTGGAGCTTAGAAAAATAGAGGGCTATGTGGTGGGGTAATTCTAGGCAGTTTCTAGAGTAGATTACATGGTCAGCAAGACATTGTGGGCTGATGGGCCTGTAATGTAGTGTGGATCTCAATGTCCTATCCTCAGGTCTATATTTACAGTATATATGTGTGGTGACAGGAGTTTTGGAAGACGGGGCTAAACATGAATTGTGCAAAATGAATTGAACAACATCTTGATAGGTGTTACTCAATCAAGATGGTGCAATAAGTGGCAACTCTTTGTGGGCAGGTCTGTTGGGAATCAGCAAATATTCCCCTTTAGGATTACTACAGCTGAAATCCACAGCCACAGCTATGGATACTTCAGTAATAAACTTAATTTTTAGCCATTTAAAAATCTATTGATATTCAAACCCAGAGATATCAGTGGACCTCGGACTGCAGATTCAGGTCACAAGTGCAGTTCCCCTTTAAGAAAACAGAAACGGGGACGGTACACTGGTTTACATGTACGATTAAAATGCAGAAGTCTAAGACCCCTTACTCCTAACTATCCTGCTGGCGAATGTTCAATCTCAGGAAAATAAAGTCGAAGACCTTTTCAGAGTAAGACTGCAGCACCGGAGGGACATCAGGGACTGCTGTGTACATTGTTTCACGGAAACAAGGTTCGCTTCCACCATTTCAAACGCAGCACTGCAGCTCGATGGCTCTAATGGTTTCGACCATTCTCCACAAAGACAAAACAGCTCAGTCTTTAATCACGAGCAAAAGAAAATCTGCAACACACACTAAATGCTGGAGGAACTCAGCAGACCAGTCCTGCCGAAGAGTCTCGGCCCGAAACGTCGACTGTACTTTTTTCCATAGATTGAGTTCCTGCAGGATTTTGTGTGTACAGCTCCTTCTTTTAAAGGTTAAGGAGGAAGAATATGCTTTCTGATTAACTCATCACGGTGGTTCTGTCTCAATCCTGCTCAGCTGAAGTGAAACGGCTAGCAATCAAATGTCGTCCATTTAATCTGCCAAGGGAGTTTTCTGCCATGATCCTGGTAGTGATTTACATTTTACCTCAGGCCAGTGTCAGGCAGACACTGGTTGAGCTGAGTACTGAAATCAGCAGCCATGAAACCGTACACCCTGATGCCTTCCTTATCAGAATCAGCACCAGGTTTATTATCACTGACATGTGTGGTGAAATTTGTTAACTTAGCAGCAGCAGTTCAATGCAATACATAGAAGGAAAAAAAACAATAATAAAAAAGTAAATCAATTATAGTATAAGTATATTGAATAGATTAAAAATCATGCAAAAAAGCAGAAGTAATATATATTTAAAAAGTGAGGTAGTGCTCACGGGTTCAATGTCCATTTAGGAATCGGATGGCAGAGGGGAAGAAGCTGTTCCTGAGTCACTGAATGTGTGCCTTCAGGCTTCTGTACCTCCCACCTGATGGTAATAATGAGAAAAGGGCATGCCCTGGGTGCTGACATCCTTAATAATGGACACTCCTTCAAGGAGCAGATATCCTGGGCACTTTGTGGACTAGTACTATGAAAACAGGTTGAGTCAACTTGGTCTTTTTTCCTTGGAGCGACGGAGGATGAGAGGTGACCTGATAGAGGTGTATAAGATGATGAGAGGCATTGATCGTGTGGATAGTCAGAGGTTTTTTCCCCTAGGGCTGAAATGGTTGCCACAAGAGGTTTAAGGTGCTGGGGAGTAGGTACAGAGGTGATGTCAGGAGTAAGTTTTTTACTCAGAGAGTGGTGAGTGTGTGGAATGGGCTGCTGGCAATGGTGGTGGAGGCGGATACAATAGGGTCTTTTAAGAGACTCCTGGATAGGTACATGGAGCTTAGAAAAATAGAGGGCTATGGGGAAGTCTAGTAATTTCTAAGGTAGGGACATGTTCGGCACATCCTTGTAGGCCGAAGGGCCTGTACTGTGCTGTAGGTTTTCTATGTTTCTATGTTTCCATTATTTCCTAAAAGGTAAAACCTAACTACATGAATGGCTCTGATGCTTCACTCCCAGATGAGCTCAAAACTTATCTAAGCGATGAAAGGGAGAATAAAACTATACTTGTGCAAATCCTTGCAGCATCTGGAGACCCTGTGATATCTGCCTTAGACACCAACATCAGAACATCTTTCCAGAAGGTGAATCCTTGCAGGACACCAGGTCCTGATGGTATACCTGGTAGGGCACCGAAGACATGTGCAACCAACTGGCATGAGTGTTCAAGAACATCTTCAATCTCTCACTACTGCTGTTGGAGGTACCCACCGGGACAATCACACCAGTGCCTAAGAAGAGGAGGTGAGCTCTCTCAAAGACTCACATCTGCAGTGATGAAGTGCTTTGAAAGATTGATCTCAAACAGAATAAACTCCTCAATAAACAAGGACCTGGACCTGGACCTGGACCTGGACCAGCTACAATTTGCCAATTGCCACATTAGGTCTACAGTGGATGCAACCTCACTGATTCTCCACTCAGCCTTGGATCAGCTGGCCCTCATTGCTATCATGAAGGAAGTATCTTCCTCCTGTAGTCAATAATCAGCTCTTTCATTTTGCTGATGTTGAGTGAGAGATTGTTGTTTTGGCACCATCCAACTAGATTTTCAATCTCCAGGGTTACAGGGAGAAGGCAGGAGAATGGATATGAGAGGGATACCATATCAGCCTGGATGGAATGGCAGAGCAGACTCAAAGGGCCAAATGACCTAATTCTGCTCCTATGTCTTATGGTTTTATGGTCTAAATCATTATTTTGTTTCACTATTTAAGAGGGCGGGTGGCAGGGTGAAGTTACACCTCGACCAAAGGAGGTGCGAGGCACTCCGATAACCCTTGGGCAAGCTGTAGCGCCTGTTTAGCCCCCCATGATCAGGAAGCCATGGGAACAAGTGGTGGATGGTTGTATGAGCGGCTAGTGCATATCACAAGTCCTGGTTATGCGACCACATGGCTGGGGTCACCCGTCTTGTAAAGACACTGCCCAGAAGAAGGCAATGGCAAACCACTTCTGTAGAAAAATTTGCCAAGAACAATCATGATCATGATCTCCCACATCATGTAACACAGTACATAATAACAAGGAGATGCAGCAAATGGGTATGACAATGAAGGCTAAAATGAGTAATGAGCAAGTTTATTTAAAGTAAATAAAATACAAATACTTCTTAGGTGAAGCAATCAAAGAACATAGGAACTTAGATAGATAGATAGATACTTTATTCATCCCCATGGGGAAATTCAACATTTTTTCCAATGTCCCATACACTTGTTGTAGCAAAAACTCATTACATACAATACTTAACTCAGTAATAATATGATATGCATCTAAATCACTAACTCAAAAAGCATTAATAATAGCTTTTAAAAAAAGTTCTTAAGTCCTGGCAGTTGAATTGTAAAGCCTAATGGCATTGGGGAGTATTGACCTCTTCATCCTGTCTGAGGAGCATTGCATCGACAGTAACCTGTCGCTGAAACTGCTTCTCTGTCTCTGGATGGTGCTATGTAGAGGATGTTCAGGGTTTTCCATAATTGACCGTAGCCTACTCAGCGCCCTTCGCTCAGCTACCGATGTTAAACTCTCCAGTACTTTGCCCACGACAGAGCCCGCCTTCCTTACCAGCTTATTAAGACGTGAGGCGTCCCTCTTCTTAATGCTTCCTCCCCAACACGCCACCACAAAGAAGAGGGCGCTCTCAACAACTGACCTATAGAACATCTTCAGCATCTCACTGCAGACATTGAATGACGCCAACCTTCTAAGGAAGTACAGTCGACTCTGTGCCTTCCTGCACAAGGCATCTGTGTTGGCAGTCCAGTCTAGCTTCTCGTCTAACTGTACTCCCAGATACTTGTAGGTCTTAACCTGCTCCACACATTCTCCATTAATGATCACTGGCTCCATATGAGGCCTAGATCTCCTAAAGTCCACCACCATCTCCTTGGTCTTGGTGACTTGTTGATAATGATTCCACCCACGCATTTGTGGTGAACTACATATACCTGTCTGGACTGCTCCTGTGGCTCCTCCCACAGACCCCTGTATAAAGGCGATTGAGGCCTGAGCCCGGCCTCATTCTCCAGGATGTAGTGTTGTTCATTCTTCCAGTCAATAAAAGCCGATATCTCGCTTCTTACGTCTCAGAGTGAGTTATTGATGGTGCATCAGCATTGTAACAGACCTATGAGTAAAGATTAGGACTATTGCATGCATTTAATATTTAAGAAAGGTGTAATGCTAGAGGATAAATAATCTAAAGCAAATGTTTAAGAAGGGAGACAGAAAATTATCAACTAGTCATCTAGAAGACATTGGAGAAGGGATTGGACACACTAGAGGCAGGAAACATGTTCCCGATGTTGGGGGAGTCCAGAACTAGAGGCCACAGTTTAAGAATAAGGGGTATGCCATTTAGAATGGAGTTCAGGAAAAACTTTTTCACCCAGAGTTGTGGATCTGTGGAATGCTCTGCCACAGAAGGCAGTGGAGGCCAATTCTCTAGATGCTTTCAAGAAAGAGTTAGATAGAGCTCTTAAAGATAGTGGAGTCAAGGGATATGGGGAGAAGGCAGGAACGGGGTACTGATTATGGATGATCAGCCATGATCACAGTGAATGGCGGTGCTGGCTCAAAGGGCCGAATGGCCTACTCCTGCACCTAATGTCTATTGTCTGCAAGACAACTGGTGAATGGGATACTGGACCAGTAACCAGAGGTTTGCACCACTGATCTAATGAAACAAATATGAATAATTGAAAATTGAACAAAATAAAAAAATCTAAAAGAACTAAAAACTGTGCTTGGAAGATGTAACGAAGTATGGTACATAGATAAGAACAATGCAGTTCATGTGGTGTAAATAGATTTCACAAGGGCATAAGTTACAAATTTTTTTTTAACTTTGCGGCAGCAGTACCAAGCAGTATATGGTAATACAGAGAAAAGACTGAATTACAGTAAGCGTGTGTGTACTTTTTCCATAAAAAATAGTTAAATATGTAGTATAAAAAACAGGGGAAAAAAAGTAGTGAGGTAGTGTTCATAGGTTCAATGTCCATTAAGAAATCAGATGGCAGATGAGAAGAAGCTATTCCAGAATCTTTTGAGTGTGTGGCTTCAGGCTTCTGTAGCTCCTTCCTGATGGTAACAATGAGAAGAGGGCATGACCTGGGTGATGTAGATCCCTCATTCCCCTTAGACATATGACTTCCAGTATTTAACATTTCTACTTTTGGGAAAATACTGTCCACCTAATTTATGTCTTTGTCGTATATACTCCACTGGAACAGAGGCAACAATCTGAGTTGGTCAACCTCTCCTTATTAACCAATACATTCCAATCCAGACAACAGTTCAGTAAATAACACATACAAAATGCCGGAAGAACACATTAGGTCAGGCAGCATCTATGGAGAGAAATGAACCAGTCAGCATTTTGGGCTGAGACCCTTCAAAAGGCCAAGAACATTGACTGTTCATTTCCCCCTTTACATGCTGTGTGATCTGCTGAAATCCTCCAGCATTTTGTGTGTGCTGCTCATGATTTCCAGAATCTGATGTGTCAACTATTTGGTGAACCTCTGGTTGTGGGGAGAAGGCAGGAGATTAGGGTTGAGAGGGCTAATAAATCAGCCATGATGAAATGGCAGAGAAGACTGGATGGGCCAAATGACCTAATTCTGCTCATACGTCTCGTGGTGTCTTTTGCTCTCTCTCCAGAGCCTCCACATCATTCCTATAATATAGTGAGATGAGGTGTACACAATACTCCGAAGTGTGGTGTGTTAAAGGTTACAATTTAGCAGTGGTCCAACTGAATAGTAGAACAGACTAGATGAGTTCAATTGTCTGTTCCTATTTCTAAGTAACATTCTATGCAACATTAAAAAGAAAATCCATGTTGTCCACTCACCTACTCTCAATTTCCTGTATTCAGCCCATATTCTTCCAGCGCTCTCCCCTCCATGAACATCTCCAACTACTTCAGAAATTACACCATTGTATCAACCTCAATCACCTTCTAGTCCACATAACCACCACATACCCATTCCATATACTCACTGCATAATAAAGTTGCCCCTCAACTCCCTTTTAAGTTTTTCCTTCCATACCCTAAACCTATGCCTCTAGTTTTGGACTCTCCTACCCTGTTACATTCTTTTTATCTATGCCTGTAAAAATTTCGAACACCTCTGTAAAGTAGCAACAGACACACGCACACACACACAAAATGCAGGAGGAACTCAGCAGGCCAAGCAGCATCTATGCAAAAGAGTAAGCAACAGACCCCATTGACTGTTTACTCGTTTCCATCAACGCTGCCCGGCCTGCTGAGTTCCTCCAGCATTTTGTGTGTGTTGCTTGGATTTCCAACATCTGAAGATTTTATCTTGTCTATAAGGTTGCACCTCTTTCTCTTACACTCCATGGAATAAAAGCCTAGCCTGGACAACCTCCCTTTATAATTCAAGTCCTCTCGTCCAGCAACATCCTTGTAAATCTTTGCAATTTAACCACATCCTTCCTATAACAGGGTGACCAAAATTGGACACGGTTTACCAAGCACATAACCAACAGTTATTACCCATCAACCAGCATGGATAACTTTACTCAACTCAACACAACTTTTTCCACAACCTATAGTCTCACTTTCAAGGATTCTACAACTCAAGTTTGCAATATTATTTATTTATTCTTATGAATAGTTTTTCTTTTGAAAATGTGTCATCTTTTGCATAGTGGTTGCTTCTGGGTGTAGTTTTTCATTCATTCTATTGAGTTTCTCTGTATCATGTGAATGCTTGCAAGAAAATGAATCTCAAGGTAGTATTTGGTGACATAACAGTATCGGTATTTGGACAATAAATCTACATTGTAGATGTAGAAATCTACATTTTGGGATGGATATTGTAGACATTTCTCTGACATTAAATGCAGCATTGAACTTTGAATCAACCACTTGTAGGACTGCGTCATAATATTCCAAGTCCTATACTCAGTGCCCTGATTAATGAAGGCCACCATGCTAAAAACCGTTTCAACCAACCTGTCTGCCTGTGATGCCAGGACATGATGTTCTACATCCAGGGGATTTAAGGAAAGTGTCTATGGAGATAAGACAGCCTTTGCATGAGGTTTTCAAAACTTACTCAGTTCCAGGAGAGTACCAGCAGACTGGAAAACCACAAATGTAATGCCCTTGTTGTGAAAGGGACAGAAACTATAGACAAATTAGCTTAAAAATTGTTGTTTGTAGAATGCAGAAGTCCACAATCAAAGAAGAAACCACCAGTCAGTTATCAGACCAAATCATAATGGTTTTCAGAACAGGAAGTCCTGTTTGTGAGAATTGCAAGAGTTCTTCAAAGATGTAAAAAGTAGATTTGAGAGACGTGACTTGTGGATATCAAGTCTTGGGAATTTCATAAGGTAACAAAGAGGGGACATAAGATCAGAGCTCACAGTATTGGGAAAGTATGTCATCATGGACTGAAGGCTGGTCTACACAGAGAAGATAGTGAGTCTGAGTAACTGTATCTTTTTTCCGGACTGGATGGATGTAATTAGAGAAATATCCCAAAGAGCAGCTCTTACTCCTTAATTATTTACTATCTATTTCAGTAACATGGGGGAGATGGAGCCATAGCCTAAGGTTTTGCTGATGATCATAACACAGGAGTTAAATAGATACTCTGGGGATAGAGGTAAGTTTACTAAATTGGGGAAAGCTTGGTAAATAAGAATCTCTTGTGTGAAAGGCTGCGATTGAGCCTGTCAGTATAAGTAATCAGAAAGAAGACCGTCATCTAAATATGACCACAGATGTGTGGCGTTTAGTGAAATCGTACTATTTCTGTGCATAGAACACATTCTTAATAGGTGTAGGAAGTGGTCTGGACATCCAGTTGAGATCTGTAATTCAGAAATAGGGAAGTATTGACACAAGTGTCTGGGATGTTGGCAAGTCCACATCTGGACTAACGATTGTGGCTTTGGTCCTCTTCTTTAGGAGAATGTGTACTGCACACCCGCACAGAGTGGTGAGTGCCTGGAACACACTGGAAATCATGGTGATGGAAGCAGATACAATATTGGCATTTAGGAGGCTTTTAAATGAAAATGCACGGAATGAAGGGACACAGGCTATGTGTAAGCAAAAAGGTTTAGGTCAACTTAGGATCATGATTGTGCGCTGAAGGACCTGTTCCTATACTGTATTGTTCTAGCCACCCTATCCAGTCACTTCATCGTTTTATATACTTCTATCAAATCTTCCCTTACCCTTCTCTAAAGAAAATACTCCCAGCCTCCCCAATCTCTCCTTGTAGCTGTTGTCCTTCATTCCAGGAACCAATCATATAATTCTCTTTTCCCTAATGCCTTCACATCTTTCCTGTAATCAAAATGGAACACAATGCCACTATAAAGTTTCTACGTAGCTTCCTTACTTTTATACTCTATGCCTTTTTCGATAAAGACTAGAATTACTGTAAATATATCTATGCCTTATTAACCATTTCTAATCTTCCCCTTCCACAAGAATTGGTACGCATTCATGTCCCTAGCTCCCATTGCTTTTGAAGTCCTTTTAGAACAGTGTTCTTCATATTACATCTCCACATATTTTCTTTCAAAATACATTGCCTCACATTTATAACATAGAACAGAACAGCCCAGCCCAGTACAGGCCCCTCAGACCATGATAGAAACATAGAAAACCTACAGTACAATACAGGAAATTCAGCCCACACAGTTGTGCTGAACATGGCCCTACCTTAGAAGTTACTAGGTTACCCATAGCCCTCTATTTTTCTAAGCTCCATGTACCTATCCAAAGTCTCTTAAAAGACCCTATCGTATCCACCTCCGCCACCTTTGCCGGCAGCCCATTCCACGCACTCACCACTCTCTCAGTAAAAAAATTACCCCAGACATCTCCTCTTTACCTACACCTCAGCACCTTAAACCTGTGTCCTCTTGTGGCAACCACTTCAGCCCTGGGAAAAAGCCTCTGTCTGCTTGCATGATGATGACGTTGTGCTGACCTTTTAACCTACTTCAAGATCAATCTAAACCACCTCTCCATCATAGCCCTCCATTTTTCTTTCATCCATGTGCCTACCTAACACACTTTTAGAAGTTTCCAATGCCCGGTTTGTAGATTGGACTCTTCACGTTACGATGAATTCTATTTTCTGGTCGCTCCTTTTTTGTTACTATTTTTGGGCAATTTTTGAATCGGGCGGCTTGCAGATAATGAACCCCGATCTGAGCTGTTTGATTTGGTGTTTTATATCTTGTGTTTTGCTTGTTTGTTTGTTTGTTTGTTTGTTACTATTTGCATGATTTGCTTTTTATTTTGTGCGTGAGGGGGTCGGGCGATATTTTCCTTTCAACGGGTTCTTTGATTCGGGGTTGTCTCTGTGAAGATGAACCTCAGCGTGGAAAACTGCATACACACTTTGATACTTTGTATCTGCCTCCACCACCACCCCCGGCAGGGCATCCAATGCACATACCATTCTTTGTGGCAAGTGCAGGGAACATCTTCTCCGTGGATTGTCACCTTGTCGTGGTGGTGAAGCTTGTGTGTGTGGTGCTGAGATCAGTCCATGTCATCATGGACTGAAGGCTGGTCTACACAGAGAAGATAGTGAGTCTGAGTAACTGTATCTTTTTTCCGGACTGGATGGATGTAATTAGTGAAATATCCCAAAGAGCAGCTCTTATTCCTTAATTATTTACTATCTATTTCAGTAACACGGGGGAGGTGGAGCCATAGGCTAAGGTTTTGCTGATGACCATAACACAGGAGTAAAATAGATGCTCTGGGAATAGAGGGAAGTTCAATACATCGGGGAAAGCTTGATAAAACTTGATAGAGCTATTTAGAAAAGCATATAATTCAGATAACGGTAGTAGAATCATTTCAAGCATGTATAAGGGGTTGTCAAATCTTAACACACATTCGACTTCATACATTAAAACAAAATGGGAGAAGGAAGGAGGGATAATTATATCCGAGGAAGAATGGACAATAATATGGAGGTATCAATGGAAGTGTACCAGTTCACAGAAATGGAGGGAGTTTGGATGGAAAAACTTGATAAGATATTTTATTACAGCCTCTCAGAAATCCCATTATGATAGTAACCTCCCTGTTTGCTGGGGAAATTGTGGAAATCAAAATGCAAATCATTATCATATTTTTTGGGACTGCCCTGTTATCAAAGACTATTGGAGGGGGATACACAATGCCCTACAAGACATCTTTAAATGTGAAATACCCTCAGAGAGTAAGACCATATATTTTGGATATATGCGTCAAGAATGGTTGAAAAGAGATAAATATTTAATGAATATACTGTTGGTGGCTGGTAAAAAGACTCTTACTAGGAAATGGTTATCACAGGAGAGCCCAACTTTAAATGCATGGATGGAAATTACAATGGATATTTACAAAATGGAGAAAATAACAGCATCTGTTAATCATAAGCTGGAACAATTTGATTCATTCTGGGGAAAATGGTTTAACTACATAATGTCTCATAGGCCTGATTTTATTCTCACAAATCAATGAATATGTTGTAAAAAAAGATCACTCCCTACATGTACATAGATCTTTCCTTTTGCTTCTTAAACCTCAGCACCTTAAACCTGTGTCCTCTTGTGGCAACCACTTCAGCCCTGGGAAAAAGCCTCTGTCTGCTTGCACGATGATGACGTTGTGCTGACCTTTTAACCTACTTCAAGATCAATCTAAACCATCTCTCCATCATAGCCCTCCATTTTTCTTTCATCCATGTGCCTACCTAACACACTCTTAGAAGTCTCCAATGCCCGGTTTGTAGATTGGACTCTTCACGTTACGGTGAATTCTATTTTCTGGTCGCTCCTTTTTTGTTGCTATTTTTGGGCAATTTTTGAATCGGGCGGCTTGCAGATAATGAACTCCGATCTGAGCTGTTTGATTTGGTGTTTTATATCTTGGGTTTTGCTTGTTTTTTTTTGTTGATATTTGCATGATTTGCTTTTTATTTTGTGCGTGAGGGGGTGGGGTGCTGGTGGTGGGCGATATTTTCCTTTCAACGGGTTCTTTGATTCGGGGTTGTCTCTGTGAAGATAAACCTCAGCGTGGAAAACTGCATACACACTTTGATACTTTGTATCTGCCTCCACCACCACCCCCGGTAGGGCATCCAATGCACATACCACTCTTTGTGGCACGTGCAGGGAACATCTTCTCCATGGATTGTCACCTTGTTGTGGTGGTGAGGCTAGTGTGGTGCTGAGATCCCGAGAGCGATGCCGTCTGGAGCTATGCTCCTGGTAGGGTCGCCCGTGGTGGTAAGGTCGAGGGTGAAGTCCCTGACAAAGAACAATCCAACCAAAACCTCAACGGTGGAACAGGTGGACGAAGTTACTTTGAACTCAACGGCTGTGAAGGCGGATGAAGGCTGCAACAAATCCATCAGCTCCAATCATCGTGGTTTCCATGCCACTGGAATCAGTTGGTTGATTTGTGAAGTATCGTGTGCTTCTTGGAGTGCAACAACAAGTACACGTTAAACAAATACACGCACAGGCGTCTTCACCCTGTGGAAACTGAATGAAGACCATCATCCTCGACCTCGAGGGATAGTCACCACGACCTCTGACATCACCCCCCCCCCTTACTTCTCCCCAATCACCTTAAAAGTACTCCCTCTGGTATTAGCCATTGGCACTATGGGGAAAAAATATACTTGTCAATGCCTCATCGTCTTCTATCCTTGCCAAGTTAGCTCACAGCTTCCTTCGCTTCAAAGAGAAAAGCCCTAGCTCTGTATTTGTCTATGACATAACCTGCCATGCATCTGTCCAACCAGCAGCCTGTTCGCATCCTGCTGCAACTTCGCATTCATTTTTTCACATTCAAAACATTGCAGAGTTTCATGTCATCTGCAAGTTTAGAAATTGTGGCTTGCATCTTCAAGTTTAGGTCACTAATATCCACTATTAAAAACAAAACAACACTGACACTGATGGCTGGGGAACATCATTCAAAGTCCAAAGTAAAATTTATTATCAGGTTACATACATGTCACCACATCGAACCCTGAGATTCTTTTTCCTGCGGGCACAGTCAGCAAATCTATAGAACAGTAACCGTAAACAGGATTGATGAAAGAGCAAGTGCACAGAAGACAGGAAATGGTTGAAATGCAAATATAAATAGCAATAAATAACAAGATAGTGATGGATAGTGGCAAAGAAATGGAAGGAGGACTACGGTGTCAGAAAGTGGAAAGTTATGCATTTTAGTAGATGAAATGCAAGGGTTGACTATTTTTTAAATGCAGAGAAAATACAAAACTCTGAGGTGCAAAGGGATTTGTGAGACCTTGTGCAGGATTTTCTAAAAGTTAATTTGCAGATTGAGTCCATGGTGAGCAAGGGAAATGTGATGTTCGCATTCATATCAAGAGGACTAGAATATAAAAGCAAGGATGTAACGTTGAGACTTTATAAAGCACTGGTGAGGCCTCACTTGGAGTATTGTGAGCAGGTTTGGGCCCCTTATCTTATAAAGGATGTGCTGAAACTGGAGCGGGCTCAAAGAAGGTTCACAAAATTGATTCTAGGATTAAATGGGTTGTCATGTGAAGAGCATTTGATGGCTCTGGGCCTGTATTCACTAGAATTCAAAAGGCTGAGGGGGTGACCTATCAAACGGTGAAAGGCCTCGACAGAGTGGATGATGAGAGGATGTTTCCTGTGCTGAGAGGCCAGAGAACACAGCCTCAAAATAGAGTGGCATCCTTTTAGAATGGAGATGACAAGGAATTTCTTTAGCCAGAGAGTGGTGAACCTGTGGAATTCTGTGCCACAGGCAGCTGTGGAGGCCGAGTCTTTATGTATATTTAAGGCAGAGGTTGATAGAATCTTGATTGTTCAGGGCATGGAGTGATATGGGGGAGAAGGCAAGAGATCGGGGTTGAGAGGAAAATTTGATCAGACATGATGAAAGGGTGGAGCAGACTCAATGGACGAAATGGTCTAATTCTGCTCATATATCTTATGGTCTTACCAATAGACCTTAAAGTGAGATCATTGAAGGTGGGAACATCTCAATAGATGAGTGTAATTACCCGTTTTTGTTCAAGAGCGTGATTGTTGAGGAGTAGTAACTGTTCTTGAACCTGGTGGTGCAAATCATGAGGCTCTTGCACCTTCTGCCCAATAGCAGCAGCAAGAAAAGAGCTTTGCCTGGGTGGGAGGATTATTGATGATTGATACACTTTCCTACAACAGTGTTTCATGTGCTCAATTGTTGGGAGGGCTTTGCCCATTATGTATTGGGCCAAATCCACTACGTTTTGCAGGATTTTCCATTCAAAGGCATTGGTGTTTCTGTACCAGGCCATAATGCAGCCAGTCAATACAGCTTCCACCACAAATATGGAGGTTCCTGACGTCATGCCAAATCTCAGCAGCCTTCTATGGAAGTAGAAGTTCTGTCATGCTTTCTTTGCAATTGCATTTAGCTGATGGGTTCTCCACAGGTTTTCTGAGATAGTCACATCCAGGAAGTTAAAGTTACTGATCATCTTTCTCCAGTCTACTAAGCAACTATTCAGTCTTACCTTGTGTTGATTGCTATTTTGGCAAATTCATACAAAGACTCCTACGTCCCTTTATGCAACAGGCTTCAACTTTGCTGACCAATGTGTTACATGTCACTTTAACATTTAAAGTGTAAAATTGCAAGGAAACAACCACCCATCCTTGATGAAGCTTTTACCATCAAAGTTCCCCACTATCAACGTCTAGGAAGCCAGCAAGCCAGACCGAAATTGTGGCGGTATGATTAAGTTTGATTACGAGTATCCTGTACTAATCAACTCATCCACAAACATCTCAGAGCTTCACAAACAAGAGAAAATCAGGTAGCTTGTGTGTTTTACCTCAGAGTTCTTCCACCATCTACAGCACACGTCAAGAGTACTATGCAACGCCCTTAAAACAGCGAAGCTCAACACCACCCAACATGAAGTAACATATAAACACCCAGAGGCTCTGTAGATGCTGGAAGTCCGGAGCAAAACACACAAAATGCTGGAGAAATTCCTTAGGTCAGGAAGCACCTAACAGTTAATGGCCGAGACCCTTCATCAGGACTGGAAAGGAAGGAGGCACAACCAGAAAAAGAAGGTGGAGGGAGGGGACAGAATATAAGCTGGCAAGGTGACAGGTGAGAGCAGGTGCGTGGGGAGATGAAATAAGCAGCTGGGAGAGCTGATAGGTAGAACAGGACTGAAGAATGAATCTGATAGGAGAGGAGAGTAAGGGGGAAAGAAAGGAGGAGGGGCACCAGAGGGAGGTGATGGGCAGAGAGAAGAAGGGAAAGGTTGAGAGAGGAGTCAGAATGGAGAATGGAAAAAAGAGAGAAGGGGCTCAGAAGCAACCCGATTGATTAGTATCTCATCCATAGTGGGAAATCCTTCTGGTGTTTGTTTGCACACACTGCAGCTAATGTACAAAAGCTCGTCTGGAATACCCCATCACCTGCCAAACTGAGGACCTCTAACAATAAGGGCAGAGGCTTCGGCAAATGAAAGGAAGAGAATGATAAATGGAGAAAACTGAGGGGGAAACAAGTAACCAAGTGAATTTTAAATCAGAATAGCAGTACCAGGCCATTCTTCATTCCTCTAGTGCTTTCACAAAATGAGCTACCATTGGGAAATAGGTACATGTGACACCCAAAACCTACCATGGGGAGATAGGTAATGGAATCAGTATATTATTGTCACAAGTACCGAGATACATCAAAAAACTTGCCTTGCACACTGTACATGCAGATCAAATCATTACACAGTGCAGTGAGGTAAAACAATTAGAGTGAAGAAGGTTCCTTATGAAGTTAACCTGTGTTGCAATCATTTCCCCAGGAACCTATTCACACTATTCAAGATAAATAAAATGGGAAGAAAGATCATATGGAAGGCAGTAGGGGATGGTGGGGGGGGAGCACCTCATAAGTTTACAGAAAGCACAAAAATTAGTGGAGTCGCTGAGAACAAAGTTTGTTGTCCAAGTCTCTAGAGGGACATGGATCAGCTGGAAAGTTGGGCAGAGTGGTGGCGGATGCAGCTTAATCCAGAGAAGTGTACAGTCGGTTCTCCTTATCCGCAGGCGATTGGTTCTGGGATCCATAGCGGATACCAAAATTTGTGGATGCTCAAGTCCATTATTCAACTTGTCTCAATCTGGTGGACCTTAGGACCCAGCGGAACCCCAGACCTTATTTAACCTGTCTCATTGCGGTGGGCATTAGGACCTGGCGTCAGAGCTCTGAATGCGTAGTGTTTCTGTTCGCAAAAATAATCACGATCATGATTGAAAATAAAGTGGAAATAATAAAGCGATCGGAAAGAGGTGAAACGCCATCGGTCATTGGAAAAGCGTTAGGCTACAGTTGGTCAACGATCGGAACAATTTTAAAGGATAAAGTGAGAAAGGCCCTGCCCTGATGAAAGTTACAATTATTACTAAGCAATGCAGTGGTTTAACTATTGGGTTTTGGGTTTTTGATCCTCCACATCAACCCGGCATGGTGGAGAGCACACTCGAAAGCGGTCTGTTCCGAGTCCCGAGAACTTCCGTTCCCAAGCCCGGTGCTGAAACATATGTTCTTAAGTGTTTTATATGCATAGAAAGGTAAAATATATACTATATACTAAAACAAACATTTGACTAACTGACGCTAAATAATACCGGATGTACCTGTTCCGACTTACTTAGTAAGAGAACTTCCGATTTTTTTTATCCCGATGCACGATAACCCATACACATCCTCCTGTACTTTAAATCATCTCTAGATTACTTATAATACCTAATACAATGTAAACACTATGTAAAATGGTTGTTATACTGCATTGTTTAGGGAATAATGACAAGAAAAAAAGTCTGTACATTCTCGAACAAGTGCTGGAGAGAGAACTTCCGGGTTTTCGTGATCCGTGGTTGGTTGAACCCGCGCATGCAGAATCCGCAGATAAGGAGGGCCGACTGTAATATAGTGTACTTTAAGAGCTCAAACCCTGTTTGCACATGCGGTGTAAGTGGCAGGGGTACATCAGGGAGAACAAGGTAAAAACGATAACAATGCTCAATAACGTATTCATTTATTTAGAGATACAGCAAGGTAACTGGCCCCTTTGGCCCAACGAGCCTGCTCCAATCACGCCACGTGAATTAACTAACAACCCGCACATCTTTGGAACGTGGGAGGAAACCAGAGCACCCAGAGGAAACCCACGAGGTTACAGGGAGAAGGCGCACCTTACAGACAGTGGCAGATTTGAACCAGGGTCACTGGCATTGTAGCAGCGTTCAGCTAACTGCTACACTGTGATGCTACCGCACGGCGTAATGCCACGAAGTGTTACAGTTACAGAGCAAGTGCAGTGTAGATAAGCAATAAGGTGCAAGATCGTAACAAAGCAGACCGTGAAATCAATGGACAAGCAGTCCATTCAAGAGTCTGATAACAGTGGGACAGACGCTGTCCTTGAGCAGAGTGGTACATGCTTTCAGGCTTTTGTATCTCCTGCCCAATGGGAGAGACGAGCGAATGTCCAGGGTGAGTGGAGTCTTTCAACATGCTGGCCGCTGTACTGAGGCAGCAAATGAACAGGCAGAGTTCATGGAGGTGAGGCTGGTTTCCGTGATGTGCTGATGTGTGTCCACATCTCTGCAGATTCTATCTTGTGTAACTGCAAGATAGCTGTCTTCAAACAAGTGGGGAACTCGATGAGGCATCGGTACACGTGTCAGTTTTTACCTCCCTCACCAAGTCAATCAGATCAACGATGCAACGATCAGGCGCTTTGGAGGTGCTACATCGCAGCTCTCCGGAGGCAGGGTCAATCCTGACCCCTGGTGCTGTCCGCAAGGAGTTAGCTTGTTCTCCCCGTTCCTGCATAGGTTTCCTCTGCGTGCCCTAGTTTCCTCCCACATCCCAAAGAAACACTGGTAGGTTCATTGACTGCTGCAAATTACCCCTAGTAAAGATTTGTGGTAAAAAGACCCAAGGAGTGTTGATGTGCTCATGAGTTTTATTACAGAGAGATGAGGAAAGGGCAATTGCACAGGTGGCATTGCTCCGATGGGAAGAGACATTGAACTGATGTCTCTGACTCCATCTTTTTTTCTCCAGTCCTGTTGAAGGGTCCGGGCCCGAAACGTCGACTGTACTCTTTTCCATAGATGCTGCCTGGTCCGCTGAGTTCCTCCAGCATTTTGTGTGTGTGTGTGTGTGTGTGTTGCTGGATTTCCAGCATCTGCAGATTTCCTCTTGTTTGTGATTGACCCTGATGTCTTCTGTGCTGATATCAGTCAAGACTGATAACGACGTAGAGAGTTAGACTTTGTCTGTGTTTGATGTCACAGTGTTTGCCAAGCTTGGCAGTTAGCTTGCAGACGTATCATCACCAATCAAGGTGACATCCTTACTGCACAGTCGTTGGTGTTCCTCTCTGGCAATGCTTGCTCTTACATCGGCACCTGGTCACTTGCCTCAATCCTGATTGGCTACCCCTTCAGTTGACCTTTGAATTCCATTGGCTTGCTTTTCCGTAGTTCCTAGGGGTCGGTACATGGAGTCTATGTTGATGTTTGTTTACGGAGCTATCAACAACTGCACACTGAGGATGTCACCTCGAATGGCGATGAAGTGTTAGCAAGCTCGGTGAACTCACCCCGAGCACCCAATGCTCATCGCCACCCTAAACATTGTTGATGTGTTGCTTGTCATTGATACCATTGTATTTCTTTGTTCTACTGTGAATGCCCTCAAGAAAACAAATTTCAGAATAGTATATGCTGGCATATATGAATTTTGATAATAATTGTACTTCCAACTTTGAAGGCTGTACTCAATATTTTACTTTCCCCGTCAGGGGAAGGGCACATCTATATTGTGTTTCCTAGTGCTTTGTCAGTTCGCACGCTCAGCCCGACCTTGTCAGTTAACACTTCAGGACTCCCAGCAGGTCTGGATCTCACATTGTTTAACCGATGGTTTACACAAAGGCCGTGAATTTTTGCAAGTTACATCAGTGACAGGAGGACAGCGCCCCCTGCCGGTTTCGCAGACACAAGGACCACTACAAGTGTGCAGGATACTCAAAGCAGGTGCAGGTAGGAGAAAACAAGGAAGACAGGGTGATAACAGGCCCATTATAAATAACCAGGCAGATCTTCCGCAGCACTGAGATCGCTAACTTCCTTTTATTTCAGAAATACATTTTACTCATGAATAAAAAAATATATGCAGAGCTGCAAGACCATTTATAATATTCGTGTTATTTGGTCTGTATGTTCAGTAATGTGACCACATTTTTTTTTACATGGTACCATTGTCACTCACAGGCCCTTTCACCATTTGAGGGGCTTCCCCACCCAACTCCACCCTATGCGTCCATTAACAGAAGGAGCCTAGATTGTAATCATTCCCCATAGAGAGTCTACGCACCGTCTGCACCAAATTCCAGTCTGCCCCTCAGCATGTATTCCTGCAGCTTGGAATATTCCTAGCAACCTCATACATCCCCTTTGAACTTGCCCCCTCACCTTAAATGCAAGCCTTCTAGTATTAGATCTTTCAGCCCTCGGAAAAGATATTAGCTCTCAATCAACCTCATTCCATATCTACTCTATCCAGACCCTTCAGATTCAATAGGTTTCAATGAGGTCCAACCTCATTCTTCTAAACTCCAGTGAATACAGGCCCAGAGCAATCATTACACCTTGTACATTTACTGTTTTATTCCCAGGACCTCCTCTGGACCCTATCCAATATCAGCACATCTGCTTTTTAAGCTGTCAGGCCTAAAACTGCACACAGCACACCCTATTAAGCAGTTGGGAGGGCAAACAGCATATTGGCCTACATTGCAAAGGGAGGAAAGTTTAAGAAGTGTACAATTGTAACGTTTATTTCCAAACTCTGGAATACTCTTACTTGTTTTGGTTCCTTACTTAGCTTAGGAAAAACCAAAATATTCTGGAACGAGCAACAAGTGAGAGTAATGAAGGTAAAGTGGGTTATGAAGAAATTGAATTGGAAAGGCTTCAGCTCCAACCTCTCAATAGGATTCTATACCAGTTTGCAGAATCTGAATTATTACTAATGAACAAGAAATTATTTAAATGCTTTATCTCCACAATAACTAACTTCCTTACTTTTATTTTCTGTAAGAAAATAGGGAGATGAACAACACCACAGGCTTGTCGACGAATCTGAGCTGCCGCGATTTGCGTGACCCCGCTGTGACCAAAGTGCCCATTCCTCTCTTATACTCCTTGGTCTTCATCGGAGGACTCCTGCTGAACGTATTGGCTGCCTGGATCTTCTGCCATGTTCCAAATAAGTCCAGCTTTGTGATTTACCTCAAGAACATTGTGGCAGCTGACCTGCTATTGGTAGTTACACTTCCATTTAAGATCCTCTCTGATACACCTATTGGGACCTGGCAGTTGAAAGCCATTATGTGTCGTTACACAGCTGTGCTGTTCTACAGTAGCTTGTTTGTCAGTATAATCTTCCTTGGCCTGATCAGCCTCGACCGGTACCTTAAGATTGTTCAGCCTCAAAAAAATCTCTTCATGCAGAAAGTAACGGTTGCCAAGGTGATCAGTGTGGGCTGCTGGGTTTTTATAATGAGCTTTGCTCTGCCGAGCATCATTTTGACCAACAAGGACCCCACACCCGAAACTGCAGGTGCTTGCATGAAGTTGAAAAGTGATATCGGGCGTATTTGGCACAAGTTTATAATTATCAAATGCCAAGTTATTTTTTGGGCTGTTTTTCTCCTTCTCACTCTGTGTTATTTAGCCATCCTAAAGAAATTATACTGGTCCAAACAGAAATTTCAGAAGGACTCTAGCACCGTGGTAAAGAAAGCAAACCGTAACATTTTCAGTATCCTGGCTGTCTTCTTCATCTGCTTTGTGCCGTACCAATTTATCAGGATCCCGTACGACAAATACCGATTGGCCAACGAAAACTGTGTAACAAGTAACAGTCTGTACTATGCAAAGGAGTTCACACTGCTCCTGTGTGCGTTCAACGTTTGCCTCGATCCAGTCATCTACTTCCTCCTGTGCAAGGCCTTCACCAAACAGCTGGGCAGAAAGTTGAGAGCGAAGAGAAGACTGACAATCAAAATTGCTGAAGTGAAGAATAAGCCACACTCAAGTAACACCTCCAACCAATTCTCTGACCTAGGAATGACTGGTACTTTAAAAGAGACTCAAGTATCACAGACACATAGTCCAACAGCAAATGTTTCCTCAGTTCCCTGAATCAAATCATTCGGTTCTAAAGCACCAAGTGCCTGAGTATTGAAAGGACTTATTGAGGATCTATATACATGGCTACTAACAAGCAAAATACATCTCGACATGGACTAAATTGAGTAGCAAACTATTTCCATACCAAACAGCATTTCTTTTTGGAGAGATTGAAGAGGAGAGGTGATTTGATAGAGATGAACAAGATGATACATAGAAACATACAAAATAGGTGCAGGAGTAGGCCATTCGGCCATTCGAGCCTGCACCGTCATTCAGTATGATCATGGCTGATCATCCAACTCAGAACCCTGTACCTGCTTTCTCTCCATACCCCCTGATCCCTTTAGCCACAAGGGCCATATCTAACTTCTTCTTAAATATAGCCAATGAACCGGCCTCAACTGTTTCCTGTGGCAGAGAATTCCACAGATTCACCACTCTCAGTGTGAAGAAGTTTTTCCTCATCTCGGTCCTAAAAGGCTTCCCCTTTATCCTTAAACTGTGACCCCTCGTTCTGGACTTCCCCAACATCGGAAACAATGATAGGAGATATAGATTCAGTGGACAGGCAGAGACTCTTTCCCAGGGCAGAAATGATGAATAGAGGGGCACAACATTAAGGTGTTGGCAGAAAACTATGCGATGGAATGTCAGGGGTAGTATTTTTTTTTAAAAACACAGAGAGTAGTGGATGTGAGGAACATGCCGCTGGGGGTGGGGGCCCAAGGTGGTAGAGACAGATACATTAGGGACATGTAAGAGACTCTCAGATGAAAGAAAAATGGAGGGCTATGGAGGACGGAAGGGTTAAATTAGAGTCAGATAAATCAGGGCTTGAAAGGTCACTGGAAGAAGGCAGGCAGGAGAATATGGTTAAGAGAGAAATGGATCAGCCATAATCAAATGGCAAAGCAGACTTGATGGATCAAATGGATTAATTCTGCTCCTATGTCTTATGGCGTAGAGAAGGTTAACGGGTATGCACAACATTGTGGGCTGAAGGGCCTGTACTGTGTTATACTTTTGTATGTTCGATGGTGGAGGAACTCAGCAGGTCAGTCAGCATCTGTGGAGACAGAGTGATGGTCAGCTTTTGGGGTGAGACCCTGCACCCATGCCAACCAAGAAATCATCAAAGTTGGTCTCAATTGCCTGCATTTAACCCACGTCCCTCCAAAATGTTCCCGTCCAAGGGCCCTTCAGATGTTGTTAATGTACCTGCCCCATACAAAAACTCAGCAGGTCAGGCAGCATCTGTGGAAGGAAATGAAAAGTGGACATTTCGGACCTCGACCCCTCATCAGGAGGAGAGAATGAGGGGAGATTTGATAAAGGTATACAAAATTATGAGGGGCATAGACTGGGTAAACGCAAGCAGGCCTTTTCCATTGAGGTTCGGTGAGACGAGACCTAGAGGTCATGGGTTAAGGGTGAAAGGAGTATATGAGGGGTGGTGAGCGTGTGGAACGACCTGCAAGTAGAAGTGATGGATGCAGGTTCAGTCTCAAAATTTAAGAGAAGTTTGGACAAGTACATGGGTGGGAGGGGCGCAGGTTGATGGGACTATGTCCTGACGAAGGGTCGCTGTCCAAAACGTCAGCTTTTCCTCTCCTTACGTAGATGCTGCGTTCTGCCAGCACTTTTTTGAGGCAGGTACATTAACAACGTTTGATTTATAATTTGGCACTGACTGCACGGGCTGAAGAGCTGCAGTGCTTGATGTTTGGAAAGGAAGAGGGCAGAAGCCAGAGTAAAAGTGTAACAGGGGAGAAAAGGGCACAAGCAAGCAAATAATAGTGAGACCAGGTGAGAGGGGAAGGGAGGTGGTTGGGAATGAAGAGGAATGGTGTGAGAAGCTGAAAGGGGAGGAGCGGAGGAAGAAAGGATGAAGGAGGAGTGAGAACAGTAGGCCAGAAAATAAAGAACAGTTGGGGAACCAGAAGGAGGCAAAGAGCAGGTCATGAGAGTGGGGGAGGAGACGAGAAAGGGTGAAGGGGCCACAGGAATGAGAGAAAACAGAGGGAGTGGTTACTAGAAGTTGCTGCCTTAATGGATGCTGATGCTGTAATATTAAGAAGTTAGCATCTCATAGGCTGTTTGTGACCCTGGCTATTTTTTTAAAGGTCATAGCAGCTATAAGCTTGAGAAAAAGAGTATAAATTCACAAATGCTTTCCCATAAGATAAACTGAGCGGGTGACAGCATCCTTGGTGTGAGAAACATATTGTGCCTTGTGTTTCTTATGGCACCTGTAAGATAAGCAATTAGAGGGAGTGACTGTTTACAAGGGCAGCAGACTTTGGGTGGTGGGCCTGTGCCTGTCTGCACCCAGACATAGTAGCAAATAAAACTGTTATACGAACAATTTATGACTGATAAAGTTAACAATACTCATTTGTAGAGAAACTAAGGGGGGGGGTGAACCCACATGTATCTGTATACGTGACTGCATGATATAAAAAGAACTGTATTTGCTTCAGGAGGGAGAGACCCTGGAAGCAGCCTGCGAGAGAGAGAGCTTATGGAGGGTTCTCTCGAGTAACTTGCAAATAGAGTTAAAGTTACTTTCACCGTAGTGCGTGGTGTCTTTGCATCGGGTAGATCGAAAGAAGTTTATAACAATGCTATCAAGTTAAGGATTACCACAACGAAATATGAGGAGTTGCTCCTCCAACCTGCACCAGGCCTTACTGTGGCAGTACCAGAGGCCATGGACAGGCACGTCGGTGCGGGAACTCAAAGAGGAATTGAAACGAGAAGCCACGGAGAGCTCTCGTGGCGGACAGATCGGAGCTGCTCGACAAAGTGGTCCCCCAGTCTGCAGCGGGGGTCACCGCAGAGGAGGCAGCACCATTAACTGCGTACTTCCACTCTACATTTGATTTCCCAAAGTGCAACACCTCACACTTGGCTGGATCCCCATAACTGGCTCAGTTACCTCCAACATTCATAATGAGATTGGATGACTCACTGGAAATTATACTTGTGTAAATAAAGTAGTTGATACAGAACAATGGGCGTTGCAATAAAGATCTCACCGAAGTATACTCAAAGTTCAAGGCACATTTATTATCAAAGGATGGATATACTATACGACCTCAAGATCCATTTTCTTGCAGGCAGCCACCAAAAAAAGAAGCAGAATAGAACTTATTTTTAAAAATCCCATACAACAAAGACCATCAGGCATACAATATGTAGAACAAAAGAAGAAATCGTGCGAATAAAAGGGTAAACAAATAACAGAGAGAACATTAACCCCAGAAAAAGGCGTACATAACGCTTAAACTCTGTCAGGCTTCCAGCTAGCTCCACGTGTCAATTCTAACCGAAGTTTCAATGACAAACTCCGCCATCTTCATCAGGGATGATGCCTAGGCATGTCTAGTCCAGTAGGACCTATACCCCTGTCATCTGTCCCTCCTGATTGGTTAGTCCTCATCCAATCAGATCTCCTCTGTCCCACCTTGTTTAAAATCGTATTCCAGTTCTTAGAGCGAGAACTTCATCTTTGTTGAAGTTCTTATTTTCTGGTCTTACTTCAATGGCTTCCTTCACCAGGCAGTCCCAAAAGCCATTGGCACAGCACAGTAGTTTTGTGCGGTCAAGTAAATCCTGTGAGCATTGCGTATGCAATGCTTTTCTACCACAGATTTCTCCAGGTAACCCAAACAGATACACCTCCTATAATCCTTGATGGGCTTTTCCACCGTGCACCCCATCTGACCCATATACTCTGCTCCGCGCTCACAGGGAATCCTGTAAACGGCAGCTGTCCTGAGTCGCAGGTCATCTTCCATCCACTTAAGCTGGGATTTGAGCTTCCTAGCAGGTTTGTGGATAGAGAAGCCTAACAACGAGGAGGAACCCATCACTACCACCTGTTTCCCCTATATTTCCATTGTTTCTGGGAGGATCATCAGGATCCTGAAGAAATACTGGATAAATACCATCCATTTCAAAATGCTCTTCTGCACACCATGACTGCAATGTGAGGTTATTGAAGAGACTGTCACATTCCTGTCAGTTTGAACCAGTCTACCCATTCTCCTCTGACCTCTCTCATTAACAAGGTGTTTTCACCCACAGAACTAACTGGATTCTTATTTTTTTGTTTATCCCAGCATTCTCTGTAAACTCTAGAGACTACTGTGCGTGAAAATTCCAGGAGATCAGCGGGTTCTGACTCAAACCACCCCATCGGGCGCCAACAATCATTCCACGGTCAGAGTCACTTTGATCACATTTCTTCCCCATTCTGATGTTTGTTCTGAACAACAAATGAGCTGCATGACCATGAGTGCATTGAATTGCTGCCACATGATTGGCTGATTAGATACCTGCATTAAAATTAGATGTACGGGTGTACCTAATAAAGTGGCCACTGAGTGTAACTTCCCAATTCTATACTCAAGGCCTTGACCAGTGAGTCAGCCATTCAATTCAGAGGTGACAACCGGAGGTTAGTGAATCTTTTGAATTCTCCTTCCAAGAGAACCTTGAGCTTTTTCCCTAATCAATGTGCGATGGAGATCAATAGATTATTGTATATTGATGGAATCCAAGTTGAAAGTAAATTTATTATAAAATTATATAGACACAGTATGCTACCATGTGCTATCCTGAGATTAATTTTCCTGCAAGTATTTCAAGGGTAAGAGATATACAATAGGATTTAATGAAAAATAAACAGGACTACGAACCCATATGTCTTTAGAAAGTGGAAGGAAATCCATGTGGTCACGGGAAGAACATTCAAACTCCTTGAAGACAATGACAGGAATTGAACCCAGGTTGCTGGTACCATCATGTGTTATGCTAACTGCTACACTACTATGCCATCCATTACCATTGAACATCTATATTGTGTCATGCCAAATTCTCTCAGGCCAGCCGTAAGGGTTACATACTTTCCCTCTGAAGTAAACCAAAAAGTAAAAGCTCATTAAACTAGGGGAGAAAATCCCAATTACTTCTCTGATGCTTCTTCCGCTTGATCTTAATGAATCGTTACTCAGCAGATCCATGAACCACACCACAACATTCCACAAGGTGGCGCTGCGAGCAAAACTAAAAGCAGTTGCTACCAGAATGAAGACCAGGTCCTGCAAAGACGGGTCACCCACCCAGGCATTTAAATCTCAGTATTCAATCAGAATCAGATTTATTATCACAGACATTTGTTGTCTTGAAGCAGCAGTACAGTGCGAAGACATAAACTTACTAAACAAAATAACTAATTGCCAACCAAACACCCTGCCGGGGTGGTGATAGAGGCGGGTACATTGGGGACATTTATGAGACTCTTAGCTCAGCACATGGATGACATTAAAATGGAGGGCTACGTAGGAGGGAAGGGTTCGATTGATCTTGGAGTAGGTTAAACATTTAGTTTAGGGCAGCACGGCAGTGAAGCAGATAGTGTAAGCTTATTACAGCACCAGTCACCCAGGCTCAATCCCCGCTGCTGCCTGTAAAGAGTCTGTTCATTCTCCCCGTGACCACACAACTTTCCTCCAGATGCTCCGGTTTCCTCCCACATTCAAAAGACGCAGGGGTTAGTAGGTTAATTGGGGGGTTGCGAGCCCGTTGAGCTGGAAGGGCCTGTTACCATGCTGTGTTGCTAAAATAAAGTCCTGCCTGACTTGACCTGCCCTACCAATCAATGGATCAGACCCAAGCCTCAATACTTCATCCCAACCAACTTCACGTTGCACTCAACTTCGTGAGCGTGCAAACAAAATGTATCTCCCTCTGCTGAGTTAATTCCACTGATCTATCCACCAGTAGAAAAAAAGCAGTAAGAACATTTTAGAATTAACTTGCAACTATGTTCAAAACTCTCAACATCTGCACCACTCTGCTTCATTAGGATCCCAAATGGATTAAAAAGACCATCACATGTCCCTAAACACCAAAGGAATTTTGCTTAAGTTGTTTATGAATGCATGGCCCTCTTAATCTAAGAATTGGCCCACTGGGCTGGGCTGCCTCCAATACACTTTTGCTTAAAGAAGGGACCAAAATCACACACTGTAGTCCACATGTGGTCTCACCAACATCCCACACACTTGTAGTGATAATTCCCCATTTCTATATTTCAAATATATATATTTAATTTCATTGAAATGGAAGCAAGAGGCGGAGAGGGAAGAGGTAAAAGAAGCTCGGAGAGAAGCTGCTTTTTTTTTAACTGATCAGGGCAAAGAGGCTAGACTGCGCAGGCGCGTGACGTAGCGCGCCAAAGGTTTAAAAGAAAGACCGTCGTATACAGCGGCCATCGTCGGTGTGGACTGAGGCAGAGTGGGACAGCTTTGGCTCAATCAGGCTTCGGCGAGAACAGGCAGAGGCGAGGTTGAACGGGGCACGACTGCACAAGCACATGAAAGTCGGCCCGTGAGGCAGCGGGGGAATTTAAAAAGCGAGCTGACGCTGAGTACGAGCTTCACTCCAGGTGAGGTAAGGCCGGGTAAGCTCCTTTAATTAATCTAATTAGCTTAGGAGTAGATAATGGAGGCAGCAGTTAGGGCAGTCGAGTGCTCCGTTTGCAGTATGTGGGAAGTCAGGGAGAGCACAGCTGTCCCTGATGACACCACCTGCAAAAGGTGCATCCAGCTGCAGCTCCTGACAAACTGTGTTAGGGAACTGGAGCTGGAGCTGGATGAACTTCAGATCATTCGGGAGGCAGAGGCAGAAATAGACAGGAGTTTCAGGGAGATAGTCACCCCTAGGAGTCAGGAGACAGGTAGCTGGGTGACTGTCAGGAGAGGGAAGGGGAATAGACAGGAAGAGCAGAGCACCCCTGTGGCCGTTCCCATCAACAATAAGTATACTGTTTTGGATACTGTTGCTGTGGATGACCTGCCAGGGACAAGTTGCAGTGGTCCATGATGTGGGTACGAAGAGTGAGGAGGTCCTGAAAGGTGAGTTTAGGGAGCTAGGTGTCAAGTTAAAGGACAGGACCTCCAGGATAGCAATCTCAGGATTGCTACCAGTGCCACGTGCTGGTGGGTTTAGAAGTAGTAAGATAGTGCAGATCAACACGTGGTTGAAGACATGGTGCAGGAGGGAGGGCTTCAGATTTATAGATAATTGGGCAATTTTCCAGGGAAGGTGGGACCTGTTCCGGCAGGACGGTTTACATCTGAACTGGAGGGGGACAAATATTCTTGCAGGTAGGTTTGCTAGAGAGGCTCCAGTGGATTTAAACTAGATATGAGGGGGGAGGGGAACCAGAGTGTAGGAACAGATGTATGGGAGGAGGAAGAAAAAGAAGACAGTAAAGTTCTTTGTACTGTTAGAGATAAACAGAGAGGAGGAGGTGGAGAATTTCTTAAATGCATTTATTTTAATGCTAGGGGCATTGTAAGAAAGGTGGATGAGCTTAGAGCATGGAAATATGATGTTGTAGCTATTAGTGAAACATGGTTGCAGGAGGGGTGTGATTGGCAACTAAATATTCCTGGATTTCATTGCTTCAGGTGTGATAGAATCAGAGGGACAAGAGGGAGAGGTGTTGCGTTGCTTGTCAGAGAAAATATTACAGCGGTGCTCTGGCAGGAGAGATTAGATGGCTCGCCTAGGGAGACTATTTGGGTGAAATTGAGGAATGGGAAAGGTGTAATAACACTTATAGGGGTGTATTTATAGACCTCCTAATGGGGAGCGAGAATTGGAGGAGCAGATTTGCAAGGAGATAGCAGATATTTGTAGTAAGTATAGGGTTGTGATTGTGGGAGATTTTAATTTTCCACACACAGACTGGGAAGCCCATACTGTAAAAGGGATGGATGGTTTGGAGTTTGTAAAATGTGTGCAGGATAGTTTTTTGCAGCAATACATAGAGGTACCGACTAGAGAAGGGGCAGTGTTGGAGCTTCTGTTAGGGAATGAAATAGGTCAGGTGATGGAGGTATGTGGTGGGGAGCACTCAGGTCCCGTGATCACAATGCCATTAGTTTCAATATAATTATGGAGAAGGATAGGACTGGACCCAGGGTTGAGATTTTTGATTGGAGAAAGGCTAACTTTGAGGAGATGCAAAAGGATTTAGAAGGATTGGAACAATTTGTTTTACGGGAAGGATGTAATAGAGAAATGGAGGTCATTTAGAGGTGAAATTTTGAGGGTACAGAATCTTTATGTTCCTGTTAGGTTGAAATGAAAGGTTGAAAGTTTGAGAGAGCCATGGTTTTCAAGGGATATTGGAAACTTGGTTAGGAAAAAGAGAGATATCTACAATAAATATAGGCAGCATGGAGTAAATGAGGTGCTCCAGGAATATAAAGAATGTAAGAAGAATCTTAAGAAAGAAATTAGAAAAGCTAAAAGAAGATACGAGGTTGCTTTGGCAAGTAAGGTGAAAATAAATCTTAAGGGTTTCTACAGTTATATTAATAGCAAAAGGATAGTGAGGGATAAAATTGGTCCCTTAGAGAATCAGAGTGGACAGCTATGTGTGGAGCCGAAAGAGATGGGGGAGATTTTGAACAATTTCTTCGGTATTCACTAAGGAGAAGGAAATTGAATTGTGTAAAGTAAGGGAAACAAGTAGGGAAGTTATGGAAACTATAACAATTAAAGAGGAGGAAGTACTGGCGCTTTTAAGGAATATAAAAGTGGATAAATCTACGGATCCTGACGGGATATTCCCTAGGACCTTGATGGAAGTTAGTGTAGAAATAGCAGGGGCTCTGACAGAAATATTTCAAATGTCATTAGAAACAGGGATAGTGCCGGAGGATTGGCGTATTGCTCATGTGGTTCCATTGTTTAAAAAGGGTTCTAAGAGTAAACCTAGCAATTATAGGCCTGTCAGTTTGACATCAGTGGTGGGTAAATTAATGGAAAGTATTCTTAGAGATGGTATATATAATTATCTGGATAGACAGGATAGATTAGGAACAGTCAGCATGGATTTGTACGTGGAAGGTCACGTTTGACAAATCTTATTGAATTTTTTGAAGAGGTTACAAGGAAAGTTGACGAGAGTAAAGCAGTAGATGTTGTCTATATGGACTTCAGTAAGGCCTTTGACAAGGTTCTGCATGGAAGGTTAGTTAGGAAGGTTCAATCATTAGGTATTAATATTGAAGTAGTAAAATAGATTCAACAGTGGCTGGATGGGAGATGCCAGAGAGTAGTGGTGGATAACTGTTTGTCAGGTTGGAGGCCGGTGACTAGTGGTGTGCCTCAGGGATCTGTACTGGGTCCAGTGTTGTTTATCATTTGCATTAATGATCTGGATGATGGGGTGGTAAATTGGATTAGTAAGTATGCAGATGATACTAAGGTAGGTGGCATTGTGGATAAAGAAGAGGGTTTTCAAAGCTTGCAGAGAGATTTAGGCCAGTTAGAAGAGTGGGCTGAACGATGGCAGATGGAGTTTAATGCTGATAAGTGTGAGGTGCTACATTTTGGTAGAAATAATCCAAATAGGACATACATGGTAAATGGTAGGACACTGAAGAATGCAGTAGAACAGAGTGATCTAGGAATAATGGTGCATAGTTCCCTGAAGGTGGAATCTCATGTGGATAGGGTGGTGAAGAAAGCTTTTGGTATGTTGGCCTTTATAAATCAGAGCATTGAGTATAGGAGTTGGGATGTAATGTTAAAATTGGTAAGGCTGAATTTGGAGTACTATGTACAGTTCTGGTCACCGAATTATAGGAAAGATATCAACAAAATAGAGAGAGTACAGAGAAGATTTACTAGAATGTTACCTGGGTTTCAGCACTTAAGTTACAGGGAAAGGTTGAACAAGTTAGGCCTTTATTCTTTGGAGTGTAGAAGGTTGAGGGGGAACATGATAGAGGTATTTAAAATTATGAGGGGGATAGATAGAGTTGATATGGTAGGCTTTTTCCATTGAGAGTAGGGGAGATTCAAACATGAGGACATGAGTTGAGAGTTGGGGGCAAAAGTTTAAGGGTAACACGAGGGGGAATTTACTCAGAGAGTGGTAGCTGTGTGGATCAAGCTTGTGGTTGAGGCAGGTTTGGTTTTGTCATTTAAAGTAAAATTGGATAGGTATATGGACAGGAAAGGAATGGAGGGTTACAGGCTGAGTGCGGGCCAGTGGGACTAGGTGAGAATAAGCATTCGGCACGGACTAGAAGGGCCGAGATGGCCTGTTTCCGTGCTGTAATTGTTATATGGTTATCCCATTTCAAAAAAGAGGCCAATATGCCATCTGGCATCCAAATACTTTCTGCACCTATTAACAGTATGTTTCAAGCACAAAACAAGTGGAGCCCTCTGTTGGTCAGGGTCGAACATAAATGCTGTATCCTAGCTGTCAAGACAGGACACAAGCCAGAGAACTACAATATGGAGAACAAGCTTTAGCTCTTGCAGCAGGCTCCACCGCTCCACACAGCTGATAAATCCAGAGGAACAGCAGAGGCCAATACAGTTTGGCACCAGCAGCATCACAGCAGTTGCCAGTCAGCATTGAACATAACGTAGGGCTGCCTTAGGAACTCCAGCTCTGAATTATTTCCTTGGAGTCTTCTCCCGAAGCCTTTCCCGTGAGTGAGAAGAGCCGCAAGGCAGCAGAGATTTGCGATCAGAGTTTTCCTTCTTCAAGATGAGCTGCAAACCAGTCTGGTTTTACAAAAATCTTGTGCTGTGCAAGTTTTTGCCCAGTGACAACAATGTGTACACCGAATAATTTCTTCACTTAAACAGTATAAATAAGCTGGATCTAAAGTCTTGCGTGCTTCGATGACCCAGAGAGCTATGTTGACTAGAGTCAGGGCTCTATGCTTTGGCTCCTGGTAGGGTCACTCATGCGAAAAAGGTCAAAGAGCAAAGGCCAGACTGAGAGTGGACCACCTATCCTCCAAGTTCGGGCGTTCAGCTCAGGGCTAACAACCCAGACTGGTAAAACAAAATTCTATAGAAACAGCAATGAAGAATCCTTCTACATCTGAGTGTGACACTATTCCTGAGTCTCCACCCACTACACCCAGGACTTGCATGACTGACAACAGTGAAAACTGAGAAGCTACTGACATGATGACGGAAGCCTTGAATACCACCAGAGATAGAAGATCTTCATTGCTGGCCTAAACACCAGCATCATAACAGGCAGTAACTAAGTACATTATATGCTAAAATAAAATGGAAGGCTGTCAGTCAAAATAGTGTTAGCCTGGAGTGGGATTGTTTTGAAAAGTTAAGGGAATACAAGACTACAGCCAAGTATCTGGTACCTGCTCCTAAACAGTGACCTCACCTTCCTCACACACGCATGTTCTTCACCATTACCCATCCACTATTATGGCTGTAGACTTGCATTCACAACTTTTTCAAACTATCACTTAATGAGAGCAAAGCCAAAGAGCAGACTATTGATTATGGGAGGAGAGAACTAGAGGACCATAAGGGAGTCCTCAACAGGGATCAGAGGTGGAGAGAGTCAGCAGCTCAGTATTGTCATTTCAGAGGATCTGTCCTGGGTCCAACATGTAACAAAGAAGGCAGAGCAGTACCTCCACTTCCTTAGAAGTTCACACAGATTCTGCATGTCACCTAGAAGTTTGTTTCCTTGGGGTGTCATGGTAGTGTAGTGGTTAGTGTGACACGAGTACAGCTCGGGGCACTGGATTTCAAAGTTCAATTCCAAAACTTTGTAGGAAATTTGTACATCCTTCCCGTGATCTCTCGGGGTTCCCCTGGGTGCCCTGGTTTCCTCCCACATTCCAAACATATACCAGTTTGTAGGTTCATTACTCATTGCAAATTGTCCTGTGATTAGGTTAATTGGGCCAGAAGAGTCTGTTTCACGCTCTATTTCTAAATAAGTAAATAACTTTGACAAATATCATTTTTTAAAATTAAAAATGTTATTTGTATTTAGAGACATGGCGTGGAACAGGAACTTCAGTTTCAACTAGTTGCACCATTTAGCAACTCACCTATTTAACACTAACCTAATCACTGGATAATTTACAAAAACTATTCAACCTACTAACAAGTATGCTTTAGGAACGTGAAAGAAAACCGGAGCACTCGGAGGAAACCCACAGTACGTGCCTATGGGAAAGACATACAAACTTCTTACAGACTGCATCGGAATTGAACTCCGAAGCCTTAAGCTGTAATACTGTTGCATTAACTGCTACAATAACTTCTATAGATGTGTGGTGGAGAATATATTGACTAGTTTCATCACAGCCTGGAATGAAAACGCCAATGCCCTTGAACGGAAAATCCTACAAAAGGTAATGAATATAGCCCACTCCATCATGAGTAAACCCCTCCACACAATTGAGCAGATCCACACATTGTTGCAGGAAAGCAGCATCCATCATCAGGGACCCCCTACACCCAGGTCATGCTCTCATCTCACTGCCGCATCAGGAAGAAGGTACAGGGGCCTCAAGACTCACACCAAGTTCAGAAACAGTTATCACCCCTCAACCATCGGGCTCCTGAACCACAGGGCATAACTTCACTCAACCCAACACTGAACAGATTCCACAAACTATGAATTCACCTTCAAGGACTCTACAGCTCATGTTCTCAATATTTATTAAATGTACTACTGTTCGGTTTTTGTTTTCATTTTTGCATTCACACAATTCGTTGTCATTGGTTGTTTGTCCATCTTGTGTGCAGTATTTCATTGATTCTATTGTGCTTCATTGTATTTACTGTGAATACCCACAAGAAAATAACTCTCAGGGCAGCATATGGTGACATAGATACTGTATATTTTGATTATAAATTGACTTTGTACTTTGTGTTTTGAATTTGTATACTAAAGGGTTTTGATTAGTATAAAAAGAGGTAATTCTCTTGTGCAAGAAGTGAGGGGGGAGTGAGAGAAGGAGAGGGGGACATCCTCTTGGGATTAGTATTAGTACTAGAGTTGCAGAAGATAGGGACAAGTGTATTGAGCGGGTAAGGCTGCATCGAGAGAAAGTGAGTGTGGAGAGAGAGAAAAGGCTGCAAGAAAGTTTGTGGGCATTTTGCACATCAGCTCGTTTGGTGGATGATAAACATTATTCTGTTATCTGTGCTGCTACTTCATTAACCATTTGTTTTCCTTTCTGCATCGAATGCCTTATAAATAAAGTGCTTTAATAAAGTGCTTTCTTATAGTTTAACACCTGTACGGTGTCTCCTCTGTCTGTGAATACATAAAGTGAATGCCTATTGCTGAATCAGGAAAGAATTTCAGGACAAATTTATAAATAATTTCGCATGCCTGCATTTTTCGAACCCGAAGTGTATGTCTATGGAAGCTGGATCAATGAGAGGAAGCCCACACGGTCACAGGGAGAATGTACAAACTCCTTACAAACAACAGCAGGAATCGAACCCAGATCTCACAGCTGCCTTCTGTACAGCACTGCACTAACCAGGCTCCCGTGACGTCCTTTACCCTGCCATTCTGATTTCTGTAGTGTTTTCTACTGTGAAAGACTTAATCAATACTTTGCATCAAATTGCCTGCCCTTTCCTTGTTTTCCGTTATTAATTATGAATCTCACCCTGCAGCTGGATCACTGACAAGAGCGACCCACATCTTTTTCAAACCTTCCACAAAAACCTTTGTTTGGTTTTGATATTACTTGCCAATTTATTCTCCTGTTTACTTTTTTCACTCTTCATCAGCTTAGCCTGTCGCTAACTGGAGTGTGCTGCTTCTGAGAAGTCACTTCCTTGACTTATTGTAGAACATAGGAACAGGCCCTTCAGCCCACAGCGTCTGTGCTGACTATGATGCCAAATGAAACTAACGCATCCACCTGCACATGATCCATATTCTTCCATTCCTTCAGTTGACTGTGTTGTTCTAAATGTTTCTTACTGATCGTAGACTTCAGGAGAGGAAAGCCAGAGGTCCATGGGCCAGTAATCATTGGAGGATCAGTGGTGGAGAGGGTCAGTAACTTTAAATTCCTGGGTGTCACTACCTCAGAGGACCTGTCCTGGGCCCATCATATAAATATAATTGCGAAGAAAGCACGGCAGTGCCTGTACTTCCTCAGGAGTCTGCAGAGATTGGGCTTGCCATTAAAAACCTTGAAAAAATTCTATAGATGTGCGGTGGAAAGTGTATGACAGGCCGCATTATGGCCTGGTATGGGATCACCAACGCCTGAGTGGAAAATTCTACAGAAGGAAGTAGATTCGACCCAGTAGATTACGGGGAAAACCCTCCCAACTACTGAGCACATCTACATGAAACATGACCATAGGAAGGCAGCATCCAGCATCAAAGATGCTCACCACCCAGGCCATGCTCTTTTCTCACTGCTGCCATCAGGTAGAAGGTACAGGTGCCCAGGACCCACACCACCAGGTTCAAGAACTGTTAACAGCCTTCAACCATCAGGAGACAACTACACTCATTTACGGACACCTAGTTTGCAATTTCATGCTCATTATTTCTTGCTATTTATGTATATCTGCATTTGCACAGCTTGTTGTCCATTGATCCTGTTTACAGTTGCCGTTCTATAGATTTGCTGAGTACAGCAACAGGAAAAAGAATCTCAGGGTTGTAGGTGATGACATGCATGTACTCTGATAATAAATTTGACTTCCACCTCTAGCTCTGGCAGCCCATTCCAGACACGTACCACTCCATGTGTGAAAAAAACTTATCCTGCACATTTCCTTTAAACTTTCTCCCTCTGACCATCTCACCAGTGGAAAATTGCAAGCATCACCCCACTCTTTAAGAAGAGAGGGAGGCAGAAGAAAGGAAACTGTAGGTCAGTTAGCCTGACTTCAATGTTTGGGAAGATGTAGCAGTCTATTATTACCAATCAGCTTTCGGGGTACTTGGAGGCACATGACAAAGAGGCCAAAGTCAGCATGGTTTCCATAACAGGAAATCTTGACTGACAAATCTGTTGGAATTCCTCGAGGAAATAACAGCCAGGATAGACAAAGAAAATCAGTGGATGTAGTTCACTTGGATCTTCAAAAGGTCTTTGACAAGGTGACGCACATGAGACTGCTAGACAAGATAAGAACGATACTAGCATGGATAAAAGCTTAGTTGACTGGTAGGAGGCAAGGATTGGGAATGAGCTGGTTGGCTGCCGGTAACTAGTGTTACTCAAGGGTCGGTATTGGGACCGCTTCTCTTCACATCAATGATCTGGGTGATCGAATCGATTGCTTTGTGGCCAAGTTTGCGGACAACACGAAGATAGGTGGAGGGGAAAGCAGGGTTGGGAAGGCAGGGTTGGGAAGGCAGGGTTGGGAAGGCAGGGTTGGGAAAGCAGGGTTGGGAAGGCGGGGTTGGGAAGGCAGGGTTGGGAAGGCAGGGTTGGGAAGGCAGGGTTGAGGAAGCAGGGTTGGGAAGGCAGGGTTGGGAAGGCAGGGTTGGGAAGGCAGGGTTGGGAAGGCAGGGTTGGGAAGGCAGGGTTGAGGAAGCAGGGTTGGGAAGGCAGGGTTGGGAAGGCAGGGTTGGGAAGGCAGGGTTGGGAAGGCAGGGTTGAGGAAGCAGGGTTGAGGAAGCAGGGTTGAGGAAGCAGGGTTGGGAAGGCAGGGTTGGGAAGGCAGGGTTGAGGAAGCAGGGTTGAGGAAGCAGGGTTGGGAAGGCAGGGTTGGGAAGGCAGGGTTGAGGAAGCAGGGTTGGGAAGGCAGGGTTGGGAAGGCAGGGTTGAGGAAGCAGGGTTGGGAAGGCAGGGTTGGGAAGGCAGGGTTGAGAAGGCAGGGTTGGGAAAGCAGGGTTGGGAAGGCAGGGTTGGGAAGGCAGGGTTGGGAAAGCAGGGTTGGGAAGGCAGGGTTGGGAAGGCAGGGTTGGGAAGGCAGGGTTGGGAAAGCAGGGTTGGGAAGGCAGGGTTGGGAAGGCAGGGTTGGGAAAGCAGGGTTGGGAAAGCAGGGTTGGGAAGGCAGGGTTGGGAAGGCAGGGTTGGGAAGGCAGGGTTGAGGAAGCAGGGAGTCTGCAGAAGGACTCAGGCAGATTAGAAGAATGGACAAAGAAGTGGCAGGTGCAACACAGCAAAGGTAAAAGTATATGGTGATGAACTTTGATAGAAGAAATAAAGGTGTAGACTATTTTCGAAATAGGGAGAAAATTCAGAAATCAGAGGTGCAAGGGGGCTTGAGTGTTCTAGAACATAGAACATAGAAAACCTACAGTACAATACAGGCCCTTTGGCCCACAAAGCTGTGCCGAACATGTCCTTACCCTAAAACTACCTAGGCTTCCCCATAACCCTCTATTTTTCTAAGCTCCATGTACCTATCCAGGAGTCTCTTAAAAGACCCTGTCATTTCTGCCTCCACCACCACCACCAGCAGCCCATTCCACGCACTCACCACTCTCTGAGTAAAAAACGTACCCCTGATATCTCCTCTGTACCTGCTTCCAAGCAACTTAAACCTGTGTCATTGGGTATATTTAAAGTGGACATTGACAGGTTCTCAATTAGTCATGGCATCAAAGATTTCGGGAAGAAGGCAAGAGAATAGGGTTGAGAGGGATAATAAATTAGCCATGAGGAATAGCAGAACACAATTAGGGGGCCTGCTCTTATCTTATGGACCTCCAAACACTGATTTTTGAACCAGAGGTTCAAATCAAATTGCATTTAGAATATTACTCTGCTGTGATCTCTATTCTCACCTCCCTAGTCACCACGGTAGATTTAGTTAGTGTAACACTTTGTGCACAGCTGTAAGATTGGGCTTTGTTTCCCCCGATGTCTGTAAGGAGTTTGTACGTTACCCTGTGACAATGTGGGTTTTCCTCTGGGTGCCCCAGTTTCATCCCACATTCCGAAGATGTATGGTTAGTGTTAATGAGTTGTGGGCGTGCGAGACTGGCGTCGGACGCCTGGCGACACTTACAAGGCCAGCACAATCCTCACTGACTTGACTTGACGCAAATGACATATTTCACTGTATGTTGTGATGTAAGTATGACAATTAAAGTTAATATTTAGATCTTTTAAGATGTTACACATGGCAGAACCTAAAGTAGCCTTTCCCCAAGAAGGGTCTCCAACATACTTCTCTGAGGAACATTTCCCGATCAACTCCATAAACTACTCACACATGCTTCTCTTGACAGATTGATCAAACTATCCTTTTTGAGGATTAAGAGCACAAAAGAAAATCACAGTTCCTGTCTTGTATACCTCTGATATTTTCCCATTTATGTTCTGGCCCAACAAGCAACAACATGCTGAGGGATCTTCATACGACTGCCATCCACGTCTGAACTCCCTTCCTTGTCACACAAACGAATCCCACATCACAGTCTAGTCTATCTGTATCACCACCCACCACTGCACTGATATTTCCCTCACTTAACCTCCTTTTCCTTTTAGCGTATTCCTATGGGACAACAAATAATATGTAAACACAAAGTACACTGCAGATGCTGTGTTCAAATCAACACGTACAAACAAGCTGAGTGAACTCAGCAGGTTGGGCAGCATCCACTGAAACTAGCAGTCAATGTTTTCGGCCAAGACCCTTTGTCAGGGTCTATAATATGGTCAATAATATAATAATATGGAATATTGAGCCTTTAGGGCAATTCTAGTTCATTCATTAGATATTTGTGAAAATAATATGGCCTTTACAAAGTATTAGTCAAAGAGAAAACATTTCATTGGGCTAAAGACTGAGTTTTAAAATTAAATCCAAAGGCAAATTCAAATAGAAAATCGTAAACACAAGGTAGCTACAGATGCTGGAAATCTTGAGCAACACACACACACAAACAAAATGCTGGAGGAACTCAGCAGGTTAGGCAGCATTTATATTGAGCAACAAATATTCTAATGTTTCGGCTGAGCCAAAATAGCAGTTTACAGGAAGCAAATTGAGAAAATGCTTTATATTTTGGCCTTTCAGCTTGGCAGACGGAATTTGAAATGTCTTTTTCCTCAGCAAATGTACCCTGAAATGCAATGAAAGAGGGGTCACTGATTCTGTCCCCAAGATTAAGTCATAGATGGTAAGGGTTGTATGCAGAGAGTAAGATCTCAGCAAGAGAGGTTTTGTTATTTCCATCTTCACCCACAATGATGCAATTGCCCTTATCAATAGTCAGTCACAATTACAAGAAAGGCTTGAAGCAAACCACACTGGCCACGTACGAAGAGCATTCTTGAACCTTGTGGACAGGTAGGAAGTTATCCTTTACTTGAGAAAGGAAATAAAATAGGTCTTGTGTTGAATCATATCGAAAAGAATTAGCTGCCTAATGGATGTAATGCTGAAAATGCTTTTTCTTCAAGGTATTCTCACAGTCAAGAATAAAAGCAAAAAATTTAAAAGTGTACTTTTTTTTAGCCCCTCTGTCCCTTCAACTTGTTGAAGTGCCAGCTGGTCAAAATTTCTACCACAACCATCCTGTTGGCTACTGTTTAGTGTTTACTCTCATCAACAGAGGAGAAACAGGTCTGTATCAATGTCAGTTATACACTTCCTCTCCATCAAAAACTGTTGACATAACCTTTAATTCCTTCCCCCTTTATCTATTATTCTCAAATGCATCAATGATATTAATACCAAAAGACCATTAGACATAGGAGCAGAGTTAGACAATTCCATCCATCATTTCTGCTCCAGCTCCAGCATCCATGATGATTTATTACGCCTCTTGACCCCATTTTTTCTGCCTTCTTCCCATAACGTTTGACACCCTTACTAATCAAGAACCTATCAAATTCTGCACTAAGTATACCTCTTCAAAAGGGATATCCTTTTATTCTGAGGCCATGCCCTCTGGTCTTAGACTCCCCCTACTACAGGAAACATCCTCTCCACATCCACTCAATCTAGGCCTTTCAATATTCAATAGGTTTGGGTGAGATTTCCCCTTATTCTTCTAAATTGCACTGAGTACAACCAAATGCTCTTTATATATGAGCCCTTCACTCCTGGTATAATTCTCGTAGAGCTTCTCTAGACTATCTCCAATGCCAGCACATCTTTTCTTAGATATGGGGCCCAAAACTGCTCACAATACTTCATGTGTAGCAAGACCAATACTTTATAAAGCCTAACCTTCTTAATTCAACATAACCTTCAGTCCCTTTCATCATCATCAACGTTATGAGCCACGTTGCATGACGTGGGCAATCATGGTCTTACCCATAATCATGAATGTTCTTGGCAAGTTTTTTCTACAGAAGTGGTTTGCCATTGCCTTCTTCCGGGCAGTGTCTTTACAAGACGGGTGACCCAAGCCATTACCAATACATTTTAGGCATTGAAAGCTTGGCATCGGTGATCACATAAACCAAGACTTATGATATGCACCAGCTCCTCATACGGACATCCACCACCTGCTCCCATGGCTTCACGTGACCCTGATTTGGTGGCGGGGGGGGGGGGGGGTAGAAGGGCTTTGCAAGTGGTACACCTTGCCCAAGGTTGACCTGCAGGTTAGCAAAGCACCTTACACCGCATCTGGTAGAGACGTATCTCCAGCCCACTACCCACAACTCCCTTCCCCGCATCTATTACTCTCAAATGCATAAATGGTATTATAAATTCATCTCAATTACAGCCTATGGTGGCAGGTTCCTAGGAGTTTCATAATCACCTCATTATTTGTGACAACAATAAAATAAGACTAACTATTTGCAGTTCACAGTAGAAGTCATTCCACTCCTGCGGAAAGGTGGTAGGGTGGCTCAGTAGTGTAGTGATTAGTGCAGTGCTTTACAGTGCCACCTCTAAGAGTGAGGTTTAATTCCCTTCGCAGTCTGTAAGCTGCTTGTACTGTCTGCCTGTGGTCACATGGGTTTCCTCCAGTTGCTCCAGTTTCCACCCACATTCCAAAGTCGGTGGGGTTAGTAAGACAAAGAGTTGGTAATGTTGTGGGCGTGCTACATTGGTGCACTGATGGGCTTCCCCCAGCACAGTCCTCAGACTGTGTATGCGGTTGTTAACCCAAATGCTGCACTTCACTGTACGTTTTCATGTACATTTGACAAATAAAGCTAGTCATTAAATCTGTAAAATCTTTGAAAAGCAGGTGCCATTTTCCAGCAAGTGCAAATAAAGGTTTCTATAATTTCTTGAGACTTGGATGAATTGGAATAACCCATTGAACTGACTTCATGCGCCATGAAGATTTGACACAGAAAGAAGATAGGAAACGTTTCTGTTAAAACAGGAAGTTGACAAGCCATGCAAGTGAAATGCAAGTTTTACTTCATGCAGATTAATTTTTGTTTCATTTGAGATGTGCTACCACCATTGAGCTCATCTGTAAGAAACGCTGCCACAGGAAAGCAGCGTCCATCATCAGGGACCCCCAGCCTCCGGGCCATGCTCTCTTCTCACTGCTGCCTTTGGGAAGGAGGTACAGGAGCCTCAGGTCCCACACCACCAGGTTCAGGACAGTCATTACCACTTAACCATCAGGCTCCTGAACTAATTTCACTCACCTTAACACTGAATTCAATCCACAACCTATGGACTCATTTTCAAAGTCACTACAATTCATGTTTCTGGCATTCTTTGTTTGCTCATCTCTTGCATTCTGTTTCATTTGCACAGCCTGACTTCGATTGCACATTGTTTGTTTGTCTATCTTAATGTGTGCATATTTTTTCATTGATCCTATTTTATTTCTTTGTTTTACTGTGAGCACCTGCAAGAAACTGAATCTTAATAGAGTACAGTAGCATGCCAAAGTTTGGGCACCCCTGGTCAAAATTTCTGTTACTGTGAATAGTTAAGTGAGTAGAAGATGAACTGATCTCCAAAAGTCATAATGTTAAAGATGAAACATTCTTTTCAACATTTTAAGCAAGATTAGTGTATTAGTGGGCGAAGTACTGGAGAGTTTAACATCGGTAGCTGAGCGAAGGGCGCTGAGTAGGCTACGGTCAATTATGGATAACTCTGAACATCCTCTACATAGCACCATCCAGAGACAGAGAAGCAGTTTCAGCGACAGGTTACTATCGATGCAATGCTCCTCAGACAGGATGAAGAGGTCAATACTCCCCAATGCCATTAGGCTTTACAATTCTACCGCCAGGACTTAAGAACTTTTTAAAAGCTATTATTAATGCTTTTTGAGATAGTGATTTAGATGCATATCATATTTTTTACTGAGTTAAGTATTGTATGTAATTAGTTTTGCTACAACAAGTGTATGGGACATTGGAAAAAAAGTTGAATTTCCCCATGGGGATGAATAAAGTATCTATCTATCTATCTATCTATCTATTTCTATTCTGTGCAATTTTAGAGTGAAAAAAAGGGAAGGAGCACCATGCAAAAGTTTGGGCACCCCAAGAGATTTGAGATCTCAGATAGCTTTTACCAAGGTCTCAGACCTTAATTAGCTTGTTAGGGCTATGGCTTGTTCACAGTCATCATTAGGAAAGGCCAGGTGATGCAAATTTCAAAGCTTTATAAATACCCTGAGTCCTCAAACCTTGTCCCAACAATCAACAGCCATAGACTCCTCTAAGCAGCTGCCTAGCACTCTGAAAATGACAATAAATGATGCCCACAAAGCCGGAGAAGGCTATAAGAAGTGTTACGTACCCGTGACACGTGACAGTGGTACCCTTGTCACGTGACTGGGGTTGAAGTTATACTGGACATGAGGTAATGGTGGAGTGATGTCATTTTCCCGCCAGTAGAGGTCATGTGACAGGTTTTTTCTACAGGGTATAAAAGGAAGACCCACCCTGTCAGGTGGGGCAGTTCGTGGCTGGATTTGCCAAGATGACTTCATGTCACTGCGTGATTTAAAGGGATGACGCAGTTTAGTTAAAAATGAAGTTTTATATAATGCCTAAAGTTTAAAAGGTCAGAGCCAACGGTTTCTTTGCTAATGGAGAGTGAAGTTTGGAGATCAAGAAAAATCGATTTTCGATGGATTGACTTCGACCTTGTGTGATCCTCATTCGGAAGGATTTCGTTGACTATTCTCGCTGTTGACCCCTGGGATGACCAGAAAGGGTTTGAGAATAGTGTGGAAGAGAGGTCAGTCACTTTAAGTTGTTATATTTAATAAAATTCGACGTGGGAGTTCGACGCTGGGAATCGAAGGACATCGACGTGGAAGAGAATTTATATCGTTTTAAAAGTCTCTCCTTTTAAAAGTACCGTGAGCTTTTGAACTGTCGGCATATCGTTCTTTGAACTGTTTTCATTCGGCATATCGCTTTGGAGAACTGTTTTTTTTCAATACTACTTTAAAGACTGTTTGAGACTGCAAAGCTATTAAGAACTGTCTGACCAGCTGTCAGCAGCTGAGCTCGGACCATTGTTTGGGTTTGTTTACTTTTGAAGGGGGTTTGTTATCAGTGTTTAATAAACGTGTTATTCGTTATGAAACCCCTTTGCCTAACTCATCTATATTATTGTTGCCCGAATACGTAACATAATTATGGGGGCTACGTTCGGAATTGAATTATTTGTGTTTAAAAAGTTTTTTGAATTTTGAATCGGTGTTTTGGTAACGGGGATTGCTCGATTTTTTTTTTTTGTTTGATTGGCTTGTGAGTGGTATTCGGCAACGATGAATATTGATGAGTTTCTGGATTCGCCAGTCGCGGATTTGTTAGCGAAGGCGAAAAAAACTGAAGTCTCTGAACTTGCTAATCGGTTGCATCTTAAAGGGATCTTGCCAACTACATAAAAAGCTGTAATACAGAGAAAGATCGCATCACATTTTGTGGCTTCGGGTCATTTTGAAGAATCGATTTTAGAATCGTTTCCAATAAGTAATCTGGAGATGCAGTTGCAAATTGAACAAATGATGTTAGAAAGGTGTAAATTGGAAATTGAACAAAAGCAGAGAGATTTTGAATATGCAATGGCGAAATTAAGGTCTGTAGAACAGTCTGCTGATTCTAAAAAACCGTTTGTTGCTAGCCAAGAAATTAAATTGGTCCCTCCATTTAGTGAAACAGAAGTGGAGAGATATTTTCAACATTTTGAAACTATTGCTCGGATGTCAGAGTGGCCGAAAGATAAATGGTCAGTGTTATTACAGAGTGTAATCAAAGGAAAGGCACGACACGTTTACACAGCTTTAACTGCTGCGCAAGCATTAGATTATGATATTGTGAAGGAAAATATTCTCAAATCATATGAGTTGGTCCCAGAAGAGTACAGGGAAAGATTCAGGAGTTTGAAAAAGTCTGTGGAAAAGACTTATGTGGAATTTGCCTATGATAAAGCTATGTGTTTTGAGAGATGGGTTTCTTCTAAAAATGTAAATGAGGACTATGAGACATTGAGAGAGCTGATTTTAATGGAGGAATTTAAAAGAAGCATTCCTGTTGAAGTAAGGACCTACTTAAATGAGAGGGATACTGATAAATTGCAGGACTGTGCTAGATTAGCTGATGAGTATGTTTTAATCCATAAGAATAAATTTCCTCAGGGTAGAATTTTCAAGAGGAAAAATAATATGGAGACTCAAGGTAAATCAGAAATTAAATTAGAGGTTAATGAGAGAGGTAAGGAGGAAGGAAAACCTGTGAAGGAAAGACAGTTTGGTCTTATTTGTAACTATTGTAAGAAGCCTGGCCATGTAATAGCTAACTGTTTTAAATTGAAAAAGAAAGAGAAGGAAGCAGTTCCAGATGCTTGTGTGCAACATACTAAAGCACCTGTAAAGTTACAGGGTTTGGTAAACACAAATGAGGATTTGTTAGAGTCTGACCAAGTTAGAAAGGGATATGATCATTTTATAACTGAAGGGTTTGTATCCTTGAAAGAAGGATCTACTCTGGTGCCAATAAAAATTCTTAGGGATACTGGAGCTTCTCAATCACTGATGTTAGATAGTGTGTTGAAGTTTAATGAAGAGAGTGATACTGGTGAGGTAAATTACATAAGAGGTGTTGGAAGTGATTTTATGCCTGTACGTTTACATGAAGTAAATTTAAAGTCAGGGTTAGTTACAGGATTTGTTAAGGTAGGATTACAGCATAGCTTACCTGTGAAGGGTATTTCTTTATTGTTAGGTAATGACTTGGCAGGTGGACAAGTTTTTCCTGAAGTGCATTTGACAATGGAGTCAGAGGAACCAGAGGTGAATTCTAACACAGATTTTTCTTGTGTTGTGACTAGAGCTATGGCTAAAAAGATTGATGTGCAGAATGAGGTTGTTACTCATGACTGTTCAACTCAGGATTCGAGTTTTGAGGATGTGTCAGAAACTTTCTTACCTTCGTTGTTTGAACAAGATTCTGGGAGTAAGTCTGACTATGAAGATTTATCTCTGTCTCGGAAGGAGATGATAGCAGAGCAGAATAGAGATCCTGAGATTGTAAAATTAAGGGAACAAGCTTTACTAGGTAGTGAAATTGAGAAGGTGTCAGTAGGATATTACTTGGAAAAAGGAGTGTTGATGAGGAAGTGGAGGTCGCCTACAATTCCTGCAAGTGAGGAATGGAATGTTGTTTACCAGGTAGTTGTTCCTAAAGTTTATCGGAATGAGATTTTGACTTTAGCTCATAGTGTGCCTTTAGGTGGACATCAAGGGGTAAGGAAAACTGTGGACAAGATTTTAAAACATTTTTACTGGCCTGGTTTAAGAAAAGATGTGGCGATGTTTTGTAAGACGTGCCATACTTGTCAGATTGTGGGTAAACCAAATCAGGTTACACCAGTAGCTCCATTAAAACCTATTCCAGCATTTGGTGAACCGTTTTCTAAAGTTATTGTAGATTGTGTTGGTCCATTACCAAAGACAAAAACTGGTTATCAGTATTTGTTGACTATCATGTGTACTTCGTCTAGGTTTCCAGAGGCAGTACCACTTAGGAATATAAAAGCTAAAACTGTGACGAAGGCTCTTATAAAATTCTTTACTTATTTTGGATTGCCTAAGGAAATACAAACTGATCAAGGTAGTAATTTTATGTCTGGATTGTTTCAACAGATAGTTTATAAATTGGGAGCTAAGCAAATTACTTCGTCTGCATACCATCCAGAATCGCAAGGTGCCTTGGAGAGGTTTCATTCTACTCTCAAGAATATGATTAGGACATATTGTGTGGAGAATGAAAGTGACTGGGATGAGAGTATAAGCTTACTTTTATTTGCAGTAAGGGAATCGGTACAGGAATCTTTAGGGTTTAGTCCATTTGAACTTGTGTTTGGACATGGAGTTAGAGGACCTTTAGCTTTATTGAAGGAACAGTGGATTAGTAAGGAAGTGCATACTAATTTGTTGGACTATGTTTTGAAATTTAAGGACAGGTTACATAGAGCTTGTAGCTTAGCTAAGGAAAATTTAAAGTTGGCTCAGGAGAAAATGAAGACTTGGTATGATAAGGAAGCTAGGATGAGGATGTTTAAGCCTGGAGATAAGGTGTTGGTTTTTTTCCCAGTGCAGACAAATCCTTTACAAGCTAGATTTCATGGACCTTATGAAATTGTGTCTAGAGTTAATGATGTGGATTATGTAATAAAAACTCCAGATCGTAGAAGGTCAACACAACTTTGCCACATAAATATGATTAAACCATATTTTGAGAAACAATCTGATACTGTGACTATTGTGGTTAGTGAGAATGAGTTGGATTTAACTGGGAACATGATAGATGATTCATCTGACTTTCATTCTAAATCTAACATTGTTTCTGTTAGGTTACCTAATTCGACTATTTTGGAAAATATGGATGAGAAATTAGCACATTTACAGCTAGAGCAGAAACAACAGATGAAGGAATTGATTTTTAAGTATAAGGATTTGTTTCCAGATGTTCCGAGAAGGACTACTATAGCTTCACATGATGTAGATGTTGGAGATGCCAAACCTATTAAACAACATCCATATAGGATGAACATGGAAAAATGTGAACTTGCTGAGAAAGAAATTGAATACATGTTAGAGAATGATATTATTAGACATTCTAACTCGAATTGGAGTTCGCCATGTGTAATGGTGCCAAAACCTGATGGTAGTATTAGGTTTTGTACGGACTATAGGAAGGTGAATGCTGTAACGAAAACAGATGCATATCCAATTCCTAGAGTAGATGATTGTGTAGATAAAGTTGGGAAAGCAAAGTTTCTTACAAAGATTGATTTATTGAAAGGGTATTGGTGTGTTCCACTAACGGACAGAGGTAGAGAGATTTCTGCATTTGTAACTCCATCTGGGTTATATGAGTATAATGTTCTTCCATTTGGGATGAAGAATGCCCCAAGTACTTTTCAGAGGATGATTAATTCTGTGATTCAGGGTTTGAAAGATACTGATGCTTATATTGATGATTTAGTGACAGGAAATGATACTTGGGAAGCACACATTATTGCGGTGGAGAAATTGTTTGAAAAGCTTTCAAAAGCTAACTTGACTATTAATTTAGCCAAGAGTGAATTTGGACATGCTACTGTGACTTACCTTGGTTATGTTGTGGGTCAAGGTAAGGTAGCTCCTGTTCAGGCAAAAGTTCAGGCAATTTTGGAAATTCCCACTCCGACGGGGAAAAAAACTCTCAGAAGGTTTTTGGGAATGGTAGGATATTATCGAAAATTTTGTAAGAATTTTGCTAATGTTGCCCTTCCATTAACTAACCTTCTGCAGAAGAATGTAAAGTTTGTGTGGACAGTGTTTTGTCAGGAAGCATTTGAAAAATTGAAAACAATGATATGTCAACAACCTGTGCTTAAGGCACCTGACTTTGAAAAACCTTTTTCATTAGCTGTGGATGCTAGTGATGAAGCTGCGGGAGCAGTATTGATGCAAAGGAATGAGGGTGATGAGGTTGATCATCCGGTAGCTTACTTTTCTAAGAAATTTAATAAGCATCAAAGAAACTATTCAACAATAGAGAAAGAATTGTTATCTCTTGTTTTAGCTTTGGAATATTTTGAGGTATATGTTGGTACAACTCAAAAACCACTTATTGTTTACACTGATCATAATCCGTTAGTTTTTCTGAGTAAGATGAAAAACAAAAACAGAAGATTGTTAAATTGGAGTTTGATGTTACAAGAGTACAATATTGTGATAACTCATATTAAAGGTAAAGATAATGTGGTTGCTGATTGTCTATCTCGATATTGAATATACAATGGTTTTTTTTGGAGTGGTTTTTTTTTTATTGTAACACTCCTACGGTATTGTATATTGTGTATGTTATATGATTTATACATTTGTTTTTTTTTTGTAAGTAATTGTTAAAAATTTTTGTTCTTGACAGACCAAAAATGTTTTTTTTTTTGGAGGGAGGTGTTACGTACCCGTGACACGTGACAGTGGTACCCTTGTCACGTGACTGGGGTTGAAGTTATACTGGACATGAGGTAATGGTGGAGTGATGTCATTTTCCCGCCAGTAGAGGTCATGTGACAGGTTTTTTCTACAGGGTATAAAAGGAAGACCCACCCTGTCAGGTGGGGCAGTTCGTGGCTGGATTTGCCAAGATGACTTCATGTCACTGCGTGATTTAAAGGGATGACGCAGTTTAGTTAAAAATGAAGTTTTATATAATGCCTAAAGTTTAAAAGGTCAGAGCCAACGGTTTCTTTGCTAATGGAGAGTGAAGTTTGGAGATCAAGAAAAATCGATTTTCGATGGATTGACTTCGACCTTGTGTGATCCTCATTCGGAAGGATTTCGTTGACTATTCTCGCTGTTGACCCCTGGGATGACCAGAAAGGGTTTGAGAATAGTGTGGAAGAGAGGTCAGTCACTTTAAGTTGTTATATTTAATAAAATTCGACGTGGGAGTTCGACGCTGGGAATCGAAGGACATCGACGTGGAAGAGAATTTATATCGTTTTAAAAGTCTCTCCTTTTAAAAGTACCGTGAGCTTTTGAACTGTCGGCATATCGTTCTTTGAACTGTTTTCATTCGGCATATCGCTTTGGAGAACTGTTTTTTTTCAATACTACTTTAAAGACTGTTTGAGACTGCAAAGCTATTAAGAACTGTCTGACCAGCTGTCAGCAGCTGAGCTCGGACCATTGTTTGGGTTTGTTTACTTTTGAAGGGGGTTTGTTATCAGTGTTTAATAAACGTGTTATTCGTTATGAAACCCCTTGCCTAACTCATCTATATTATTGTTGCCCGAATACGTAACAGAAGATAGCAAAGCATTTTCAGGTAGTCATTTCCTCAGTTTGTAATGTAATTAAGAAATGGCAGTAAACAGGAACTGCGGAGGTCAAATTGAGGTCTGGAAGACCAAAACTCAACGTCAGAAGCTTGCAAAGGAACATCTAACCAAGCCTGATGCATTTTGGAAACAAGTCCTGTGGACTTGTGAAGATAAAATGGAACTTTTTGGCTGCAATGAGCAAAGGTATGTTTGGAGAAAAAAGGGTGCAAAATTTCATGTAAAGAACACCTCTCCAACTGTTAAGCACGGGGATGGATCAATCATGCATTGGGCTTATGTTCCAGCCAGTAGCACGGGGAACATTTCACTGGTAGAGGTAAGAATGAATTCAATTAAATACCACCAAATTCTGGAAGCAAACTTCACACCATCTGTAAAACAGTTGAAAGTGAAAAGAGGATGGCTTCTACAACAGGATAATGATCATAAACACACCTCAAAACTTACAATGGACTACCTCAAGAAGCGCAAGGTGAAGGTTTTGCCATGGCCCTCACAGTACCCTGACCTAAACATCATCGAAAATCTGTGGCTAGACCTCAAAAGAGCAGTGCATGCAAGAATCTCAGAGAACTAGAAGCCTTTTGCAAGGAAGAATGGGCAAAAATCCCCCAAACAAGAATTGAAAGACTCTTAGCTGGCTACAGAAAGCGTTTACAAGCTGTGATACTTGCCAAAGGGGGTGTTACTAAGTGCTGACCATGCAGAGTGCCCAAACTTTTGCTTCGGGCCCTTTTCCTTTTTTTGTTATCTTGAAACTGTAAAAGATGGAAATAAAAAAGTAATTGTAAAAAAGAACCTTCAACCAAAATTGAAGACCAGTCCAACCTCAACTGTGGTATCGTGGTGACTCTTGCATTCACTCAAATTTAGAGGGCAAACCTCAAGGCACCAGTGACACATGAGAAAAAGGAGCCCCACCATCAATGTCCACTAGGGATAGATCATCTACCCTTCTTACTCTGCTATACAGCAACACCAGGATCAATGTGAGATTCTGGATAATGTGAACAACTCCTATCATCTTATCAGTGTGGGTAGACAGTATCAGAACCAGAATCTGGTTTGTCACCTATGATTAAAGTCAGGAAATTTGTTGTTTTGTGGCAGCAGGACAAGGCAATACCTAAAAAACCAAGAGGAAATATAAAAAAGTTGTGTAAAAAGAGAGCAAATAGTTAGTGTTCATAGATTCATGGGCTGTCTGTCTGCCAGTTCTTTGTCCATCATTACTACCACTCCACAGTCATTTTCCAACAGTCCAGTATCTACTGTAACCTCCCGTTTACACCAGAGTCCATACAGGGCAGGCTAGATTCCCTGATGTGCGAAACTGCCTCCACAACCCTCTGTAGCTTTTTGGGCTGAGCTTTTGCCATACCAAGCTGTTAAGCGTCCAGATAGAATGCTTTCATTTCTTCTATTAGGAGTTATAGTTCATTAGGAGTTTGAGGAGATTTGGGCTGCCAACTAAAGAATTCGAAAACTTCTACCAATGTACGATGGACAGCACTCTGACTGGCTGCATCACCATCCGGTGTGGGGGGAAACCTACTACACAACAATCAAAGTAAGATGCAGAAACTTGTAAAATTAGTCAGCTCCATCATGGGTACTAGGCTCCGTAGTATCCAGGACATCTTCAAGGAGTGGTGCCTTGGGAAGGTGGTGTCCATCATTAAAGATGTCCGCCACCCAGCACAAGCCCTCTTCATACCATTACCAACTTATCTTGCCCATAACTCATTAATCCTAACTGTACATCTTTGGAACATGGGAGGAAACCAGAGCAGCCAGAGTAAGCCCTTGTGGTCACAGGGAAAATGTGCAAACTCCTGACAGAAAATGGCAGGAATCAAACCTGATTAGAGATCAACGGCTCTGTGATGTGATTATGGTAACTGATGAAGGGTGACAGCCAGAAACGTCAACTGTTTACTCCTTCCCACAGATACTGGCTGGCTTGTGACTTCCTCTAGCATTTTGTGTGGTTTGCAGTAACCACTAAGCAACCAAGCCACCTAAGGTGCCCAGACTAAATACATCCTTAATTTGATTGGTCATTAGCCAATGATCTCCAAGATTGAGCTGATATAGCATGATAAGACCAGCTTGCTTTCACAATAGATAACAGAGCATCTTTATAAGATTACCACTTCATAAGAAGTCTCTCTACGCAAGTTCCCAATAGCTGTCACTTCCACGTCTTTTCAAAAATACATCTACTTCCTCTTTAAAGATCTCCAGTGATCATGCACCATAGTCATTCAGGTTCACAAATTCCAAATATCTCCTAAAATAAACACATACAAACAAGCTGGGTGAACTCAGCAGGTCGGGCAGCATCCGTTGAAAGGAGCGGTCAACGTTTCGGGTCGAGACCCCTCGTCAGGTCGTTTACTTGATTATCCTGGCAGCACTGTTCCAACAGCGTGCGGTGTAAAGTGAGTCCAAGGATGAAAGATTGGTTTGTGTGATGTGCTGGGCTATGTTCACGATCTTCTGCAGCTTCTTCCAGTCTTGGACAGGACAACTTCCATACCAGGTTGTGATGCACCCTAGAAGAATGCTTTCTACGGTGCATCTATAAAAATTACTGAGGGTTTTAGGGGACAGGCCAAATTTCTATATTTAGTTGTAGAACTTAGGCTTAAAAAGTTAGAGTCAAAGGTATAACAAGTGTAGGCAGAATACTAGTTAAAGCAGTGGAATGCACCTTCTGTGAGACTTGGTATTACCAGGGCACCCAACAGTCTCACTGATGATGACATCTGCATTCAACTTCAGCTCCTGACTGACAAGATCAAGGAGCTGAAGTTGGAGTTGGATATACTCAGGACCATTCAGGAGGCTGAAACCTCATAGATGAGACTTTTAACAAGGTAGTCATACCCAGAGTGCAGGCTTCAGATAGTAGATGGGTGACCACCAGGAGAAGTAAGGGGAGTAAGCAGTTAGCGCAAGGTTCCCCTGTGCTCATTTGCCTCAGCAACAAATACACCCCTTTGAATACTGCTGGGGGGTAGTAACCTATCTGGGCACAGCAGTAGCAGCTAGGCCAATGGCACCGTGGCCGACTCTGAGGCTCAGTAGGGAAAAGTAAAGTCAGGTAGAGTGATAGTGATAGGAGACTCAACAGTTAGGGGTGGGGGGGTGGGGTGGACAGGAGATTCAGCAGCTGTGAAGAAGAGGCCTGGTGGGTGTGTTGCCTCCTGAATGCAAGGGTCAAGGATGTCTCGGAGCAGCTGCGGAATGTTCTCAAGAGGGAGCCAAAGGTCATGGTACACATTGGCATCAATGACATAGATAGAAAGGGAGAAGCGGCTCAAGAACAGAACCTCCTAGGTAGCAATCTCTTGTTTACGCCCAGTACCACATGCTAGTCAGGGCAGGAATGGAATGATAGTACAGATGAATGGGTGGCTGAGGAAATGGTGCGGGGGCAGGGTTTCAGTTTTAGGGATCATTGGGATCTTTTCTGGAGAAGATATCAGAATCAGGTTTAATATCACCGGCAAATGTTGTAAAACTTGTTAACTTTAGAGCAGCAGAACAAAGAAATACATGATAAATTAATATAGAGGGCAAGAAAAGCTGAGCTGGTGTTGTTTTTGTTGATCCTTGTTGTTGTTTGTTGTCAGTACCATTGAGTCATTGTCGACTCATGGCGACTCTATGGATACTGTTGGTGTCCATTGGGTTTTCCTGGACAGTTACGGACTGCCAGGCCTTTCTTCCACACAGATACTGCCACTACCCAAGTCATTGAATCTTTGTGGGTTGAGTTAAGAAACTGCAACGAAAAAGACATTGATGGCAGTTATATACAGGCCTCCAACCAGTAGCTGAGATGTGGACTACAGATTACAGTGGGAAAGAAAAAAGGTGTATCTAAAGGACAATATTATGATAGTCTTGGGAGATTTTATCTGGCAGGTAGATTGGGAAACTCAGGTTGGTAATGGATCGCAAGAGAGTGAGTTTGTTGAATGCCTACGAGATGGCTTTTTAGAGCAGTTTGTCAATTAAGCTACCATGGGATCAGCTATACTAGGATGGGGGCTTCCCTGGCACATCGCAAACAATGACACAATTGATGCATTTCACAATATGTTTCAACATACATGTGACAAGTAAAACTAATCTTTATCTTGTTTCTCATTAAGAATGACAGCTAGAAGATGTGTTTGATGAAGGAACGATGACCTCTTTTAGTCAAATAGTACAGAAATTTAACAAACCCAACAAAGATCTTTCTCATTTCTTTCAGATAAGAGATTATATACAGAAAAAAAACATCATTGTTAACTGATTTCTAAAGCTCTGACATAGAAAAGAGGGTGTTTTGTTCTAAGGGTGCAGTCTCCATCAGTACTTTTTACAGCATCCTGAGGGAATGTTCTTGTGGAGAGGCTGAGCAGCTGGGAAGGGTCAGGGAGGAAGAGCTGGGAGTAGAAATTACAGCTGAAACATGGGAAGACAACTGTGATAATGCAAAGAAGATTTCAGTTTGTAATAGAACTGAAGCATTGCAACTCAAAATTCTGCATAGAGCCCATCTGACTCCAGATCGTCTCTCGAAATGTAAGACGGGGATTTCTCCAGCGTGTTCTAAATGTAAAGTAAGTTCTGGAACTTTCACCCACTGTTTTTGGACTTGTCCCAAACTTCAGGCTGTTATGAAGGATGAACAACTCTGATGGGCAGAAGGGTGCAGAGTTGCCCATGTCCCCACCCTTGGGAGAATCACAAACCATTACTGTTGCTATGCTGCTAATGAGAGAGAGAGAGAGATGTAAGAGAAAACATGCTCGAACTGGAACATCTGCTACAGATAAGAGAGAGATAAGAAAGGGAAGTGAGACTTGTTGATTCACCATATTATGACTTCTGAAAGACTTATGGCTTCTGAGAGGGTTATTTATCTTATACCATTCTGTTCATTAAAATTCCTCAGTGGACAGCCGGAGTGGGCTGGTTTGATGGACACAGCCATTCAAAATTGATTGACAACTGAGACCCTGTGAGTAGGGATAAAAGTGAGGTCTGGGGAGACACCCCTCAGACACACCAGGAGACACACTAGTGTTGAGTGTTGGAACCCACGTGAAGGTGTGGGGCATTGGAGACCGAACAAAGGATCAGTCAGTTTAACTCACAGTGTTATAGCAGGGCCGGTGGGGACTTGTGTGTGTGTCCACTCACGCCAGAGTGACGAGTCCACCACAGAAGAACGGTCTGGCTGAAGGACAGAGGGGTCATAACTGAATGGCCACAACAGAACGACGGATCAAAAACGTAAAGGAAGGTTTGCCTGCCTGTAGCTGTTACTGCTCGCTCGCTCTCTCTCCAACGATTACAACACAACAACCAACATCTACCTCAGCATGTATGAACTGAACTGAACTTTATATTCACATATGACAATTCATTATCCCCTAGACATCGACAGAGCTTGTTTATTATTGCTTATTATTATTCCCACATTTTTAGGTTTATTATTACTAATGTGTATTATCTATATATTTGCATTATTGATATTGATTTGTGTATTTTACTAATAAACACTTTTGAATATAGTACCACCAGACTCCAATGGATTCTTCTATCTTTGCTGGTTAGACACCCAGTTACGGGGTACGTAACAAATTGGGGGCACGTCCGGGATTTGATTACTAAATTGGGGGGTGCCATAAAGACGGACTTGGTGGATGTTGCGAAACATTTAGATCTCTCAAGAGGTGACGTCAACAATGAAAAAGTGGGAGATACAGAGGGCCATAGCCCAGCATTATATATCCAAGGATGTGTTCACGCCTGATGCATTGAACCTGTTCCCTGAGAAGAAACCTGTTGATGGGGCGGCTCAGTTCCAGTTGGAAAAATTATGGTTGGATTATGAGATCCAGCTAAAGGAGTTGGAGGTGAAAAGGGAAAAGGAAAGGGCTGAGTTGGAGGCACGGAGGGAGAAGGAGAAACAGAGGCAGCATGCGCTGGAAATGGAGAAGTTAAAGGTACAACAGGGAAGAGACCGGGCGGTAGGCTCAAGTGAGGGGTTCCAGATTGGTCGGGAGATCCAGTTGGTACCTCCATTTGAGGAGACGGATGTTGATAAGTTCTTCCTCCATTTTGAGAAAGTGGCTGTGAACTAGAACTGGCCTAAGGAGAAATGGGCCGTTCTGTTACAGAGCGTACTTAAGAGGGAAGGCTCAGCAAGTGTATTCGGCATTGTCCATGGAAGAGTCTAAGAATTATGAGGAAGTAAAAAGGGCTGTATTGAGGAGTTACGAGTTGGTGCCAGAGGCATACCGGCAGAAGTTCCAGAATTTGAAGAAGCCCTGGAACCACACGTATTTAGAGTTTGCCCGTGAGATGCGGATGTGTTATGAGCGTTGGTGCACCTCAAAAGGAGTTGTTGGAGATAATGATAAACTGGTAGAGTTAATGTTGATAGAGCAATTTAAAAGTTGTATCCCTGAAAATATGAAGACGTACTTGGATGAGGAGACGGAGACTCTGTCTGCAACTGCCAAATTAGCAGACGAGTACGCCTTAACCCACAAGGCAAAGTTTTCCTCGAATAAGAGTTACCAGAAAGACCGTAGGGACGGTAGAGAAAGCCCACCGTCTGAGGTAGAAAACAAGCTGGGAGCTAGTGGTAAAGGTAAGGAGGAGGAAAAGCAGGCTGGCAGGAAGGTTCCTAGCCTGTCCTGTTATAATTGTGGAAAAGTTGGTCATATTGCATCTAAGTGCTTTGCTCCGAAGAAGGAGACAGGAAAAGGGAAAACGGCGATCCCTACTGGTTGTACTGAGTCAGTTAGCAGATCGATGAGGGAGGCCAAGGTAGATAGAGTACGAGAGGGGCGTGAGAAGTTTATTTCGGAAGGGCCAGTGTCTGTGAAAGAGGGAGAAACCCCAGTTCCAGTGAGGATCTGGAGAGATACTGGGGCTGACCAGTCATTGATCCTAAGTGAGGTGCTAGATTTCGGTCCTGAAACTGGAGAGGTGGTATTAAGAGGCATAGGAAAAGGGACAGAAGCTGTACCTTTGCACAAGATCATTTTAAACTGTGACCTGGTATCTGGACCAGTCGAAATAGGGGTGCGGTCAGAACTACCGAGAGACGGCATGGACGTCCTTCTTGGTAACGATTTAGCAGGTGGTGACGTGTGTTCAGCAGTGAAATTTTAACAAGCAAGCCTATGAGTGCTGAGGACCCGCCCCTAGATTCTAAGATCTATCCCGCACGCACAATCACTCACAGCATGTCAAGAAAGGCGGCTGAGAAAGAAGACAGTTTAAATGAGTCCAGTGTTGATTTGGCTGAGACGTTTTTACCAACCCTGTACCAAGAGGGGTTAGTGGATGGTAAAGCGGAGAATAGGGAGGTGAAAGAAGGTAAAGGAGAGGAGGTAGACCTACCCTTAAGCAAGGAGAGAATTTATAAAAGAGCAGGGACGTGACGAGGAGCTTGTGGCATTGAGAGAGTCAGTTCTTTCTGAGACAGAACTGGATAAAGAACCAGAGGGCTACTACCTGAAGGAGGGAGTGTTGATGAGGAAGTGGAGGCCGACCACGGTGCCAGTAGATGAGGACTGGGTGGTGGTACATCAGGTAGTAGTTCCGAAGGTGTATCAGGATGAAATTTTGAACTTAGCTCACAAGGGACCTCTAGGTGGACATTTGGGAGTAAGGAAGACAGTGGATAGGGTTATGAAAGATTTCTATTGGCCAAATATGAGGAAGGATATTGCTGACTATTGTAAAAGGTGCCATACGTGTCAGGTGGTAGGAAAGCTGAACCAGGTTATCCCTACGGCACCTCTCAGACCGATACCCGCTTTTGAGGAGCCTTTTTCCCGAATCATTGCGGATTTTGTGGGTCCTTTGCCTAGAACTGCGAGTGGGCTGCAGTACGTCATGACCATGATGTGTGCTGCTACACGATTTCCAGAGGCTGTGCCCCTGGGGAACATTAGGACCCCTGCGGTGGTTAAAGCACTCATTCAATTCTTCACCACAGTGGGGCTACCTAAAGAAATACAGTCGGATCAGGGAAGTACATTTACATCCCGTGCATTTCAGCAAATGTTGACACAGATGGGAGTTAAACAAATTTTAGCCTCTGTATACCATCCAGAATCTCAAGGAGCGTTGGAAAGATTCCACGCTACTTTAAAGACCATGATTAAAACTTACTGTCAGGAAAACACTCGAGACTGGGATGATGCATTACCACTTCTGTTATTTGCAGTGAGGGATACGGTTCAGGAATCTCTGGGGTTCAGTCCATTTGAGCTCGTCTTTGGTCACAGGCCCAGAGGACATTTAACCTTACTTAAAGAGAAATGGTCTAGCCCGAACGTTCAAGTCAATGTGATTGACTACGTTTTGAAATTCCGGGAAAGACTCCATAAGGTATGCGACCTGGCAAAGCAAAAGCTTAAAGACGCCCAGACTAAAAATGAAACAATGGTATGATAAGCGAGCCCAAGAGCAAGAATTTCACGTGGGCGATAAGGTTTTAATCCTATTTCCTGTAGTCACCAACCCGCTACAGGCAAGGTTTCAAGGACCGTATAAAGTGATTAAGAAAATAGACTCACTAAATTATGTGATCGAAACACCTGATAGACGAAAGCCGAGCCAGTTGGTTCACGTAAACATGCTGAAAGGTTATCATGAATCAACCCCCGCGGTGGTCGGTGCGGTCACAAAAACTGATGAGGCAGAAAGGTGTGTTGAGGAGGGACCAGAGCGGTTTGAAAAGATAAGTATAGTACCCACCAGACTAGAGAACTCTGTTATTTTAGCCAACCTTGCTGATAAAGTCAATCACTTAGAGCCTGAACAAAGAGAGCAGCTAAAACAGCTCATTAAACGGCATACAGATTTATGTCCAGATGTTCCAAGGAGGTGTAAAGGAACAGAGCATGATGTCATTGTTACCTCGGCCCAGCCCATTAAACAATCCCCTTATCGGATGAATTTGGAAAAGACCAAGCTAGTGGAAAAAGAAATTGAGCATATGCTAGCTGCTGGTATAATTCGCGAATCCTCCTCTGCGTGGGCCTCTCCCTGCGTAGTCGTACCGAAACCAGACGGTACCATAAGATTCTGTACAGACTACAGAAAGGTGAATGCTGTCATGCAGACAGATGCTTACCCTATCCCTAGGGTGGACGATTGTATTGATAAAATGGGGAAAGCGACGTACATCACTAAGATTGACTTGTTAAGGGGCTACTGGTGCATTCCTTTAACGAACAGGGCTCGAGAAACTTCAGCCTTTGTCACCCTATCCGGGTTTTACGAATACAATATCTTGCCGTTCGGAATGAAAAATGCACCAGGGACATTTCAGAGGATGATTGACATGGTGATAAAAGGGTTATCAAACACAAAGGCTTATATTGACGATGTGGTAGTTTGGAGTGACACCTGGGATGAGCACATTGAGGCTGTAGAAAACCTGTTTAGAAGAATGTCTGCAGCCCATCTTACAGTGAACCTCGCAAAGAGTGAATTTGGCCATGCCACGATCACGTACTTGGGGTATGTGGTAGGACAGGGGCAGTTGGCTCCTGTGCAGGCAAAAATACAGGCTATTTCTGAGGTTCCTGTACCTACAAATAAAAGAGCATTGAGAAGGTTTTTAGGCATGGTGGGGTACTATCGAAAATTTTGTAAGAGCTTTGCGGATATCGCCCTCCCTCTTACAAAACTCCTACGGAAGGACAAAAAGTTTATGTGGAGCAATTCTTGTCAGGAAGCTTTTGAAAAGTTGAAAACCATACTGTGCCATCACCCTGTGTTAAAAGCACCTGACTTGTTAGAACCTTTCTCCCTGGTGACTGATGCAAGTGATGAGGCTGCCGGGGCAGTCCTATTGCAGAAAGCAGGGGATGGAGTGGAACACCCAGTAGCGTATTTCTCTCGGAAGTTCAAAGTGCACCAAAGGAACTACTCTACTGTAGAAAAAGAATTGTTAGCACTTATCTTGGCAATACAGCATTTTGAAGTCTACATTTATTCAGCACAAAGACCCTTTTTTTTTTACTGAGTTAAGTATTGTATGTAATTAGTTTTGCTACAACAAGTGTATGGGACATTGGAAAAAAGTTGAATTTCCCCATGGGGATGAATAAAGTATCTATCTATCTATCTTAATTGTTTATACTGATCACAACCCTTTGGTATTCTTGTCTAACATGAAAAATAAAAACAGGAGGTTACTAAGTTGGAGTCTGATACTACAGGAATTTGATATTAAGATACAACACATTAAAGGGAGTGACAATGTAATCGCTGACTGTTTATCTAGATGCTAAGTTGAATGTATATCTGTATTATCTTTGTAGTTAAGAACACATTTGTATTTTGTTAAACTCTGTTGTAATTCTGTAATACGCTGTATTAGTTAATTTTCACCTTGGTGAAAATTCCCAGAAGAATGGGGGTGTTATGAAGGATGAACAGTTCTGATGGGCAGAAGGGTGCAGAGTTGCCCATGTCCCCCCCCGACCCCCCGGGAGAATCACAAACCATTACTGTTGCTATGCTGCTCATGAGAGAAAGAGATGAAATGAAAACATGCTGGAACATCTGCTACAGATAAGAGAGAGATAAGAAAGGGAAGTGAGACTTGTCGATTCACCGTATTATGACTTCTGAAAGACTTATGGCTTCTGAGAGGGTTGTTTACCTTATACCATTCTGTTCATTAAAATTCCTCAGTGGACAGCCGGAGTGGGCTGGTTTGATGGACACAGCCATTCAAAATTGATTGACAACTGAGACCCTGTGAGTAGGGATAAAAGTGAGGTCTGGGGAGACACCCCTCAGACACACCAGGAGACACACTAGTGTTGAGTGCTGGAACCCACGTGAAGGTGTGGGGCATTGGAGACCGAACAAAGGATCGGTCAGTTTAACTCACAGTGTTATAGCAGGGCCGGTGGGGACTTGTGTGTGCGTCCACTCATGCCAGAGTGACGAGTCCACCACAGAAGAACGGTCTGGCTGAAGGACAGAGGGGTCATACCTGAATAGCCACAACAGAACGACGGATCAAGAACGTAAAGGAAGGTTTGCCTGCCTGTAGCTGTTACTGCTCGCTTGCTCTCTCTCTCTCTCCAACGATTACAACACAACAACCAACATCTACCTCAGCACGTATGAACTGAACTGAACTTTATACTTTTATATGACAATTCATTATCCCCTAGACATCGACAGAGCTTGTTTATTATTGCTTATTATTATTCCCATTTTTAGGTTTATTATTACTAATGTGTATTATCTATATATTTGCATTATTGATATTGATTTGTGTATTTTACTAATAAACACTTTTGAATATAGTACCACCAGACTCCAACGGATTCTTCTATCTTTGCTGGTTAGACACCCAGTTACGGGGTACGTAACAAGGCATACTGGACTGATATTGTGGGTGAAATGGAAAAGGTTCTGAAGATGGAGCTTGAACTGGATCCAGTGTCTTTTCTCTTAGCAGTCGTATTATTAATACGATCAGAAAAAAACTTTTTAACATCCTGACTTTTTGCGCAAGGAAAAACATTTTACTTTTTTGGATATCTGATAAGGCCCCTGGACTTCCTAGCTGGCGTAAATCAATCATGGAATACAATCCTTTGAACTTTTTGACATGTATGGTACACTCAAAAACAAATAGTTTTCATAAAACATGGCAACCTTTTCTGCAGTATGTGATGTAAACCTGTCTGCTATACCAATAAGGGCGTTTGTACAGGATGTTGTGGTGATGTCTGTATTTTGATGGAAGTGTTCCGGTAGCTGATATCTGTGAGGGGAAGAAATGTAAATGTATCTGGAAATTAAAAGTTTTGTTATGCTGAGCAAGAAACAATTTTAAAAAATAAAATTTTAAAAAAAGAATGACACTGACGGCCAAGAGCACAGAGAGGTCCACTGTAGACTGCAGAATGCATGCTTCACTGTATAAACTACACACCCATCAACTCAACAACTAGCTCCTGCCCCATCCTGTCCAAACAAATGAGGAATATCCCTTGTCCCTAATGTATGGACCTGCACACAAATGAGGTCAGAGGGATGAGGAGGGATTGAAACCTACTGGGTACCAAAAGACCTGGAGAAAAGGTGGACATGGAGAGGATGCTTCCATTATTAGGAGAGTCCAGGGTCTCAGGTCATAGCCTCAGAAATGGAAGTGCATAACTCCACCATGGACGGTCTCAAACCCGGCTGCAAGAGGAGGAGGATTGGGCATGGGTCTAGCATCGCCATCCCACAAAAAATACAGCGCTACAGAAATGCCAACCGAAACCCTAAAGACCACATCTCTGGGAGTGGAAGGATCTCCGATGGGCTACACCTGGGAACGAATTGAAAGACAGGCCCAGGACAGAGGACTCTGGCGAAATGCTGTTGGCGGACTATGCCCCAACAGAGACGGTGGACTTAAGACAGTATGGAAGTGTGTGGTGGCATATTTTGTGAGTGGAATAAAAATTATATGAGCACAGGATTAGTGTAAAGGAGTGATTAATGGAGAGTGTGAACTCAATGGGTTGAATAAACTGTCTCCACGTTATGAAAGTAGAATTCTACTTCGGTCGGGCAATTTGCTGTTTCATAAAATGTACTTTGGTCACAGAATTAATTAGAACTGTAGTTGGCTGATTATTGCAAACAGCTAAGGGCCCCACCATGGGAAATTTTTATTTACTTGGTAGAGAAATACAAAGTTGAGATACTGAGAACAGACAGCCAGGAAGTGGTTTATGCACAAAATACTTCATTGACCAGAAGTGAGCTTTATGGTTAGATTGGCCCCAGTTTAAAAGGAAACAAAATCTTGCCGACTGTGCTATCCATTTGGTGCATTGATCAACTAGACATTAAAGTTACAAGTGAAGGACACTTCCCGCTAAGCTGCTTCTTCTAACGGTGCAAAGATTTCTTCAAATGTCCCCAAGTTAAAGTAGAAGAGGAATACGATTTTCCATTGTACCAACAGGTTCGCCTCGTCCTCTTGGCGTGCAGGTGTGTTTTTTGCTTAATAATCATTAACAAAGCTATTTATACAGTACATAGATAAGATTCAGAATAGGGGAATGCCCCTTCAGAACTGAAATGAGGAGGGACTTCTTTAACCAGAGTGCAGTATGTCAGCAGAATTCATTGCCACAGAGGGCTGTGGAGGACAAGTATCTGGGTATATTTAAAGAACAGGATGACAAATTCTTGATTGGTAAAGGTGTCAATTGTTATAGGGAGAAGGCAAGAGAATGGGGTTGGGAGTGAAAATAAATCCCGATATCCCTACGGATCCCAATTGCCTAATTATACCCCTATGTCTTCTGGTCTTGGAAGTAAGGGATAGTTGCCTGAGGAGTATTTAATATTAAGTTCAAGATCACAAAATCAAAGTCTTGTGCATTTACAACAGAATCGACTATTAGGCATGGGAAAATAGTTTTGCTAACTGTGCCGCATGCCAGTGAGGTTAGCAGCAGGATGATTTGACAGATAAAGGTGTGGCTGAGAAACTGGTGCGGGGGCTGGGGTTCAGGTTCTTGGACCGTTGGGATCTCTTCTTGGGGAGGCATAACATGTACAAATGAGGAAGGTTGCACCTGGACTCAAGGGGGACCAATATTCCAGTGGGCAGTTCTGTTGGAGCTGTTGGGAAGGGTTTAAATTAATTTGGCAGGGGGATGGAAACTGGAGTTAGGGGATTAAAGATAGGGATAAGACAGATGGTAAAATAAAACAAAGATAGCGTGCAATCAGGCTGTCAGGAAGGGCAGACATAATGATAGGATACAACTGCAGCCAGCAGGGTGAGTATCAGTGCATTAAGGACGTAGAATCAAAAGAGTAGCAAGCAAATACAGTATTCAAAGTGTTATATCTCAATGCACAGAGTATAAAAAATACGTTGGATGATTTCTTGTTGTACATTCACTGATTGTCGGATATGATGTTGTGGCCATCACTCAATCGTGGCTCAAGGATGGTTGTAGTTGGGAGCTGAATGTCCAAGGTTAGGGATAGGAAGGTAGGCAGAGGGGGTGGTGTGGCTCTCCTGGTAAAGAATGGCATCAAATCATTAGAAAGATGTGACATAGGATCAGAAGATGTTGAATCCTTGTGGATTGAGTTAAGAAACTGCAAAGGAAAAAGGACCCTGATGACAGTTACAGTATGTACAGGCCTCCCAAAATGGGAGGTGGACTGCTGTTAGCAATGGAAAATCAAAAAGGACATCAAAAGGGCAATGATATGATAATCATGGGAGATTTTAACATGCATGTAGATTGGGAAAATCAGGTTGGTAATGGATAACAAGAAAGTGAGTTTGTTGCATGCCTTACGAAATGGCTTTTTAGGGCAGTTTGTCATTGCCCCTACTAGGGGGATCAGTTATACTGGATTGGGTATTATCTAATGAACCAGGGGCAATTAGGGAGCTTAACATAAAGGAACCCTTGGGAAGCAGTGATCACCATATGGTTGCATTCAACTTGAAATTTAAAGTCCGACACAGCAGTATTTCATTGGAGTAAGGGAAATTGCAGTGGTATGAGAGAGGAATTGGCCAAAGTAAATTGAAAGGAGATGCTGGCAGGGATGGCAGAAGAGCAGCAATGCCTTGAGCTTCTGGGAAAAATTAGGAAGGTTCGGGACAGATGTGGATAGGAAAAGCTTTTTCAAGTATGTAAAAAATAAAAGAGAGATTACAGTGGATCTAGGACTGCTGGAAAATGAGGCCGGAGAAATAATAATGGGGGACAGGGAGACGGCAGATGAACTAAATGAATCTTTTGCATCAGACTTCACCATGAAAGGCAAACACAGTGTGCCAGATGTTGAAGGGTGTGAGGGAAGAGAAGTGAGTGCAGTCACTATTACATGGCAGAAGGTGCTCAAAAAGCTCAAAGACCTAAAGGTGCATAAGTCACCCAGACCAGATGAACTGCACCCTACGGTTCTGAAAGAGGTGGCCTAAGAGATTATGCAAATGTTACTCCACTCTTTAAGAACAGAGGGAGGCAGCAGAAAGGAAATTATAGACCGGTTAGCCTGATCTCAGTGGTTGGAAAGATGCTGGAATCAATTGTTAAGGATGAGGCGATGGAGTACTTGATGACACAGGACAAGATAGGACAAAGTCAACAAGGTTTCCTTCAGGGAAAATCCTGCCTGACAAACCTGATGGAATTCTTTGAGGAGATTACAAGTAGGATTGATAAAGGGGATGCAGTGGATGTTGTACATTTGGATTTTCAGAAGGCCTTTGACAAGGTACAAAACATGAAGCTGCTTATCAAATTAAAAGCCCATGGTATTACAAGAAAGTTACTGGCATGGTTAGAGCATTGGCTGATTGGTAGGAGGCAGTGAGTGGGAATAAAAGGATCCTTATCTGGTTGGCTGCAGTGACTAGTGGTGTTCCGCAGGGTCGGTGTAAGTACTACGTCTCCGCAAAGTGCTATCTCTCCACTTTTCAATACACAAAGCTCTGGCTGTTGTGTCTGGGCTCCACATGTCACATTTACTTTGTTTGCCTTTGGGAGACACTTTTCGGCCGGGGTAAATCTTTAGCATCACTGAAGTCATCTCTAATGGCATCTTAGAAAACAGTCTGTTGTAGTCAGCCTCCAGAATTATGGACAAAGCTGACCCTGTATCCAGCTCTATTTTCAGTTTTACACCAGCCACATCTATTGTGGTCCAGATGATTTTGTGTTCTGCTTCAGTTATTCTGTGCAGTTCTCGGCATGACAGTTCACCTTTGTCAGACTCTATGTTGACTGATTCTGTTTTACATTCGGTAACTTTATGCATTGTTTAGTTTTGTGTTTGGGACTTTTCACTCAGTTGTGCTTTTTGTCTGCCTTTCATATTCTCTCTACATGACCTTGTCTGTGACAATTCCTGCAGACTTTTTCTTTGAACGAACAGTCAGTTACATCATAGGAAGATTTACCAAATCGATAGCATTTTTGGGTATCTGCACCATTCAGGGACACTTTGTGCATTTCACATTCTAACCTTTTTTCCTGTAGTTCTGCAGTCTCTAACGATATTGCCACAGTCTAAGGTTAGGTCTCTTTCTGTCAGCAGACTCTTTTGAGTGCTTTGATTATGCATGCCACATACAAGCCTGTCCCTTAATGCATCAGAAAGTCCATCTCTAAAGTCATAGAAATGGGAAAATTTGTGTTTTTCTACAATGGATTCAGAAATGCTTTCATCCTTTGACTGGCTCCTTTTGTATAGTCTAAATCTCTCAGCTGTTGCAGTGGTTTAGGGCACAAGTGATTTTATAAAACTGTGACAGTTTCATTAAACGTCTTTGCTTGCTAGCTTTGCAGGGGTTACTAGGTTGCATAAGAGACTGGATGTTCTTAGGCCCGTTGAGCTAAAAAGCGTACGGGCTTTCTTTTTCTCTTCCACACTGTCCACCCTCTCGATATATGACTCCCAGCCTTCATTAGTGCTATCAAAGAACAAAGACCAAGGAACAATGCAGCACAGTACAGGCCATTCGGCCCACAATGTTGTGCCGACCCTTAAACCCTGCCTCGCATATAACCCCCCACCTTATATTCCTGCATATACCTGTCTAGTCGTCTCTTAAATTGCACTAGTGTATCTGCCTCCACCACTGACTCAGGCAGTGCATTCCACGCATCAACCACTCTCTGAGTGAAAAACCTTCCTCTAATATCCCCCTTGAACTTCCCTCCCCTTACCTTAAAGCCATGTCCTCTTGTACTGAGCAGCGGTGCCCTGGGGGAGAGGCGCTGGCTGTCCACTCTATCTATTCCTCTTAATATCTTGTACACCTCTATCTGATCTCCTCTGATCTCCTTCTCTCCAGAGAGTAAAGCCCTAGCTCCCTTAAATTTGTTAACTTTCTTGACTGAAGCCATCACCATGTTATTTTCACTTTAAGTTCAGCGCGTCTTTCACTGTTACCGTGCACGGTACTCTCACATTTGTTAGCATTTGGGATGCCCTTCTTGTGCTGTTTAACTCTCACTGTTTCGTCCTGCAACTGTCCGTGCAGTCTGTGATATTTTCTGGCATTCAGGCTTGTCCTTGACAACAACTTGTGTCTGTGCAGAACTATATATCAATTCAATAAAAGGACGCACACAGGAGATGGCTTTAACTGGTATATTCACATAGGGGAGGGAGAGAGAGGGAGAGGAGAGGGGAGAGAGAGGGGGGAGAGGAGAGGGGAGAGAGAGGGGGGAGAGAGGGGGGGAGAGAGAGGGGGAGAGAGAGGGGGAGAGAGAGGGGGAGACAGAGGGGGGAGACAGAGGGGGGAGAGGAGAGGGGAGAGAGAGGGGGGAGAGAGGGGGAGAGAGAGGGGGGAGAGAGGGAGAAGAGGGGGAAGAGGGGGAGAGGGGGGAGAGAGAGGGGGAGAGGGGGGAGAGAGAAGGGGGGAGAGAGGGGGGAGAGAGGGGGGAAGAGAGGGGGGAAGAGAGGGGGGAAGAGAGGGGGGAGAGAGAGAGGGGGGAGAGAGAGAGGGGGGAGAGAGAGAGGAGGGAGAGAGAGGGGGAGAGAGAGGGGGAGAGAGAGGGGAGGGAGAGAGAGGGGGGAGAGAGGGGGAGAAAGAGGGGAGAGAGAGGGGGGAGAGAGAGGGGGGAGAGAGGGGGGAGAGAGAGGGGGGAGAGAGGGGGGAGAGAGAGGGGGGAGAGAGGGGGGAGAGAGGGGGGAGAGAGGGGGGAGAGAGAGGGGAGAGAGAGGGGGGAGAGAGGGGGGAGAGAGAGGGGGAGAGAGGGGGGAGAGAGAGGGGGGAGAGAGGGGGGAGAGAGGGGGGAGAGAGAGGGGGAGAGGGGTGAGAGAGGGGAGAGAGAGGGGAGAGAGGGGGAGAGAGAGGGGGGAGAGAGAGGGGGGAGAGAGGGGGGAGAGGAGGGGGGAGAGAGAACGAACAATGTGCATGCATAGACAACAGCGTATGCTCAGACAACAGATCAGTATGTAGTGCTGAGAGGTGGGGGTCATTGCTCTAAAAGAAATAGATCCATATATTACACAAGGCCAAGAAGGTGGGTGTCCTTAATAATGATTAATTGGCCGCTGTAAATTATTCTTGGTGACTCACTGAAGAATCAGAGGGGAGGGGGAGATGATAAGCATTTGTGAGAACGGGCTACAGGGAAATTAGTTGGGGGGAAATGCGACTGATTGTGCTGCTGAGAGTTTGCATAATTTCTAAGTAAGATATTACAGTAAGCAGTGATGATCACTGTCTCAACAAAGTCTTAAACTAACCTGTTTCATCATCAACATATACAGTAGGTGCACCCATGGAGTTTTTGAAAGTCGACCCAGCTCCGAACGGGACCACAGCGGAGAACGTCACTACCAACAACTGCAACTTTAATTTGCAAGGTTTTGTGACATTTCAGATCATAGCCTATATAATTATTTGTGCAATCGGAATCTTTCTCAATGGCCTCACGTTCTACGTGTACTTCTGTCACATTCCCAGTACCAACAACATCATCATCTACCTGAAGAACCTGGTCATAGCTGACAGCTTGCTGGTTCTCTCACTGCCCATAAAGATCCTCAGAGCCAGCAAGCCGTCCCTGCGCCTGAACAGAATTTACTGCGGCTTTACAGCATCCCTTTTCTATTTGAACGTGTACTCCAGCGTTTTATTTCTGGGTTTCATTGCAGCCACCAGATACCTGAAGATCGTCAGACCCCTCAACAGCCACGCTTTTCAAAACCTGAGGACTGCTAAGCGCCTCTCTCTGGTAACCTGGGGCATTCTCCTCCTCATTGGATTGCTGTTTGTAATTCTGATGAACAAGGAGAACAATCAACAAAAAGCTGACCCTCAAATTTGTCTGAAAGTCGGAAAGGAGCAGAAGGCCATTTACTTGTTTGCCCACCTTGCAGGTTTAGTGATCTTTTTCCTTGTGCTGGCCGGAGTTGGTTACTGTTACTCACAGATCTCCAATCAGCTTCACACGTCGACTTCCTTGCACTCACTGAAAACACAAGCCAAGGCAAAGAACAACATTCTAATTCTGCTGGCCGTGTTCGTTATTTGTTTTGTGCCATACCACACTGTAAAACTTCCTTACTTGTTAAGCCAGACCGATTTCATTACAGACTGCTACTGGCAAAAGATTTTGTTCTATGCTAATGAATTTTGCCTCTTGCTGTCAACACTCAATGCATGCTTCGATCCGGTCATCTATTTCCTATTTTGCAAGGCATTTAGGGCAAAGTTAGGTCTGGACACAAAGGTTCAGGAGCCCAATGAAATTAGTGCACCTGATAATGCCTCACATCAACAGCAAGAGGCTATGCATTCCGTCCCAATTTAGGAAGGTACAGAATGTGTATAATTCTGGCCTCGCAGTCTTTTATGGTGTTTAACCATAAGACCATAAGACATAGGAGCAGAATTAGTTCATTATGCCCATCGAGTCTGATCTGCCATTCCATCATGATAGATAGATAGATAGATACTTTATTCATCCCCATGGGGAAATTCAACTTTTTTTCCAATGTCCCATACACTTGTTGTAGCAAAACTAATTACATACAATACTTAACTCAGTAAAAAATATGATATGCATCTAAATCACTATCTCAAAAAGCATTAGTAATAGCTTTTAAAAAGTTCTTAAGTCCTGGCGGTTGAATTGTAAAGCCTAATGGCATTGGGGAGTATTGACCTCTTCATCCTGTCTGAGGAGCATTGCATCGATAGTAACCTGTCGCTGAAACTGCTTCTCTGTCTCTGGATGGTGCTATGTAGAGGATGTTCAGAGTTTTCCATAATTGACCGTAGCCTACTCAGCGCCCTTCGCTCAGCTACCGATGTTAAACTCTCCAGCACTTTGCCCACGACAGAGCCCGCCTTCTTTACCAGCTTATTAAGGCTGATTTATTATCCTTTTCAACACAATTCTCCTCCTCTTTTCCCATAACCTTTGACACCCTTACAAATCAAAAACCTATCAACTTCTGCTTTAAATATACACAATGATTTGGCCTCCACTGCTGTCTGAGGCGATGAATACCACAGATTCACTGTGATCTAAAGAAATTCCTCCTCATCTTTATTCTAATTCCCCCTCATATCTCTAAGATGTGTAGGTTGATAGTTAAGATTGATTCACTTTATGTGTCACATGTACCTCAAAACATCAAAACTGTGAAATGTGCCATTTGCATCAATGACCAAGACGGCATCACCAGTGAAAGGCTTGTCTTGCATACTGTTCATACAGATCAAGTCATTGTGCAGTGCAGTGAGGTCAAACAATTATGGAGGGTTCCTTCTGAAGATAATCCATGTTGCAGTCATTTCCCCAGGAACCTGCTCACAGTATCGAAAATAAATTGGGAAGAGAGGCCACATGTGGTGGGCAGTAGGGGGTACAACTAGTAAATTTACGGACAGCACCAAAATTGATGGAGCAGCCAAGAGCGAAGGTTGTTGCCCAAGTCTTTAGAGGGGCAGGGGTCAGCTGGAAAGTCGGGCAGAGCGGTGGCAGATGGAGTTTAAAACAGGCAAGTGTGCACTTTGGGTACTCAAATCCTGACAGGGCATATGGAATAAAATGCCAGAGGCCTTAGGAGCATCAATATACAGAGACACTGTGAGGTGCAGATACGTAAGCACCCTGAAAGTAGAAACACAGGGGACAGGGTCATGAAAAGCCATTTGACATGCTTGCATTCTAAGGCCGAGCTACTGACTATAAGAGTAGGTGTCATGCTGTAGTTGTTAGAAGTATTTGTTAGACCACACTCAGAGTGTTTTGTAGAGTTCTGGTCCCCACACTACAGGCAGCATGGGGGTCTCAATACAGAGGTTGCAGAAGAGGTTGACCAAGATGTTGCCTAAAAGGAAGGCCTGTAGTTAAAAAGAGAAGTCAGATAAGGTGGGCTGATTCTCACAGGAATGGGGAAGGCTAAGGTTGGCCTTATAGAGGCTGATACAATAATGAGGGGCAGCAGTTAGAATCTTTTGTCCCCAGGCCAGAGTAGTCTGGATCTAGAAGGCATAGGTTCAAGGTGAAAGGGGAGAAAATTAACATAACATTTAAACAGTGAATGCATACAATGACCTGCCAGAACAGGTGGTGGAGGAGGCAAGTACTATTACAGCCTGTTAAAGGCATTTGGACAGGTATCTGGATAAGAAAGGTACAGAGCAAGGTTCTCAAAGTTGGGCTCCACGGACCCCTCAATTAATGATAAAGATCCACAGCATAAAAACAGATTGGGAACCCTTGGCATAGAGGGATAAAGACGTAATATGGGCAAATAACGCAACAAATAAGGACCATGGTCAGTAGGCTGTAAGTGCCTGTTTCTGTGACATACGACCCTATACACGTATTTTACGCTGTTATCTCAGCTGTTGCTCACAAACTTGAGTGTAAGTGAATCGTTAAAATTTACAAATGAGATACTAATTACATGAGACTTCTAAAAGCTCAACAACAAGAAAAGTAAGTTTATGGTTTCTCTGACATTTAACTAGAATTTACTGGAGTCAGTCAAAAGCTACAGGAATGTTGTTGTGAGTCTGCATGTTGGTTTCAGCAAGTGTTTTGATGGTGCGTGAATAAAACTGTGGTGTTACATATGTGTAAAACACGACATTTCCTCTTGCTCAACTGTGAGTCACATTGTGAACTTTGAAAGTAGTAACGAACAACCGATCTTTCAAAGTTTACAAGAGAACAGAAGTCTGTTGACAATGGCCCACAAGTCCTATGGAACACAAGGAAATAAATGACAAGTATTATTTGCGAAGGAGTTGGAGCTTTGAAATGAGTAAATTTTGTTCCAATTAGGCAGGAAATTGGTGAGGCCATGTTTGGAATACCGTGTAGAGTTCTGGTTTCCTTACCCAAAAAAAGGACACAAGAGCACATGGGACAGTGCAAAGGAGATTAACCAAGATAATTTCGGCGGTGAGAAGATTGTACTATTGAGAGAGGCTAAACATGTTACATCTGTATTCTCAGGAATTGAGACAAATGGAGATCTTATTGTAACCTTCCTTAAGATCTTACTGATTTTAAATATTATTTACTATTTATTTTGTAACTTACAATAATTTTAATGTCTTGCAAAGTACTGCCACACCAGAACAATAAATTTCATGAGGTATGTAAATGATAATAAACCTGATTCTAATTCACAACATCTTACAGCTTGACAGCGTTGAAATATAAATATAGTTTATTGATTTACAGATAAGCATGCTATCAGACCAATGAGCCTGCTCCAACCAAACACACCCATGCGACCTAATAACCTTTAGCCAATTGGAATTAAGGAGAAAACCAGGGCAACCAGAGGAAATCTACATGGTAGCAGAGGGAACGTGCTAACTCCTTACAGACACGGTACAATTGAACTCATGTCTCTGGCACTGGGCTAGCATTATGTAGCTGTTAAGTTACTGAGAAACTGACAATCACGACATTTTCAATTGTGGTTGAATGTCAAACAGGAAGGCACACTTTCAACAGGGGCAGTTGTTAAAATCAAGGCAGGATAGCTCAAGGGGCTGAGTGGCCTACTCGTGCTCCTATCCTGTCTTTTTGTCTTCCACATGGACAATGTGCTCAACCAGATACATCATAATCCATTATCTGCATGACCACAGATATCTGATTGATTAGTTATAGAGCAGGACAACACACAAATAGGCCCTTCGGCCCAATTAGTCTATACTGCCTGGTCCCATTGGCCTGGATGTGGACAAGAGTCCTCCATACTTCTCCCATGTACACTCAGTGGCCACTTTATTATTTACATCTGCTCTTAATGCAAATGTCTAATCAGCCAATCATGTGGCAGCAACTCAATGCATAAAAGCGTGCAGACATGGTTTAAAGAAACAAAAAAAATATTCCCCAGAGAATGTCGGTACTCTGGGCAAAAATGACTTGTTAATGAGAGGCTCGAGGAGAATAGCCAAACTGGACGGTGACAACAACTCAAAGAACCACAAATTACAACAGTGGTGTGACGAAGACTTCTCTGAGTCCACAACATATCAGACCTTCAAGTATATGGGCTACAGCAGCAGAAGACCATGAACATACACTCAGTGACCCAATACACAGGTTCTACCTGTCGCCCTGGCTACGAAGGATGGGTCTGGCCCCCTTATCGCGCAACACCCCTGTCAGCTGGTCGTTGCCGCCATACCTGTCCTTCGTAGAGAAGTTCTGCCAGGTCAACACCTTTGACCACAGGGCCATCAGGCAGTGGTCAGCACGTAAGGTCCTGCAGGCCCTGCAGGAGAAGGATGTGATGGACATAGTGGGGTGGTTCCCTGAGCAGACTGTCCAGTTCATCTAGCAAAATGCCTCATCGCCAGACCTCACCAACAGGCACCAAGACCTCGCCTGGCTGGCGGTGAGAGTGGCCCTCCCAGTCCGATCCCTCCTGTACGCCCGGAACGTCGTCTCCACACCCCTCTGCCCATGGGAGGACTGCAGTGAGGAGGAGTCGGTGACCCACCTCTTTGCACACTGTGGGTTCGCAGAGAGGGTGTGGAGGAGGATGGAAGGGGCAGTGTCGAGGTTCATCCCCAGCAGCTGTGTAACAGAGGACTCTCTGATCTACGGGCTGTTCCCTGGGACGCACACGGAGACCAACATCCAGCGCTGCTGGCAGATCATCAACTCGGTGAAAGACGCTCTTTGGTCGGCCCGAAACTTGATGGTCTACCAGCACACGGATATGTCCGTGGGTGAATGCTGCCGACTGGCACATTCTCGGCTGCAGGAGTACGGGCTGAGGGACGCACTCAAACTTGGTGCAGCCACTGCAAGGGCCCAGTGGGGAAGGACCACAGTCTAGGGTTCTTCTCCTGTGGGAGTTGAGGGGTAGGGGAGTGTGGTGAACTACATATACCTGTCTGGACACGCCCCCGCTGACTGCTCCTGTGGCTCCTCCCACAGACCCTGGTATAAAGGCGATTGAGGCCTGAGCCCGGCCCTCAGTCTCCAGGATGTAGTATGGTGGTCAACTACTGCTTGTTCTTTCTTCCAGTCAATAAAAGCCGATATCTCGCCTTCACATCTCAGAGAGTTATTGGTGGTGCCTCAGGGGGTGGGGTGTATACCCCTCAACAAGGGAATATAAATGCGGAATAACAGAGTACCACGTGGGTAGCGAAAAGTGTGAAAATGTAAAGACTGTAGTGGAAACAGCTGTAAAGGATTGAAGGTCATTGAATGGTTTATTGTATATAATTTTATTTTTGAATAAAGTATATTTTGTTTAATTAAAAAAATACACAGGAAACTTACATTTATACCTAATAGAGTGGCCGCTGACTGATCTATTCATCCAATTTTCTCTCAAATGTTGAAATTAAAACCATATCCACCATTTCTGCTGGCAGCTCATTCCACACTCTCACACCGCGAGAGTGAAGAGGATCCCCTCCTCAGGCTTGCCTTAAAGATTTCACCTTTCACCCTTAACCCATGACCCCGAGTTGTAGTCTCTTCCAACTTATTGCAGAAAGTTTCTTGCATTTATCATTTCTATACCCCTCATAATTTTGTATATTCTACCAAATCTCCTATCATTCTCCTACATTCCAGGGATTAAAGTCTGAACCTCCTCCTTTTAGTTTCTCCGAATGAATCCTTATTGCATATAAATCATACCTCAATTTGCAAAACTCTCCCTCCCAAAACATTTGCTCATGGAGTCAAGTCCCAGTCCAGAGAAAGAGTCCTGTCTGCAAATCTGATACTGCACTGTGAGCTGCGCCATCTTGTGGACTTTGAATTAAACTGCAACCATGTCTGCGAAGCCCTGATACCATTTGAAAGATCGGCAGGAAGCAGTGTACTACAAGTCATTAATTTATTTATTTATTGATATTCAGCGCAGAATAGGCCCTTCTGGCCCTTCGAGCCATGCCACCCAGCAATCTCCAATCTAACCTCATCCTAATCATGGGACAAATTACAATGACCAATTAACCAAGTAAACCAGTACATCTTTGGACTCTGGGAGAAAACCCATGTGGTCACAGGGAGAATGTAAAAACTCTCCTCGCAGACAGCAGTGGGAATTTTGAGACAGTATGGAACAGATTCTTCTAGTCCAATCAGCTGCAATACCCAGCAGCCCGCCTATTTAACACCAGCCTAAATGCAGGAAGGACAATGTACAATGACTAATTAACCTTCTAACCAGCATTCAAGACGAAACCAGAGCACCCAGAGGAAAGCCACGCAGATCATGGGGAGAACATACAAGCTTCTTACAGACGGCACCCAGAATTGAACTCCGAAATCCAGATCGCCCAAGCTATAATAGTGTTGCACCAACCGCTACAGGACCATGGTGACCCTGGCTAACACTGTTGTACATTACCATGGTGACCCTGGCCAACACTGTTGTTCATTACCATGGTGACCCTGGCCAACACTGTTGTTCATTGCCATGGTGACCCTGGCCAATACTGTTATTCATTACCATAGTGACCCTGGCCAATACTGATATTCAATACCATGCTGTTGCGTGGTGGAAGTTTACCATGCCCAGATTGGCTACCACCTTTCTAACAGGACATCAGTAACTACACTTCAAATGACCACTTTCAGCTGCAAAGCACTGTGAATTAATGACCTTGAGAAAACTAATCTTTAAATGCACATTATTAATAGATTTTCTTTCCTCTGGGCAGTCTAGAGGAAAGAATGTCTCCATTTCATGATGTGCAATTCTGTACAATTACTCTGTCTGAGTGGCCACCATACTGTTGACACAAACATGGATTTTCCAAACCTCCAGTAATTTCTGCCCTCCATTCCTCCTTTCTTTTTCCATTCCCCATTCTGCCTCTCCTCTTACCCCTGCTTTTCTCTTCACCTACCTATAACCTCCCTCTAATGCCCCTTCTCCTTCCCTTTCTCCCATGGCCCACTGCCCTCTCCTTTCAGATTCCATCTTCTTCAGCCCTTTACCTCTACCACCTATCACCACTCATCTTTTTACTTCACCTCCGTTCCCCACGCACCCACCTACCCCCTCCTCTGGCCTCACATATCACATCCTTCCCCTCCCCACACCTTCCGGCTTCTGTCCCTTTCCTTTCCACTCCTGATGAAGAGTCTTGGCCCAAAACGTTGACTGTGTGTTTCCCTCCATAAGCGCTGCTTGATCTTTTGAGTCCCTCCAGCATTTTGTGCCTGGTTCTCAGTTTCTCCCCGCTATCTGCCAAATTTCCTCATGCACATCAGCTCATTACCTTCCACCTAATGTACTGCAAGAAAATGTACATCCCCTTTCCAATACTTTAACACCTCCAGTAAGTTTCCTTGCCAGAAAAATCCCAGGCATTATACCACACCTCCAGTCCAGTCCCAATATCATTTGGACTAACACTTTCTGGAGAAAAACCAGCATGACAAACAACAATATTTCTGCATGTTTCAGGTGCTGCTGACTATTGTATTAAATTTCAGAATCCTGAAGGTGTAACAAGGTCTGTCAGATCTGGACATATTGTCCAGAAGGATCTACGGAAGTCAAGAATGAGGCAAAAATCTTGCAGTTACAGATATTTCCAAAGATTTAATGAACTTATTTTTTATTATCAAACTATGTATACAGAAACATAACACTGAGATTCATCCTCCCACAGGCAGTCACAAAACAAAGAAACACCACGGAACCTGTTCAAGAAAACATCAAACACCCAAAACGTGAAAAAAAGAACAAATTGTGCAAACAGCAGAAAGTCAGGGAACAACAAGAGGAACATCAAACATGAAACCAGGGGTCCAGTAGCGTTCAGTTTAGTTCAGTTCAGCATCACACCGCTACCCAATGCAGGCCGCAGGGCCATTCTTCGCCAGTCCTCACTGATCGCCCCGATCAAACCGCTTGTTAGCCGCAAAATAAAGGAGTAAATAGAATCCAAGACACAGGCAACATGATCCTCAAAGAACTAACAGTAAAGCACAGAAACAGGCAATGAACCAACCGTATCTACCTCACTCTAACAGAGAAACTATCCAGTTGTATACTGTATACATTCTGATATTAAGTGGAACCAATGAAACCTACCTTGTGGATTTTTTTCAGAATGAAAACTAGTCTAAACTGAATAGTTAAGGGAATCGTTTCTGATGGAATATCCTGTATTGACAATCTTGATTTATGCTGCCATGACACAGGCTGATAGACAAAGAAACCACAGAGGCACAGAACCAGCTCTACTACAAATTACTTAAAATCTACTGAATGTTTAACAGGCAAATACAGGATGCCTGAGCTGCAATCAACTGTATCTAGATAGATAGATAGATAGATAGATACTTTATTCATCCCCATGGGGAAATTCAACATTTTTTTTTCCAATGTCCCATACACTTGTTGTAGCAAAAACTCATTACATACAATACTTAACTCAGTAATAATATGATATGCATCTAAATCACTAACTCAAAAAGCATTAATAATAGCTTTAAAAAAAGTTCTTAAGTCCTGGCAGTTGAATTGTAAAGCCTAATGGCATTGGGGAGTATTGACCTCTTCATCCTGTCTGAGGAGCATTGCATCGACAGTAACCTGTCGCTGAAACTGCTTCTCTGTCTCTGGATGGTGCTATGTAGAGGATGTTCAGGGTTTTCCATAATTGACCGTAGCCTACTCAGCGCCCTTCGCTCAGCTACCGATGTTAAACTCTCCAGTACTTTGCCCACGACAGAGCCCGCCTTCCTTACCAGCTTATTAAGACGTGAGGCGTCCTTCTTCTTAATGCTTCCTCCCCAACACACCACCACAAAGAAGAGGGCGCTCTCAACAACTGACCTATAGAACATCTTCAGCATCTCACTGCAGACATTGAATGACGCCAACCTTCTAAGGAAGTACAGTCGACTCTGTGCCTTCCTGCACAAGGCATCTGTGTTGGCAGTCCAGTCTAGCTTCTCGTCTAACTGTACTCCCAGATACTTGTAGGTCTTAACCTGCTCCACACATTCTCCATTAATGATCACTGGCTACATATGAGGCCTAGATCTCCTAAAGTCCACCACCATCTCCTTGGTCTTGGTGACATTGAGACGCAGGTAGTTTGAGTTGCACCATATCACATACTACAACTGGTGTGATGCATATATTGCACATTCAATTCAAACTACTGTTTAGGAATATCCTCCCGCATATCAGAAGTTAATTATTCACCCCACTGACCATACACCAGCTTTGTTTGAAATTAAATTTCTAAATAATCTCTCTACACTGACCCTTCCCCTAAAATCCACACCAGTGTTTACTTAGATTATAGGAACAGAGTTAGGACGTTCAGCTCACTGAGTCCGCCCCACCATTTCATCAGGACTGAATTTTTAAACGCCATTCTTACACTTTCTGCCTGTAACCATTAGCAATCAAGAACCTATCAATCTCCGCAAGACCCAGGAATTGGAATGTAGTTCATAACAGCACAGTAAAGGTACTTCGGCCCACAGTGATGCACCAACAATTCAGCAATCAATCCAATTCTTTCCTCCAACATAGCCCAACATTTTTCTATTACTGACTGCGGACTTCAGGAAGGGGAAGTCACACCAGTCTTTATTTATTTAGAGGTACAATAAGAAACAGGACCTAAGACATTCCGCACAAAAACCACCGATTTTGAGGGGCCAGCGATGGAACGGTTGAGCGGCTTCAAGTTCCTGGAGAACAACATCTCAGAGGATGTATCCTGTCCCAGCACAATCATACAACCATGAAGGTGGCACACCAGCGGTTCTACTCCAATAGGTGACAATATATGTCACCAAAGACTAACGAGCTTCTGCAGATGTGGAGACCCCCAGGAGAGCCACTACCTTGTCATAGTTTGGAGGCTTGTGTACATCAGAGACCTGGAGAGCAATGTTGGCTGGAGTCTGGGCTTTATGCTTTGGCTCTTGGTAGGGTCGCCCATGCCAAACAGGTCAAAGGGTAGAGGCCAGACTAAGAGTGGTCCACCAGTCCAACAGGTTCAGGGGTTCAGCTTAGGGCTAACAGCCCTGACTGGGTAAACAAAATTGCTACGGAAACACCAGTGAAGAACCCTATATCAGAGAGTGACAGTGTCCCTGAGTCTCTGCTGTTTGACTAACAGCAGTGAAAACTGTGAGGAAGCTACTGACGCGATGAAGGAAGCCCGGAACACCAGCAGAGATGGAGGACCGTCACCGCTGCCCTAAACACCAGTGGTGGAACAGGCAGTAAGCATGGTAGAGAACCCAAGAACACCATCATTTTATTTGCCCGTTGCATAGCTTGTTTATTTTTGCAACTCAAAGCAATCTTGTGTCTTCCACTCTATACGCTGGCAGGAAGCTACAAGTGGAAGTGATAATAACCCTGATTTCTGATTCTGATTCACCCCTCATCCTAAACTCCAGTGAGTACAGGTCCAGAGGCTTCAAGCACTCCTCACATATTAAGCCTTCCATTCCCGGGATCATTCCCGTGACCCTCTCAAGGCATCATCCCTTTCCTAGATACCAATCACAAACTTCCTCATTATATTCCAAATCCGGTCTTCCCAATGCCTTATAAAGGTTTCTTGCAGTCCATCTTGCTTTTATGTTCTGCTCCACGAGACCATTAGGTACAGGAGCCGAATTAGGCCATTTGGCCCATCGAGTCTGCTCCACCATTCCATCGTGGCTGATCCATTTCCCTCTCAGCCCCAGTCTCCTGTCTTCTTCCTATATCCCCTCACATCCTGACCAATCAGGAATCCAGCAACCTCTGCCTGAAATATACAATGACTTGGCCTCCACCGCCACGCGTGGCAATGAATTCCACAGTTTACCACTCTCTGGCTAAAGTAATTCGTCCTCATCTCTGTTCTGAATGGACACCCCTCGACTCTGAGGTGATGCCCTCTGACCCTAGACTTCCCAACCACAGGAAACATCCACTCTATCGAGGCCTTTCAACATTCGATAGGTTTCAAGGAGATCACTCCTCATTCTTCTAAACGCCTGTGATTAGAGGCCCAGAGCCACCAATCGCTCCTTATATGATAAGCATTCCCGACATCATTCTCCTGTACCTCCTCTGAACTCCCCAATATCAGCACATCCTTTCATGGATCAGCTGCCCAAAATTTATAAATCCTCACCATTACATCATCACTTTTATATTTTGACCCTCGTCAAATGAATCAAGAACTTATCAATCACTGAAATCAAGGAATTAGAACAATGAACACAGAACATCAACAGCCCAGTACAGGTACTTTGGTCCACAATGTTGTGCCTTCTCTATACGTTGTGTGTTCTATATTCTATACAGTAAATGTTTAACATATGAGGAGTGCTTGATGCCTCTGGACCTGTACTCACTGGAGTTTAGGATGAGGGATGAATGAGAGCCAGAAATCAGGTTTATTATCACTTCTGCTTGTCATTTCTCAGCAGCGTACAGTGCAAGAGATTTGCCTGCTGTACTACAAACCTTCACGTTAACCTTGAGGAAGTTCTGAACTAGGACTTCCAAACCCCTTTGCACCTCTGACTTCTCAATTCTCTCCCCATGTCAAAGACAATGCTCAACTTTACCCTTCCTACCAAGTGCATATCTTCACACACTTTGCTACGCCCTAATCTATCTGCCACACCTTTACCCTCTCTCCCAACCTGACTAAGTCCTTCTGCAGACTTCCTGCTTCCACAGTACTAACTGTTCTTCCACCTAACTTGATATCATCTGTAAAAGAGACCGCAATGCTATCAATTCCTTCACCAAGTCATTAATGTACCAAGTGGGAAGTTGTGCTTGTGACACTGCAGAACTCCACAGGTCACTGGCAGCCACCTTAAAAAGGACCTCTTTATCCCCAATCTTTATCCTGCACCAGTCAGCCAATGTTCGATTCATGCTAGTATCATGCCTCTAACACCTCGGACTTGGCCTTTGTCTTTGTCTTTTTTGCACCTTCTGAATAACATTCATCAACTATCCTTGCCTAACCTACTTGTTACCTCCTCAAAGGACTCTAATAAATTAGTCAAGCAAGATCTCCTCTTCATGAAACAAAGCTAACTTTGTCCCATTTTGTCACCTGCTTCCAAAATTTCATCTATAATAATGGACTATAAAATCCTGCCAGCCATTGAGATCAGGCTAATTGGCCTGCCTAATTTCCTGTCATTTGCCTTGCCCCCTTGTTAAATAGTAATGTCAATTTTATGATTTTTCAGTCATAAGGCAATAAGATTAGGAGCAAAATTAGGCCATTCAGCCCACTGAGTCTATTCTGACATTCAATCATGGCCGATTTTCCTACCTTCTCCCCGTAACCTTTGACAGCTTCACTAATCAAGAACCTATCAATGTCTGCTTTAAATAAAGCAATGAGAATCCTCTGGGACCCACCTTGACTCCAGTGATTCTTGAATGATCACCACTAATGCCCCCACAATCTCTTCAGAACCTTATAGTGTAGTTTGTCTGATGGAGGCTAAGCAGCATCCCTTGCACTCTCTCCTTGTAATCACAAAGTCATAGGAATGTACAGCAGACAAACAGGCCTTTTGATCCGTCTGGTCCATACCAGCACCATTTAAACTGCCTACTCTCATGGCCTGCACCAGGACCATAGTACTCCATACCTCTACCAGTCATATGCTCATCCAAACTTCTCTTAAACGTTAAAATCAAGCTCACATGCACCACTTATTCTAGCAGTTCATTCCACACTCTCAGGAACTTTTGAGTGAATAAGTTTTCCCTCATGTTCCCCTTAAACTTTTCACCTTTCTCCCTTAACCCATAACCTCGAGTTGTAGTCTCTCCCAACTTCAGTGGAAAAAGCCTGCTTGCATTTACCTTGTCTATACCCCTCATGGATTTGTATACTCTATCAAATCTCCTCTCAATCTTCTACATTCTAAGGAATAAAATCCTAACCCATTCAATCCTTCCTCATCACTCAAGTCCTCCAGACCCAGCAACATCCTTATATACACGAGGAAATCTGCAGATGCTGGAAATTCAAACAACACACACAAAATGCTGGTGGAACACAGCAGGCCAGGCAGCATCTACAGGGAGAAGCGCTGTCGATGTTTCAGGCCGAGAACCTTCGTCAGGACTAACTGAAAGGAAAGGTACTAAGAGATTTGAAAGTAGTGGGGGGAGGGGGAATGCGAAACGATAGGAGAAGACTGGAGGGGGTGGGATGAAGCTAAGAGCTGGAAAGGTGATTGGCGAAAGTGATACAGAGCTGCAGAAGGGAAAGGATCATCGGACAGGAGGCCTCGGGAGAAAGAAGGGAGAGGAGGGCACCAGAGGGAGATTGAGAACAGGCAGAGTGATGCGCAGAGAGAGAGAAAAAAACAAACAACTAAATATGTCAGGGATAGGGTAAGAAGGAGAGGAAGGGCATTAACGGAAGTTAGAGAAGTCAACGTTCATGCCATCATGGAGGCTACCCAGCCGGTATATAAGGTGTTGTTCCTCCAACCTGAGTGTGGCTTCATTTTGACAGTAGAGGAGACCATGTATAGACATATCAGAATGGGAAAGGGACATGGAATTAAAATGTGTGGCCACTGGGAGATCCTGCTTTTTCTGGCGGACCGAGCGTAGGTGTTCAGCGAAACGGTCTCCCAGTCTGCGTCGGGTCTCACCAATATATAAAAGGCCACACTGGGAGCACCGGACGCAGTATACCACACCAGCCGACTCACAGGTGAAGTGTCGCCTCACCTGGAAGGACTGTCTGGGGCCCTGAATGGTGGTGAGGAAGGAAGTGTAAGGGCAGGTGTAGCACTTGTTCCGCTTGCAAGGATAAGAGCCAGGAGAGAGATCAGTGGGAAGGGATGGGGGGGGGGGTTGAGTGGACAAGGGAGTCGCATAGGGAGTGATCCCTGCGGAAAGCAGAAAGAGGGGGAGGGAAAAACGTGCTTGGTAGAGGACCTCCAACGGGATCTCACTACCAAGCACATTTTCCCTCCCCCCCCCCGTCTGCTTTCCTCAGGGATCGCTCCCTACGAACCCATCCGCATGTGGTGCCACTTTCTGCATTCCCAGATCCCTTTGTTCCACCACATTCCTCAGATGCTGCCATTCGTAAGGCCTATCCTGTTTCGCCCTTGTCAACAGTTTGCACTTGTCTGGATGAAATTCCATCTGCCTTTTCTCAGCCTATTTTCCAGCTGATCCAGATACCTCTGCAAGCCATGGTAGACCTCCTCACTGTCCACTACACCCCCAATCTTGGTATCATCCGCAAATCTGCTGATCCAGGTTATCATCCACATCACTAATAAAGATGACAAACAACAATGGATCCAATACCAATCCCTGTGGCATACCATTAGTCACAGGCCTCCAGTCTACTATCACTCTCTGGCTTCTCCCACAAAGCAAATGTCCAATCCGATTAACCACCTCATCCTGAAGGCTGAGTGACTGAACATTCTTGACCAACCTCCCATGCAGGACCTTGTCAAATGCCTTGCTAATGTCCATGTAAACAACATTCACTGTCTTGTCTTCATCCATGTTCCTGGTAATTTTCTTGGAAAAACTCTTTTAAGATTGGTTGCACATCACCTATCACACACAAAGCCATGCTGACTATCTTGAATCGAGTCCTGTCCATCCAAATACTTATATATCCAGTCCCATAGAGTATCTTCCAATAACTTTCCCACAACCGATGTCAGACTCACCGGCCTATAATCTCCTGGTTTTGTTTAGAGCCTTTTTCAAACAGCAGACAAGATTGCCTATCCTCCAATCTTCTGAGACCTCACCTGTCGCTAAGGATGATTGAAATATCTCTGCTAGGGCCCAGGCAATTTCTGCACTTGCCCTCTTTAGAGTCTGAGGGAACACCTTGTCAGGGCCTGGGAATTATCCATCTGATTTGCCTCAGATTGGCAAAACCTCCTCCTCTGGTATCAGTATAGGGTCATAGAAACATAGAAAACCTACAGCACAATACAGGCCCTTCGGCCCACAAAGCTGTGCTGAACATGTCCTTACCTTGGAAATTACCTAGGGTCACCCACTACCCCCTATTTTTCAGAGCTCCATGTATCTATCCAGGAGTCTCTTAAAAGACACTATTGTATCTGCCTCCACCACCGTCGTCGGCACCCATTCCACACACTCATCACTCTCTGCATAAAAAACTTACCGCTGACGTCTCCTCTGTAACTGCTTCCAGGCACTTTAAAACTGTGCCCTCTCGTGCTAGTCATTTCAGCCCTGGGAAAAAGCCTCTGACTATCCACATGATCAATGCCTCTCATCATCTTATACACCTCTATCAGGTCACCTCTCATCCTCCATTGCACCAAGGAAAAGAGGCCGACTTCACTCAACCTATTCTCATAAGTCATGATGCCCAATCAAGGCAACACCTTTGTAAATCTCCTCTGCACCCTTTCTATGGTTTCCACATCCTCCCTGTAGTGAGGCGACCAGAACTGAGCACAGTACTCCAAGTGGGGTCTGACCAGGGTCCTATATAGCTGCAACATTACCTCTCGGCTCCTAAACTCAATCCCACAATTGATGAAGGCCAATGCACTGTATACTTTCTTAACCACAGAGTCAACCTGCACAACAGCTTTAAGTGTCCTATGGATTCAGACCTCAAGATCCCTCTGATCCTCCACACTGCCAAGAGTCTTACCATTAATACTATATTCTGCCATCATATTTGACCTACCAAAATGAACCACCTCACACCCAGAACTCCATTGCCACTTCTCAGCCCAATTTTGCATCCTATCAATGTTCCACTGTAACCTTTGACAGTCCTCGACGCTATCCACAACACCCTCAAACTTCATGTCATCAGCAAGTTTACTAACCCATCCCTCCACTTCCTCATCCAGGTCATTTATAAAAATCACAAAGAGTAGGGGTCCCAGAACAGATCCCTGGTGCACACCACTGGTCACCGACCTCCGTGTAGAGTATGACCCATCTACAACCACTCTTTGCCTTCTGTGGGCAAACCAGTTCTGGATCCAAAAAGCAATGTCCCCTTGGATCCCATGCCTCCTCACTTTCTCTATAAGCCTTGCATGAGGTACTTTGTTAAATGCCTTCCTGAAATCCACATACAACTTCATCTACTGTTCTACCAGAAGGTCCTTGAAGTTGATACCACTTTGCCTCACTTCTATGGAGTCTGCCTCCATCTCCTGAGTAAGTACAGTTGCAAAAAATGTATTTAAGAACTTCACCCTTTTTTTTGGCTCTGCACATGCATTAACATTCTGATCTTCCAAAGGACCTATTTTGTCCCTTACAATCCTTTTGCTCTTAACAACTCTTAGAATCTCTTAGGTTTCTCCTTCACCATGTCTGCTAGAGCAACTTCATGTCTTCTTTTGGCCATCCCAGTTTTTTCCTAAGTGCTCTCTTGCATTTCTTGTACTCCACAAGCACTTCATTTGTTCCTACTTGCCTATACCTGCTATGTATCTCCTTTCTTTTTTAACTGAGACCTCAATATCTTTTGAAAACTAAGGTTCCCTACACTTGTTATCTTTACCTTTTATTCTGACAGGCACGTACAAGCTTTGTACTCTCAAAATTTCACATTTTACGGCCCCCCACTTAACAAGTACACCTTTGCCAGAAAACAGCCTGCCCCGATCTACACTTGCCAGATCCTTTCTGATACTATCAAAGTTGACCTTTCTCCAATTTAGAATCTCAAGCCGTGGACCAGACCCATCTTCTTCCAATGGCCACTGCACACACCTCTTGTTTACTCCCTTTTACAAAACGTAAATTCAGTCTTCCATCCAACACCCTTTTGGGTGCTAAATTCAAGAACTGTAAAACATAGCCTTGCGAATCCATAATTTTAAACATAAGCCATTCTGCCACTTCAAAAAATCTTCCCCATCTGTTCCCCAACAGTTATCAGTAGATAAGTGTTTGTCAGGTTGGAGGTCGGTGACCAGCGGTGTGCCTCAGGGATTTGTACTGGGTCCAATGTTGTTTGTCATATACATTAATGATCTGGATAATGGGGTGGTAAACTGGATTAGTAAGTATGCAGATGATACTAAGGTAGGTGGTGCTCTGGATAATGAAGTAGGTTTTTGAAGTTTGCAGGGAGGGTTATGGGCTGAGTGCGGGTCAGTGGGACTAGGTGAGTAAGCGTTCGGCATGGACTAGAAGGGCCGAGATGGCCTGTTTCCATGCTGTAATTGTTATATGGTTATCTATGTGGGGTGTAGATGGGTGAATGCAAGTAGCTTCTTCCCCTCAGGTTGGGTGAGAGGTCACAGCTTTAGAGTGAAAGGAGAAATATTTAAGGGGGACGTCGAGGGAGGGGTTTCTTCTCTCAGAGGATGGTGCAAGTGTGGAATGAGCTGCCACAGAAGTGATGGATGTAGGTTTAATTGTAACATTGAAGAGAAGTTTGGATAGTACGTGGATTAGAGAGGCTTGAAGGAATATAGCCCAGGTACAGTTGGATAGGAGTTGGCAGAAGACCAGGTTGGCTTAGACTGGGCAGGCTTTTCCTTTGCTATAGTGCTCCGTCACTCTATTCCATCAAATCTTTTCACAACAGCAAATGTACTCAAATTATTTCCTGTCAATTTTCCAAGCACTTAGAGAAATCACTCTAAAATTACAATAATTTTTTTGATTGTTTTAACACACTTTTTCACCTTCCAGCACAGACTATTAAGTTGTATGGTTCCGGGAAAATTAAAAATAAACATGCAATTGCACACAAAATGCTGGAGGAACTTGGGATTTTCTGAGTTCTCAGTTCTGAGTACATTTTTGGTGTTACTCAAGATTTCCAGCACTTGCAGAATCTCTCATGCTTAAACTTCCAATTCAGATTTGTTTTTGAAATGTAATTGCATCTACTCATCTCGTTTCACTTCCATTTGTGAAAGCTGAAGGCAAGACTGTTCTTGTCTGTATTTAGCCTAACAATTTCCCCCACTTTATAGGTTGGCACCTTACTTACCTCCTAATCTGTTAATCTTTGCTTCCTTATTTTTTATGCCTTTCTCTGATATTATTAATCAATTTTATTTTCCACTTCTCTATTCACTTGAAACCAACTGGTGAGAAGATACAGCAGCATTAGGCTCCACACCACCAGGTTCAGGAACAGATTTTACCCGAAAACCATCAAGCTCCTGGACCAGTGTAGGTAACTTCATTCACCACAACCTAGGTAATTCCACAACCTACAGACAGTCCTTCAAAGACTCTACAAAGCATGATCGCAGCATTGTTTACTTATTATTATCTTTGCACAATTTGTCTTCTTTGATTTGTCTGTCTTTGGATGTTTTATATAAGCTCTACTGTATTTCTTTATTTTCCTGTAAATGCCTGCAAGAAAATGAAGACAGGTACGTACTCTGATAATAAATTTACTTTGACCAATCAGCAGTTGTCACATTTATTTCGGTGTTGGGCAAGGTGAAGCTATCCACGCTGGCTCAGGAGCTTGACTGTTTAATGGTCTCTCATTTGATACCCTGGATTAAACTGAAACCCTTCAAAGATAAATCTGAACCATGGATGTCAATTGACGAACAGGCAAACATTCACTCCAAGCTCTCCAAACTTCATTCAGAATGAATTAATTTCGGAGAGAGATGAAACAGATCAGTTCCTGTCCAAAAAGCAACTTGGATCTGCTCCAATTTGCCTACCGGAGCAACAGGCCCACAGCAGATGCCACCTCATTGGCTCTTGACGCAATCCTGGACAGGAAAGATCCATATACCAGGATGCTCTTTATCAACAACAGCCCTACAGTCCACACTATTATCGGCTCAAAACGAATCAATAAGCTCCAAGACCTCGGCCTCAATGTCTCCTTGTGCAACTGGATCTTCAATCTCCTCACCTGCAGACCCAAGTCAGTTCAGATTGGCAACAACATGTCCTCCACATCTCCATCAGAACAGGTGCAACACAAGACTGCGTGATTAGCCCCCGCTCTACTTGCTTTACACTTATGACTGTGTGGCCAGGGCCAGCTCCAATGCCGTATTTAAGTTTGCCAATGACCCCACTGTTGTAAAAGTGGTGGTGGATCAGTATACGGGGAGGGGGGACTGAAAATCTGGCTGACTGGTCCCAAACAACAAACTTCCACTCAATGTCAGCTAATCATTGACTTCAGGAGGAGGAAAGCTGAGTCTGGGAGCCAGTGCTCATCAGAGGATCAGGGGTGGAGAGGGCCAACAATGTTAAATTCCTTAATTCAGAGGACCTGTCCTAGGCCCAGTACATAAATGCCATTATGTAGAAAGCACAGCAGTGCTTCAACTTCTTTAGGAGTTTCAAAGATTCATCATGACATCTAAAACTTTGACAAATTTCTATAAATGTGTGCAGAGTATACTGACTGGCTGCATCACAGCCTGGTATGGAAACACCAATGCCTTTGAATGGAAAATACTACAAAAAGTAGTGGATACGGCCTACTCCATCAACAGGTAAAGCCCTCTCCACCATTGAGCATATCTAAACGAAACGTTGTCACAGGAAAACTGCATCCATTATCAGACGCTCCACCTGAAGGTGCAGGAGACTCAGGACTCACACCAACAGGAACAGGAACAGTTATTACTCCTCAACCATCAGGCTCTTGAACCAAAGTGGATAACCTCACTTGCGCCGTTTCTGACCTGTTCCCATAACCTGTGGACTCACTTTCAAGGACTCTTCATTTCACGTTCTCAATATTTATTTCTTATTTATTATTATTTCTTTCTTTTTGTATTTGCAGTCTGTGCTCCTTTGCACCCTGGTTGAATGCCCAAGCTGGAGCGGTCTTACATTGATTCTGATATGGCTATTATTCTATAATGGATTTACTAAGGATTCCTGCAAGAAACTGAATCCCAGGGTTGTATATGGTGACATATATGACCTCTGATAATACATTTACCTTGAACTTTGACTTAGTTGTGTTTTTAGGTTTGTACGGATGGCCTTGAGGACAAAGAGGAAGGTTAGGGGTCAGTATAGTGTTTCACAACAGGGACCCGGAGGTGTTCTTAGATCAGGTCAGAGTCTAGACATCCACACCACTTCAAGTTCTGTGTTCGATGGCCAGCAATGTGGACGAGTGATAAACATCGGTGGGCAGATGTCGGGGCAGCATACGGGCGAGGACCCGAGTCAGAGCAAAGTCAGCGGGTTCCAGGAACTCTGACCTCAGTAGGCACATCAGCAAGACCAGAGATGAAGGCCTAGTGTTTGCGGTTCTCATCCAACGTCCTTATTCATCAGCACTGGCACGTCCTGGGCCATTCAATATTTGCACTGGAGTCGGGAAACACCTATCTTGGGGGTGGGAAGGGAGAGTGCGGGGGGAGAGAGGGGGGGAGGGAGAGGGAGGGAGAGGGGAGGGGGAGAGGGGAGAGGGGGAGGGGGAGAGGGGAGAGGGGGAGGGGGGAGAGATGAGAGTGGAGAGAGGGTAGAGAGGGGAGAGAGAGGGGAGGGGAGAGAGAGGTGAGGGGAGAGAGATGTGAGGGGAGAGAGGGGGAGAGAGGGGGAGAGGGGAGGAGAGGGGAGGGAGAGGGGAGAGGAGAGAGAGGAGGGAGAGGAGAGAGAGGAGGGAGAGGAGAGGGTAGAGAGGGAGAGGGGAGAGAGGGGAGAGGGGGGAGAGGGGAGAGAGGAGAGAGGGGAGAGAGGGGAGAGGGGAGAGAGGGGAGAGAGGGGAGAGAGGGGAGAGAGGGGAGAGAGGGGAGAGGGGAGAGGGGAGAGAGGGGAGAGGGGAGAGGGGGAGAGAGATGAGTGGAGAGAGGGTAGAGAGAGGAGAGGGTAGAGGGGAGAGAGGGGAGGGGAGAGGGAGAGAGGACTGGGGAGAGAGGGGAGAGATGAGAGTGGAGAGAGGGTAGAGGGAGGAGAGGGTAGAGGGGGTAGAGTGGGGAGGGGGAGAGGGAGAGAGGACTGGGGAGAGAGGGGAGTGAGGGGAGAGAGGGGAGAGATGAGAGTGGAGAGAGGGTAGAGGGAGGAGAGGGTAGAGGGGGTAGAGTGGGGAGAGGGGGAGGGGAGGGGGAGGAGAGAGGAGAGGGGGAGAGGAGAGGGGAAAGGAGAGAGGAGATAGGGGAGAGAGGACTGGGGAGAGAGGGGAGTGGGGAGTGAGGGGAGAGGAGAGAGGAGAGAGGGAGGGGAGAGAGGGAGAGGGGAGAGAGGGAGAGGGAGAGGGGAGGGGGGAGAGGGGAGGGGGGAGAGGGGAGGGGGAGAGGGGAGGGGGAGAGGGGAGGGGGGAGAGGGGGAGAGAGGGGAGAGAGGGGAGAGGAGAGAGGAGAGAGGGTGAGGGGAGAGAGGGAGAGGGAGAGGGAGAGGGGAGAGGGGAGAGGGGAGAGAGGGGAGAGAGGGAGAGGGAGAGGGAGAGGGGAGAGGGAGAGGGGAGAGGGGGGAGAGGGGAGAGGGGGGAGAGGGGAGCGAGGGAGAGGGGAGAGGGGGGAGAGGGGGAGAGGGGAGGGGGAGGGGGGAGAGGGGGAGAGGGGAGAGGGGAGAGGGAGGGGGGGAGAGGGGAGAGGGGGAGGGGGAGAGGGGGAGAGGGGGAGGGGAGAGGGAGAGGGGGAGGGGAGAGGGGGAGGGAGAGGGGGAGGGAGAGGGGGAGGGAGAGGGGGAGGGAGAGGGGGAGGGAGAGGGAGGAGAGGGGAGAGGGAGAGGAGAGAGGGGAGGGGGAGAGGGGAGAGAGGGGAGGGGGAGAGGGGAGAGGGGGAGGGGGAGAGAGGGGAGAGGGGAGAGAGGAGAGGCGAGAGAGGGGAGAGATGAGAGTGGAGAGAGGGTAGAGAGGGGAGGGGAGAGAGAGGGGAGGGGAGAGAGAGGTGAGGGGAGAGAGAGGTGAGGGGAGAAAGAGGTGAGGGGAGAAAGAGGTGAGGGGAGAGAGGGGGAGAGAGGGGGAGAGGGGAGGAGAGGGGAGGGAGAGGGGAGAGGAGAGAGAGGAGGGAGAGGAGAGGGTAGAGAGGGAGGGGAGAGGGGAGAGAGGGGAGAGAGGAGAGAGGGGAGGGAGGGGAGAGGGGAGAGAGGGGAGAGAGGAGAGAGGGGAGAGAGGGGGTGAGATGGGGGAGAGGGGAGGAGAGGGGAGGGAGAGGGGAGGTGGAGAGAGGAGGGTGAGGGTGATGAGGAGGGAGTGTGAGAGGGTAGAGAGGGAGTGGGGTGAGTGGGAGGGGAGAGGGGGGGAGAGGGGAGAGAGGAGTGAGGGGAGAGGGGAGAGGGGAGTGAGGGGAGAGAGGGGAGAGAGGGGAGTGAGGGGGAGAGAGGGGAGAGGGGAGAGGGAGAGAGGGGAGAGGGGAGAGGGGGAGAGTGATGAGTGGAGAGAGGGTAGAGAGAGGTGAGGGTTAGAGGGGAGAGAGGGGAGGGGAGTGGGGAGAGGGATGGGGAGAGAGGGGTGAGATGTGAGTGGAGAGAGGGTAGAGGGAGGAGAGGGTAGTGGGGGGTAGAGTGGTGGAGGGGAGAGGGGAGAGAGGACTGGGGAGAGTGGGGGTGTGAGGGGAGGAGGGGAGGATGAGAGTGGAGAGAGGGTAGAGGGAGGAGTGGGTTAGAGGGGGTAGAGTGGGGTGAGGGGGAGGGGAGGGGGAGAAGAGAGGAGAGGGGGGAGAGGAGAGGGGAGAGGAGAGAGGAGAGAGGGAAGAGAGGACTGGGGAGAGAGGGGAGTGGGGAGTGAGGGGAGAGGGAGAGGGGGGAGAGAGGGGTGAGGAGAGAGGAGAGAGGGAGGGGGAGAGAGGGGAGCGGGGGAGAGGAGAGGGGAGGGGAGGGGGGAGAGGGGAGAGGGGAGGGGAGGGGGGAGAGAGGGGGGAGAGAGGGGAGAGAGGGGAGAGAGGGGAGAGGAGAGAGGAGAGAGGGTGAGGGGAGGAGAGGGAGAGGGGAGAGGGGAGGAGGGAGGGAGAGAGGGAGAGGGAGTGGGAGAGGGAGAGGGAGGGGGTGTGAGGGGAGGGGTAGAGGGAGAGGGGGAGAGAGGTGAGAGGGAGAGGGAGAGGGAGAGGGGGGAGAGGAGAGGAGGAGAGAGGGAGGGGGAGAGAGGGAGAGGGGGAGGGAGGGGGAGAAGAGAGGAGAGGGGGAGAGGGAGAGGGGGAGAGGAGAGAGGGAGGAGGGGAGAGAGGACTGGGGGAGGAGGGGGTAGTGGGGGGTGAGGGGAGAGGGTGAGGGGGAGAGAGGGGAGAGGAGAGGGAGAGGGAGAGGGGAGAGGGGGGAGAGGGGAGAGGGGAGAGGGGGGAGAGGGGAGAGGGGAGTGGGGAGGGGGAGGGGGGAGGGGGGAGAGGGGAGAGGGGAGAGAGGCGAGAAGGGAGAGAGGGTAGAGAGGGTGTGTGTGTGTGTATGTGTGTGTGTGTGTGTGTGTGTGTGTGTGTGTGTGTGTTAACACTTCAGTTTCTAGGTGAGGAATGGAAGCCTCACTCTCAGCTTTGAGGCTTGGCTCCCAATCACACTGCTCTCTCAGGAGGTCATATTAATCGCATTCATAAACCCAGATTCCTTTAGAAGATACTCTCTTCCTGCAACGGCAAAAGATAAACAGAGGGAGTAGTGACTAAATTATACAGTAACGTAGCCTACACTCGTGACTGTTCAATATGGAGAAAGAGTCCAGAGCACTCTCAGAAACCCAGAGTGTGTACATTCATGAGTGAGTGGGTGGGAGGAATTAACTACCCTTAACCAATTCCTGCCTTTTTCAAATTAACATATATCCTGTCCATGTGAATTTTCTGCCATAACTTCCCCACCAATGATCAGCTTGTCGTAACCTGGCCTATCCCTGCTGCATGTCTCATTGACCTGTCCAGGTGCAGGCTGTTGGAGCCTGGGAGTTTAAATAGATCAGCATGGACTGGGTGGGCCAAAGGGCCTGTTTCTGTGCTGTAATTTTCTATGACTCGACATGACTCTAAATGGAACAACGTTAACTGTCCTGCAGTCTTCTGGTACCTCAGCTGCAGCTGGTGAGGACAAAATCTCTGAGTGGGCCTCATTGTTTCCTCTTGCATTCTGGGATAGGTTGCTTCCTGACGCTTTCGTACACAGTCCAACACATCCACCTTATCCAAGTTCAAAGCAAATCTATTATCAAAATAGATATCAGTCACCTGGAGATTCATTTTCTTGTGGGCATTCACAGTAAATACAAAAACAATGGACTCAATGAAAACCACACACAAAAAAACAGACTAACAACCAATGTGCAAAAAGCAGATAACAAATTGTGCAAATACAAAAAGATAAACAAAATTATAGATAAATAAGTAATAAATAATATTAAGAATAGGACTTGTAGAGTCCTTGAAAGTGAGCCCACAGGCTGTGGAATCAGTTCAGTGTCGAGGTGAGTGAAGTTATCCACTCTGGTTTAGGAGCCTGATCACTGAGGAGTAATATTTGTTCCTGAACCTAGTGACGTACTTCCTTCCAGATGTCTGCGGCAAAAACCTGGATGGTGGGGGTCCTTGATGATGGATGCTGCTTTCCTACAACAGTACTCAACGGTGGGGTGGGTTTAAGCGGTGATGGACTGGGCCGTGTCCAGTGCCTTTTGTAGCTTTTCCCATTAAAGGGCATTGTGTCCCCATACCAGGCATGCATGCCGTCAATACACTCTCCACTGTGCATCTGCAGAAGCTTGTCAAAACTTTAGATGACGTGCCTTCTAGAGGTGCTGCCATTTCTTTTTTTGTAATGGCATTTATGTGAAATGATAATGCTGAGGGATTTAATGTTGCTGACCCTCTTCATCTCTGATCCCCTGATGAGGACTGGCTCCTAGACCTCTAGTTTCCTCATTCTCACACTGTCAATAATCAGCCCTTTGGTTTTGCTGACATTGAGTGAGAGGGTTTTGTAGATTCAGCCAGGTTTTCGGTATCCCTCCAAATGCTGAGTTTCCACCACCTTTAACTCAGCCAACATCTCCATAACTAATATATGGAGCTGTACTTAACCTCAGTCATAAGTATACAGCGAGTAAAGCAGGAAGCCAAGCACACAGCTTTATCGTAAACTTGTGTTGATGGTGATTGTGGAGGAGACGCTGTTGTTAATCTGAGTTATCTGCGGTCTGCAAGTGAGAAAATAGAGGATCCAGTTGCACAAGGACATATTGCAGCCTAGGTCTTGGAGCTTAATGATTAGTTATGAGGGGATGATGGGTGTTGAATGCAGCACTACAGTCAATGAAGAGCATCCTGTTGTATTCACTGTGCAGCTGTCCCCAAGTGAATGAAGAGCCAGTGAGATGGCATCTGCCTGTTGTGATGGTAGTCAAATTGCAGTGGATCCAAGTCACTCCTCAGGCAGAAGTTGTACCCTACAGTATACAGTCTAATAAAACTTGAAGTGGTTAAAATCCAGGAATGATCCTGAGAGCACAGAGACTTTTAAGATGATTGGTTTTCTTCTCTGAATGCCTTAAGTCATAATGCTGTAATGAATTAGAGCTCAGCTAAACTGCTGCATTTGACTATTTAGTTCCCTTTCTGCTCCATCTGGTTTAAGGAAGTGCTGAACAGACAAGAAATTAGTGATATTCATCATAAGAACACAAAAAGCCTCGGATTGCACAAATAAATTCAGTTCAGCGTTGCTGCTCGACTCCTCTGAGCACAGCTTCAGTCTAATCAACCTGTTTGAAAATGTGACCATGGCAAAAACTCTCAGTCAGGTGAGTGACTTTGTTCTCCTACGTTGAATAATATACAAGGATGATAGTGAGACAAAAAGCATCCTCAAGCAAGAGGATCAACGAGGTCTCTCTTCCAACCATCCGAGATACTTATCAGGAGCTCTGCATACACAGAGCCCTTCACATTGCTAAGAATCCCTCCCATCCATCCCACAATTTCTTTAGCCCCCCCTACCATCAGGCAGGAGGTCCTGTAGCATTAGCACAAGGACTGTTCAGACGGGGATGGCTTCTTCGCCCAGGCTGTGGGTCTACTGAAATGCCTGCCACTGCCCAGGTCTCATCACGTATGAAGTGCCAGCAGCATTATCCTTTTACTTTTTAACTTGTGTTGTAAATGTCAATCTTCTGGAATATATTTTATTATTTGTTAATTTATTTGGGGTATTATCTACTTAACGTGTTGTATGTGAGTTATAAGTACTATGTTGTGGACATTTGTCCAGAGTAGACGCGCCCAACCTGGGGATCATGGACTCCTTGCTTAATGGTATTGGCCCAGGACATAACAAAGAGAGGTTGGAATCCCTGGCCCAGAGGAATATTGTTTCATTTGATGGCATACATGTAAATGATTGAATGTCAATTAATTTGAACTTGAACTTGTATCAAGCTGAGACATTAAGAGCTCTGCCGGTGCTTCTCTAGAATGGCAGGGGAGATCATATTCACAAGAAATTAGTTTGAGAAAGCTGCAGTATGGAATTGGGACAATAGATATAAGTGACCATGCACCTATATATTTATCTGTTGATTTTGACCTACAATTTGGAAACTAAATTCAAGTCTACTCAATGATCTGTACTTTAAGGAACAAATTAAAAAAGAAATTGGTCTCTACTTGGAATTTAATGATAATGGAGAGGTTTCACCTCCCATTTTATGGGATACTCTGAAGGCAGTCTTAAGAGGGAAAATTATAGCGATATCTTCATATAAGAAAAAATAAGGAATAAAACATTAGAGGAATTACAAAATAGGCTGAAGGAACTAGAGAAAAAACGCAAACTGAATTTGGCACAGGATACATTAGGGGAAATTAAAAGAATTAGGAATGAAATAAATAATTTGGCTACGCAAGAAATCAGGAAAAACTTAATGTTTCTGAAACAGAGACATTATGAAAGTGGATCAAAATCTATGAAAATACTGGCGTGGAAACTAAAAAAAAAGATAGAAGAAAATACAATTCATAGGATTAGGGACCCAAGAACGAAAATGATAAAAAATAAGCTAAGTGAAGTTCAAGAAGCTTTTGAAGTGTTTTACAAAACGCTATATTCCAAAGTTCCAGGGGGAAGCATAACCCAAATTGACACCTTCTTGAATTCTCTAGAGTTATTCACTTTAAGCGAAGAACAAAATAGAAGGATGACTGCTGACATAACTGAAGCTGAATTAAAAGCTGCAATTAGTAGGCTTAAATTAAGCAAGTCACCAGGATCAGATGGGTATACGGCAGAGTGGTACAAAGAATTTAAAAATGAGTTAATTCCTGTTTTACTCCCCACACTGAACTGGGCTCTAAAAAAAGCACAAATGCCACCCAGTTGGAAGGAAGCGATAATCTCAGCTATACCGAAAGAAGGGAAGGATAAAATGGAATGCGGGTCATTTAGACCAATATCCGTTCTTAATGTAGATTATAGGTTATTTACCTCCATCATGGCCAAATGATTAGAGGAGCTTCTACCCATACTGATACGTAATGATCAGACAGGTTTTATACGACAACGCCAGACTCAACAATATACGAAGGACACTTCACATTATGGATCATATACAAAAAAATAAAATCGAAGCAATAGTGATAAGCGTGGACGCTGAAAAAGCATTTGATTCGGTTAATTGGAATTTTCTTTACAGAGTTTTACATAGATTTGTTTTCCAAGACACAATTATTAAAACTATACAGACACTATATGACAATCCTACTGCTAGGATTAAAATCAATGGATATTTATCAAATATTCTTACCCTAGAAAGGGGCACGAGACAGGGTTGTGCATGGTCACCACTACTCTTTGCGTTATATCTGGAACCATTAGCTCAATACATCGGACAAAATGAAGATATTAGGGGAATTACTATTAAAGAGACAGAGCATAAATTGGCTTGTTATGCGGATGACATTTTGATCTATCTAGGGCAACCAACATACTCTTTATCTAAATTGATGCAATCCTTTGAACAATATGGTCAATTATCAGGATACAAGATCAACATAGATAAAACCCAATTACTTTCATATTACTATAGCCCACCAAGAGAAATTGAAAGTTGATACCCCTGGGCATGGCACACAGAGTCTTTCAAATATTTGGGCATCATTATGCCAAAAGATTTGGCAAAATTATCAGAATGTAATTATCAACCTCTATATAAAAAAAAATTAAGGAAGGTGTGGGAAGATGGAGCCTGATTTCTTTTTTCAGTCTCAGTTCAAGGATTGAGTCTATTAAAATGAATATACTGCCCAGACTGTTATATCTCTTTCAGACCCTACCAATAGAGATTAATCAATATCAATTCAATGAATGGAACAAGATGCTATCAAGGTATATTTGGCAGGGTAAAAGGCCTAGAGTTCATCTCAAAACTTTGCAATTAGCAAAGGAAAAGGGGGGGATGGGGCTTGCCTTCTCTTAGAGATTATTATTCTGCAGCACAGTTGAGAGCTGTGACATGTTGGTGCAACCCATCATATGACGCTCAATGGAAAAACATTGAGGAGCGGGTACTTCCCATCCCCATACAAGCAATTTTGGCTGATAACAACCTGCAAAGGTACATAGATACTATTGATAACCCATGGGTGAAATTGACTCTTAAAATATGGAAAACCACTATAAAAGAATATAATCTAGAGGGAGATACTGCAATTCTTAAATGGTGTGCACATGACTCTGATTTTACACCAAATAAATTGGATGCTAGATTTAAGGACTGGACAGCTAAGGGAATAACAGTTCTTTGCAACATAATGAAAGAAGGAACACTGTTCAGTTTTGAAATGCTTAAAGAGAAACACTTATTAGAAAAACAGGATTTTTATCAGTATTTACAGATGCGACAATATGTTAATAAGACGCTTAAAAATGTAACCAAGGCAAATACATGCTTGATAGAGCTCTTTAGAAAAGCATATAATTCAGATAATGGTAGTAGAATCATTTCAAGCATGTACAAGGGGTTGTCAAATCTTAAAACACATTCGACTTCATACATTAAAACAAAATGGGAGAAGGAAGGAGGGATAATTATATCTGAGGAAGAATGAACAATAATATGGAGGTATCAATGGAAGTGTACCAGTTCACAGAAACGGAGGGAGTTTGGATGGAAAAACTTGATAAGATATTTTATTACACCCTCTCAGAAATCCCATTATGATAGTAACCTCCTTGTTTGCTGCAGAAATTGTGGAAATCAAAATGCAAATCATTATCATATTTTTTTGAGACTGCCCTGTTATCAAAAACTATTGGAGGGGGATACACAATGCCCTACAAGACATCTTTAAATGTGAAATACCCTTGGAGAGTAAGACCATATATTTTGGATATATACCTCAAGAATGGTTGAAAAGAGATTAAATATTTAATGAATATCCTGTTGGTGGCTGGTAAAAAGACTCTTACTAGGAAATGGTTATCACAGGAGAGCCCAACTTTAAATACATGGATGGAAATTACAATGGACATTTACAAAATGGAGAAGATAACAGCATCTGTTAATCATAAGCTGGAACAATTTGATTCATACTGAGAAAAATGGTTTAACTACATAATGCCTCATAGGCCTGATTTTATTCTCATAAATCAATGAATCTGTTGTAAAAAAAAAATCACTCCCTACTTGTACATAGTTCTTTCCTTTTGCTTGTTTTTTTCTTTCCACTCTTTTCTATAAGTGTATACCTCAGATAAATACTTTGTGGAGATTTTGTGATATATATGATTATATGATATATATGTACAATGTCTGAAATACATCTTATGGAAATGTTTGTTTGATGATGAACTTCAATAAAAAAATAAATCACAAACAGAGAAAGCTGCAGTAGCTAAAATAAATTTAATATCAAAGTACATACGTCCCCTACCTACAGGTACAGTTTCTGTAATAAATGATCATTATTTTTATCTATTACTTTTTGGGGAACAGCCTGTTGTTGGCTAAGTATCATAAAAAATTAATGCTAAATTCCAGGACTTGGATTTCACCCAAAAATTGGCATAAAAATGAATGCTGAATTCCGGGACCTGGAGTTAACCCCAGCCACAGATGCTCTGTGTTTGATTTTTGTATGACTTCCACATTACTGCATTCATTTCCACCAGATGATCTGGGTTCCCAGACACCCCAAAGATGTGCTGATGGTTTGTTAGCCTTTGTGAATTACCCCTGGTTTCAGTAGGTAGTAACAGAAATCGAAGAAGCACTAATGAATCAGCACGAGTACCTGATACACAGGGACAAGGGGGAGGAATTGAGAGTTTAGAAGAGACTACTGAAACCTAAACCTTAAAATTCCCTACTTCTCTTTCTTAAGATGTGAATCTGATATTAATGCTACAATCAAGCACTTACAGTATAAACATACAGAACTTCAGAAAGACAGGAGCAGTCACAAAGACTGGGTAAGCGGAGTTTGAAATTGGAATCGGCTGGATTTTCATATCTGGTTTATCTAAAATTTGTTCTAAGTTAGCACTTTTGTGTCAACACCCTACCTGAACTTGAGGATAGACATAAAGTTAATGAAGAGAAATGGGGGAGAGGAACAATTAGATAAGGTACTCTATCGTCAGCATTTCATCTTTTTTAAGTTTTGACATTATATCACACAAAGTCTGAATTTTATTTAAGCCAAGAAGATAGCAGGAAGTTCAGTTAACAATCAACAGCAACGTTTAAGAGGAGTTGGGTGAGATACATGAATCGGAGGGTTTTGGAGGGATAGGCAGGTAGACGGGTCTAGGCCGAAGATCAGGTTAGATAGATAGATACATAGATAGATAGATAGATAGATAGATAGATAACTTTATTCATCCCCATGGGGAAATTCAACTTTTTTCCAATGTCCCATACACTTGTTGTAGCAAAACTAATTACATACAATACTTAACTCAGTAAAAAATATGATATGCATCTAAATCACTATCTCAAAAAGCATTAATAATAGCTTTTAAAAAGTTCTTAAGTTCTTAGGTCAGCATTGCCTAGGTGGCCTGAAGGACCTGTTTCAGTGCCATAGTACTCAACGACTCTAATCTAACACCCACAAAGTACTGAGAAAGCAAGAGTAATCCTTGAGCAATTTATGGCAAGCATGGACCACTCTAATTAGCACAATAGCCAACCCAATGAGTAAATCCATCACACTAGATCTTGGGCATTCAACATGGCCCATGCTGAACAAATTACTAACCATGCAACCTTGCTCTTTTGTTCCTTATACTGTAAGAGTCATTAGACGTCTAGAATATTCCAATAGCTATGAAGTGTTGTGAAGGCCTAAGATATTAATTATAAAATATAAGCGGATGTTTGTTCTTTCTTAGAAGATGAGTTAAAATTGCTTAATCTACAATTAATCATGACAGGCAGAATTTATTATCCTTCCCCAGGTTAGCTTGTGCATGGACCCTGGATCTATAGAATTGCCCTCTCAAATACTCCAGCAAGCTGCACAGGGCATCGTTAAGTAAAACAACAAATAATCTGCTGGAGCAATTCATCAGGTCAAGCAACGTCAGGGGGAAGGAGTTGTCGATGTTTCAGGTCAGAAACCTGCCTCCGGCCTAAAACATTGACAACTCCTTTCCTCCCACAAATGCAGCTCAACAATTGTTGCTCCAAATTCCAGCCTCTGCAGCCTCTTGTGTCTCCCGGGAGACGGAGCGGTGGGCAGTACAGGCCAGTCTCACCAGTAACACCTGTGTATTCATAGTCTGTGACTATGACAAAAGAGAATAGGGTTCACCAGGTAAAAGCGGCCATACCACCGCTATCTGTAAAGAGTTTGCATGTTCTCCCCGTGACTGCATAGGTCTCCGCCAAGTGCTCTGGTTTCCTCCCATATTCCAAAGACATACAGATTGATAGGTTGTCCCATGATTAGGCTCATGTTAAATCAGGGGCTGCTGGGCAGGGCAGATTGAAGGACCTCAGTGGGCCTACTCAATAAATAAATAAATAAGTTAAATGGCAAACTGAACAAGAGTCTAGAATTAGAGTGATTCAGATAACCTGGATGGTTCTAGGATTATAGCGATGGAGGAGACATCTTTCAACTAACATATTCTGTTTTGATACTTAGATGTGCTAATGGCTGACCCTACAGCAAGCATCGAGATTACTGCACAGACAAACTTCTCTCATGGCAACTCCACGTGCCAGCTGCCGTACACGATGTTCCCAGTGTTTAGTCTGTGTGCATATTCAATCATTTGTATAGTTGGAGCCATTCTTAACTGCCTGGCTTTCTATGTGTACTTCTGTCACATTCCCAGCAGTAACAGCATCATTGTTTATTTGAAGAACTTGGTCATAGCTGATTTCTTGCTGCTCCTGTCTCTGCCAATAAGAATCGTTGAATTGAATGTACAGTTCCCCGACAAACTAAGAAAATTCTACTGCACTTTCATAGTATCCCTCTTCTATTTGAATATGTACTCAAGCATTCTCTTCCTGGGATTCATTGCAGCCAACAGATACCTGAAGATTGTGAAGCCACTTAATACGTACACATTCCAAAAAGTCAAAACCGCAAAAATTCTCTCTGTCGGAATCTGGTGTTCACTCTTTGCCCTTGGGTTGTCTTACACATTCCTGAAGGGACAAGGCCCATCGCAGACCAAAGCAACAATGTCTTGCCTAGAACTAAGAAGTGGTTTTGGAGTTCACTGGCACCTGACCCTCCACACTGGGGGCACAGTCTTGTTTTTACTCGTGCTAATAGCCCTTTGCTTCTTCTACTTCCAAACTATGAGACGACTGGACAAATGCCCAACTCCAAGCTCAAGCAAGAAGCAAGTCAAGGCAAAGAACAACATTCTGATTCTGCTTGTTGTATTTCTAATATGCTTTGTTCCTTATCACATCTTCAGGATTCCCTACATATTGTCACAGGTAAACATCATTTCTAATTGCAATTGGAAAAAGATGTTCTTAATCATCAAGGAACCAACTATAATCCTGGCAACGCTTAATTCATGCTTGGATCCAGTGATCTACTTTCTTTCTTGCAAAGCTTTCAGGTCAAAGTTAGGTCTGGATAAAAATGCAGATGACGACAGTGATCCACAAAGAGATCGGTCCTCGCGTGCTAACATCTCACAGACTGTGCTAGACTCTGCCGGAAACAGCCACGGCAACGGCATGAATGACTGCAATATAAACCTCGAAAACCTAAAATAAGTTTCACTTTCAGCCATTTGACATTACCGTGGAGAGCTTAGCAACTCACTTTAAGAAGAGTTAGGAAGATAGGCTGCAGTTACACCCTTTGTCTTCGGAATTGTCCACAGTACTTCAAATCCGCTGACTGATTCTGAAATGCAAACCGACTTCCTCATCTGGTGAAAGTGTGACAATGTCTCAAAAAACTGGAATAAAATCATCTGATGTCGCCTGAGAGCCAAACAAAAGGAAGATGTGATAATTTTGACAACTATAATCTCTGGCAGCAACACGCTTTTTGAAGACATCTATTTACTCAACAAATTATTTCATCTCCATACATGTATATAAAGGGTTAATCTTTGTGCTTGTCAAATGTCTCTCACCAGCTTGGCCTTGATTGTAACAGGACTGGCTGCAGGAGTTTTGAATGCTGCTCTGGGAATACTGTGGCGACAACCGTGGAAACATGAGTGTCAGTTGAACACAACTACGGTAGAACTCATGAAGCGTGCTGACAAGTGAAGATTGGTTCTGATTCAGTGGCTTGAGATGGCGCTATGTCTTTATTCATCCACTTGCGGCAGTATTTCACATCAGTGGAAAGAATATAAAGTCGGGAGCTTGGGGGTAGTTATTCAGGGCCTCACCCATCGATGGGCTGGTCATGAACAGTGCCACGGATTGAGATGGAGGTGTGTCGCAACGAGAGAGACCTGTGTACACCTAGGATAGTATTTCAATGCTTGTTCTGCTCTGCCCTAGTAAAGCTGATTTTAAGTAGATAAGTGGAATTTGTATCTTTCTGCCCATCTGAACTGGATCTGAGAACCTTGAAAGGTTCACTTATTATCAAAGTATGGATGCAGTATACAACTCTGAGGTTCGTCTTCTCCAGATAGCCACGAAACCAATGGAAGTCCATTCAAAGAGAAACCGAAAACCCACTCCCCCCACACAAAAAAAGAACAGCAACGCAGTCATCAACACCCCCAACGTCCCCCCGCACGAAGTGCAACAAGATCATTGTGCCCCAACTTGCCCTCCCCACACAAAAAAATTAACAAAAACACAAGAACATTGACCCCCCCTAAGTCCCCTATTGGTGTAACGAAACAATACACATCATACTTTTGACCTAAATTTCATAGTAATAAGGATGCTCTGAGCTGCCATTAGATATAAAAGAAACTTTAAAATAACAACTTTTATTAATAATCTCTGCTCTTTTTTGTAAATCAGCAACTTCAAGCTGGAATGACAGAGCAGATTCAGTGAATCAAATGGCCTCATTCTGCTCCTATGCCTTATGGTCTAAAGCCAAGATAAAATTTATATTCAACTATTCTATGTACTGTACTATAAATTATTAATCTAGCAATTATGTCAATGCCCATGTGCAATACAAATAACAATGTTTAATACTTTGTATTATCTTGTATGTTATTTCAGAGGTTACCTTTATGAAGTAATTCATTCAGAAAAATCTTTGGTCTCTTATTCTAGTCACAGAATCATTTTATTTTACAAAAATTTAATAGTAAGAAATTATTGAAGATAAACTGTGGAAAAAAGCAAGAATAGCTATTTACATAATCACTGCAAAATATCTTCATGTATTAAATATTTGATCTCAAGTTTAATTGAAAAAGGAAATAAAATCTGTGTATAGCATTTTTGTAAATCTCATCTTTTTGCTTTATTTATTAACTTGAATTGACTGTAGTCTTCTAAGTGTCTGGACATCATTGTACTCCCAAATAATTACGTTGTTGTGCATAGAGAGACTGGATTTGGAGAAGATGTCTTCTATAGTGGGGGACTCCGGGATCAGAAGGGCACAGTTTCAGATCAGAAGGATGATCCTTTAGAGCAGGGATGAGAAGGAATTCCTTTAGCGAGAGGGTGGTGAATCTGTGGAATTCTTTCCCTGACACAGACTGCTGTGGAGGGCCAAGTCATTGGGTATATTTAAAGCAAAGGTTGATAGTTTCTAATTAGTAAGGGTGTCAAAGTTTACGGCGAGTAGGCAGGAGAATGGGGTTGGGTGTAGTTTATATTACATTGACTGTTCTATTTATTATAAATTACTATGATTGCACATTTAGACAGAGACATAACGTAAATATTTTTACTCATGTACGTGAAGGATGTAAGAAATAAAGTCAATTCAATTCAATTGAGAGGGGAAATAAATCAGCCATGGAGAAGCAGACTCGATGGGCTGAATGGCCTAATTCTGCTCCTATTTCTTATGGTCAATGATCTAACTGATGCAATATCAGAGGCAAACTAACTTCAGTTTCAGTCTTTACATTAATACCTGGGAAACAAAAATGTTTATTATGGGTTAATGTTTTAAATAGCAGAAAACGGGAAGGGTGGGATAGTAGCTAACAATGTTTATTACGGGTTAATGTTTTAAATAGCAGAAAACGGGAAGGGTGGGATAGTAGCTAACAAACAGCTAACAAAGAGTTTTATCTGCTTTGCTTGCTTGCTGATTTGGTCATATTACCACAACCACAGCAGTGCACTTGCATCAAAATTAAAGATAGTTGTGAATGCAAATGAGATCTTCTTTGTTTTAAACAACACCAGGGCCTCACAAAGTGCCTGAATTGAAATGCAAAGTTGTTCCTTTTGCCGCAGATACACCAAGGGGAAAGCGGTGAACTAGATTCTACACAATAAATACCTTGACATTCAGTGTTAAAACAAAAACTGAATTGCTCTTAAGATTGTGCAAGAGTTGTGTAATTATATTAAGTGAGAAATACTTAAGATTCACTTTTTCACAGTTCTTTTTCTCCCCCCCAGTTTCACCACTTATTCTGAAAAGCCCCTCTCACAGGCATTTCCCTGCAAACCGACTCCAAGTAGATCAAATGCAGTCACACCAATATGTGCAGTGTTGTAGTAAGACTCCCCAACCTTAATGTGTTATCTTCAATGCAATACAGACCCAGAGAATGCAATAATTCTCCTGCCTAATGTTTTCTGCATTGTTCATTTCCTGTTAGCAAATTTAGCTAGTCCATAATCAGATAAACCTGCAGCATCATTGCCCTACACGCTTGCAGACATGATGCCCGTCGGTACAGCAGCGTTCTGTTATCCCACCCCATCTAAAGGACATTCTGCAGTCCACTCCTTCCTATCAAAGGCATCGCCTCGGATTTCCCAGTGTTATGCTCCATCTGCCAAAGCTTTACCTGGACCCACACAGACTCCACACCCTCCTCACGTACGCAAAATACTCTGCAGGTGCTGGAAATCTTCAGCAACACACACACACACACACGCAGCAGGGCAGGCAGCATCTCTGGAAAGAAATAAACAGTCGGCATCTCAGGCTTCATTGGGACTGGATAGGAAGGGAGAAGAGGCCAGAGGATGGAAGTTAGGGGAGGGGGGGAAAACGTTCAAAGTAGAGGGTGATAGATTAAGCCAAATGGGTGGAGGAAGGGGGATGAAGCGAGAAGCTGGGAGATGATGGGTGGTAAATGTATAGAGCTGAAGGAGGCAGAAATTGATAAGAGGGGAGTGGAGAATGGCAGAAAGGAAAGGAAGAGGGGCACCACGGGGTGGTGATAGGCAGGTGATGAGAAGAGGAGGGGTAAGAAGGGAGCCAGAATGGGAAATGGAAGAAAAGGGAAAGGGAGGGGGAGAAATTGTTAGAGAAATCGATGTTCATGCCGTCCGAGTTGGAGGCTACCCAGAGGGAACCCAAGGATGGCCTCATCGTGGTAGCACAGAAAGCCATGGACCAAAATGTTGGAATGGGAATGGAGATGGGAATTAAAATGGAGGCTTCCAGAAAATCCAGCTTGTTGCGGATGGAGCAAATATGCCAAACTACATCGGGTATCACCGGTATAGAAGGGGCCACATTGGGAGTATAGTTAGATTCTCTATTTCTTCAGCTCTTTTTTCAGTTTCACCACTACTGCACATATTCTGAAAAGTCTCCCTCACAGGTATTTCCCAAGTGGAGGAGAAATCAACGTTCATGCTGTCAGATCGGAGGCTACCCAAACGGAACATGAGGTGTTACCCCTCCAAACTGAGTGTGGCCGCATCGTGGCGGTAGAGGAGGCCATGCATCAACATGTCAGAACAGGAATAGGGATTGGAAAGAAAATGGTGACCACTGGGAAACCCAAACTGCTCGGCAAAGTGGCCCGCCAGTCTACATCAGCACATCTTCAGACTGTGTTGGTCGTTGATGCAATATAATACACTTCACTGTATGTTTCAATATACACGGGGCAGATAAAGCTAATCTTTAGCACCAGCTGTGCAAAAGCTTTTTAATTACACAGAACGGTACAGCACTGGAAGGCCATTCAGCCCACAGTGCTGTGCCAAACTTGCTGCCGATTTATTTTAAGTGTCCTCCAGATCTTTCCATATTCATGAGTCTGTGCAATATTAGGCCTGGTAAACCATTTTAGCCACCTACCACACTTTGGGTAAAAAAAATCCAGCCCCTCACGCCACCTTTAATGTAAGGCCATAAGACATAAGAGCAGAATTAGACCATTCAGCCCATCGAGTCTGGGCCACAATTTCATCATGGCTGATCCATTTCCCTCTCAACCCCATTCTCCAGCCTTCTCCCCATTACTTTTCACGTCTTGATTAATCAATAACCTGTCAACCTATGTTCAGCCTTTAATCTTAAAAGCACATCTGGAGTTTCACATTTCTACCAAGTTCTGACTGGGCATTTTCAATGAGTGGTAGCAAACAAATTCTGTAGTGGAGTAAGGTTGAGAGATTACAGCAATTTAAATGTAGACACTGAGATCTCCTTTCTGGCATTCTACCTCTCATTACTACGAGCTAACCCTTGTGTTATACTCCCGACCATCCCACAGACAGCCTGCCAGCTATCCCATGAAAAGCAGCTTCCCCAGAATCAGCAGTTCACCTGCAGCTGAAAGATCGCACATTTAAGATGGAACTCCATTGCCAAAATCAATAGAAAACATTGCACTCTTCCCCTTGATCCTGCACATTTTTCATGCTCCCCCTCAACCTTACAGCCTCAGCTTCCTTTCTGCCTTAGTGTTACTAAAAATATTATAATATCACAACTTCATGATGTATCCCAGCTGATCAAATATCATTTCACTGGTTATAAGCATTATGTGATTTCAATGTGCAGAGTCTAAAAGTGTTAGCCATATTTCTCTGGGTCTGGAACTGTATGCACCAGACCACACAAGTAAAGCTAATTTCCTTCCCTAACAAGAGAAAATCTGCACAACAACACACACAAGAACTACTAGAGCAGGGGTCCCCCATTATTAAGGACTCTCATCACCTAAGACACGCCCTCTTCTATTGCTACCATCAAGAGGGCGGTATAGGATCCCGAAGGCACATACTTAACATTTTAGAAACAGCTTCTTCCCCTCTGCCACCTGATTTCTGAATGGACAATTAAACCATGTACACTAGGCAACACGAGTGAATCTGCAGATGCTGGAAATAAATGAAAACACAAAGTGCTGGCAGAACTCAGCAGGCCAGACAGCATCTATGAGAGGAGGTAGTGACGACATTTCGGGCCGAAACCCTTCATCAGGAGGGTTTCACTACCATGTACACTACCTCAGTCTTTCTTTTTACTCTCTGTTTGCACTATTATTTAATTCAATTCTATATAAATTTATTGTGATTTATCGTTTTATTATGTTAAACCTGATTCTGATTCTGAGCATTACATCTTTGCTTTTATATTCTAGTCTGCTTGAAATCAATCACTTGCCTTCTGTACCACTGACTCAACCTTCAGCGAATCCTACACAATGACTGCCAAGTCACTTTGCATGTCTGATTTTTGAATTTTCTCCCCACTTAGAAAATACTATTCACCTTTATTTCTTCTACCAATGTGACGACCACACACTTCCCACACTGTATTCCATCTGCCACTTCTTTTCTCATTCTCCCAATCTGTCTAGGTGCTTCTGCAGACAGGGTTGGTTCAGATTGCTGCATCAGTGTTATACTGGTGCAGTGAGCAGCAAAAAGATTTAAGGGTATTGAAGATTAGCTTTATTTGTTACGTGCACATTGAAGCAACAAGATATGCAGTGAGATGCACCATTTGTGTCCAACAGTCACAAAGTCTGAGGATGCGTTTGGAGGCAGCCCACAAGAGTGGCCTCGTTTCCACTGCCAACACAGGTCGCACACAACTTACTAACCCTAACATTTGGAATGTGGAAGGAAAGAGGAACATACAGGAGAATGTACAGGCTCAATACAGGAAACTGGCGGGAACTGAACGCCAATTGCTAATCTCTGGCTCTGTCGCAAAAAAGTAGTATCCATCATGAGGGAACCCCATGACCAGGACATGCTCTCTTCTCGCTGCTGCCATCAGGAAGAAGGTACAGGAGCCTCAGGACTCACACCACCAGGTTCAGGAACAGTTATTACCCCTCAACCATCATACCCATGAACCAAAAGGGACAACTTCACTCATCTTCACTTGCTCCATCATTGAAATGTTCCCACAACCAATGGACTCACTTTCAATGACAGTTCATCTCATGTTCTTGATACCTTTTGCTTATTTATTAATTATTATTATTATTAGTTCCTTTTTTTTGTTTTTGCCCAGTTTGTTGCCTTCTGCAATCTGGTTGAACATCCAAGTTAGTGCGGTCTTTCATTGATTCTGTTATGGTTATTATTCTATAGAGTTATTGAAGTTGCCTGCAAGAGAATAATTCTCAGGGTTGTATATGGTGACATATATAAACATTGACAATAAAGATTACTTTTAACTTTGTCAAGTGTTATGCAACCACTGCACTGAAGATTTGCAGGACTAAGTAGTTGACATTGTGAATCAACGAGTAAAAGCCATGAGAAGCAGCTCACAGGGATGGGGGGGGGGGGGAGGGGAAGAGCTGTGAAGTGAACTCATCCTACAAAGGAATCAAAAAGCATTCCAATACCCCCACATCCAGCTGCCGTGTTGCCACAGGCATTTACCACCCATCTTGTATCCACATCAATTTCCTGTATTCACAGCATTCCTGTCGCCACAGCAGCATACAATCTGATGATTCGAGTTCATTGTATACACAAGTTCAGCACTTATTCACTGAAGGGAGTGATACCATGTTTATTCTGAACCTTTATTCTAATGGCTCGATTAAACAACAATACAGCTGGCTAGAAAGAATCTGGTGGAGGAACTTAGGTTGAGCAGCCTCAGTGGGGGGAAGGAACTGACGTCGTTTCATATTCTAACCCTGCATCAGGACCAGATCATGTCTCAGCTTCTTAATGCAGGATAGTATATGAAAGGACAACAATTTTCCACCAGGCAGATGTTATTCGATCCACTGTGTTCCTTCAAAGTAACACACAAAATGCCAGATAAACTCAGCAGGTCAGGCAGCACCTATGGAGAGGAAGCAAAACTCTGCCTAGTTATTCCTCTTCACAGACGCTGCCTGACCTGCTGAATTCATCTGTGTGCGTGTGTGTTCGTGTTGCTCTGGATTTCCAGCATCTGCAGGACCTCTTGTACTGAGTTCCTTCGGATTCCAGCATCTGCAGTCTCTTGCCAATCAGTTCTACTGGCCCAAGGCTCTAGAGGAGCAATTGTACTTGCACTAAGAAGAGGCCCTTATCTCTCCTAATCACAGTATCATGTTTAATATCACTGGCAAGTGCCATGAAATTTGTTATTTTGTGACAGCAGTACATTACAATAGATAATAATAAAAACTATAAATCAGAAAAGCATTGAAAGAAAAACATTTAATTAAATAAGTGGGAAAAAACTGATAAGATGGTGCTCATGGATTCATTGTCCATTCAAGAATCTGATGTCAGAGGGGGAAGAAGCTGTTAATAAAATATTGAGTGTGTGTCTACAATCTCCTATACCTCCTTCTTGATGGCAGCAGTGAGAAGAGGGCATGTCCAACATGATGGGGGTCTTTAATGAGGAATGCTGCCTTTTTGAGGCATCGCCTTTCGAAGGTGTCCTCGATGCTAAAGAGTGAGGTAGTGTTCATATGGCCTACTCAGAAATCTGATGGTGGAGGGGAAGGAGCTGTTCATAAAACTGTAAAGAGCAGCACTTGCCACCATTGGTAGGGTGAGAAAGTGAGAGGTAGAAGTGTAAGGACAACAGTTATTTCAGTCATAGCCAGCAACTGGCCTGATACATAATGGATTTTTTTTAAAGTGAGTTATTTTGCGTTTCTTATTTTGTGGCTGCCTGTAAGGAGACGAGTCTCACGGCTGCATTATTTATACATACTTTGATAATAATTGAACTTCGAACTTTTGAATATCATCTCCACAGACATCAAGCACGCAGCCCACCACCCCCACACTCACCACAAGCCTGTAATGCATTTGGCCACGAAAGGAAAGCACGTCAGTGAGTGTCATACTTCCTGCTTAGGGCACTGTGGCTCACAATGACTGATCGTTTGACAGGCGTTAAAGTTCAGAAGTGTGGGTCGGAGACTTTCAGCATTGCTAAGTACAGGTGGGTGGAACGAAGCACTCGAATGTTAGGTTCAAGTAATGAATTGCAGAGATTATCAGGGAAGTGAAACTAATGGTTCCATCATTTGGGCTTCAACTTTTGAAGGGACATTCACTGCTTCTGAGCATAGAGGCAAAGTCACTGAATTTACAGCACAATATAACCAAGCCCTCATGAAAGAAATCATGTAGGGACCTCCACAGCCAACTGTTCTCACAGCCTTCCAGGTTTATAGCTGGAATGCTGCCTGTAGACACAGGACATTGCTTCCACAATGCACCATTACCATAAGACCGTAAGATATAGGAGCAGAATTAGGCCATTCGGCCCATTGGGTCTGCTCTACCACTTCATTGTGGCTGATCCATTTTTCCTCTTGGTCCCAATTTCCTGCCTTCTCCCTGTACCCCTTTATACCCTGTCTAATCAAGAATCTATCCACCTCTGCCTTTAACATACCCAATGACTTGGCCTCCACAGCCACCTGTGGCAATGAATTCCACAGATTCACCACTCTCTGACCAAAGAAATTCCTCCTCATCTCCATTCTAAAAGGATGCACCCTCTATTCTAAGGCTGTGTCCTCTGGTCTTAGACTTTCTATCATAGGAACCATGCTCTCCACATCCAGTCTGTAGAGGCTTTTCAACATTTAATAGGTTTCAATGAGGTCACCCCACATTCTTTCGAAGTCCAGTGAGTAGAGGCCCAGAGCCATCAAATCTGCCTCGTTGACAAGTCTTTCAATCCCAGAATCATTTCCTTTGAGCCCTCTCCAATGTCAGTACATCTTTTCATTGATAAGGGACCCAAAACTGCTCAGCCTAAAAGCCTTTTAAAAGCCTCTATCCACCACAACTCCAAGTAGCCAGGTACCTAAAAGACATACCCTGTACATCTCCAGCTGAGAAACCAGAATGTTTGTAAACATCTTTGATGTTATTAGAAAACAGGAAGCAGAGCATTTTGCCTGTAATATGCTGGACCATGGGACAAAGTCAGCAGGCCAGTGGAGAGAGGGGGAAAAAAGGAAGCAAAGATTGCAGAAATGATCAGTTCTCACTGAGCAAGCAAGTTATCGTCAAAGCAATAAATTCATGAGAGCTCAAATATCCAAGGTATCCCGGTGGAAGGATGAGGTATTACATAGGCACAAAGCTCTGCATCGATAGAGGGGAATGAACAGTCGACATTGCAGCTCAAAGCCCTTCATCAGGACTGGAAAGGAAAGGGGAAGGAGCCATATAAGGGGAGGAGGGGTAGGAGTACAAGCTGGCAGGTTGATCTAGTCAACCAGGTGAGGGGGCAGGTTGATGGGACATGGAAGGAGGAGGGGAAGTGATGGGCAGGTAAGGAGAAGGAATGAGAGGGGAACCAGATTGGGAAAGGAAAACCAGCAAAAAGGTGTGGGAGGGTGAGGTGGAAGACAGTAGAAGTTTGTGCCATCAACTTGGAGGGTAACCAGGCAGAATATGAAGAGGTATATTTATGGAACTTGCACTGGGTTTCACTTTAACAGTGCAAAACTACTGCAAGTTACTGGCTGCCAACATTCTCATGATATACCAAATCCAAAAAATACCAGTATGAAATGAAGTGGGAAGATTTTAGAGGAACTGAGCCAACACAATGATCTCAGTGGTCTAGTTTTTGCTGTCAACTAGCAAACAGGAAACCTATGCTGTTCAGTGTGAGAAGGTTCTCATCAAAATGAACAGTAGAATTCACTTTTTCTTCCCCCCCCCATCTCTCCTGATTAACAAGACCATTCAATTCTGGAGCTAAATTAAACACAGCGTGACTCAAATGTTCCATTCCGTCTGGTATAGAAGCTCCAATGCACAGGATCAGAAAAAGCAGCAGAGAGCTGTAAAGTCAGTGGCAGCTTCAGCGTAGACAGTAGTCTCCCCAGAATTGAGAACCCTAAGCCTCAGATACGGGGCACTCATCATTCAGCCTTTTGTTTCTCTTAGGTGTTTCTATAGTGATCACGAGACCCTGCTGGACATTGGAAATGTAGTTCTACAGCAAGTCATGTTCGTTGGTTCGTTGGTGAAATCGGCTGCAGGGGAGCTGCGTTGCCTCGCCTGTGGCGAGGACTAAGCCCTCGGAACGTGGAGTCGTCTGTTGCAGCTGCCTGGGAGAGGAGACACCGAGGCAGTGTGTGAGAGAGCAGAGGCCTTTGTGGACGTGCCAGAATCCGTACTGGGTTGGGCGCAGGTCCCTCCCGGCGGTGCTGCCCGCAGCTTTCCGCGTGTTCTGTTTCGGCGTGTGTTCAGTACTGCCCTCTAGTGCTCACTCAAACGAAGAGCAAGCTAGGCCCTAACAACATACCATCAATCTACATGCCGTGTGCCCCTCAGGGACATGGGCTGTATGTTTCTCTTTGTGACTCTGTATTTTTCTGCTTTCATAACCATATGACCTATTTATGGAATGTGCTATGTGCAGTGCACTGTATGCTGTTGGTAATGCGTTTTGCACCTTGGTCCCAGAGGAGTGCTGTTTCGTTCTGCCATATTCATGTATGCTTAAATTGCCTCCCTCCTGAAAGAGTGGACTGACATTTGCAATTTTCCAGTTTTCCGGAACCATTCCCGAATCTAGTGTGGTGTGGCCTCCGTCAGTCGTGGTCGACCATGGGTACTGTGCCTCTGGTAGTCTCAGGCTTGTTGAGCAATGTCGACTGTGGCTATTGATGCTGATCCTGGAACGACAGGCTCTGCCACAGTTGCTGCATGTGTAGGGCGTCGGCGAATTGTTGTCCGCTGTCCGCTGTGCTCTCCGTTTAGCTCTCTGCTCCTCAAACTGACTCAGGGTCACTCTTTCAATTTGCTCTAGGTGTTGCTGAAGAGTACCTCGCCACTTGTTGCGGTCATCTGCTGCGTCCTCCCAGCACTCTGTGTTGATTTGTAAGGCTTTCATGTCGCGCTTGCAGAGGCCCTTGAAACGAAGCTGGGGTCTACCAACGTTCCTCTTGCCTGTTGCTAGTTCTCCATAGAGGATGTCCTTTGGCAGTCTACCGTCCTTCATGCGACGGACGTGGCCCAGCCAACGCAGTCTGTGTTTTCTTAAAAGCGTGAACACTGTGGGAAGTCCAGCACAGGAAAGACCTGAAAGATGACCGCTAATGCCTCTATAATGTCTTCGGCCATCTCTTTCAGAACCCTGGGTGTAGTCCATCTGGTCCAAATGACTAATGTTGTGAAACAAAGCGTTCCCAGCAACGATCCCCGTGGAACACTGAGTCACCAAGCAGATCTTTCTGCTTCCCAAAGAACCTTCTGCTTAATAAGTGATAGCAACTACATTTGCTTCTAGCAACCCCCCACCCCCCAAACTACACACTCGAATTTCTGGCATACTGCTATTTGTCTGCCACAGAATCAAAATCAGGTTTCAACTAAATTATGCAAAAAGAGAGAGAAAAATAAATGCTAAGGTAGCATTCATGGGTTCAATGTCCATTCAGAAATCTGATGGTGGAGGGGAAGAAGCTGAAGAGCTCTTGCACCTCCTTCTTGACGGTAGCAATGAGAAGAGGGCATGTCCTAGGTGATGGGGATTACTTATTGATGGATGCTACCTTTTGAAGGTGTCCTGAATGCTGAGGGGAGGGAAGGACTGGTGTCCATAATGGAGCTGACTGACTTTATAACTTCTGCAGCTTATCTCGACCCTGTGCAGCGGTCCCTCCATACCAGATGGTGATACAGCCAGTCAGAACACTGTGCACTTACCATACCAAACCATGATGCAGCCAAATAGAATGCTTTCTATTGTGTATTGGTAAAAATTGGTCGACAGGACTCGCCATATTTCTTTAGCCTCCTGAGGAAGCGAGCTTTCTTGGCTATGACATCTACAGGGCTGGACCTGAACAGGCAATTGGAACTCGAGGCTCCCAACCCTCTCAAACCCAGCACCATTGATACAGACAGGAGCCTGTGCACTGCCGACTTCTTGAAGTCAGTGACCAGCTCTTATAACCATATAACAACTACAGCATGGAAACAGGCCATCTCGGCCCTTCTAGTCCGTGCCGAACGTTTACTCTCACCTAGTCCCACTGACCCGCACTCAGCCCATAACCCTCCATTCCTTTCCTGTCCATATACCTATCCAATTTTACTTTAAATTACAATACCGAACCTGCCTCTACCACTTCTACTGGAAGCTCATTCCACACAGCTACCACTCTCTGAGTAAAGAAATTCCCTCTCGTGTTACCCTTAAACTTTTGCCCCCTAACTCTCAACTCATGTCCTCTTGTTTGAATCTCCCCTATTCTCAATGGAAAAAGCCTATCCACTTCAAATCTATCCCCCTCATAATTTTAAATACCTCTATCAAGTCCCCCCTCAACCTCCTACGCTCCAAAAAATAAAGACCTAACTTGTTCAATCTTTCCCTGTAACTTAGGTGCTGAAACCCTGGCAACATTCTAGTAAATCTTCTCTGTACTCTCTCTTCTTCTTTTGCTGACATGAAGAAAAACATTGCTGTCATGACACCATGTTACTTAAACTCTATAGCTCCTTCCTGGAACCTGACTCATCATTAATAATCTCCTCAAACTCCTAATAAAGTACAGCGCCTGGTGTGCCTTCTTTATGATTGCATCAACAGTATGTGTCGAGGTCAATATCGATTCTCTGACCAGGTGCCCTCTGCTTTAAAGTGATTTTAGATTACCTTACCAGTGCCAGTCCACATTATCCTCTGCACTGCACTCCCTTGTAAATTAAAACCAAATCAGTGCCCCTGGATGATAATGAAACAAAGCTGAAGTCAGCTATTTTCATAACTTTTAAGGAAATCATGTGCTGAATATCAACAATAAATATTTTAAGTTGGGAAGGGGAGTGGATAGAAGTAGTGGCTGAAAATGAGTCATGACATTAAAAAAGATCTGGGGAGTCCAGTAGAAATGCACAATATGCACAATACTGGCAGGAGGCAAGGAGAGGAAGACGTTGTTTGCTGGCTGATATCAAACGACCGTAAGATGGCTTCTAACCATAGACCGTATTAATACAACATATTCCATATTCCCTCAGTTATGAGTCACTCGATCACAGTAGTCGGATTGTTTGTGCATTTGTATTTATGGTTTCCACACAGCAAATTCAAATTAGCACATCGCACGTCAAATTAGAGATTTATGTGTGCAATCAGAGCAGAAACAGGAGGACCACTGGATGTCAAACAGTTGGATTTTCTGAAGGTACTTATTAGAGGGCTACACAGAAAAACCTACTACATAAAGTGCTCACACATTAACATGCACAAAGGGACTATTTGCAGATCAATTTGTCTAGTTTTCCTTTATTAAATTCTAAAATTAACTCAAGCTCTTGTTTACAGTTCTGGTGCCCAGGGGAGGATACCTAGATTGGGATTAATCTTGCTGGGAGACATCGGTCGTTCTCTCTCGTCTTCTCCCAGAAGATAAACAGGGAAAAATACATAAAGCAATTAAAACATGTTCCTAACATTAAACAGCAGTCTGAACATTTTACAGCAAGGACAGAAAACACCAAGAGGGATGAAAGAGAGGAATTTAGTGAGAAAAAGTGGGCAGAGGGGAGAAGCAAATCGTGTGTGTGTGTGTGTGTGTGTGTGTGTGTGTGTGTGTGTGTGTGTGTGTGTGTGTGTGTGTGTGTGTGTGTGTGTGTGTGTGTGTGTGTGTGTGTGTGTTTGTTTGTTAGTTAGTTTGTTTTTCAGGCTGAAAGATACAACTGTGTTCAATTTCAGAATTAGAGTCAGGTTTAATATCACCAGCGTATGCCATGGACTTTGTTAACTTTGTGGCAACAGTACAATGCAGTACATAATAATAGAGAAAATTGTGAATTGTATATATAATAAATAGTTAAATTAAACAGGTAGTGAGGTAGTGTTCATGGGTCCAATGTCCATTCAGAAATCTGATGGCAGAGGGGAAGAAGCTCAGCTCCTGTACCTCTCATTGGTACCAAAAAGAACAAGGCGTGATTTGGGTGGAGGGGGTCCTTAATAAAGGATGCTGTCGTTTTGATGCATCGCTCCTTGAAGATGTCCTGTATGCTACAGAAGATAGTTGTCATGATCGAGAGTTTACAACTCTCATCAGCTAACTTCGATCCTGTGCAGTAGCAACCTCATTGCAGATGGTGATGCAGCCCGTCGGAATGCTCTCCACAGTACATCTGTAAACATTTGCACCTGCTTTTGGTAACATACCAAATCTTCCCAAAAGCCTAATGAAATATAGCCGCTGTTGTGACTTCTTTGTAGCTGCATCGAGTTTCTTAAGCCAGCATTTCATAATTAGACAACAAAATGTAACTTTTAGATGTAACTGACTCAGCAAAATGTGCTTGGGCTATAAAACAGAACATTTGGCATTGATAACACCGTTATAAATGTTAATTTAACCAGTTTACATATCACTAAAATAAAAAAAATAAAACTGCCAGGAACCCACAGCAGGTCAACCTGCATCTGTAGTGCGAAAAGCTATGAATCCATAGGTCACAGAACTGAAACGCAAAACCTGCTTTCTCTCAAAACAGATGTTTCCTGACCTGCTGAATATTTTCAACATCAATCATTTGCTTGCCAGAAGACCTACGTGATGCTTCAATATGTGTGGTAGAACCTAGCAGCAGTCAGTTGCACCGTAGCACAGCCACAAGACAATTTGCATTTTGTTATAATGCTGAGTGTATACCACAAACAAGACAACACAGCTAGATTTTATATTACAAAGACTTTGATGTTAAGTAAACAAAATATTGTCCGAAACCTAAAGGATATCCACAACCACAATGGTCTTTCACCCCATAGGTATGCTAGTCTGCAAGTCCAGAGTTCAAGGCCTGGAGTTCAGGGTCCCATCATTAGCGAGTCTGGAATACAAGGCCTGGTGTCCGGGTCCTGTCATTGACGAGTCCTACTGTCGATACCAAAGATCGAGGAAAGGTCATCCAGAAGCCTGGAAGCTGAGGTCTGATGGTCTTTTATTTAACTCTTTTAGAGATGCAGCACAGAACAGGTCAATCCACAGCACCTGGCAAACCACCAATTTAATCCTAGCCTAATCACGGGACAATTTACAATGACCAATTAACCTACCAACCGAATAGTCTTTGGACTGCAGGAGGAAAACGTAGTACCCGGAGGAAGCACATGTGCTCACATAAAGGAATGTACAAACTTGCTTACGGAGGACACGAGAAATGAGCCCCGAGATGCAAGCGGGCTGCACTAACCACTACGTTACTGTGAAACCCACTGGAGTGAGTGAGACAGCTGTAGAAGGGGGCTGCCTGCTCAATATTAAGCTCCTTTAAGCAGCCGTGAGCCTTTCGACCACCATCATAGGCCACATGTCTTTCACTTTACTAACCGAGTCCTCCCCAGGTCAGCGAATCCCAGGATCAGACGTCCATGCAGGCAGGAGGCACAAAGGTATACTAATATACCATAGGTATACTAGTCTGCAAGCCTAGAGTTCAAGGCCTGGAGTCCAGGTCCCATCGCTGACGGGTCCTACTGTTGATACCAAAGATCGAGGGAAGGTCAGTTGGAGGCCTGGAAGTTGCGGCCTGATGGCCGAAGCTCTGGGTCTGCAAGTCCACCGGGGAAGTTGGACAACTGATGTCTTCAAGTCTGCGGAAGGCTGTAGGCCCCGAGACAGCCTGTCCTGGGGTCAGAGGACTGTCCATGTGTGCAAGTGGGTGGGTGAGTGATAGGGAGGAAACGGCTTCTTTGCAGTTGTTGTCGCTTCTGTTGTTCTGCTGAGCATTATGGGTATGCTATGCTGGAGCTAGCATGTGTGGCAACACTTGCGGGCTGCCCCCAGCACATCCTTAGCTTGCGTTGGCTGTTAACGCAAATGACGCATCCCATTGTTGGTTTGGTGTACATGCGATAAATAAATGAATCTGGATCTAATTCGGTGGAAAGCGCAGAAACTCCAAGGTTAATGGCAATTCTACTTAAAAACAAAATGAACTACAAAAATGAGCCAGTCCTGATGAAGGGCCTTGGCACAAAACATCAATTGTTTACTTCTCTCTAGAGATGTTGCCTGACCTGCTGAGTTCCTCCAGCATTTTGTGTGCGTTGCTCTGTATTTCCAGCATCTGCAAAACCTCCATGAGCGACCAACATGGCAATCTAGGGCTGCAGCTTTTAAAACGCTAGTGAGGCCACATCTAGACACAGTTCCGGTCTCCTCGCTATAGGAAAGGTGTCAAGGCTTTGGAGAAGGTGCAGGTAAGTTTTACCAGGATGTCACCTGGATTAGAGGGCAAGTTCTATCATGAGAGGTTGGACAAACTTGGGTTGTTTTCGCTGGAGCAGCAGAGGCTGAGGGAGATCTGATAGAGGTTTTTGAGAAGCATGGATAGAGTAGACTGACGGTATCTTTTTCCCGGGACTGAAATCTTATTAACAGAGGGTACACACTTAAGGCGAAAGGGGGTAAATTCAAAGGAGATGTAAGGGCAAAGTTCCCCCCCCCACACACACACTGAGTGGTGGGAGCCTAGTTTGCGCTGCCTGGGAAGGTGGTAGAGGCAGATATATGAGGGACTTTTAAGAGACATTTAGATAGGAACATGAATGAGAGAAATGGAAGGATATGGACATTTTGTATGCAGAAGAGATTACAGACAATACAGATTCTGCAGATGCTGAAAATCCAAGCAACAAACACAAAATTCTGGAGAAACTCAGCAGGCCAGGGAGCATCTACAGGAAAAAGCACACTCGACGTTTCAGCCGAGACCCTTTCACAGGACTGCCAAAGAGCCTTGGCCCGAGTCATCGACTGTAGTTTTTTCTCATAGATGCTGCGTGGCCTGCTGAGTTCCTCCAGCATTTTGTGTGTGTTAGCAGAAGAGATTAGTTCATTTGGTCATTTGATTGCTAATTTAGTTGTGGGCCAGATGGTCTGGTGCTGTGCTGTACTGCTCCACATACTCTGGCCTAAAAAGAGGCAGCATGCCACAGGCCACACCAAGTATTCGCATAACCCATGAATGAGATAACACGAGGAAAGCTGCAGATGCTGGAAATTCAAACAACACACACAAAGTGCTGGTGGAACACAGCAGGCCAGGCCTTCTCCGTATAGATGCTGCCTGGCCTGCTGTCTTCCACCAGCATTTTGTGTGTGTTCCATGAATGAGATGAAGCTTTTTGCAGATCTACCCACGAATGGCGGTGCATCACCACACACCTTATCAGAGGAGGTGCGTCTGGCGTTATCTACAACGTCATTGATGGAGGAGCTCAGCTCCTGTGCAGTGAAAGAGTTTGAAATATTTGCAACCATCTTAAGCAGCAAATGTTTAGTGGTTGATCCATCCCTGCTACCTTCTGAAATCCCCACTGTAGAATGCAGTGTTCGGCCATTTTAGCTCACGCTACTAGATACAAAGGAATGGTTACCAGCACCGGGTGCAGCAAAGGCCAGGGAAGAGGCCAACTTCCCAGTGCATTAAGACCCCTCTTAACAGGCTTCCCTGATAACAATTTAAGGATATGAAATGCATCAAGAAAGTGCAGACTGCTGTGGACCCAGCTCACACATTACAAAACAAAAACAGTCTCGCCGCCATTTCTCACAGCCTTGGAAAAGCAGCCAAAAGGGAGCCAAAATCAATCACTCAACCCCACCTCCCTCCTCCCGTCAGGCAGAAAACAAGGAACGCTTACCACCAAGCTTACAGTGAGCTTCTATCCCGCTGTTATCAGCACCTTGAGCAGACCTCTCCTATGCTAAAAAATGAGCAGAGTTTGATGGTTCTGGGCCTGTACTCACTGGAAGTTAGAAGAAGTGGGGGAGGTGGTATCTCACTGAAACCTATCGAGTAAAAGACCTCGATAGAGTGGACAAGCAGAGGATGCTTCCTATAGTGGGGGGAGTCTAGAACCAGAGGGGCACAGCCTCAGAATAAAGGGATATCTCTTTAAAATAGAGGCGAGGGTTTTTATTTTTATTTAGCCAGAGGGTGGTGAGTCTGTGTAATTCATTGCCACACATGGCTGTGGACACCAAGTGATTGAGTATACTTCAAGCTGAGGCTAATAGGTTCTTGATTTGTAAGGGCATCTAAGTTTATGGGAAGAAGGCAGGACAATTAGATTGAGAGGGGTAATAAATCAGCCACAGTGGAATGGTGGAGCAGACTCAATGGGCCAAATGGCCTAATTCTGTTCCTTCTGTCTCATGATCCAATGATCTGTAAATTGCAGTTCATCCAAATCGTATGATGTTTTTATTGTGACACATTTCACTGTATGTTTCAAAGTACATGTAATAAATAAAGAAAGCTAATCTAAATCTATTTTGAGGGATGTGAAGTTTCAAGATCATACAACACAGAACAATACAGCAAAGGAACAGGCCCATAATGTTGTGCCAAACCAATTAAATTGGTAATCAATTGATCAAATAAACTACCACTTTCGGCCTACACAATGCCCATATCCTTTCATTTCTGTTACATTCATCTAAACATCTCTTAAAGTCTCTAATGTTTCTGTCTCTACCACCATCAGGCAATGCAGTCCAGGCACTCACCACTCAGTGTAAAAACCCTGAAACTGCGTACAAAAGGTTGCCACCTTTAACTCGTTGGCATGTTACAGTAAATATACTTCACGATCGTACACAATCACATTTCCTTTTCCAGTTTCTGATTTTTTTTTTAAACTGGCGTTTTTATTGAAGAAATCATTCAGTGCACTCATGTTGTTGTCTCTGGGCAAAGAATTGCACAGCACCAGATTTTTCCGCACACCGGCCATTGCGAATTACAGAGATCGTTGTTGTCCAGCTTCTGCTCTCTAATCCAAGCTGTGTCCTGGTAAACCTCTTCTGCACCCTTTCCAAAGTCTCAAAATCGCTTGGGTTTTTTTTTCTTGGAGCCAAGCAAAACTGGTTCATTTGACAACGCAAAATTCGTGAACAAATATTCAGTTTTAGAGTTGTAGCTGACTGGAATGCATAGATTAGAAATGAAGAGCAGCTTTCCTCGATTATACAAGTTTGAACAACTGCATTAGACATCCTCAGACCAGAATCGCCATTGGTGCCAAGAACATCGGAGCCCGTCCAGACCAGTCATTGTAAACTGGAGCCCAAAGAGCAGGGCAGCATTTGACATGTTCATTTATAATCACTCTACACTGTGTTAGGACAGCTTCTTCCCCTCTGCTATCAGATTTTTGAATAGTCAGTAAACCCATGAACCGTACATCACTATTTTGTTTTCCTTTTGCAATACTTACCTAATTTTTGAAATACAAGCAGATTCCGGTTGATTGTGACACAGCAGGACCAGTACATTTTGGCCCAGTAAAGCGGCTGTCACAATTAGCCAAAGCTTCATGGAAATAGTTAAAGAGGTATAAAAGAGACAAACTACCATTTAACTGAGTAACACATTATGTATTTAAATGAAATACAGAACAAATTAGAACACTACCAATCCTACTAAACTGTGTATTAGTCATTAATTGTTATCGATAGAGGTAGTCATCCAGTGTACACTGCCATGTTCTTTTGACTGACTGTAACTGAACAAAACCAGTGCAGACACCTAGTGCAGATAATGGACTGTCTTCGTTAGCTGCATCCTCCAAGCCTTTGTTTTCATTGTAACATTCTATACCTTCAAATTTTTCATAGTTCCTAACTTATTGAAATGGCATAATTGCTTCATTTACACTCCTGGCTGTTTCTGGCATCTCCAAGCTTGAATGCTTGAAACCACAATGAGCAAAACTGTTCCGAATTGTCTTAGTGCTTTTTACTTGCTAACTATCAGTAACAAAAATCACTGCTTTTTGAACACAAACACAAGCAACTAAACCTATTTAACAACTGATAAGTCGATGTACACCATAGAGTCTGACCACCACACAAGTGCACGGGACTGATGGAGTTAGAAACTGTTCAGCAACAGGCTTTTGTCCTAATTAAGTGCCATAGTATCCTAAATAAACAATCCCAACTATTTTCTCAGTTTTTGTTCTTTTGTCCCAAATAAAGGCCCACCTCGATTTACTAATGGCCAAATTAACCAGAATCTACTGTATATATTTCTTTCAGTAATGTATAGCATATTTACTTCAAAGTAAATTTATTATCAACGTACATATACAGTACATCATCACATACAAACCTGCGATTCATTTTCGTGGGCATACACAATAAGCCCAAGAAACACATTAGAATTAATGAAAGACTGTGCCCATAATAGACAAAAGAGAAAAAATAAATAAATAAACAAACAAACAATAAACATTGAGGACATGAGAGCAAGGGTCTTTGAGAAGTGAGTCAATAAGCTGTAGGAACAGTTCTGTGATTGGCGGCGTGAAGTTATCCACTCTGGTTCAGGAGTCTGATTGGGTAATATCTGTTGGGTAATAACTGTTCCTGAAACAAGTGGTGTGGCTTCTAAAACTCCTGTACCTCCTTCATGATGGCAACAGTGAGAAGAGAGCATGGCTTGGATGGTGGGTGTCCTTGATGATGGATGCTGCTTTCCAGAGACAGCACTCTTCATACATGTGCTCAATGGAGGGTCTATTGAACCCACTCTTTTGCTACAATGAAGAACCATATTATATGATCCAAGCTATCACCTTCAACGGACTGGGGAGTTGAAAGATCAAGAAACTTTGCACATGAAGTTCGGTGACTGAGAGATAGAGCTACAGTGCCTCTTGCGCAACTTTCTGGTATATGGACCATAGTCTCCGCCCCGTGAGGTCTTTCTGACATTGCGTGAGAGGTTAATGTGGCACCACTTTACCAGGTTTTCAATCTTCCTCTGGTATCTTGATCTGTCACCACCTTTGATTTGGCCAACCACAGAGGCGTCGTCAACAAACTTGAATATGGCACTGGAGCTATGCTTAGGCGCACAGTCATAAGTGTGAAGTGAGTGGAGAAGGCACACAGCTTTGTGGTGTGCCTATGCTGATGAAGATTATGGGAGAGATGTTCTGCCAGTCCAACTGGCGACAATGTTGTTGGGGTCTGCAAGTGAAGAAATCCAGGATCTAATTGCACTAGGAGTTATTTAGGCCAAAATCTAGGAGCTAATTGATTTGTTTTGAGGGAATGATGGAATTGAATGCTGAGCAGTAGTCAATAAAGAGCATTCTGATGTATGCACTTTAACCGTCTGGATGTTGCAGCGTTGAGTGAAGAGCCAATGAAACATCATTTGCTGTGGACCTGTTTTGCTGGTAGGCAAATTAGAGTGGATCTAAGTCACATCTCAGTCAGGAATTGATATGTTTCATCACCAACCTCTCAAGCACTTCATCACAGTAGATCACAATAGTCATTGAGGCAGGTTATCACATTCTTCTTAGGCATCAATATAACTGAAGTCTGCTTGAAGCATGTGGGCACTACAAACTGCTGAAGCGAGAGGTTAAAGATATCAGTGAACCCACCGACCACTTGAGCAGCACGGGACTTCAGTACTCGGCTAGGTAACCCTGTCTGGGCTAGATGCTTTCCATGGGTTCACCCTTGTGAAGGATGCTCTCATGCCAACCTCAGGGGCAGAAATCACAGAGTCATCGGGGGTTGTGGGTGTCTGTGAAGTTTCCTCCATGTTTTGACAGTTAAAGCGATGTGTTGAGCTCATCTGGGAGCGAAGCCTTGTTGTCACCTATGCCACCGGGTTTCACTTTATAAGAGGTGATAGCATTCAAGCCCTGTCACAGCTGTCGAATAGCCTTGGTCTGGAATTGCCACCTCACAAGTGAGATGGCTTTCTGGAGATCATACCTGGACCTCTTGTATCTTACTTGGTCTCCAAACCTAAATGACTCAGATATGGCCCTTTGCAGATTGTAGATCTCGTGATTCATCCAGGGCCCCTGGTTGGGAAGACTGAAGCATTTTGCTGTTTATGTATTGCACTGTACTGCTGCTGCAAATCAACAAACTTTACAATGTACACCCAGTGGCCACATTTTTCGATGTAAAGTGGTCTCCTGCTGCTGGAGCCCATCCACTTCACGGTTCAATGTGTTGTACTCTCAGAGATGCCCTACAGTGTACACTGAGGTTCAAAGTAAATTTATTATTAAAATACACAAATTGCATCACATACAACCTTGAAATTCATTTTCCTGTGGGCATACTCTGTGCTGTTGTAACGCTTGATTTTTTGAGTTACTGTCATCTTCCTGTCAGCTTGAACTATTCTGGCCGTTCCTCTCTGACTTCTCTCATTAACAATGTGGTTTCACCCACAGAACTGCTACTCACTGGATTTTTTTGTTTGTTTCTTGTACCATTCTCTGTAAACTCTAGAGACTGTTATACATGGAGATCAGTAGTTTCCGAGATACTCAAATCACTCCATCTGGCAACAACAATCAATCCACAGTCTGAATCACCTCGGTCGCATTTCTTCCCCATTCTGATGTTTGGTCTGAACAACAATTGGACTTTTTGACCATGTCTGCATGCTTTTATGCAATGGGTTACTGACACATGATTGGCTGATTGGATACTTTCATTAACCAGCAGGTGTACTGGTGTACCTAATAAAGTGGCCATTGAGTGTACATCCATGAATGAGAGTTGCCGCCACATAATTGGCTGATTGGATACATATATACATAAATATATATCTTTCTCATCTTTTGTTATACATTAAATAAATACCTTGTAGTAACTTTGAGGTGTTCTTTCTCCGTCATTGATTCAAGTTCTCAAAACCTGCTTATTTCCTGTTACAGGAAGGTTGCTGCACCAGGTATCACCAAGTCATACTTTAGGGAGGAGCCGGAGGTGAGAGGAGCATTCTATCACTTGGAATAAGTGAGTTCTTCAAAGGAAAATTAAACTAGTGCAGGATATTGCAGTAATGTTATATATAAAATAATTAGACCCAAAGTCTGTCTGATCATCAAAAAAAGAGAAAAGCTTCTTACAGAAATACTATTCAGATGCCACCAAAATTTTTTTGAAATAAAAATAGTTTAATGTTCATTCTAAATCTGTCTCAGGCACTTTTAGAGGAAGAGCGTTATGTGATGCCTTCAAATTCATGTCGGCTTCATCATTTGAATTCTGGTTTCATCGACGTCAATCGACTAATTTTCAAATGAAACCACACATCCCACAGCAACCCAAACTCAGCAGGAAAACATGCACAAGGCTACTCGACCGCTACATGCTGTCATGAAGAGTGCACCACACAAAGTACCAGCAGTTTCCCATGCAGCTGCGAGACCCAGCTAACTGAAGCAGTTCAAAAGCCAATTAGTCTTGTTTCCAGAATCAGGTATGGTGTTCATTTGTAATGTTATATCAAAGGCATCAAACTATATTTGACTGTAACTTACCTAGGTGTCAGAATAGTTATTTCATAGGCTACCTTCTCAATGTTTAGCAAGGGGAAAAAGTAATCTAAAATTGTATAAAATACGTGAATATCCCAAGTGAGACCTGACACCCAAAATGTTGACTCTTTATTCCGATACTGCATGACTTGCAGAGTTCCTCCAGCTTTTCGTGTTTGTTACTCTAGATTTCCAGTATCTGCAGAATCTCCCGGCATCCAACATTTGATTCTGTCTATCGTACATTGTTTTCAGCCTATGGTTAAAGAAAATTTTCCCCCTTTACACCAAAGCAAAAACATCATTTTCTTCAAAAATGTAAAGCAAATACAGTCAGTAAAGAGAGAAAAAATACTGCTGCATTAAATTTCAAATGTTGTCTCAATTTCATTCTTATGGCAAAAACACAAAAGTGCTAAAAGATCATCAATCTTCCTGTGATAGATCCGAAACACAGTCTTGCAGACTGCAAATGCTGTTGAAAAATTCCATGTTTACCTAGTTGAGTAATTTTTTCTCTTACAAGTATTTAAATACAAATGTTTACAGTATTGCTGCAATGCTGAGTCCTGATGAAGGGTCTCGGCCCAAAACGACGACTGTTTATTCTCATTCATAGATGCTGCCCGACCTTCTGAGCTCCTCCAGCACATTGTGTGTGTTACTGTAATGCTGAGCTCCTGCAGCATTCTGTATGTCTTAATGTATTACTGCATGAAGAGAAGTGTTTCATTGTTGGAAACAGTTCTGGCTGATGTGTAGAAACTGAAGAAAATTGATAAGCAAGAAGTACGAAGATAGCCATGGCCTGAATCGCTCATTTGAGAAAACTTGTTTTAAAGCAAATCCTGTTCTTATCAGAACAGAAATTTATCAGTGCTTGAAGGATCACATTTCAAAAATGTATGTTTCTTTGTGAGGCAGGAAAATTATGCAAGCCTGTCATTGCATAATTTGCAAAGCTGTGACTCCCAATGATAGGTGCAAACAACAACTGGACACTGGCAAATTCCTTTTGTTTTGCATGCAGTTCCATTTTTTACTTCATTTTTACTAACACTATTCTACTTCCAAAAGCCTAGCTTCACCCACAAGATGATGGACAAAATGGTTGGCATGATACTATTGGGGCAAAGTGCTGTGACCCCAAACCACCCTTCAAGAGCATTAGCACCAAGCCACACCATGTGAACCATTTACTCCATGATCATGAAACATTTCAACAAGCCATTCTCTCTTCCACACTTTTGCTGCAACCACAAAATCTTCCTGCTTCCACACTTCTGCTGCAACCACAGAATATTTATTTGAAGCCTGCTCTGCTTCACTTGTACCTTCAGTATCGGAAGAGCTGCAATCTCATTGTTGATTTCTGATTCACCGACTTCCTTTTATAGAAGTGAACGTTTAAAGGGCTCTCAGTGCACCTTTGGCATTGGAGAGGAAAGAGAGCTCCTGAAAGCCAGCTAGAAACAGTCAGAGTCTGACTGCACTGCGGCGCATTCCCTGACCCAGAAGAAGAGTGCAGTGATCCACGTGCCCGAGATTACAATGACGGCTTCAGGCATGAACACCAACTTGCAACGTTGAAGGCTCTGCTTGTACAGACGAGCTTCCTGACAATCGCGTGCGGAAGGTAAGTTAAGTTTGCCCTTCAAAGGCGTTAAACTTTGGAAAGAATATCTCTGTAACTCATGTTTCTGGTAAACTGAAACAAGACAACCGACAATAAAGACAGTGAGTAATGGGGGAATTTCAAGGGAGATTGAAAACAGGAAATGTACTGTGCTTTGCTTGGCAATGAAATTTTAAAATTTTAAATGATTCAGATTTAAGATTGCTTAATGTCATTTTCAGTATACGTGTAAAGAAGGAAATAATTGTTACTCCAGAGCTGATCAGACACTAAGAAAAATCACAATAAGATAAAAAACACAATAATTTTTTTGAAACAATAAATATAAATACATAAAATAGCTTATATACATAGATGATTGTATGTCCATAAAGAAAAGCTAAGCACAGGAATGTCTGTGATGGGAAATAATAAAGTAGTGGTGGTTGGAGGTGTGAAGGGGTGGGTTAGTGGATGGAGTCTTACTGCTTGGGGAAAGTAATTGTTTTGTGTCTGATGGTCCAGGCATGGATCCTATGTAGCCTCGTCCCTGATGGATGGGACAAACAGTCTACAAGCAGGGAGGGTGGGTTCCTTCATGATGTTACTGGCCCTTTTCCGGCACCTTTCTGAATATATATCCTTGACGGCTGGTAGGCTAGTGCCAGTAAACTGTCGGGCAGTTTTGACAACCGGGTGTAGACCCTCCAGTCCACCTCAGTGCAGTTTCCATACCGCGCAGCGATGCAGCTTGTTAGGATCCTCTCTACTGCGCACATACAGAATGATGTGAGTATAGATGTGCACAGTCCAACTCTCTTCAGCCTCCTTAGGAAGGAGAGGCATTGGTGAGCTTTCCTGATTGTGTGAAAATGTTAATAACATAGCACTGAATTGCAGGCGATCCATTTATTTGACCTTTACAAGCTGTTTCTACTTAATAAATAAATATTAAACACTCTATTTTGATTATTTTTTTAAAGAGTGACTAATCCTGGTGTAAATTAAGCAGCTTCAAAATCCTAGCACATTGCTCTGTTGAACTGGTCATTTATTCAGAAGTGGGTCTGAATGCTAAGAAAGAAGGAAGATGTCCAAAAGGGAAACTATGGACCATTTAGGATGAGATTGGTAAAAAAAAAGGAAATTACTCATTAAGGAAGTGGTAACACGCTTCTTAAAAAATAAAAACAGGAATGTGCAGCAGTAACATGGATACGTGTAAAGGAGACCCTCTTTGACAGTTGTTTGAGAGCTTTTTGAGGTTTACACCAGCAGAACAGATAAAGGCAAATAGCTGATGAGGTGTAAGTGAATGGACAAGAATAATAAACCATCAATGAAGGAAGTTAACAAATTTCCATAAGTTAACCAATTTCACGACACATGTGGGTGATAATAACCCTGATTCTGAAAGGCAGAGCAGAATCGATGGGCTGAATGGCTTCATTCTGCTTCTCTGTCTTATGGACATGAGCGGACAATGAGAGCAAAGTCAACCGCACCCCCCCCCCCCACCCCCCACCACCCTCAGGGTAGCGGTGAATCTTTGGAATTCATCGAGCAATAATGCTCTGGAGGCTTCAAAGTTTAAAGTACATTTACTATCAAAGTATGTGCACAGTACACAATGTTGAAATTCATCTTCCCCACAGACGATCATGGAACAAAGAACCATGGAACCAACCCGTTCAAAGAAAAACAACCAAATCCCCTCCACTCCCCCATGCACAAAAAATTGCGCTAATGGCAACGAAAGAAATGAGTGAAAACACATAATATTAAACACAAAAGGCATATGTCAGTACAGTTTAACCCAGAGTTCATTACCTGCAGGCTGTTCTGATTCAAAAATCCCCAAAAAAGCGGCTTAGTTGCTCCTTATATTTAAGGCAGAGAGGGACAGATATTTAGATAGTATGAAGTGGCAGGATGTGAAGGCAGGAAAGTACCGTGCATTTAAAAGATAAAGCCAAACTTACTGAATGGCAAAATCAGGCACAAGGAGCTGAATGTCTTATTCCTGATTCTACTATAAATATAGCAAGCATGAAACGATGAAGCTTAAGAAGGCATTGGTCTGACCACACTTGGAGTATTGTGAGAAATTTCGGGCCCCTTATCTAAGAAAGGATGAGGGGGCTTTGGAGAACTTCCAGAGGAGGTTCACAAGAACGATCCAAGGAATGAAAGGGTTTACGCATGAAGAAGGGTTGATGGCTCTGGGTCTGGACTCACTGGAATTTAGAAGAATAAAGGGGGAATTAAAATTACAGAGATGAGGAGGAATTTCTTAAGCCAGAGGGTGTTGCATCTGTGGAATTCATTGCCACAGACGGCTGTGAAGGGCAATTCATTGGGTATATTTAAAAGGAGGTTGGTAGGTTCTTGACTAGAAAGGGTGTCAAAGGATCTGAGGGAGAAGGCAGGAGAATGGGGTTGAGAGGGATAAAAAAAATCAGCCATGATTGAATGGCAGAGCAGATATGATGGGCTGAATGGCCTAATTCTGCTCCTGTGTCTTATGGTCTAGTGGAAGGAGGAAGTGTACAGTTAATGGCAGGACCCTTAACAGCACTAAGAAATCTTAGTGTCCAAATCTATAAGCCATTGAAAGTGGTCATGCACATAAAGAAAGTTGTAAAGGTGTGTGTCATGCCCTCCTACACTTGTGGCACCAAGCAGAAGAGTAAGGAAGTCTATCTGCAGTTACTGAAAATGTGGTTATCCTTGCACTTGGGAGTTATGTGCAATTCTGGTTGCCCAATTACAGCAAGAATGTGGAGGCTTTGGAATGAGTGTGGAGGTAGTTCAGCAGGATGGTGCCAGGATTAGAGTACAGGGACTGTAAAAGGGGGGTTGAACAAACTGATGTTATTATACCTGGAGCATCGCGGACGCAGGGGAGACCTGATGAAAGTGTACAAGTTATGGGAGGCACAGATTTGGTAGACAGTCAGAATCCTCCCCAGAGACAAAATGCTAACCTCCAGAGGACAAGCATTTAAGGTGACAGAGGGAAAGTTTAAAGGAGATGTGTTTTTTTAAATAGGCTGCCAAGGGTAACAGTGAGAACTGATGTGAATGAGGCTGTTGGATATGCACATGAATATGAAGGGAATGAATGGATTGGGATCGCATTCAGGTAGAAGACCATGAGAACATAAGATTTAGGAGCACACAATTAGGCCATTTGGCCTATCGAGTCTGCTCTGCCATTCCATCATGCTTGATCTAAGTTTCCTCTCGGCCTCAGTCTCCTGCCTTCTCCCTGTATCCCTTCATGCCCTGAACAATCAAGAATATATCAACCTCTGCCTTAACTACACATAAAGACTTAGCCTGCACACCTGCCTGTGGCAAAGAATTCCAAAGATTCACCACTCTCTAGCTAAAGAAATTCCTCCTTATCTCCGTTCTAAAAGGACACCTCTCTATTCTGAGGCTATGCCCTCTAGTCCGAGGCTTCCCGACCACAGGAAACATCCTCTCCACATTCAATCTATCAAGGCCTTTCACCATTCAATTGGCTTCAATGAGGTCACCCCCTCATTCTTCTGAATTCTAGTGAAGTGCTCTTCATATGGTACGCCATCAATCCAGGAATCATTTTTGTGAACCTCCTCTGAACCTCTGCCAGTTTCAGCACATTGTTTCGAAGATAAGGAGCCCAAAACTGCTCACAATACTCCAAGTGATGCCTCGCCAGTGCTTTATAAAGTTACATCCTTGCTTTCATATTCTAGTCCTCTTGAAATGAATGCTAACATCACACTCGCCTTGTTCAGTGCAGACTCAACCTGTAAATTAACCTTTAGGGAATCCTGCATAGGAACTCCCAAGTCACTTGGCACCTCAGTTTTTTTTTCTGTATTTTCTCTCCATTAGTCAACCCTTTCATTTTTTCTTTCATAGTGCATGACCATACACTTCCTGAGCACTGCATGCCATCTCCCATTTCTTAGCCCATTCTCTTCAACTGCAGCCTCTCTACTTCCTCAAAACTACCTGTCCCTCCACCTATCTTCATGTCATCTGCAAACTTTACAACAAAGCCATCAAATCTGTCATGCAAATCATTGACATATAACGTAAAAAGAATTGGTCCCAAGACATTTAGTTTAATTTGACACTGCATTTGCCACTGACCTTGCAGGCCAAAGGGCCTGTCCAACAGCCTAAGCTCTTTTTCAGTTATAACCACTACTGAACCCCAAGGCAAGGGTTGCAACTCCAAACCAGCAAGGGGCTGCCCCATCCAGGTAGTAGCTTAGAATCTGGTTTAGAAACTTCTATATTTTTTTCTTTACAAGTTCCCAAATTAAATCAAAAATGTAATAGTTGCCCTTAATGCTTCTTCAGAATCATTCACATCATAATTCTCAAGGTTCACTCCCACCTTTGGGTTTTGGACCTCATGAGGTCTCTCCTGCACAGATCTCCTGATCAGATGCCAACATCTTTGTCTTGAATAAAGGAATACAAGAAAATAATTTCCGGTGTTTCTTTTCTTGTTTCAGATCTAAAGCTGGGCTTCACTTTTCTGTTTGAAAAAGTATACAATGAGTACTAAATCATCGAATGCCTCTGCTACCCAATGCACAGTGAACCACAACATGGAACCATTCACTTATTTCTATTACTTAATTTTCCTGATTGGCATTATTGGGAGTTGCATAGCACTTTGGGCTTTTATCAAACAGAGGCAATCCAAAAAAAGCCTTAATATCTACCTCATTAACCTTCTGACTGCCGATTTTCTGTTAAGTTTGGCTCTCCCTTTCAAAATAGCTGTCGACTTAGGCATTGCTCCCTGGGGTATGAAGATCTTCCACTGCCAGGTAACGGCATGTCTCATGTACATTAATATGTACGCATCAATTATATTTCTTGGCTTTGTGAGCATAGATCGGTATGTTCATCTCTCCGGTAGCATAAGTTTCCAGCAGATACAGAAACCAGGTTTTGCAAAAATGATATCTGTAGTTATATGGACAATGGTGTTGCTATTGATGGTACCAAACATGGCAATCCCTATCAAAACCATACCTCCGAAGCCTAGACTGAAGTGCGCGGAGATCAAACAGATAATGGGACTAAACTGGCACGTCTTCACCAACTTTATCTGCATTGCCATATTCATGAATGTTTCTGCTGTGCTCTTGACCTCAAACTTTCTCCTGGTGAAAAAGCTCCACCGGATCAAGGACAAAGAAACACAGAATGACGTGAAGCAAACCCTGAGGCACATTTTGATACTGACCGGCATCTACATCATTTGTTTTGTGCCGTATCACATTATTCGGACTCCGTACACTCTCAGTCAATACAAGCCAAAAGAAGACTGCAGTCTACAAAGATCACTGTTCCTGGCCAAGGAAGCAACCTTTCTTTTGGCAGTTCTCAACCTTTGCTTTGATCCCGTTTTGTACTTCTGCCTCTGTAAATCATTCCGATTAAAAATCACAGAAACTTTTGGAAGAGAAGAGACGAGGTGCAAGGCAAAACGTGAGGCTGAAGGGAGGACTGCGGAGAACTCAGTTTAGCTAAACCAGATGTTACCAGCTATATATCTGACTATTTTGATTTGAATGCTTCAAAGTGCGTAAATACATTGGATCTACGAGGGAATTGTAAACTGTGATAAGAGATAAATATTTTTCGTCATTAAGGGAGTCTAGTTCATGCACATACACTCAGAGGCCACTTTTTTTTTTAGGTACACCTGCTCATTAGTGTAAATATCTAATCAGCCAATCACTGGCAGCAACTCAATGCATAAAAGCATGCAGACATGGTCAAGAGGTTCAGTTGTTGTTCAGACCAAACATCGGAATGGGGAAGAAATGTGAGCTAAGGGACTAACTGTGGAATGATTGCTCATGCCAGATGGGGTAGTTTGAGTATCTCACAAACTGTGGATCTCCTGGGATTTTCATCCACAATAGAGTTTACAGAGAATGGTGCAAAAAAACACAACAAATCGGGGGGAAAATACCCCATGAACCGTGGCTCTGTAGGTGAAAATACGTTGTTAATGAGAGAAATCAGATGAGAATGGCCAGACTGGTTCAAGTTGACAGAAAGGCGACAGTAACTCAAATAACTTCACGAAACAACAGTGATGTTCAGAAGAGCATCTCTGAACACACACTTTTCAAATCTTGAACTGGATGGGCTACAACAGGAGACGAGCACAATCATACCTTCTATTAAGTACAGTAGGGACCTTGTGTAATAATGTGGCCACAGGGTATATGTGGCAAAGTGTTTTTGCATTTATGTGTATATAGTGCTGAAATTATATTGCATATTTTATATTATTTAATTAAACTAGCATTTTATCTCAATTAGAAAAATGATTATAAACGAAGCCTCGTTTTATTTTCTACATAAATTGATATTCCCCCATTGATATTATCCAAAGAGCATGTCATACTTTACTGCAGTATCTCACATACTCCTAATGTCCTAGAAGGCCATTCAGCCCATTAAACCTATGCTGGCTAGAAGCAGAGCAAGTTAACTAGTCAAGTTGCCCCTTGTACTTTTCCCCTGTTGGTCTGCAATATGCTCCCTCACACACAACCATTAACTTCAAAGGGCAAATGCACGTTAGTCAATTAAACTGAAAGTGCTTCTTGAGAAGTTGGAGACAATCCGCAGAGAAAACTTCCAAACTTCACAGAGACAGCACCCAAGGTCAGAAACGAACCTGGTTCCATGGACCTGTGAGGCAGCAGCACTAGCTGCTTTATCATTCTGTTCTTCAATATGCAGGTTATTAGCATATCATGAATGCTTTAGCAAGACTCTTGACCTTCAACCTCCTTGTACAGAGACACGAATGGGTAGATGACACTAGTGATTGGAAATAAGGGGTCAAAGTGCAAAATACCTCAGTCAAAAGGCTCTCCTTGAGAGAGGAAAAAATTGTCACTGAACCATTGCCTCTGGGGCACGTATCTAAAGGAATCGATGGGCACTTTACTTGAAGTGACACATCAGAGAGTTTTCCATGGTCTGGCCTCACGATCGACACCCCAAGGATACTGAGGCCTTGGTTCTACTGATAATCTCACAAGTGTAGCAGCCTGATCTCAAGTGCAAACAGATGTCCACACAGCCTGTCCTGACCTCATGCACACACACAGTCACAGCCTGTTTCACTCTCCTTAGCAACATCTGATTAACAAGCTTCTAAGAGCAAGATTCAAGATTGTTTAACATCATTTCCATTACGCAAGTGTTAAGGAAGAATGAAGAAATTGCTACTCCGGATACAATGCAGCAGAAAAATACACAATAAGATAAAGAACACAATAATGACGGAAACACAAAAAATACAAATGCATATCTGTAGAGTGACGCAAGGCACAGGAGTCTCTGTACATAAGGTGACTGAGGCAGGAGCTGATAAAGTAGTGGTGGGTGGGGCTGTGGTGGGATGAGCTAATGAATGGCGATGCTGGTCAGCCTTACGGCTTGGGGTAAGCAACTGTCTGTGACTCTGCGATCTTGACACGGATGCTACGTCGCCTCCTCCCTAACAGTCCATGGGTAGGGTGGTTGGGATCCTTCATGACGTTCCTGGCCCTTTGCCGGCACCTTCCTTTATGTATGTCCATGATGACGAGGAGGCTGGTGCCACTGACATGTTGGACAATTTTGACTACCTGTTACAGAGCCTTCCTGCCTGCCGCAGTCCAGTTTCTGTGATGCAGTATGTTAGGATGCTCTCTACTGCACATCTACAGAATGAAGTGAGTATAGACGTGCTTCATCCTGCTCTCTTCAGCCTCCTCAGAAAGCAGAGGTGTTGGTGAACCTTCCTGATTGTGTAGGGCATGACCTGGCACCATGAGGGGACGCGTGAGATGTGAACTCTGAGGCTTGAAACTGGTCGAAGTTGCAACTGCTGTGCCACCATGCTAAAGAAGAGCATGAGTGGTACGAGTTCTTCTGAAGTCGATAACCATCTCCTTTACCTTCTTGACATTGAAGAGGAGGAAGCGGGCATGGTAGCAAGCCTTGAGTTCTTCCACTTCCTCTCTATAGTCCATCCTATTGTGGGTAATGAGCCACACCAAGATCATTTCCTCTGCAAATTGATGATATAACTATTCAGGTGTTTTGGCCATAGAGTCATGTGTGAGCTGACTGTACAACAATGGGCTCAGTACACAGCCCTGGGGGTGACTCGTGTTGAGGGTGACGAGGGGGGTGCAGCATATGTGTTTCCACACTGAGATCTGTTGATCTAACACCC